>NW_026915910.1:3600000-4200000 GCF_034315485.1 Pezoporus occidentalis | reverse complement strand
CTTCAAGAACATGACAATTTTGTCAAAATTTTCAGGGGAAGGTATTCAAATGTTTGGTTTCCTTAAAAAACAAACAAACAAAAAACAACCAAGGTCAGAATCCTTCACTCCCACTTTGTAATGTATTATAGATTGTATCATGCAAACGTACATAGAAAAAATGCAATAAAAATGCCAAAACAACAGCATGAAAAGCTCAGATCTCTAAACAAAATATTTAAAAGCCAGAAAAATTTCAGAATCTCAGAATTTTTCACACAATATAAAAATATCAAATTTTGTCCAGAAAGTGGTGAAACTGTATATCAGACTGAAAGTCTACAGAGGTAAAGTGTGGCTATGAAGGTAATTCACATTTTACTCAATGTTAAGCTAGAGAAGTCTTTCTAAAACTTGCTAAAGTTCTTCACATATAGACTCTGGATACATCAAACAGAACTTCACACCCAAACCCTATATTTGTCTGTTCAAGCGTATAACTGACAAGTTTTGCAAGAGGTTATTCTATTATGGTATTTGTAAGATAATTTAAACAGTTCTGAAGCTCCTTGAATTCCACTTTTGTGAATGCTCAGAGATGTTCCTGTGTGATTGTTTTGATACCACCCTCACAGCAACATCCCTCAGGTGGTTGAATTGGCAGATGTTTTCAGATTACCAGTTTACCAGTACAGACACACTTCATTAAGTAGAGATACAGACACTTTGTATTGAGAAGAGTGACAATGTCCATCTTTCATATTATAATCCCATAGCACACAGATATATGTGGGAAATAGGGCCATCTTCCTTCTCAAGGACACAAATTCATTTGCTCTTCAGTCAGAGGAGAAGCCACAGCATCTGGTAGGTTCAAGCAGCTGCTGCCTGAGCTCATTTTTTTCTTTCAGATGGTGACTTTTGCAATGATGTTTGATGTAAAGACAGAAACACCAAGATCTCTCAGTGAGCTCTCACTGGAGACTAATAACCTGCATGACTGACATCAAGCCAAGAAAGAAAGAAAAGCCAAGTTTCCTACTTTGAAAGGAAGAGTACATACAGCAGGTTACAATACAGAGGTCGGTGAAAGCATCTCTACAGATGCTAAAAGCAAAGCGACCACTGTCTTTCCAAACACCGAAAAAAGGAAATTCTCTGGAGAAGACTGTGGACTGTAAAAGAAGATGCTTGTCTCTAGCTCCGTCAAGTTGCAGGATCTCAGAGATACCCCTTCACAGCCAATCAGCTGTTCCCCAATAGATAATGCTTATCTTTAGGTTTTCATGCCTGACGTGTGCACTCTTCCCTAGTCCATATATAGCAAACATCAATATGGTTATGGATCGTGTTGCACATGCAGTACCAACAAGGCAGGTCTATGTGCTATACTGGACCTAGCTATTCTCCAGTTGCCTTCAGTTCCTGACTCCTCTGATCATACTACCTGTAGTGACACAAGGAATCCACCAGACTGTTTGCATGACTCAGATGAAATTTAACCTCAGTGCTACTTCAGAGTGCATTGCTTTTTGTGGTGGGTACATTTCAGGCAGTGGAGTTATTTCTCCAGCCATGCTGCTCATATTCTGTGGTGCTGGAAACTTCAGTAGCGTTCTTCTCCTCATTTACATTGCATTGTAGGAGTTTAAAGCCTCTTTGAAGAAGTGAGGCTAGAGAAAGGATTTGGAAGATGAGAGAATGGGCAAGAGAGTATATCAGCCCTTTCATTCTTTAGATTTGAAGGGCATGTGAGATCAGTATTCAGTAGAGCCAAAATACAGTCGCAGTTTTTGGACGCATCCATTTATGAATTACGAATCACATAGAGAATTTTCCACCCCCAGTGACTAAGGGACAGACTTAGGGCGTCTGATATCAAACTGGGGTAAATTATCTTAGTTTCTCTGACACCAATGAAGCCTTGACAGTTTACACAAGCTGCTCACAGATGTCAGTCGCTTGCAAACACTGCCATTGTAAGCCAAATTTTAACGGGTGACCTATTGATTAAAGGCTTATGTGTTTCTACTGTCCTGATTCTAATACCTCTATCAAAACTGTTTTGAAGACAGTACCTTTTGAAGCATGCAATGTTAGGTCCTACTAAAAAGAAGGCCAGTCTTTGGAAAGGAGCACTTAGTGATCCCATAATGATTTCTATTTCTGCAATTTTGCTTGATTTAACTTCTTTGGATCTTACCAAAACATAAGTTACAGTAAATCATGACAGCAATGTTGGGGACTAGCTTGGAAATTGTGTCAGATCTTTGACCAGAAAGCTCCTGAATTGGTTTCACTCCTATTAAACTAACGGATACAGCTTTGTGTCTGCAGGAGATGTTTTGTTCCTCTTGAGGTTGCATGTTGCGGGACCCCTGCTGAGGCATTCTGTCCCGTTTAATTGTTTATAGTTTATGTGTTGCTACTGGGCTGTCAGTTGGAAGCATGGGGTGGGTTAGACTGCATTGTCATGCAAATAACATCCAGATTTACATATTACCCTAGACTAATATTCATTGTGATGTCTCAATAAGGTTGTCTTTGATGGATAATAATTTTTCCAAGACTACAGTTTTCTTTGAAAGTGCCAATTAAACAGAAGCCCCATTAATAGGATTTCAATAGTCTTTAAATGCTGTCAACTGTTGAACTGCATTGTGGTGTTTTAGGGTCAGATTCTGCCATCCCGACTTACGTTGGTGATTAGTGACTGCCCTGTGAACAACTTATAGACGAAAAACTTAGAGTGAGCCCAAGTGCTAGAACCTCATCTTACAACAAACACTGGAGAAGTATAGACAATACTTTTATATAGTAATTCAAGAAGTAATAACCAAGACCTGTAATACCCCACAAAAAGTTCAATCTATACATTATCTTCACTGCAATATACTGCAAGGAGCATAATATTTGAACCTGAAAAGGAAGACTGCTGAAGACATGATATTCAGTGGTCTCCACACCAGTGAAATGCCAATATCAAACCTTTCAATGAGCTTTGGAGACACAGATGTACTCTACCTGAACTGTCCCTGAATGGCTATAGGACAGACTTTTACATGTGACCCCTTTTCAGCAACTTAATCTACTAGCAGAAACACACAGAAGGATTTAGGAGAAATGCAGCTTCTATTTAATGTCTCCTGTTTCATCAAGCACCCTGCCCTTCATCCAGACTCCATAGCTAAGAGATGTTCTCAGTTTTATATCCTGCTTTCACCCAGAGTTTCTGCAGTCACTATGCAGCTCCTGATGACTGACCTCCCATACCTACTAAAGAGGATTAGTTAGGCTTCCAAGCAGGGAGCTGAGTTTTGTTTGTGCTGCTGGGACAAACATGTTTCTGGTCACTGTGTCTGAAATAAGACTGTAATGTTTTTGTCTGGGATTTCCAGAAAAATGACTGCTTTTACTATATTATACTGAATCAGTCCAGTACACTGAAAAGGAAAGAAGATGCCTTGAACACGAACTGACTTCTGTGGAGTATATGGATGGGAAATCTAGTGCATCATTAAAGTGAGAGATGCATTTCACCTGAGCTCAATACAAGAGAGATGGATGAAAACCTCCAGTAAATGTCTTCAGTTCTGAAATTCCATCGAAAGAAACTTACATATGATGAGAGGTTATCATTAGGGCTGTACCCTTATGGGATATACAGTAACATTTGTCTCACCCAATTAAATGTAAACTTATAAATTTACATCTGATCTAATTACTCTAAATTGTGCTTATGAGCAGAAGAGAAAAAAACCCTTAGAATAAACAACCCCTAAGAGTTTTCCCTGATGTTATCCTGCTTGATTGCTTTCTGTCTATCAGTCTATCAAGGGTTCCTAATGTAATGTGCTCAGATGTAGCTGTCTACACTGTAGATGCATTTAAGAGAGGAGTACCTCCTCTACAATACCTTTATAGGCTTTCAGCCTAGCAGTATTCCTCTATCTATAACAGCAAATTCTAAATTTCTTCTTTGTAGCCAGAGCCTTTGCAGAACTCTTCTGCAAATATAAATCCCAGATATCATGTAAGAGATTGCAATCTGTGTCTTTCAGTCATCCAGGATCTTCAGCTCTAGCAGTTTGTTGGACTCTCAGAGTAGTCTTATGTGAAAATAACCCTGTCCAGATGAGTTACGAGCTGTTTATCAAGATCCAATGACTATTAACTTTCCAGTATCTAAGTTCTAATTTATGTATATGTGGGATGGTGTGGATTCTTTCCCCTTGGAAGTTAAACACCTAGCCTAGCATTCAACCTAAATATTTAGCCATGACATGGGCAGTTCATATTACCTCAATCAAACTGAAACAAATTCTTTCCTGATAATGTTCATCTCTGACAAGATATTGAACTTTTAGATAGCAAATATCTGTTATTAACTAATGTATATCAACGTATGTTATAATTTTAATGGGTAGAGATATTCTTCTACTTAAATGTTTATCTTGGGCAAAAAGTAATCCCTACTTTATTTTGTCCTTTTCTCCTGAGAAACCCTAGAAATTATATGGTAACTAAAAGAATCATATTATAGTTCCTGAGAGCCAAATGAGACGCATTGCACTGCCTCTAGCATAGCAGAGAAATACAGATTTATCTGAGAGGATTAAGGATGTGTTATATACTCTTTCTCAGCAACAATGAATGCTCACATGGTGAAATCCTGCCCTTGTGGAAGAGAGAGGTAAAGTTATTCTGGATTTGCAGAGCATGAGGATTTCAACTGTTAATTGCTTGGTGGTCAACTAAGAAAGTAAAAGCAGAGAATTCTGGGTATATATAATTGGTGAAAAAAAAAACAAGGAAAACATACAGCCTTTGATATAGCTTTATCAATTACAATGCTAACTTATTATTTTCCTTGGCTTCATTAATCTATAACTAATGTGAGTGGGTTCCAAGCTTGCTCTCTCATTCCCAATTAACCCAGTGGCAATTATCACTGCCTTTAGTCTTTAATATGTAAGAACTCTCTTTTACCTCTTGAAAGAAGCTTTTGAAATCTGAAAGTGCTAAACCAGCTAATGTTTTATTTAAGCTTAGAAAATGAACTTTAGGTTATTTCCCCTGCCATAGGTTAACTAATTATTTATGAAAAAGAGAATGAGAGAAAGGAGAGAAAAAAGTAAAGGAATATTAACATCTCAAACCACCTCAATTGTCCACTTTATGTTAAAAAGTTTGTTTCCATTGTCTGTGCATTCATTGTACTCTTTATAGTTGTCACTCTTAATTTTGGTCAATATAGCTACATCTGTATTGAGAAATTTACATCTATTCTTACAAAAGTAACATTCTCTTGTCATAAGAGTGGCTGATATGGTCTGGCCATGTCCCTGCTACTGAAATAAAACAAAGTTGCTAGCTGTGAACCACTTACTGTAAACAGTCCTTCATCCTTTATGAACCTCAGCACTCTTGGGAATTTTCCAGTGCGGCGCCGCTTCATCCAGGCCAAAAGTGTGCCAGGGTCTGTGCTCACAGATCATGTACCAATGATCAAGTTTCAGTACTTTATCCCAAGTGCTAGCGGTGTTGACTTACTTACAAAGCCACAGCTGATGCATGTGATACTGATTTAACAATAAATTTAGAATTTGGCCTCATTTCTCTTAGGACATCAGTGAAATTCCCACTGACTTGACTTACGGAGAAGAAATACTGTTTTACAACATAAACAATTTGAGTAAAACAAATGGTATAGTTGTGGTGTAAATCTGCACCTAAACAGGCCCAGAGTGTCCAGGCAGGTGTGGTGAAGGGTGAGGAGAGGGAAGGTCAGTGTTTTATATGCAGTACAGCCAAAATATCATTTACATTCTAAGGGTATGAATAGATGGAATTTTCTGAAGTTCTTGCAAGGGAACACATATACATTTGGACTTGTATATAGATGGAAAAATTCAAACTTTGAGGAAGGCCAAGGAATTCCCTTTGTCTTCAGCTCACATGCATGTCAGAAAAAGTGACAGTAAATACCTATTAAGCTCACTGAAGCTAGATACAATTTTGTCATTCAATTTTATTTAAGACGGCAATAAAATTGTGCAGTCTGGATGACTGGAATGATCTCTCACCACCTCTTTCTACTACCTCACTAACTCCACTAGCTGGTACAGCAATCTAACCTATCTATACCTGTCAAAGACATAAGTGTCTTCATTTGTTTATTGCCATCAGCTGGAGATTAAAGCATATCAAGTGTTGCAATAGAAACAAAGATTCATGCAGTGGGAATTCATTTAGATGGTAAGAAAATATTGTGAAAATTTCTGTCAGCAGCAAACTGCTGTTTATCTGTGCTGAAAGGGATGTGGCTGCTGTCATGGGCTAGTTTCTTTCCATAAGAAAAGAGGATTTAGGAAAGGAATCCATGGTCTGTTTTGTGGAGCAGAGGAACAGTATTTTGGTAGAGGAACAATACATTACCCTTTGTACTCTTTTCCTAACAGAGTTAGTTACTTGCAAGGCCTTGAGGACTTTTTTCAGTGAGCAAAAGTCTAGACACTTCTATCAGTTTTAGTGCTGCCTGGCTATGGACCATCAATAAGTCCTTAAATATGAGGAAACAGAATCATAGAATCATAGAATCAACTAGATTGGAAAAGACTTTTAAGATCTGATGAGTCGAACTGTTACCCCAGGACTGCTAAGTCTGATGCTAAACCATGTCACTAAGAGCCTCATCTACATGATTTTTTAACACTTCCAGGGATTTAACACTCCACCAGTGCACTGGGCAGCCTCTTCCAATCCCTGACTAGCCATTTGGTGAAGAAACTTGTCCTAATATCCAGTCTAAACCACCAATGGTGCAGTTTGAGGCTGTTACCACTTGTTACTAGGGAGAAGAGGCCAGACACCTCCTTGCTCCAACCTCCTTTCAGTTGTAGAGAGCAATTAGGTCCCCCTTGAGCTTTCTCTCTCCAGACTAAACAACCCCAGGTCCTTCTGCCATTCCTCACAAGACTTGTGCTCCTGACCCTTCACCAGCTTCATTGCCCTTCTCTGGACTGGCTCCATCAACTCAATAGTGAGTCCTTTTAGTGAGGAGCCCAAAACTGAACACAGTATTCAAAGTAGTAAATACAGAAGCTAAAACAGATTTTAAGCTCCATATAAATGCTTTATAACCATCATCTATTTTTTCAGTTCCTTCATCTTCTAGGTGATATTAGGTAGGGGCATCTGGGGCACTAAGATATACTAGGTTGAGTCCTGTCCCCTTGCAATTTAAGTATATATGGCCCCTTAAAAGGAACAGCAATCCATAATTCTGAGACCTCACCTGGAGAAATGTGTGCAGTTCTGGTGTCCTCAACATAAAAAGGACATGGAACTGTTGGAACAAGTCCAGAGAAGGGCCACGAGGATGATCAGGGGACTGGAGCACCTCCTGTATGAAGATAGGCTGAGAAAGTTGGGGCTGTTCAGCCTGGAGAAGAGAAGGCTGCGTGGAGACCTCATAGCAGCCTTCCAGTATCTGAAGGGGGACTACAGGGATACTGGGGAGGGACTTTTCATTAGGGATTGTAGTGACAGGACAAGGGGTAACGGGTTAAAACTTAAACAGGGGAAGTTTAGATTGGATATAAGGGGGAAATTCTTTCCTGTTAGGCTGGTGAGGCACTGGAATGGGTTGCCCAGGGAGGTTATGAATGCTCCATAGAATCATAGAATAGTTAGGGTTGGAAAGGACCTTAAGATCTTCAAGTTCCAACCGCCCTGCCATTGGCAGGGACACCTCACACTAAACAATGTCACCCGAGGCCTCGTCCAACCCGGTCTTGAAGACTGCTCCATCCCTGACTCTAACCCTAACTATTCCATGATTCTATGATTCTATGATAATGTTGGGGAAAAGTCAATGCACTGTTGTCAGGAATATGTTTAGGTGACAATTTCAAAGCTTACACTGAATTTTTGCTTAGAAAACAAGCTTTTTCTTCAAGGAGAAGAGAATTATCAGGGAAAATTATTAAAAAAAGAAGTTGAATTTTTCTTTTTTTTTTTCCTTTCTTCTTTTTAAGTATGAAATATATTTGGGGAAACAGGTCTGTTAACTGTCAATGTCATGAGGACAGATGGACAAGCAGGGAGCCAAACAAAGCCTCTTCAGAGTTTCAAAATGATGTGTTCTCTCCCTAGAGTAGCTCTTTGAATGAGAGTCCCCTTCTTGCGCTGCTCCCACTAACTAGGTCTAAACTGTATTTCAGGCTCAGAGAGTTAGTAGAACCATGTGGACACCTGTAGACATGCTACAGGCATCCTGTAGGCAGCAATCCACAACATTAGAGCTGGGTCAGACAGCATCCTCTGTCTGACGTGGCTTCCTGCCTGGCACCCTCAGGCAAAACTCTGAAATTCCTTCTCTCTCAGGGTTTGAGGCACCTGAACCAGGTAAGGTGTAGGGAGAGGAAAGCAGGAGATCATCTGACTGGGGAGAAGCCAGAAAGCTAAATTGCAAACAGGGAAGTGTGCATTAAAAGGAGATACTTGGAGGACAAGGTCCCACCAGGTTCCAATTACTCTCAGATGGCAACAAATGCCTTCGATCCCTGACCCTACAAGCCTGGGTGCTGCTTCTCAGATCACCAGTCGAGCTAACTGCTGTCTAACACACGAGCAATGGAGCAGAAGAGATGCATTAGTGATGCAAATAAGCAGTAAAGAGAATGTTCATCTGGAAATAATTGTGCAAAAGTAAGACATTGGAAATCTGAGTAAGGCCAGAATAAATATCAAAAGCATATCACCCTTATCAGCTGATTCACTTTTCCTTCTGTAACGTACGATCTTGACAAATGAAAACACTGTATCGGACTATATCAAAGTATTTTTTTCAGCACCTTTCAGTAGAAAATGGCCTTTAAAAAACATTTGTAATTTCTCATTGTAATTATTCATCATTAAAATTATTCAGCATTAAAATTATCTCTTCAGTTAATCTCTTAACTCATAATTTATATGCTTATTTATAAGCATATAAATATATATATATGTACTTTCTAGGGATGGCTCCTTTTGCATCCTAGAAGATAAACAGATAGATTTTAATGCCTACATTTTAGCATTGTGCACACGTACATACATGCAGACATTTTGCTTTAATATTGATATTATCAAATGGAGAATTCCAGTTATTCAGAAAAAATTCTTCTGCATAATTTGCATTATATGTCCCATTTTTTTTAAAAATTTTTATTTCAGAATGCCTTACTAACATAATCCTGGCTATTGAGTACCATAAGTGAAGACAGAATTAATTCAAATCTCTCATTTTTTAAATATCACACTATGGAAGAAATGGTCACTGTTTTCTATACCCATCTATACCCATGTTATATTATAGCTTCATGACAGAAAAACACTCGCAGCAGTGAAAATGTAATAAATTCCCTTTTCCCCCTCCCTATGGCCACTCATTTCCACCTCTGTACTACAGCCTGCCTTCTCTTCAGATATACTGTCACTAATATTCACTTCAAAGAGAAAGAACTATCCATACTTCTGGGGCTATATTTTTTCTGGCTTAAGAAGGAACTACTTTGAGTGAGGACTGAGACTGTTAGCGTAAGAACTGACACATAACCACCGGAATGGTTATATGAGGTGCTTTATTGAGGCGCCGGGAACCAGGGGTACGCACCCAAATCTGGTTCCAATTCCCATCACATCGCGTTTGCAATTTATACACTAAAAATTTCGTAACTAATACATATTCAACACAGATTACATCATTGACTAATATATATGCATCAAGGATTGCTACATCAATCTATTACGACATCAGCCTCTTCTGCGCTTGCGCCGCCCCCTCTGGTGGTCACCCTGATGAAGTAAGGAGTCTTCCTCAGATGAAGTAAGGAGTCTTCCTCTTCACCAGGATGCTTCTGGTATGCTGTTTTTGGCTATCTTAAACTTAGGTTCTGCTTGGGTAGAGTTTTACAATACATACACCTATACTCCCCTCATCATATGCAGTCATGTTAGCTCTTGCTACCAAGACTACCATTGTATCATGTAGTTACAGAGCAACTATGATACAAAACGGCAAAGTTAAAACGTCTTCTAATATACAAAGCCTCACTATTGATCTATAAATTTCTCAAATATAATCATTTTACTATTTTATATGATTATTTTATTGTAAAAAAAACTTCACCCTCTCTAACAAGACCAGTGGAAGGAAAAGGACATGAAAGACCATGAATCTAGAAGGAAAAAGGATTGGGTATCAGGATTGGGACCACACCTTTCAGAAAGCAGCAAGTTATAATATCATGATCTTTGCTTTTTCATCTAAATGCTCCTGTGAAAATGCAGTAGGTGGAGGGTGGGGGAACTTCCTGGCTGGATGGATCTTCAAAAGAGAGATTGTCTAAGAATCATAAAATCAAAGCCTTGGACAGAATTTAATTCTCAAAACTATGCCTTGGCTTTAAAACGGGTATGTTAGTCCTAGGACTGAAGTGGTATCAAAACCTGTCTTCTGTTCCTGAAGTCAAATGTTTTAGTCTGACTACATTTCAGTAGCTTTTTTTTTTTAATGCTCACACTCACTAAATTTTTATTTGCTGTTTGTGATTTTTTTTTCCCCAGTATGGTTATTAAGTGTTAGTAGAATTATTTTGATGAATAATTTTCAGACATTTGGTTGCTTATGAGCTGTTTGCTGCAGCTATTTGATGTTTGTTATTCAAGTTGTATGATTAGCTGTGCAAGTCATGCATAATTCTTTCTGATTCTTCCTTCGAAGATTTCTCTTTTAAAGTAGATGGTGAATCTTGATGTCTCTTAAAAACGTTTAGAAGAATATTGTGCTGTATAAAATTTGTGAGAACATCAGGATTTATGAAAGTTTACACAAATGCTCACTCTACATCCATCTGAGCACTCACTGACTTTTTGCTCAGTGTTTCTGAAGCTTCAGGTATATTCTTTTTTTCTTTTTTTTTCTTGATCCTTCACAATGGTGTATTCCGGGCTTTGCACAGCCAAAACAGTAAGAAAGACTAAGGAAAAATGTACAAAGAACAAATTTTTTTTTTTTTTAAACAAAACATCCAACTTTTCTTTATTCCTTACCAAAACATCCACAAATTGGAACTTTAAATATTTCTACCACTCTACATTTTTTCTGTGGCTTAGCTTTATGAACAGTTTCTTCTCTTAATTGGAAGAGCTCGATGCTGTGCCAGTCACAAAGGTTTCCTAATTAACTGTGTTTTCCTGAACTATTTACTATCATTTGATTTTTTTTTCCACTAAGACTTCTGTAAAATGAAAAAAGAAAATATTAGAAACATGTTTAAACCAAGTTTCTTTTTATTCTTTATGTTGTGTTATTTTACTTCATGCTCTCATGATTCTCAAATGAAAAAGCACTTTTTTGATGCTACCAGAATTAACCCCTGAAATAAGAAATAATATATAAAGGAGTTGGTGGTTTCCTGCTTAACTTTGGAGCCTTTGATTTCTCCCACAAGATATATCAGTGTTTCTTCAGTAGCACATTCATTGGGGATGCAAGGATTTTGCCAATGTTGAATAGCAATAGCACAAGTGGCAATGGGTTTAGACTTAAACAGGGAAAGTTCGGGTTAAATATAAGAAGTTCTTTTTTGGTGGGTGGTGTAGCTGCTGTGCTTGGAGCTGGAGTAGCTGCGCCGTCTGCTGCTTTGGCATCAGATCCAGGGACATTTTTTTTCCTTTTGAAGGTGCTGGATAGTGTTGAACAAGGCTTTGTAAGCATAGGCCCAGCACGTTGCCATGATTTGTCCGTCTCTGGTATGGCCAGAATGACCACACACCTCATTTAAGTGTTTTACTAATTCTTCTGGATTTTGCACTTGTTCCGTGGTGAAATTCCAAAGTACTGGAGGGGCCCACTGACCTAGATACTTGCCCATACTATCCCACACACCCTGCCACTCATGGATGTCCAGCCTCAGGGAAAATCTCTTGCTCCTCCTATATCGTCGTTTAACCCCAGACAAGACCCAAACCTGACTCTGCTTAACTCTTGAAATCAGACGAAACGGTCATGGGCAAAACACACTCTATGCATGCCAACATGGTGATCCCCATCACAATCAGCAAACAGGTCTCAACAGTATTTAAAGGCCATTCAAAAACTTAAAAACTCTCAAATGATGCTGTAAACGGTCGGGGGGGGGGGGGGGCTGGGATGGTAAGATAATGTCTCCTTCACAGGTTGACCATCCGAGAAGGAGAAAAAAGATGTGTAATTGCTAAGCACTTCTATTATATACCTCCCAAAGTATAAAGGTGGTGACCACACTGGGAACATAAGCCAGATCAGTTTCATGATCAATGATTCTATTGTATTACAAGTCATTATCATAAAGTACAATGAGACAAGAACCTTAGCCCAAGCCCCACACTTGATAAACACTAACACAGCAAATACTGTCTGTAAGTAAGTGTCCTGGGTTCAGCAGTAGCAGTCATGTTTTTTCCTTTGTGGTAGCTGGTGCAGTGCTGTGTTTTGACTTCCAGCCTGAGAACAGTGTTGGTGAAGCCGATGTTTTCAGTTGTTGCTAAGTGATGTTTATCCTGACCAAGGACTTTGTGAGGCTCATGCTCTGCCAGGGAGGAGGGGAAGCTGTGAGGAAGCAGAGATGGGGCGCCTGACCCGGGCTAGCCGGGGAGGTATTCCATACCACAGCACGTCATGCCCGGGGTGGGGGGTAACTGGGAGTTACCCGGAAGGACATGGGCTTCCGGGTGGGACTCGTTTTCTTGGCCGGTGGTATCGTATTCTCTTCCCTTGTTATTTTCCCTTATCATTGTTGTAGTTGATAGTAGCGGTGGTGATTTGTGTTGTACATTGGTTGCTGGACTGTTCTTGTCTCAACCCGTAGGAGTTGCACTCTTTCGATCCTCCTCCCCGTTACTCCGGGAGCGGGGAAGGGGAGAGCCCCGGTGGGGGAGGGACACGGACCTCCATTGCTGTCAGCTCGGCACCACTCACTGTGAGTGAGTGAACAAGTTACCTGACTGGGTTTAAACCACGACAGTAAGGTATGATATGCTGAAACTGTGAGATCAAGGGAAACAACTTTGAGAGCCAATAAATCAGCATTGTGACGAGTGACTATTAATCCAAAACAATGAATGCTTATCACAAATAGGATTAGACACACTCTGGTCAGATCTGTCGTTATCTCAACCCCTTGTGCCCCACGTTGGGCACCAAAAAGTACTGTTGTGGTTTAAACCCAGTCAGCCACGCAGTCTCTCTTTCACCCCCCCCCCCCTTCTTGCCTTCCCCCACCCCCCCCATGGATGGGGAGGAAAATCAAAAGAATTTAACTCCTACAGGCTGAGATAAGAACAGTTTAGTAACTAAGGTATAACACAAACCACTGCTGCTGCCACCAATAATAATAATGATAAGGGAAATAACAAGGGAAGAGAATACGATACCACTCGCCGACCGAGCCCGACCGAGCAGTGAGTGCTCTTCTGGGTAACTCCCAGTGACATCCCGGGCATGACGTGCTGTGGTATGGAATACCTCTTTGGCTAGCTTGGGTCAGGTGTCCTGTCTCTTCTTCCTCCTGGCTTCCCCTCCTCCCTGGCAGAGCATGAGGCTCAGAAAGACCTTGGTCAGACTAAACATTTGAGCAGTAACTAAAAACATCACTGTTATCGGCGCTGTTCCCAGGCTGAAAGTCAAAAACACAGCACTGCACCTGCTATTAAGAAGGAGAAAAAATGACTGCTACTGCTAAACCCAGGACACCCTGGCAGTGTTCAAGGACAGGTTGGACAAACCATTGGGTGACATGGTCTAGTGTGAGGTGTCCCTACCCATGGCAGGGGATTTAGAACTAGATGATCTTAAGAGCCTTTCCAACCCTAACTATACTATGATTCTATGAATCCGCAATCCCCAGGAAACAAGGAAGTGTACATTTTTCATTAATTTATTAAAAGGGAAAAGGAAGGTTAAAGAGATCTTGTCAGTCAGAAATGTGGGTGATTCTTCCTTACAACTAGGAGTATCCTACCTCAAAATATGCTTTTGCTGAAAACCTAGTATAATCATCACACCATAAGATATGATGGTGCAAGAGTTACAAGAGCTCCAAGAGGATTGTAAGAAAGCTCAATTTAACAATCCCTGTCAGATTTAGCAAGGCCTAAACTGAAACCAAAGTACTTTAAATTAATATTCTGGGAGCATATATCAATTCCTCTGCCTCTGGTAAAAGAACAGAAAGCTGCAGCCCATGACTATGGCTGACAGCTAAGCTGGCAAATTCCTCAGTCACAGCAACTAAATTTGACAGGGATCATCAGTCAGAGCCTTTAGCAAGTCCACTTTCCCCCTTCTCCAGAGAGGAACTCATGCCACTCCCTACTTGCTGCAGTTTGAACCTCTATCACTTTGCCTTCACCACCTGAACTACTAAGACTTCTATGCAATTTTTTTCCTTCCCTTGTTTCCCACTTCTGTCAAACCACCACTGTTTCTATTTTACATTTGCAAGGACTTAAAAAAGTGGATAGTCCTACAGGGGAGCAAAGAAAGTTCTTACTTATTTTTCTTTTCCCCTTGATGGAAATATTGTCACAAAGATTAGCAGAGACCAAAAGATTAAAAAAAGTGATTAAAGCTTCTGACTGCTGGCTTAATTTTTAAGTGATAAACTCTCCTGACTCGCAGTAATTCAATTGTGTTGATCTGCACAAAAACTTAAGTAAAACCCATCTAAAGCTATATTCCCACCTTTGATTTGTGACAGAACAAAACCATGGAACTCCCATCAATAAACATCTTTTATGAAAGCAGCTTCAAAAGTAAAAATTTTGAAGTCAAGTGGATTACTGCATGGTGGCAGAGCTACAGGAGGAAGTAGAGAGGCTAAGGAGTCATAATGGAGTCTGAGGAGGAGACTTATTGCTGGAGCCATACTCTACCATCCCCAAGAGAAACAAGCTAGCCACACAAGACTCAAGAAATTAACGATCCCCTACCCTCTTGCCACCAGACAGACGGAGGGGATCTAAAAAGCAGTGGAGGTTAGAAGAAGGTTACTCCTCTGGGTGGATGGCGTATTGCCTCCTAGCCTATGTCACCTTCGTAGGTACCCCTCTACAACAGATACTTGAGGAACAGGAAAATGAAGAAAATGATAAACTAGACTGGAAAAATCACAATAGGTGAGTCATTCAACCCCTGTATAATGACCACCTGTACTAAGAAAATAGGAAGAGTAGTTTTGATTGGTGACTCCACACTGAAACAGAGGACCCAATATGTCAGCCAGATCTGACTCACAAGGAAGTCTGCTGCCTCTCTGGAGGCAGAATAAGGGACGTCACCAGAAAACTCTTTCTTCTGGTATGGCCTAATGATTACTTTCCTTTACTGATCTTTCAGGTGGGCAATGAAGAAGTCTAATTGACAAGAAGCCTGAGAGGAGCCAAGAAGGACCTCAGGGTCTTGGGGTGACTGGTTCAGGGTTTGGGAGCCTAAACGATTTTCTCATTTATCCTGTCAGTCACAAGCAATGACAATGGAAGCATCAGGAAAATAATGCAGATCAGTTCCTGGCTCCAGGACTGCTGTCAATGTCAGAATTTTGGGGTTTTTCACCATGGGTCTAACTATACGGCACCAGGCCTGCTGACAACAGACTGGGTATGTCTGACCATGACTTCCTGCTGCAACTTGCTAGTGAAGTGCATTTTCAATGCCTTTTGCAGATGGTTCCACACCTACATGTAACAAGCTAATCTCAAATACTTTGAGCTCTACAATGTTTATACCAGGCAGCCAGCAATGAGTTACGCTAGATCTCCATACTCAACATATAAAACTCTGTGGCATGTACTACAGAAAAGTCACCTACTGAGCGGAACATAAACTGGAAGTATCATGTTCTCTTTTTCAGTTAGAGTAAGGATAATATATTAAATAGTGACAAGCTGCACGCAAAGTGCATCTCAGTGTACTTTTTGCAGCACACAGAGGCTGAGGTGAGCACATTGACACATAGAACACACAAAAGTAGAAGAGCCTTAAAAGTCTAGAGCAAAGGCAATGCTAGAGAAGGAAAAGAAAACTCTGGAAATCAAGATCTGACTGGGAGTGAAACTTGAAACAGATGAAGAACACTTCAGTGTGAATTGTTTCTTTGACAGCAAGTCTGCTGTGCTGGGGAAAAAAACAGAATACTCTTTCTCTGGGTTGAGCAGAGTAGGAGTTAAAATGATGAATAATCCTAATGAATAACCCCTGGAGGGGGGCTGTATGGTAGTAAATTAGATTTGTGTAATCGTTTTTGGTAGGTTCTGCTGCTAGTTTAAAGAAATTGAATGAATTACTGAGATTGCTAATGAGACAAGCCTGATTTTCTTGAGATAATTGATATAGTAGCTCACAGTAAATAATAGTGACTTTAAATATTGCCAATGCTAAATGCTATAAAGTGTAAAGTGCTTTCATCAGTCAGGAAAGAAGTGAGCTGGGGAGGGCAGACCTCTTCTATACATAAACAGATGTAAGAATTGATTGAATTCAGAACATTTGTTTTTTTTTATGCAAGAAGAAAAAAAGAATACTAGCTAAAAATATTCTCCCCTGAAAGTTCTGTAGATCCTACAGAATACATGTTGTAAACAAACTTTGTTCCATGACTTTGAAGTCTTTCTCACCAGTCTCCCCCAACTTACAAAAATTAGACTATTTATAAAAGTGCATAAATTGTAATTTAAGTAAAAAGCCTTTAAATTTTTATCAAAAGCATTCAAATTAGTCTCTCCCCAGGTCAGCTAATGAGTTGTCATGAGCTGGCCTCTTACTGTAGTGCACCTCCTGCAGACTAAGACAGTGAACCATGTTTTCATCAAAGGAAATGCTCATTAGTAGAGCTTTCAGAAACTGATTTGATTATAGTTTCACTTGTTAAAGTGAAATATTTTCAGCTCATTAGGATGATTATGATTCAAGGTCATCTTTTGAAGCTAGTCCTGTCAATATGAGATAAATGGGTCCTCATCTTTTCCCCTTCTTTACGTCTGTGCTTTTATAACTCTTCTGTGCAAAAGTTCCATAGCCATAATTAATTTTTAGTTCTTCTTTTACAAAGCTGCATTAAAAAAAAAAAAAAAAAAGAACAAAGATTTTGGCTACCAAAAAGGCATTGAAGAACTATTAAGAGGAGGAGGAGGCTATCTTGTTTTAGAGAAATCAGAGAAAATCCTTGAAAAGTTCAGCTTTTGAAATCCAGCT
This sequence comes from Pezoporus occidentalis, assembly GCF_034315485.1. Classification (NCBI taxonomy): domain Eukaryota; kingdom Metazoa; phylum Chordata; class Aves; order Psittaciformes; family Psittacidae; genus Pezoporus; species Pezoporus occidentalis. The sequence continues at coordinate 4,182,743 of NW_026915910.1, read as the reverse complement.
ATTTTCTCCTTGACCTCTTCCAAAGTTTCTAAAATGTACTTTGTACATATTTTTGCATGTATCTTTTAATCTCAAAAATGTAAAACGAAACTGAAAAACCACCCAAGAAGTACTAGTGGCTTATTAGATATCTTTTCTTTTATGGCACATGAGAAATTTAACACCTTTTAAAGTTTTGGTTTTTGGTCTCCCCCTTTATATTCCCCACTTAATCTCTAAGTTGTTACAAAGCCATTTAAACATAAAGGGAAATGCTACTAACTTCTATCCACATACTGAGAATAATTACATTTACATAGGGTTTGCAACTTACACCGAATTGGAAGTATATTGCCTCATACATCAACTTGAAAGGTGAGGTCAGGAGGCCAGGTTTTGTGCCGAACATATCGGACTTGAAAGCTGTATGTTAAGATGGAAAAGCAGGCCAAAATGAAAAATAAAAAATGCAGCTTTGGTCTCTCCAGTACTAGGCAAGTGAGTTTAAAAACAACATAGACTTCAATTCCCCGTAGTGACTCTGAAAGTGGCCCACCAGTCCAGATTATTGGTACAGACTGGGGTATATATATGCGTTTGGGGATAGAGGCTGGGGAGGAGTAAGAAGTGAATTAATAGACTTCCAGATTAACCGTCAAGTGGTAAATGATTAATCATTTTGTCAACAAATTATCCACAACGAAGCCTTGCCTTACACCAAAGCAATACCAATTATACCAGTGTAATTGCATCAGGGCAACCTCCCCAGCCAGAGCACAGTAATAGAACTATTTATCCAATATGGTTTACTCCCAAAAGGGGAATACTCATATGCAGTGTCTCTATACTAGTATATAGCTGCATTCATTCTTAGACTTAAATTAACACCCTTCTGATTAAAAGAAATAAATAAGCTCCCCTGGAAATCACATGTGTGAACAGAAGTTATTTTTTCTACTCACTCTTTTAAGATACCTTTTACTATCAGCAATTATAAAAGCTGGTTGCAAAATCAAAAAGATCCTTATGCTTCCTATTGAATACATGCCTTTGCTACTGTGGGTCCACCTCTGAGGAGTTTCTTCTGTTGTGGTGTAGTAACAAGTACTTATACAATTAGTGAACTAATTTATGTCTTTAGGTTGAGCTCTCGAATCTCTATTGATAGAACACACTGGCCTAATTTAATAAATCAATAATAGATCTTTTTCTTTTATTTGCTTGTTTTAATTTTTGGAGTGTTTATGTGTTGGGGTTTTTTGTTGTTTGTTTGGGTTTCTTGTTGCTTGTTTTTTTTTGGTTTTTTTTTGTTTTTTTTTAAATAGGGTCATTGACAAGCAGGTAGAGCTACAATGTAGTACCAACTCCCTAGTAAGATGGTTAATTCTATCTGGAGGCTTATCTGCACTAGCTATTTTCAAAATAGTTCTATAAAAAAAATTATAGTAGCTCTAGCTATTTTCAAAATTGATTAAATTGATCTGGGGTCTTTTGTTGCCATTTGTTTGTCCTGTGACTTTTGATAAATCACTTCATGCTTCTGTGTTTCAGGTTTTTTTTTTAACTTTACTATTATTTCAAGGGAAAACAATACAGGAAAAAATCAACACAGCGAGTTTTATATATACATTAACCATGTATGCTGAGGTACCCAAGCAAATCTATTCTTCTGGGTTCCATTTACAGTCAGTAAAGAAAGGTAGTCACTTTCAAAAGTAATTGTTAAGAAAAAGAGTTATCATGGGCAGGACAGATTACCTTTGAGATATGTGTGCCTGGAACTTTCTAAATTAGAAGTTTATTTAGCAATTCTAGTCTTAAATCTGCTAGCTTGTGTGCAAAGTGTTTTTCCAGGAAAGGCTGATGATTTTAACCTCAGGAATCGAAGAAAGTGAAGAATTTATCATTTTGTGTGGCAATTTATTCCAGTGTTGAGAGAATAACATTATTTCAGATTTATGCCTTTATTTGCTTTACAGACTTCCAGCTGCGGCTTAACGTTTTACTTTTCTCTTTTGACTTACGTGAATTTGAATGAATTGACAACACAGGACTCCAGGATACTTGTTTTCTAGAGTTTTTCTATCTTTGTTACCCAGAGACACATTTAAGAATTAAACTGCTTTCAGAGATTTTAAATGCTTTAGATTGTTTATGCACTTCACTGAGGCTAGATACCAAGTATAACCCATGAAGGAAGAAGCACCAAGGTCTACCAATTGCACTTGCACCCTGCTTATGTTCCTAAAGAGGAGGGAGGAGTCTGGACTTGTTTAAGGGAAACAGGACCAAACTTGTCTTTGCAGTATCCAACTTTTCTTTAGTACTAGCAGACAGTGTAACAAAAGCCAAAAGCCTCAAATAACAGCTTGGGCGATTCAGATTGAACATTATATTCATCAGGACAATGTGACACCAAAATGGGTATTAAGACAGCTGTGAAATCTTGCTTCTTGGAACTTTTCCAGGTTTAGCTTGAGAAAACCGTAGCTCACCTGATCTAGTGCTGGCAACACTCCCATCTGAAGTCCTACTCCAGATGAGAGGTTGGCCTAGATGACCTCAAGAGAAATCTCTTTCAACCAGCATTTCTGTAAATGTGAATATCCCTATAGCAACTGAGAGGACGTTATTGGTGAAGGGTGTATGGAAACATAAATAAACTAGTTTCAAGTTGATTATCTGAGTGTCACAGGGAAGTGACCAGCAGGTGTATGGACACTGGTATGGTTTAGCTGCCTGTAAACGTGCCGAGAGCTCTGAGCAGGTATAGCAATTTTGCATTGAAGGCTGTGAAGCTGCAATTTCTTTGCTATTGGATTATTAATAGTGGTAGCCATGACTCCAGCTGAGATACAGTTTCTCTCCAGGAGTCATAGAATAGTGATAGAGATAGGAAGAGACGCACTAACCTGCTGCTATTTTCCTCATTCTCAGTATAGGAATCTGTCTGTATGCATCAGTTATCTTGGAAAGCAGTCATTATGCCCTGCTGGACAGATTCATATTTCCTTCTAAATAAGAATTAATAAGTAGATTGAGAAGAGGACAGGGATTAAAGATAGATACACCCACTCCCAAATTCTTTCAGAGGATCACAGAATATGAAAAGAGAAGATACCCCCAGGAAGATGAATAAAATTAAGACACTGTAGCAACAAAAAATTGAGTCCAAAGTTTTCAAAATATTTCAAAACAATCAAGGAATTGAGAGTTCCAGGAGACAGACAAGTATCTTACTGCAGTGCGTAAAATGAGGTGTACAGAGACAAATTAAGCATTTGCGGTTATTTCATGGAGTGTGTCAGAGCCATGAACAGAACCATAACTCATCTGCTTTTCCTAATTTGCCACACAATGGTCTTTAATCAAAAAGGCAATGGGGAATATTTTCTTATTTTTTATTATTACAACAGAAATCCCTCATGTGGAATTATAAAATCATCAGGAAGGAAGGTCTGATTTCTTTAACGAGACAGGTCGAAAGTTGCCAGCCTCCATAAAGTTGTTCCCTTATTTTAAGAGTCTGTGTGAAACTCTGTTTTTGTGGAACCCTGCAGGCTAACTCCAGGGGAATTTGGTTCATACCTGTCAAAGACCAAACAATGAGGATACTGAGGTGTATTTTTATTTTTTCCTGTGCTAATATGGGTACACTGGATTCTGAACATAGCATTCAAAGGAAACCAAAGCTGGAATAAATACTCCTATAATGTTTCAAGCAGTGCTGAAGTGATGATGGTAATCAATCAAGAAACACTTTTACCTAACTATGGTTATAACATAGAAACAACTGATAGCTTTGTTTAATCAGTAACAGAAATCTGAGAGATGAAGAACAGATCAAGAAACAAATTATAGCATTGCAGATGCAAGGTAATGATTAAAAGTCAGGATCTAATGGAAAACAAACAAAAAAAAAAACAACCCAAAACAACCCACCAGGAAAAAAAAACAAACATGAAACCAGACACTTTTTAATCATCAGTGGCCACTAGAACTTACTATTCTTATTGTCTAACTATTCTTATAGTCTTCTTGCTGGCTAAATCATATGGTCTTGTTTTTATTTATTTCCTGCCTAAAAGGTTCCTTAAAAAGGATCAGTGGACAAGCCAGTTAAGATGCAATTCATCACAAAATGTGTCTAAATATGTTTAGTGCTACCTTTCTCCAAGGGGGGCGCAAGAGTTATTTATACACGAAGAAGGAAACCACGCTGAAGTGAAAGTTTTCCTGATGTTATCTTTGACATCGGAATGTCCATTTCTGCCAGGACAGGCTGTCTAGTTTTAAACATCTGTGTCATAATTTCTTGAGGATAATAAATGTTCCAATTCTTCCTTTCTCTAGGCTTTTTAGATAAATCAGACAGAGAGACTTCCTTAAAAGATGTTTGCAAAGTGCCTAAGCCCTGTCTTCAGAGCCGGGCTCTTCGTGACCTTCCAGAATAAGTTCCTTCCTTATTTATCCAGAAATTCTGTGTGAGTCATCCTACTGAACTGCAACCTTCTAAGAGCTCACATCTGACCTGAACTTGCCATCAAGTCTTGCCCTCTGGTCAATGGAGAAAAATTCAACTCATCTCACCTTGTAAAGTCATTCCAGGGGAGTGCTGTGAACACCCTTCTAGAGATGTTTGCTTCATGGATAACTGAGTGAGCCTGACAACTCTTTCAGAGTAAACTAACCATCTAAAAGACAGAAGTTAAGTGAGATGAATCCCATGATACATAAGGCTGAAGGAAAAGCTGTATGTAAACCCCACCATGGAGAAGTGAAGTAAGAGAAAGACAATAAATGTTATTTTACCAGCACAGAAAGAGGAGCTGTGGAGGGATCATTCACTTTGATTAAAGGCAGAGCATTTTCCTACCTTCTCAGTCACAGAAGTAGAATTCAAAGCCTCCTGAGCTCAATAAAATTTGCCTGGAAATAGTTTTAGCCTTTAGAAGTTTTGTCATATATTTGTTACATGTTCTTGCAGGGTACATGGACTCTCATAGTATTGAGAGTACCTCAAATACTATGAACAGCTTTAACAATTCTAGGACTTCTCCCAGAATACCCCGCTTTTCTCAAACTAGCATTTAAGCCTAGGCATCATCAATGGAGGGCCCTGAACTTTGGAGTTTACTTCCCCCACTTGGCCCAAACCAGCTTTTAATACATCAACTTGCAGGGCACCGCATGAAGCTCATCTATGTTCTCAGCTTTTTGCCTGAGGGGCTGGTGATAGGGAACATAACTAGCTTATCCTAAGAGAGTCTATTTAAGGCAGACATTAGTCAGCATGTTTGCATTTTGTATTTAAATTATGTAAATGTGTTCAGAGACTGTCAGGGGCCTACCTGACAAACCTAAAACCAAGTAAATAAAAGTAAATGAAGCATCGTGGCATGAAAATTGAAAACCCAAATGAAAATTATTTTCAGAGGCTTTATACACACACAGAAAGACAAAACCACAAAACCAACAAGTTGGGGTAGGACAAAGGTCACAAAGGGATCCTAGGCAGGATGAAGAGAGAGATTTCTTTCCTCATTTGTTTCCTAGTTTACTCACCCTGGAGCCTAAGGCACCCACGAGTACAACAACCACAGGGAACATCCTCCCTCAAGGAAGCAGCAGGAGGAGTAAATGCTTTAACTGGTACCAAGGGCTTTTACATGCCTTGCTTCCCAGCAGAGATCTTTAGACGTTGTTTTGTCTCCAGATTAGGAAATTTTGAGAACCTGTGTCATGGACACAATGTGTAAAATGCCTTGCTAGCAAGGCAGTATGACGGAGTTCAAGTCTCAGGAAAGTTTGATATACCTCTTCCAGTGTTGGCCTTTGGTCTTATTTCACCTGCCTGTGGCCAAATACTGACTAATGGGTAAATCCTGATATACATGAAGGAAAAAATGTGATGGTTGGAATGACCCTGATTTCCAAGAGGTGTCATTTGCCTCAACCTCCTAAAATCAAATAATAATTTTTGAATTTGAGATGATCCAATAGCGCTTGAAAATGATACTTGGGGATAAAATAAGGGGGTTTGATTATTTTTTCCTTTCTCAAGCTACATATGAAGATTCTCGTTTGATCAAAATTTCCACAGAGAAATTATAAACCAGAAAATGGGTTTTGGCAACTAAAAACTGGAAAATTTGTAAGTCAAGAAAATGCAAACTAAAATACAATGTTTAAGTTCTTTTTTTTTTAAGACAATTAAAATGAAAAAATGTATTGAAGAAACTATGCCAGGAAAACTGAACTAGATACTAACTAGCTAGCAGATTCATTTTTCAACTTCCGTTTCTTCAGAACGTTGCCAAAATTTTTCAGCTAATTGCTAGGTATATTTTTCAAGTCGTTTGATATCCATTAATATCTACTTTTATGTATTTATTGATTTAAATCAGAAATAAAAAAAAAAAGCAACAAACAAAACTGTCCTGGTGAATCATGCCTTACAACATGAACATTGGAGAATCCAAAGAAGAGTTCATGAAGAAGCTAAATTTTGCTTTCTAAAGTTGTGATAGTTGTGCAAAATGTATTCGGTCAATCTGAAAACACAACAGCACACAAGAAAAAAATATCTTATTAAGTGAGATAAAAATGAAAAAGTAATTCTAGTCCAAATTTGTATCATATTATACTGTTTTGCAATCTACAAATCACACAATAGAGAGCAGATTGAGACAACCTAATGCCTTTTAATTTTGAGGTTTGTGGTTCATAATCATGAAAGGCTAGACTCCAGTGAGTCTAGCCTTTTTAATATTGCGTTGTCAGCATAATAATTTACATATATTTTCATAAAAACATCACAGGGTCTGCTTGCATTTGCTCATTAAATATATATGCTATATACGCAGCAGAAGCACTCAACAACTGAATCACTCCTATAAGTAATCTTGCACCTAACTTCTCCAACTCCAAATAACTCCTATGATCTACAAACAGGGAACAATACTTATTAAAATAAAAACTCACACAATAAAGTATATTATTGATTTTACTATTTTATAGCCTTTATCCTATTTACTATCTGAATATAAGGATAAAACAAGCACAGAAGTGTCTTTATTTTATGACTTGGGTGAGAACAATCCCAATGTGATGGGACTGAAGCTGAGAAAGGAATGTTTGGAATTAAGCCCCCAACTTTTACAACCAGGTGCATTCTCAGTCCATTTCATTGTCATCAGTCATGAGAGTGGCTGTGTCAAAAGGAGTGTGACCAAGCACATCAAGGGAGGGGATTCTCCCCCTCTACTCTGCTCTTGCAAGACCCCCCGCTACAGTACTGTGTTAACTCAAGAGGGATGTGAACCTTCTAGAGTGGGTCCAGAGGAGGGTCATGAACATGATTAGAGGGCTAGAGCAACTCTTTTATGGAGACAGGCTGAAAGAGTTGTGGTTGTTCAGCCTGGAGATGAGAAGGCTCTGGGGAGACTTTAGAGCATCTTCCAGTGCCTAAAGGGGCCAACAAGAAAGCTGGAGAGGGACTTTCTACCAGGGCATGTAGGGACAGTACAAGGGGAATGGCTTTAAGCTTAAAGATGGGAGACATAGATTGGATATTAGTAAATTCTTTACTATGAGGGTGGTGAAGCACTGGTACAGGTTTCCCAGAGAAGCTGTGGCTGCCCCAACCCTGGAAGTGTTCAAGGCCAGGTTGGACAGGGCTTTGAGAAATCTGGTCTAGTGGAAGGTGTCCCTGCCAGTGGCAGGGGTGTGGAACTAGATGAGGTTTAAAGTCCCTTCCAACCCAAGCCAGTCTGTGATTCTGTGAATCAGTGTATTATTTTTATTCAGAGATTTCATGCTATTCTACATTTCAGGTTCAACACAGAGCAAGGAACATTTTTTTCCTGTTACATCTAGGACTACTTCTAAAGCACTATTTATGCACTAAGGGTGCTGCGCTTTTTGTCTTGTAAAGGCTGACAGGAGGAATGCAGAATTGGGTCCTGAAGGTTAGTGAAACGACGTGAGCAGCAATAGAAAGGTCACAGGTGATTTGTAGGGGTATTACCTCATACCTACCATTATGTTTGTACTGGTATGTGAGTATGCTGTCATAACTGAGAAAGTTCAAAAGTTGTGGTTAAATTTCCCAGAAAGCTGTCCCATCATATTAATTATTAACTTCGACGAGAGCCAGAAGTTATGCAGCTTGCATGCTTTAAATCTCAGATATTCCAGTATCAGGCTGCCATGAAGTTACAGAACAGACCTCTGCATTTTTTGGTCAATGAGAAGGGTAAATTTTTTTTTTTTTTCCATGTATGCCCCCTTCATGCCCTTTTTGAAAGTGCATCTTAGGGACTGGCAGAAAATGGTTTTGTGTTTTGATTTTTTTTTGCTTATGCTAAAGTGGGATAACACCCCCAAATCCCAATACAGTAGTTTATTTTCTAAGGCTTGTCATTTAAAATAAATTTGGATAATTTGAATTATTTCATTTAAGTAATTTGAAATTAAAAAGAAAAACTATCTAACTGAATTAGTGTTTTTAAATTAAAAATAATTTTGAGATAAAAGTTCTGATAATATAAGAAAATAAAGTTTCCAGAATGTCAAGTCTTCTTTTAAAAATTTTAATAACATGGAAAAGTCATTAAATGTTTTCCCCAGCAATACTTATTTTTTTTCCTTATATTAATTAGGATGTGACCACAAAAACCAGAAAGTTTCTTATCAGTGTTATTTCTTGTGGAATGGAAGAGTTAAGCATAGTTAAGCATAGTTACTGTTTAAAAAAATGTGAGCTGACGTTTTAAAGTTGCTTTCGGTTCCAGCAGCCAGGGCTTTAAAAGAAAAGTCTTACTGATCTGGAAATCTGCTCCTTTGAAAAGAGGTTTGCTTCAGATAAGCATCTAAAAGTCAAGATATGTATTACAAGTTGTCCAGAGTGGTAGCAAACTGTATTTAACTAATATTTTATAAATACTGTGTAACTAACCCTAAAGCATTTTTTTCCTTGTTTCAGCAATCTGTCTGGAAAATCCTCACCTTAATTTGACACAATTAGTCTGAATTAATTTCAAATCATCCTTTGGGGTGGTGGGGTAGAGGGGTCAGCAGGAGTTCTTGGAGCATGAAATTCTTAAATATCAAAAACCGTGGGTAGATATATTGTAATTATAGTGTGCTTGATTAAATTTATGACACTTTTTCCATTGCTAGAATATCAAATATCACAATGTTTGCTTCTTATAGTCTCTATGTATTTTTTTTTCAGTATTTTTGCCTCAAGTCATGGCTAATATAAAAAGGTGAAAGTGTATAAGACAGAGAAGCAAAACAACTTAAGAAGTATTTCTTTCAAGTCTAACACATTTTCAGAGGAAGAAAGCTGAAAAAATGCCCTGTTTCTCACTTTATCATCATTCTGCTTTAATATTATTTAATCTGAAAATGCTTAGATTTTTTTATCACAACATAATATTTTTATTGACTCTTTTTATTTTTCTGCTTTCCTATTTCACCCCTTGTAGAAGATCTGATGCTGCTCTCTTTTTGGAAGAAGCCAAAAACGGGATGACTGTGTGGGAACAGGAGTGTCAGACTATTATATAGACAAGGTTTTTTGCCGGGGGGCAAAAATAAGAAAAAAAAAGGGAAGCAGAAAACACTTGAAGAAAAAATCTGACATTTCTAAAAATCTTGACTGACAAGAAGAAAATGAAGAAATGATTGTTCCTTGTCTCTCCCAACACAAGGGGGCATCAAATGTAATTGTCAGGTAGCATGGTCAAAACAAAGAAGAAAGGTATTTATATGATGAATACTTAGGCTGTGCAGCTCTTTGCCACAGGATACTGCAGGTGCTAAAAGCATATATGGGTTCCAAACCAACTACACAGGTTGAATTTGGAAATAAAAAAATACCCTCAAGGACAAGAATACAAAGACCTCATTGGTTTGTTATAAGTGGTTCAGAGAAGGGATTTGAAACTTGATTGTTTGTGGATTATTATTGGCTTTCCCTGATATTAAAGAGAAAAAAGGGCATGATCCTTTTCCACCCATGATTTTAGAAAACTGACAGTGGCTCTTGAATTTCTTTTCCCTTTTATCTTTGATCTTCAGCAGGAGCTTTGATCTACACTTTTTACCTTTTGATGTCACTGGTGTAAGAAGAGGTAAAAAAAAAAAAAAGGCAAGATATTTAACATGTACAAATGGGTGTATCTCCTAAAAGGAGTTACAGATTGGTTTGTACAACTAAGAATCTAGGTCAACACACAGAAGTTTAGTTGAAAAGGGTGGAATTCAACTCCATTAATTTTATCTTTTTATGAGAAATTAGATGTCTGCAACAAATGTTTTATTGAACTAGTTACTGATTTATATTAGATGTCTACTTTAGAAGAAGATGAATCACAGCCTGATTCTAAAGAGAAGTTAAGGATGTATTTTTGGCAACATTTATTCCCTTTAAGAGGACACAAAGTAGGATTTGTAACCTTGAACTTTTATCAAATATGTACCTAATCGTTAAGTCTTTCTGTTTCCACTTTAACCGTTCATCCTTCTTTGCTAAAGATTGAATAGAATATCCTTTCTGTAACAAAATGTGTACAGATAATTCGTTACCACAGTGCTACAGCATTCATCATTCAAAAGAAATTCCTCCACCCATAACAAAAAAATAGTGGGAAATAAATGTTCCATAGAACAATCTAAAACTTCAATTCTGAGACTGAGAAAGAAGGAAAAAGCAAACTGGATTGTAGATTTTGTTAGACTTGTAATTCAGATGTGTTGAGTCAACAGATTTAATCTCTGTATTGCATCTTGCAGTAAACTGGAGCTGCAAAGGAGCCTTTTGTGATGATTTTTCACCGTAGTCAGCATGTACTTTTTCACTGAAAGCTGTTCTTCTGAGACTAAGTGACAGGAAGAGAACAGATTTTTTTTACCCCAAGCTTATCTTAAAATTATACCTATCCTAAAAAATTTGTCTGTCTTATATCCTTGGGTGGTAACAATTCAACCTATGCTCTTAGGTACTGCACAGACCTCCAAGAATACTCATATAATTTGTGACAAGTAACTAAAAAGAATGGTCCTTTTATCAACAGGCAGAATGTCATTATTCAAAAGCTCATTCCCCACTGTAAAAAAAATGTGGGTTTCTGCAAATAGAAAAACAGATCATCACAAGTGCAACAACATTACAATATTAGGTCCAGCCTGTGAGTTTTGGTTCAGTCCTCTGGAAGGTTTTGGAGGAAGTCAAGTGCTACGCTTGGTGACATGCATTAATAGTTCCTTCTGTTTGAGTTGGTAAACACAGACCAATTTGATTTCAGGTAACTACACTGCTGTAATAAAAACTACAAAGCGTTTGGAACTGCAGTAGGTGTTGCTTAAGACAGGCCATGTTCATGCAGGCATGCTGAATGGTCTTATGGCTTCTTCCCTCAGGCCAACTGCGATACTCGGGCTACATCCACTATTGAACTCTCTTACTGTCCAAAAGAGGTGGGCACATCCTAAATGCTTGTTGGAACTGATGACTGACCAAGCTAATTCCTGAACAGAGCCTACAAACTGGCTGTGAGAGAAGTAGTTAGATTGAGACAAAAATAAACCAGAGATTTTCTATTAATGTAAGAGTGCAGGCAATCAAATTTTGATGGTGATGCTATCTGGCACAACCTAATTTATGTAACAAGAAGGACATTTGAATGATGAAGTTGGTCAGTGGTCAGATTTTGCTATATGCTTAATTACATTGAGTATTCAAAAGGACACAGGGTATATGGGATTGTGTGGTGACATAAAGTATCACTGAATTGTATGTACTGGACTTGAAAATTATTAAGGGAGCAGGGCTTTTCTTGCATAATTTATATGCAGCTGATACACACAGACACATTAAATTTCCCACCAAACTTAGCAGGAAAAAAAAATGAAGAAAGGAAGACACCACCACCACTAAAAGCCTAAGAATGCTATGATTTTTTGTTAAATAATCCTGAATGGAAAAAGGTTCTTTGCTTTATGGGCAGCCGTTTATAATGCCAACTTGAACACATATTACATATTCAGACATTCAGAGGGCTTTTCTAATCCTCAATTGCAGTTTGTCAGTGCTCCAGGAGTATTCCCTTGCTCCAATTGTTCATCCTCAGCAGGAGCTGGATTAGTAACATCAGAGTCTGCAGATGCGTACTGTTTCCCATTAGTCTCAGCTTGAGCCTGGTGTTATGTCCTTTTCATCAGGAACCTCCAACTCTAAGTCAGTGAACCAGGACTAAGGATCCCAGCCTTCCTGGGAGACATCAGAGTTTGTGTATGTAATGTCCAGAGCTTTTGCTTCTGCTGCTGTTAGCCACCTAATGTGCTTCTTAAGCCTCAGACCATTTAACTCCCATTGCATAAGCAATAGCCTTCTCCCAATGTTTCCAAGAAAATACACACTTGAATATCATTTTTGCTGCATCCCTTTGAATTTCTTTTATAGTTGCATCTGTCAGGAAAAAAACAGTGGAGGGCTAAAAAAAAGAATCAATTTGCAAACGTCTAAATGTTGATGGCCAGTATTTGCAATATTACTGTCAGACTACTTGCAAATAAGAATTATTTATAAATCATTATTTGGCAGAAATGGGGTAGAGAAATGACAGCATTCACATAGATGAATAATATCTGAGATTATTCAGCCAAGTCTACTTAACAGTATCAGATGGAGAAGCGCTTTGTAAAGGTTACTTCTGTCCTTTTTCTCTCTGTTTTCTTACTAACCCTGTTGGCCTTTCAACAGATATAAAATTCGTGTTTCCATCTCAACACGGTGAATAAAGAGCTCCCTTTAGAAACAGAGTTTTTTTGATAGACTCGGGGATATTTCTGTAATGGAACCAGCAACCTCAACCTTCTGCTCTGGACTTTAATATGAACATATAAGACTTCCCCTGGCTGTCCTCCTTTTATAACCAGCTGCCTAGAAAATATTTTTCAAGCTTTGTGATACTAGATATATTTTTTAATGAAGGTTTAAGAATTTCTGCCAAAGTTCCTCTGAAACCTGCACACCATAATATTTCAGTGAAGTCTGTTTCTTGATTTGCCAGTCTGTTTACAAGGCTTGTAAAACAGTGTTAGAGCAGGAGATTTTCACTTTAATTGGCATTGCTTCTAGCTATTTAAGCAATGTGATGAACTGTCTATCATCAAACCTGGGCAGCCTGAACCATTTCTTACCACACACTTGATATTAACTAGAGTCAAATACTTTACTTACAGCCTAGACAGTGATGTTATTACTGTATTAGGGACTTTCAAAATCATTAAGTGCCCTAGGTACATTTCTTTTTCTAAATGTTTTGGCTTGATGCAGACCAACAACATGACAAAAACATCCTTTAGATAGTTAAGATAATCAGTTCTGGCTTTTATTGCTATGGCTAGCTGCATCATAATAAGACTCAGAGGTTTAATTAAGGATCAATATTTTCTACTTAATTGAGTGCTATCAAATTCCCTAAAAGGAGAATGACTTCCGCCCTGGAAAAACTGTGATGAAAGAGGAGCTGAATATGGACAATGGGATGACAAAAAAATTGCTTGGATGGTTGGACCCAGACAATAGTGGTTAATGATCATACTCAACCTGGATGCCAATGACAAGTGGGTAACTTAGGGTCTCTCTTGTGATTCATCTAGTTTAATCTCTTTATTGATGACCTGAAGGATGGGATGGAGTTGTCAGATGGCACCAAACTTTGGGACCGCTTGATACAGTCCAAGGTTGAGTTACCACCAAAGGGATAAAATTCAACAATGGCAAATGCCTGCCCATGGGAAGGAAGAACCATTTGCAGGGTGGGGACTGATTGCTTAGGGAGCAGCTCTGTGGCCAGCATCCTTGGCCACCAATCAGCAGTGAGCTCTGGCGGCAGCAAGGGCCAACAACATTTTAGGCTGTAGGAACAGAGTCAGCAGATCTAGGAAAGGGATTATCACCCTTTAGCACTCAGTTTACATCTAGATTACTACTTCCAGTTTCAAGTCCCTAGTACATAAAAGACTGATCAAATATATTAAGTTCAGAGGAGGGTCACCAACATCCTCAGAGGCTGAATAACTTGCTCGATGCAAAAGGTGGTTGGGTCATCCAACCCAGAGAAGTGGTTGCTTGTGGAGACCTAAAGTCAAACTCTAGTACTTACAATAAGGATATCTAGAAGATGTAGACAGGCTCTTCACTTTGGTGCATGATGAGAGGATGAAAGACAATGGGTATATTGGGAAAAAAAGAGATTTCAGACAGAATAACGAAAGACAATTTCTCCATGACAGTCAGGTATTGGAGCAATGCGTCCTGAGAGGTTGTGCAGTCTCTATCCTTTGAAGTTTTTTAAATCACTGCAGCACACAGTAGCCTGGTCTGACCCAGAGACTGACCATGTTTTGAGCAGCTGGTTGGACTATAAACCTCATGATAACTCTTCCAAGCTGAATTATCCTATGGTCTTGTGATCTTGTGATACTAGCCTGGAAGGAGGAAGAGAGTTTGACTCGGGATTTGTAGGACCATTGTTCTGATCTAAAAATCAAGGAATTCACTGGAAAAGAATGCTCTTAAAGTCTGGTGTATTTTGGATTACATTCTATATGAGAATGTGTGGATTCTGTTTACATATGTTATCTCAAGGTGATGGTTCTTCACATGAAAGGAGTCTGTTAGCTGTAAGGATGCAAAATCTTACAGATGATAGGATGAAAAGGTGTTGCCTGTAAAGAGAAAACATTGCTGTATTGTTAAGTATCTTAAGACGTTACTTTAAAAATTATAGTTCCCTCTGTTTCTGAAAGGTTTTTAACAGCAAATACATATTCAAATTTTTTCCTCCTCCCCCCCCCCCCCCCCGCCAAAAACCCCAGATTTAAATGATTTTTAATTTTCTCTTTAACTACACGGACAGAGATATACTTTCTATTTTGTACATAGGCTGCTAAACTTTGACACTGAGACTGTTACCGAGTCTTTCATAGGATACCATATTCACTGGGCTGTCAGGCAACTGAGGGTCAGGTCTTTTCTTTGCTTGAGTCTCACTATTTAATTATAGAGTTTAAGGAGGAAATTGAAAGAAAGTGTATTTTTTTCCTGGCCAGTTTTGTGACTTGAAAATTTTATCATAATCTCAACACTCCTGTTAAACTAGCTTTCATTCCCAAGCAGTTCTATGTCAAACAGCATAGTGTTTGTGTTAGAGAAATGATTTACTGGAACAAAAAAAAAAAGCTAATTTTCCATTCATGCACAAATTTAACCTGCTACTCATAAATATGTTCTTTACAAGGTTATCACACATAGAGCCAAGTAAGCTACACTTAGTACAAAAGTGTAATAATTTAGGGTCTGAATACCATTCTTAGCAAAGAGTTATTATCTTTTTAATTCCCCCCCCCCCCTTATTGTGTCATTCTTCCAGCTGTAGTGTTGATTATTTTGGTCAATCTTTTCTTATTTCTTCATCTCTAAAAGCTTCCCCAAACCTAAACACAATAGCATCAGAGGCTTCCTGAATCTGTCCTTCATGACATACATCTTGGTCAGCTCTGCATTGGACAGGACCTCAGAAGCAAGCCTGAGAAAACTTTGCTACTGGGACACATCTTTGCTAGTAAACAAAAAAATGCCAGGGACTATTCTCTCCAATATGTCAACAGGCATATTCTGGCTACTGTCATATTATCAAACCCTCTTACTGTCAAAAATCCTTCCCTGATATTTCAATGCTGGCATCTACGTCAAAGCTACTTTTTGGGAATGCACTTTGACATATCGTAAATTTTACACAGGGCCTGGGAATAGTTTCAGTGAGTATTACGCATCCTGGATAAAAGCTGCGTAAAAACTGTGTCAGCAAGCAAGCTGGCAGTGCAACAGGATGGATGGTCAAGCTTCAGTTTGTTAGTACATAGTTTTTATGCTCAGTCTTTACAGCTTTTTACCTAAGCCTCGCCTGCTGGCTATGTGACTTTGTTTCTCTCAAGTTTTAATGACCTGTGCTTTTAATTCCAGATAACTGAATCCACTGTTGATGGTTCACCGTGGCAAATTTCGGTATACATAAAAACTAGGGATGGCAGTGTGGTTTTACACCAAGACATTTTAAACTATAACACATGGTGATTCTCCAGTACTTCCTGTTTAATATTATAGTTTTTCTTCTCCAAGAAAGAAGTTTGAAATGCTGATGATTAAAGTCAATGTTGCTAGAACCCACTTATCAAGCCTCAAAAAAACTTCTGTCAAGTGGGCCATGTTTTTTGCTTTTACTACAGTGGAAAGTCTATGAAGTTCAATGTCTTTGCATGCAGTCTGTGCGAGTTCCTCCTCACTGCCCCCTTTCACCTCATCTGTGCATAGTCCTTTTCCTCTTTAGGAAGTATTTTCAATGCAAATGCTACAGGCTTTTCTGGGCTATTTGGCATTATGGGAGAATTCGCCACTTCTGACCTCATACAGCAAAGCATCGGTAGTTAACAGATTGGCAGGGATGGGACAAAGTGCACTGAAACCCTGGAGGATGTAAGTGTCTGTTTAGCCAGCTTGAAAGCATCTTGACATTCTTTTGACCAATGCCACTATTTATTCTTCTGTAATAGCTCTGTTGCAAGACTAACTATAGTAGACAGACTTGCTATGAATTTCCCTTGGTAGTTTATCATAGCCAGGGAGAAAGTTAATTTCCATACGTTTTTCTTTGTACATGAGCTTGTGTAATATACAGTATCCAGCTGCTTTTCTGAAAGAAGAGTAAAATACCTCTGCAATCTGAAATTTGACTGCATCTATAGATTTTCCTAGCCTCAGCCCTTATTTTGCTAGAGCCTCAATGACACCCCCAACAACTTGAAACCTTTCTGATCTCTCCCTTCAGGTCATAAATGGCTTGCAATACCCACCTAATAAAACTGAAGCATTGATGAAAGGACTGGGTAAAGGGAACACAGTGGGGAGTTATTTATTATAGCAATTATTCCCAGTAGTTAAAGAGTTTCAACGAATGACTCTCTGCTTTCATACTTGAATGTGTTAGTTCACTACATTGTCTTAGTATCTAATGATATTCTTGTTTACTGCTGATCTTCAAGACATTGCAAAGTGTTTTACAAAAAAGATCTGTTACATTCCCTTCATTTTATAGATAATTTAATTTCCAGAAATAATTTGGTCTGTGTCATCTGGCTAGGCCATAAACAGAATCTAGACATTATACGTATTCCTTCACTGCTTTTTCCCCCTTATAATATCACTTGAATGTGTATACTAACACTCGGAGATCCCAAATGAGGGAGAAGGACACTCTGCTCAACTACAACAACCTTATCCCAAGCATAAGCATAATTCTGCCTTTATGCTTAAAATCAAACCTCTTTCTTAGGTTTTAAGTATACTTTTTCCATTTAGAACACAGAAATAGTATTTTTGTTGAAGGACAATACTCAAGTCAAATGAAACCCATATAAGTTATATGTGTAGCACATGAAAAAGTAATACACGTGTCCCCCAGCCCTCAGTGTTATTTTGGTGATCATCTTTTTTATAATTGGGAGAGAGTTTTCCGGCACAAATAGCAATTTCGTTTCCAATTCCCATTAAAGCTATAAAGTGAGGAAACCAAGTCTGTCTTGGGCTTTTCAAGGACTACCCATTATCTCAGCATTTTTATTGACGTCTTCTGATTTAACACAGAAGGCTAAGATAACCCTGTCACAGCATTCTGACGTCTTTGACACATTGTGAAAATATAAAACATAAACCCCCCAATTTAATGGTTATTTGTTCTCATATAAAACTAAAGAAAAAATAGCCAGTTTGCAAAAAAAGGATTAAAAATGCCCCATTCTCCCTTAGAATACTTACTCCCGTTTTGATTGTAGACAATTACTGACAAATGAGTAACTAAGAACTAGATCCTTTGAGGTCAATTCTGCTGTTTGCTCATCCAAAGGACTGGGGTAGTCCTGGTATTTCCCAAGTGCTCTCAGTGCAATTAACAAAACATTCATGACCCCTGGTTTCCAAAGAAAGGCAGCAAGAACCAGTATTTTCTTCTCAAATAACCCAAAATAAGGCAGTATTGGTTTCTTTTTTCAAAGGATTTGCATGGTCTGTCTGCCATTCTCTGGAGATTCACCATAGGTTACCTCCCAAGTGACTCCTAAAAAAAAAATTGCTAACCTCTTCCCCTGTAGCCTTTTTTAATTAACATGAATCATAGAATCATAGAATCACAGAATCATAGAATAGTTAAGGTTGGAAAGGACCTTAAGATCATCTAATTCTACCCCCCTACCATGGGCAGGGACACCTCACACTAAATCATATCACCCAAGTCCTCGTCCAACCTGACCTTGAACACTGTCAGGGATGGAGCATCCACAACCTCCCTGGGCAACATATTCCAGGGCCTCACCACCCTAACAGGAAAGAATTTTCCCCTTATATTCAATCTAAACTTCCCCTGTTTTAAATTTTAACCCATTACCCCTTCTCCTATCACTACAGTCCCCAATGAAGAGCCCCTCTCCAGCATCCCTATAGGCCCTCTTCAGATACTGGAAGGCTGCTAGGAGGTCTCCACACAGCCTTCTCTTCTCCAGGCAGAACAGCCCCAACATTCTCAGCCTATCTTCATACATGAGGTGCTCCAGTCCCCTGATCGTCCTCGTGGCCCTTCTCTGGACTTGTTCCAACAGTTCCATGTCCTTTTTATGTTGAGGACACCAGAACTGCACACAATACTGCAGGTGAGGTCTCACAAGAGCAGAGTAGAGGGGCAGGATCACCTCCTTTGACTGCTGCATGCTTTTCTCACTGTCCTGAGGACCTCAAATTCGACCATCTCGTGATCACTGCATCCAAGGCTGGCCTGGAGCGTCACATTTCCAACCAGCCCTTCCCTGTTGGTGAGCACAAGGTCAAGCATGGCACCTTTCCCTGTTGGCTACTCTATTACTTGCAGAAGGAAGTTGTCTTCTACACAATCGAAGAACCACCTGGACTGCTTGTGACGGGCCATACCATCATTCCAACAGATGTCAGGGTGGTTGAAGTCACCCATGAGAACAAGGGCCTGTGCGCGTGAGGCTTTTCCTATCTGTCTATGGAGTGCTTCATCCGCAGGTTCTCCTTGATCAGGCAGTCTGTAACAGATCCCCACAGTAATGTCTCCCATAGCTGTTTTCCCTTTAACCCTGACCCACAAACTCTCTGTGGACTGTTCACCTGTCCCCAGACAGAGTTCCATACTCTCCAGCCTATCCCCAACATAAAGGGCAACTCCCCCTCCCCGCCTGCCAGGCCTGTCCTTTCTAAAGAGCCTGTAATCTTCCATTTCAACAGTCCAGTCATAGGAGCCATCCCACCATGTTTCTGTGATGCCTATTATATCATACCCCACAGAAGCGCACACATCTCTAATTCCTCTTGTTTGTTCCCCATGCTACAGGCGTTTGTATAGAGGCATCTGGGCTGAGCTCCAAATGAAGCTGGCTCATTGGCTGGAGCGGCTGGGATATCTCTACATGGCTCCAAGCATTTATTATAGGTTCTGGCAACTGACTGGGTGTGTTGGGATGGAATGATGCCCCCCTCCCCCAACACATCTAGTTTAAAGCCTCCTTGACCAGTCTGGCAAGCCTCCTACCAAAACTGCTCTTTCCCTTCTTTATCAGAAAAGCTCCACCAGCCCCCACTAGACCTGGCCTACAAACTTGGGTCCTGTGTTCAAGACACCCAAACCCCTGACTATGACACCACCCTTTTAACCATTTATTAACCTGGCCAATCCTCCCAGCTTTTTTTAGGTCCTCCCCTGCATCCTGGAGAGTTGATGAAAAGACATTCTGAGCTCCAGAGCCCCTAACCACCTCTCCCAGGGCTCTGTAGTCCTTCTTTATGTTCCCCAGGCTACTACTATCTATATCCCTAGCACCCACATGTATCACCAGGAGTGGGTAACAGCCCATGGGACTTACTAGAGCAGGCAGCCTCTCAGCAACATCCCTGATCCGTGCCCCTGTTAGGCAACACACTTCCCTTGAGTCCAGATCAGACCAACAGACGAGTGCTTCTGTCCCTTTCAGTGTAGAGTCCCCTACTACTACAACCCGCCGCTTTTTCCTGGCAGCACCAGTAGAGATCTTCTTTACCAGGGCATCAGCCGTCTGTTTCTGGCTCGAGTGCGTTTCCTCATCAGACCCCTGCAGGACAGCAAAGCGGTTCTGGATGGGCACAACAGATTTAGGAGGAAGCCCCTTGCTTTTGATTGTCCTTTTCCTCCTTTTTTTGTTTTTCTTTTTTTTTTTTTTTTGTCACTAATTCCCAGCTTCCCAGGTTAACGGCCTCCTTCTTTCCTTCATGAGCTAGAGGGGAAGCTCGAGGCCCCTGCACAGTTTGGGCCAGGAGCAAGCATTCCTGCTTCCTCTCAGCTTCCCTGACATCTCGCAGCCTATTAACAGCATCCCGCAGCTCAGCCCCTGCTGCAGGAGGACCTCCACCAGGGAGCACCGAGTGCAGCCCTGCCCATTGGGCACCCTCCCCTCACCAGACCAGTGCAGGCACTCTCTACACCCCGAGCTCTGCACCGCAGCCTCCCCTCTCATCGGCTCTGTCTGGGTGCCTACGCTGGCCACCGCCGGGGCAGCCAGAGCAGAGCTCCCAGACCAGGCCCTGTTCCTCAGGGGAGCGCTCACCATCCCGCTCGAACTGCCGCACAAACTCCCTCGCCGCGCTCCCTGGGGCAGGTTTTCACCCACCCAGGGCTGGTGCCGCCGCTCCTGGCTCCGCCCCGTGTGAGTCAGCTGCTGGCGTCAGCTGAGCTGCCGGCTCCTGGGCAGGTCCTGTGGAGGACTTGAGGCTCCCTCGGTGGCTCTTGTCCCTCTGAGTTGAGGCTCCTGGACGCCGATCTCCCCCCCCTCTCCGGTGTTGAAGGTGTCCTCTCTCGAGCTACTCACCTCAAGAATTCAACATGCTTGGTGTAAGGTATGTCCCCAGAACGCCGTTGCACTACTCATCTCCAAGGTACCACAGTCTTACCCCTGACTTTCCTCCTCTGGTTATCTACCACAGCAGGGTATCATTTGGCCCAGCTTGTGGAGAAATCCTCTGAAAATAGACTATGGCTGCCATAGAAAAAAATATGGACCCTGTTAGAGATCAATATGATCAGACAAAAGCCATTTATTGCAAAGCCTTAATTCCTTATATACTACTGCTCACATACACTTACAGTGATTTGGCATATTATGATTGGATACATGTCTTGAAGACCCTTAGTTACTAACATATAATTTGTTAAGCACAGGTGTGAGAACTTGACCTTGAAAGCTTGCCAACAGTCCACAGTTCACATAACTCGGTAAATTCCAGCTTCTTCTTACCTTGCTTGCTTAAGCTTCCTCGGGCCTCTCATGGCCTTGCTGTATCATTAGGTATTATTCAGAGTTCATGTACCAAATATCCATTCTCCTGTGAGAACACTGTCTCCACATATGGCTACCTTAGAAATCAAACAAAACTGCCTCAAGGTGAAAGGCTGTGACACCATAGACAAGTATTTGAAATACCTATCTATCTATGGTAATATCAGCACATGCTACTTAAGAGATCGACCCATGAAAGTTTTTTTCTCACCACATATGATGCAGATAGGCACAGTACCTCTATCTTTATCTGTACAATACCTTGGATCTCTCCTATGGCATTGAAGTAAGTTTGAACTTCTCCAAGGTGCCCAAATATTTACCATTTTGATCCACAATGACTACACCCCAAGAAAATTTTGGAACCTGACTTCTCTATGGTACGATTTGGACATGCTTGTTAAAATAGCATGGTTTCCTAGCAAAGAAAAAGTGATGATAAGTTGACATTTTAGTGGAGGCTGAAATATACATCTCAGTAAGACCCTTTTGAATATTTCCAGAAACATTCTGTCCCAGTTGACTTATAACTTACAGACCCTACCAGCAACAACCTTCTGCTCATGTGAACCCAAATACTTGTGGGCTGGGTCTGAAGCCAGGCTTTTGAAAGGCTTTTGTTTCTGCCCTTCCTCCATGGTAAAGAGGAAATGCACCTACAAAAGTTGTTAGTTTCTAGAAGTGGATGTGCTGTAATGATAATTGATAACTGGTGTACATGCATATTTGATCTGTACAAGGGGCACAGAAAAAGGAGACTTTCTAGCTCCTTAGCTGGAGATAAAGACAGAAATATAAGGCAATCTCTTTGAATTCTTTCATCAATGTTTATAATGTCACACCAACATACCATGGTATGTATCTGTACCACTGGCATCTCTTTCAGCCTTTCTGAGACTAATAGACTCCATGTCTGGACTTTTTTCACAACAGATCTCCATTTGTCTAACATCTAAACTTTGTCGTCATGTCTCCATTCTCCTCTCAGATACAGCATGTATTTGAGACATAAGGAAACAAGCCCAGATTTTCCATAGAATTTTTTTATGTCAGGAAATTTCAGTGCAGCTTGACACTTTCCTCAAAAGAAATGATCTTTCATTTAGACATGCAATGGCACAATCCCAGAGGTAAGTTGAGAATGACAGACTTATTGACATACCGATTCATGGTCTTCTGTAAAGTTCAGCCATTCCCCAGGATTTGCAGTTCAAAACAGGGTGAGATATTTGTAAATGTTTGATCTTTTCAATCAGATAGGTTAGAGAAGTCTTTTTTGTTCTGATTATATACATATTCTGTGCAGTTCATACCCAAACATTACTTGATTACAAAAATTTGAGATGCTATAGTCAACTTCATGGGACACAGCTGACTGGGCAAGATTCATTTCACCCAATATTAGGCATCTAAAAAGTGAAGCCTTCTATTTGAGTAACAGATCATTCAGTCATCCTGGGCTTTCTTGACTGTCAGTTAAAAAAAAAAAAATAAAGAGGCAGTTCTGTAGGATAACCCATCTGACATGTCTCAGATATCTTCTGTGGGGAGATAAACATACCCTAGGAGTGCCCCTTCTCACTGCTGACTGTAGAGAGCTCAGATGTCACTGTCTGAATGTCTAATTATGACAGTTTTTGTCTCTCTGCAGAAGTCCTGGTTCATGACTGAACAGTTAGGAGGTCTTTTAGCAATGACATTAAATCAGCTCTTAACAAGTGGGATCCATCTTTCTAACTTCACTTAATTGGAAACAGAGCACTTACTTAGGATCTCCCTTTTTAATAGAAAGAGAAACCTTCAGAAGGTAGCTCAATACATGTAACCCAATATTTTTGTCTTAAGATTGATTCAATGAAGCTTGAAAGATTTTTTCCATATTTTTCTCTACTGATTATGAAAGGGAAGCAAATGCCTGTACTAGGCACAAAGCTTAGTAATAATTGCTGACAGACAGGGATCATGATATTTTGCCTCAGACAATCCCATCCTAAACCACCAATCTAAAAAGAGGAAGAATGGAGATGCCTGTTCTCTTCCTTCACTGTGTAGACAATGTTCAGTAGACTCTTAGGCTATGATTTATTGTATAAACAAGGTGAGAGCACAGGCTTCATGTCTGATCATTTGCACCGTGAGGTTATCAGCACAGCTGGGTCACAGGCCAGGGTTAGCACAGACTATGGACCATTCCCAAAAGGCAGGCTGGAGGCAGCTGACCTATTTCAGAGGCTGAGAGTTTGTTTGTATGCAGGGATGGGAGCCAAACCTTCCCAGCAGTACTCAAGAGAGCTGTCCCTATCCCATTTTATTTGCTAGTATAACTATAAACTTAAAGACCACAAGGTCAGAGGAATACCACATGAAGACACCCACTGTGTTACTCATTGTAGAAACCTAGAGGAAGGGCTGACCCTAACACAAAGAAAGAAACACTACAAGCTACCCAAGGTATAAAGGTACTACCCCTAAATTCATTATGGTTCCTTGAATACTTTAGTGGTAAAGGGAGAGGAAGGCAGATGGACCAGGGAGCCAGCTCTGTATCACAGCACTACTGGGTTTCCTCCTCCTCACTCTGCACACCTGAGTGCAGTAGTGTTTGTAGAAGGATCACTTTCCCACTAGGCATGTACATCAGTGTCCCCATACGGGTGTCAATACTCAGCTGCTAAACAAACTCAATGAAAGAACTGGCTTTTCAGCTGTTACACTACCTGGAAGTTTAAAGAAGCTTGGCTAGGACTTGAAGAAGAAGGAAAGTTATGTTCAATGTATAAATGTAAGGTTTTGAAAACATTTGGCTGGCTTTCATTTTCTCTCTTTTCCTTTCCTGCCCTTTTTCCTTTTTTCAAACTCAAAAAGGAAGCCTGAGGAAGGGAAAATAAAGAGGACTGGGATATGAAACCTAAAAGAGCAACTTAAAATAAAAAAAGCCATGTTTGCTTTTCTGAGAAGAGCAACAGAAATGTTTCCTAGGAGCAGGGAATTGGCTTATGAAATCGTGATATTACAAAAAAAAAAAAAAAAGAAAGGTTTGACTTTGTTTTTGCCAGCCTCATTATTCACTTGTTAACATAAGCAGCCTGACTGGTGAGATGTAAGGCAGAGATCAGAGACGGAGACAAAGTTTGCACCCTAAGGTTTATAATCAGAGTAAAAATTGTTTTCAGTGTGATCCATAAATATTAACTGGTTATTATCAGCCAAGGAAAGTAAAAAAATGTAGATCAGAGATTTATTTACTTAAAGGCATGGAGTGAGCCAGTGGCAGACCCCTTTTCTGCAAAGAGCTCAGGCATATTCCTGTGAGATATGAGAGATAAATACCTTTTTTACTACATGCATTTGTTCTTGTCTGGGCCAGCTCTTGAACTCAAATGCAGCACTTCTAGGTCCCAGGTTTACACTCTAAAAGCACATATATTCCTGCCTTCCTCCTATCTTTTTCCCAGCCTTTGTATTAGCAAATGAATAAGCAAAACAAAACCTGGGGGAGACAGTAGTGTTTAATGTGAGTGCAGATCTAGATATCTGGATACCACATAAAGTTCAGTTTGTCATCTCCAGGCTTTGTTTCTGCAAAGAGTTTGAGCATATTTTTCACAGCAAGGATAGTTTCTCTGTATTTGGACAGTGTCTAGAAAAGTCTATTGCAAGCAGTATTCCCCAATGACAATGTGGAAACAGGTAACTTACAATAGTAAGTACATTCCTTTTCAACTTAACACAAGAAAGAAAATGAGAGATAAGTAATGAAGAAGGAGCAAGAGGTCCAGCAGACACCTTCCTTAGCTGGCTCACTCATCAGCTGTGTCAGGAAATTCTCTTCCACACACTCCAGGAACCTCCTATACTGTTTCCTCTCTGTCAAGTTGTATTTCCAGTAGACATCTGATAAGATGAAGTCCCCCACAAGAACAAGGATTAGTGATTGTGGGACTTCTCCCAGATGCTTATAGAATATATATATATCTTATATTATTTTTCCTTTTGAATACAAGATTAATTTATTGGTGGTGTTCTTAATAATAATATCTTTTTAAGGAAGATGAAATATAGACTCAACAGCTCCCACCACATTCTTAGAGTCACTTTTGATGCTTCTGTTACGGTCTTAGTTAAAAGCCCACAGAGAAGGCTTCTCTTATAAGAGAACTCACCTCATTACCATCATTTCTTTTTTGTCATGATACTAAATATTTAGTTAACCTTTGCAGTATTTTAAAGCAACCCTGTCTCCTTTAAAACCCCAAACAAAGACCCACCCCTTGCACTCCCCTCAACAAAATAATATAAACAAATAAATAAATAATCCAATTTCAAGCTCACAAACACCTCTTACGGTTAGCCTGGCCAACATATGCAACTAATTCTCACAGAGGTTTTCTGGAAAACCAGTGACAAGATAGGTACTGTGGGCTAGCCCCGGGCAGTTAGCAGTGGCAGAATGCTTCACACAGCCTCATGTGTAAAGTTTTTGAACTGACATAAAGCTTAATGGAAGTGAACCCTGACAACTGCAGCCAACCAACTGTAAGTGACATTCTGGGTACCTTGCCACTATGAATCCATTCTCCTTCCCCTGCTCCCCCTCTTCCTTCCTGCCTCTCCCCCTTGAAGGTATAATGTCTCCTGTGGGAAGCCTTGATGCTAAAATGCTATCGTACTCTTTATCAAGTGATTTGCCAGCTACCAACTCCTGTATAACCAGCATAGAGTCCTTAGGACCAGAGATAGCCATAGACTTGCTTTTGGAAGGAAGCAAACAAGCAGAGTGATATTCTGGCAAAAGGCAGGCTGAGATTGTTTCTGAAACCACCGTCTGCTTACTCCGAAATTACTGAAGCCAAAGAAGGCTGCCTGGGGAAGAAAATGCTTATCTTAAGTACTGAAAGTGTCTAATAAGCCCCCCTCAAAACAAGTGTTTTTCATGCTGTGCTTAAGTCTTGCTTTTCAAATTTGGGAGCTGACTTGAGATATCTCACTGCATCAATAAATAGCTTTTACATAGAATTTTTGAACATGCTTATGACTCCCTTTTAAGGCAGTGAAATCATCTTATTTGTATATAGGAAAGTACAGACCTCTTTGCAGTGCTAATGCCTTGTATCACATCAATCACTTTTCCTCAGAAGGTGTTAAAGCACTTTGCAAAGAGTGGGAATAGCAGTAAGTATGTAACAGAGGTCTCCTATTTGTTAGGTCTTGAGCAAATACAACATGAAAGTAAAGCTCTGTCCTAAGAAATACACAATAGACTTGGATAAGTTAGGCAAAGTTGAAGGAAAAAGAAATATGGGAGAGTTAGTGAAGGCTGTTACTGTGTAGGTGGTGGAATTATAAACAACCAGAACTCAGGTCTTTCAGAAGCCTGAAATCCTTGATGCTAAACTAAATTTTGCCCTGACCTCACAATTTCTGTGCAAAACAGTGATATAATCTCCATTTTAATGGATCTAAACAAAGTATTTGTGCCTCAGGTATCAAAACCTTTTGGGACATGACTACCTGTTTGATTTTTGATGAATGTTAATAAAAGAGTCCTGAGTCAGCAAGAAGCAGCATACAAAGATTTTCACTTTAGGTAAATCATCAAGGTCTTAGTAAATTACATTTGTTTGGTATGCACCCTTCCTTTACACACCAATACATGCATTGCTTCTCAGAGTTATTTTTGATAACACCATAAAATTGAACCCATAGCAGATAAATTTCCTCTTTTGTGTGGCTGAGAAGTAGGGATTGGAAGAAGAACCTAGCATATGGAGGGCAACTGCTATGTAGCTAATAGTTGGGATTATGAAAACATTTTCAGGGACTTGCCTTCAGGGATGTCCTGGGTTCAGCAGTAGCAGTCATTTTTCCCCTTCTTGGTAGCTGGTGTAGTGCAGTGTTTTGACTTTCAGCTCTGGAACAGAGCTGATAACAAGGATGTTTTGGTTTGGCCAAGGACTTTGTGAGCCTCATGCTCTGCCAGGGAGGAGGGGGAGCCAGGAGGAAGCAGAGACAGGACACCTGACCCAAACTGACCAAAGAGGTATTCCATACCACAGCACGTCATGCCCAGGATGTAACTGGGAGTTAGCCGGAAGGGCTGGGAGACTGCAGGGTTGGAGGAGGTATCGGTCGGTGCTTAGTCGGGCTGAGGGGGGGCGAGTCATTGGTCGGCTGGTGGTGAGATGATGTATTCTCTTCCCTTGTTATTTCCTTTATCATTATTATCATTGGTGGTAGCAGTAGTGATCTGTGTTATACCTTAGTTACTAAACTGTTCTTATCTCAACCCGTGGGAGTTGCATTCTTTTCGATTCTCCTCTCCGTCCCTCCAAGAGCAGGGGGAGGGCAAGAAAGGGGGGGAAGTGAGCGAACGAGTTACCTGACTGGGTTTAAACCATGACAAGGGAGAAGACAGATTCCTATTCCTATTGAATGAAGAATTTTCTTGATTCCTTTGTGAAAGAAGTCAGTCTAATGACTCTAATGAGTCTAATGAGGTTGCCATGCCTCTGATGAACTCACACTGCATTTTCAGAAAAGTATGTAAAGGAAGTACCTTTAGGAGCTGTGCAATGGAGTTCAGCAGAGGAAGATGACTTAGCAGGAATGAAGAAGAAAAATAAGAGTGGAAGGGTCAGGGAAGGGCTTGGGAATGCATTGTTAATGGTGGCTTTTTTTCCTTGCTGTTTTGTTTCTGAAAGAAACAAAAAGAATGTGGCAAAAGTTAGGGAAATACTAGAAATTGCACATCAGCACGGGAAGACTTCTTTGTTATTCACAATTTAGAGGTAAGTAATAGCTATCTTGCACTATTGTTTTTGTTTAAAAACATGTTGTCTAGCAGATAATAACTTTTAAGTGGAAGCTCCTATACCCACTAACAGTGTGTGATTTTGTATAGCTCAAACACTGATGGGTTTCATTTCTACATGCGGTCATAAGTTATCATTTCCTTCTTTTACAAGAAGGATTCAAACATGAAAACTATGCAAGTGACTGTGTGAACAAAAGTGTTTGTACTCAAAAATCTTCGGAGATGCAGACTAAATGTTTTACCTAAAGCCACATAAAGAATTAGTAGCAGGACTGAAATTCAGTCTAAGTCCGCTAAGTCCTATTCAAGTTCCTAAGTGAGACCACTTTTGTAAATGACCAATAGAATCAGCTGGGTTGGAAAAGACTAACATCATCAACTCTATTACCCCAGGACTGCCAAGTCCACCACTGAACCATGTTATTAAGGGCTTCATCTACACGCTTTATGAGCACTTTCAGGGACAGTGATTCCACCACTTCCCTGGGCAGCCTGTTCCAATGTCTGACTACACTTTTGGTGAAGAAATTTTTCCTAATATCCAGTCTAAAGCAGCCACCTCTTCTCTTCATCCTCCCTTCAAGTAGTTGTAGAGAGTGATAAGGTCCCCAGGTCCTCCTTGAGCCTTCTCTTCTCCAGACTAAACATCCCCAGGTCCCTCAGCCGTTTCTAATAAGACTTGCTCTTCAGACCCTTCACCAGCTCCATTGCCCTTCTCTGGGCCCGCTCCAGCACCTCAATGTCTGTCATGTAGTGAGGGGCAGAGAACTGAACACAGGGTTCAAAGTGCGGTCTCACCAGTGCTGCGTACAGGAGGATGATCACTGCTGTAGTTCTGCTGATGACAATATTTCTGATACAAGCCAGGATGCTGTTGGCCTTCTTGGCTGCCTGGGCACAAGCTGCTCATGTTCAGAAGCCATCAATCAGCACCCCCAGGTCCTTTTCCACTGAGCATCTCTCCAGCCTCTCTTTCCAAAGATTGTAACCCCACATTAAACATCCCCCTGATGTTTAATCTGTCATCTGAGACTTAAAATGTTTTGAAGTGACAGCAACTGACCCCAGAAATACAAGTTTTATATGAAAATATTTTCTCATCTAAACAGTTGTGTTAAATGAACCATTAAAAATTAAGCATCGAAATGAACTGACCTGAACAACAAACTAAAACACGCCTTAGGCATCAAACAGGTTTCTTTTTTTTTTTTTTTGCCTTTTACTTATGATGGATGATGTGAAAAAGAATTCACTAAATTCTAAATACTGAATAAATTAGTCATAGCTCAAATGCCACTTAAGTAATTTTTACAAGCAACAATCACCACAGTAGTTCTTAATTTTTGCCCCTTTGACTCACCTGGTCTGTATGATGTCTCAAAAATTGAGAAAACTGGAAGACAATGAAATATAAAGAGTCCAAAAGCCAAATCCACGAAACAATTTGGTCACCTAAGATACAACTAAGCTAAAAGCTGGACACAAATGTCTGGAATTATACCAAACAGATCCCTGAAGAGGTCAGAGTCTGCTCTATTGAAGCTCAGGGTAGCAAGCTTGCTGTACACACTCCTTGCTACGCTGAGGATTTCAAACTCCACCATTTCCTGGTCACTACAGCAGCATACACAGAGCCTTTCTGGAGCAATGCACATGGGTGTTTCATTTAGGGAGGTGATCCTGCCCCTTTACTCTGCTCTTGTGAGACCTCACCTGCAGTACTGTGTGCAGTTCTGGTGTCCTCAACATAAAAAGGACATGGAACTGTTGGCACAAGTCCGAAGAAGGGCCACAAGAATGATCAGGGGACTGGAGCACCTCTCGTATTAAGATAGGCTGAGAATGTTGGGGCTGTTCAACCTGGAGGAGAGAAGTCTGCGTGGAGACCTCATAGCAGCCTTGCAGTATCTGAAGAGGGCCTATAGGGATGCTGGAGAGGGGCTCTTCATTAGGGACTGTAGTGATAGGACAAGGGGTAACGGGTTAAAACTTAAACAGGGGAAGTTTAGATTGGATATAAGGGGGAAAATTCTTTCCTGTTAGGGTGGTGAGGCACTGGAATGGGTTGCCCAGGAAGGTTATGAATGCTCCATCCCTGGCAGCGTTCAGGGCCAGGTTGGACAAAGCCTTGGGTGAGATGGTTTAGTGTGAGGTGTCCCTGCCATGGCAGGGGGTTTGGAACTAGATGATCTTAAGGTCCTTTCCAACCCTAACTATGATTCTTTTTCCAGCAGTTGCTGAGATGCAGGTGGAAACCTTCCACCATGACAAGACAATGCTGTACCCCTTGTCTTACACCTTAAGGCTTCATAATTAAATCTCTTGTTGGTATGCTATAACTGCTGCAGTGGAGGGAGATTCAGAATGCTGTATCTTCACCTTTTATTTAGTTAGTTTTAAACTTGCATCAAAAGAAAGTGACTCATCACAAGGACTTGTCTGCTCTAGACAGATGAGTCACTTACAGCCCTGGGATGGATCCAAACTTTCTGTTTTGCTCATCAATTGGGAATTGTTTGAAGAGCTTACAATATAAAAGGGTCATGTTCCTGTTTGCTTTGCATATGTGTGGTGGGAAGAGGATGAAAGAATAGAATTGCTCTATAAGGATCTCTTTGGTGGGAGAAAAAAAAATAGTGGAAAGGAGAATGGTACCTATCTTTTAAAAAAATTGCATTAATTTTCAGGTTTTGATAAAATATTGCAATGTGATTGTTTTCTCTCATTGCAGATGATTATACCTGATCTTCTTTCACCCCTTTTCTTCCACAACATAGGCAAAATGGATCTATTTTCCAGTGCCTTCCTTAACTGCAAATCCATTTTTATACGGTGGTTTGCATCATAGAGTCTCCATTTTTTTAAATATTCAAAAGCTGACTTGACATGGTCCCATGCAATTAGCTCCAGATGGCCCTGCTTGAGAAGGAGGGTTGGACAAGTTGATCTCCAGAGGCTCCTTCCATCCTTAGCCATTCTCTGATTCTGGGATTCTGATTCCCAGCTTTAGATTCCAGTATTCATATGAAACCTTCCCCTTTCCACTTATCTTTCAGGCTGTGTTGCAGAAAGGACATTTGGGCAAGGAAAGATATGCTCTGGCATATGATAGGTCATAAATGATCCCACTTGGCTTACAGTCATGCTGCTGAGAGCTGAACACACCTTGCTTAGGGAACTGTGCTGTCAGCTCCTTCCCCATACTGTACAAAGGTAAAGGAAGCGGCAGCCTCGGTGAAGAACGGTTAGTGGACTACAACTTGTGACAGCTGTCCCTACTCCAGGGAGGTAAAATAGCCTCAAAGTGAATGAGCAGTGTTTGAGGTCTCTTTCCCAAGGCTGTAAATGTTAATGCTTACTCCAGCCACCTCCCACTAAACAAGCTGAGCCTCTTGACAGAGAAATTTGAAATCTTGGCAACCTTTCCTGGAGAAAAATAATCTTTAAGGAGCATCAAAACTGCCCGAGGGCAAATCCTCTTTTCATAGTCAAAATAATAATAATTAATGAAATTCCACAGTATTCAAAAAAACGCCAGAGCTTTTAGAAAATCTCCAGGCTGCCATTTCCCATTATAAATTGCCACATCCAGTAACATCACACTGATAAAATGGAAGACTGATCTGTACAGGCAAATGAGGATGCATCTAAAGTTGAGATAATATCAGCACGTCTCCCTTAAGATATAAAATAAACTGCATCATTTTATTAGATTAACATATTAAAATAAAACCTAACGTTCATGCCACTTCACCCAATCTAACGTCAGGGAGCTCAGTATTTGTTTATTGGACTCATCTTGCTGTTTGGGGATGAATGATTAACTCTTTCCTGTGAGAGGACGCCCAATATCTCGGTTTGTATGTCTGACAATGTTTGTGAAAGAAATATTTTATTGGAAATAAAGAAAAAGAAACAAAATAATCAGGTAAAGCTTTGAAATACAAAGTGTGACATAAGTTTCTCATTGAAAAAATACGCTATTTAGAGGTTTTAGAAGCAAACCACTCTTCCACTCTCTGTTAATCTACAATGGCTCAATTTTGTGGGATCAGATTAGGTTGTTTTTTAGGATTGCCATGACAAAACCTCAGTTTTGTTAAAGTGGGAAGTGGATTAAGGGAGCCCAGCAAATACTGGAGAAGAATTTTACAGCTCTGTAAATTTGATCTGTGTAATGTTTCTGGAGAACTGCATAAGATATCCTCATCATCAAACTGGATTGAATTGACTGTTCCTTCCGATGTGACAAATTAAAGAAAAGAAATAAAATGTTAGTGACCATATTCAGCTAGGTTTAAAGTGTGACTTTAGACAGTTTAATTCTGTGGACAGAATGGAAGCATGTCTAAGCACAGAAAATATTTAGTTCACAGAACTGAAACATTTAAGATGAAATCTAAAATGTTTTTATGAAACATTTGTTAGCCTTTGTTTTTTTGTTTTGCTTTTGCTGTAATCTCAAAATGATAACTTGTGCCTGTGTCATGGTTTGAACCCAGTCAGGTAACTCGTTCACTCACTCCCCTCCTTCTTTCCCTCCCCCTACTCCCAGAGGGACGGAGAGGAGAATCAAAAAGAATGCAACTCCCACGGGTTGAGATAAGAACAGTTTAGTAACTAAGGTATAGCACAAATCACTACTGCTACCACCATTAATAATAACGATAAAGGAAATAACAAGGGAATACGACATCTCACCAGCAGCTGACCGATAACTCACCCCCCCCAACCCGACCAAGCACCGACCGATACCTCCTCCAACCCTGCAGTCTCCCAGCCCTTCCGGCTAACTCCCAGTTACATCCTGGGCATGACGTGCTGTGGTATGGAATACCTCTTTGGTCAGTTTGGGTCAGGTGTCCTGTCTCTGCTTCCTCCCAGCTTCCCCTCCTCCCTGGCAGAGCATGAGGCTCACAAAGTCCTTGGCCAAACCAAAACATCACTGTTATCAGCTCTGTTCCGGAGCTGAAAGTCAGAACACTGCACTGCACCAGCTACCAAGAAGGAGAAAAATGACTGCTACTGCTGAACCCAGGACAGACTGTAAAATAAAATTTGGAAATCAAAGGGATTGTTTTTTACAGCTGAAGGTAAGGTGAGGAGAAAAAAGAAAATAATACTGATCCTTTCTGAATTTTCAGTTCAGACCATCAGTAATTTCACCAGCATATCCTGCACATTTTTCTGCACTTTGTTTTTTCCTTTTTTTTTTTTTTGATTCAAGAGAAAGCTTTTCTTAAAAATATTGTTGTGGACTTGAATGCGTTCTACACTTCCAGTCTGTCTTTGAGGCACTTTGGACCCGCTAGTGTGGAACTCAGACCAGCTCAGTTTTGCCTGAGTGTCAGTCCCAGACTATGTCTAAGTGCTAGACTAGGTAATACTGGCCTCACCACTGCTTCAGGGTAACCCCTGTTCTGTCCTCTGGGTCAGGCCTGAAACTTAAAAGGTAAACATTTCCCAATGGGGTGGCAATAGTTGTTCCATGTGCAACTAATTGTGCTTGGTTTCTACTTAATTACGTTGCTCTAGAAAGACCACTTCTAGCAGCCATCTTGGCTACTAGAATCTCAGGTGTTTTCTAAATATACTCTTGCCAGTGTCAGGGTGTGCAGAATTGCTCTCTGCAATTGCTCTCAGTCTGTTAGGATCAACTCTAGATGGAATCTACCCAAAAATAAATGAGAAGAAATGTGTTGCTTTTAGATATGTAAACTAAACTGAGACAAATCCTACCCAACTAATATGAAATAATCCCTCCTAATAAACTACTTTGTTATAAACAAATCTTGGTCATGAACAAATGATTTTCTAAAAAAAAAAACCAGCCCAAAAGTAAGTGGGTTTTGTTTGTTTGTTGTTTTTTTTCTTTTACAAAGGAATTCCTGTGCAGTTGGAAGTCAAGCAGCACAAAATGTTTACTAGCAATTCTGCCCTTTTATCTCTTCTACTCAGTTGAAAGCTGAAGAAGTAACACTCCATCATACCCAGGTACTGGTTTTGTCTAATATACAAGAAAACAAAGAATCCGTTTCACAAATACTTTTAAAAACAGTGGAGGGTCTCCATCAATTGTAATATGGAATCTAAACATGTCCTTGTGTCCCAAAGTTAAGAAGTATCACCTTCAACCTTGTAGAAATTTGCCTGTAGAGGGATGATTTATAAATCATTCAGTAACAGATGATGTTACAACTAAAGCGGTGGGAGTTTTGAAATACCTACATCAGATTAGGCTTGTGTTTATTTCAAAAACAGCTCTGATCTACTTCAAATTTTTGGCAGGCACAACATGAGCCCAACATGAACTACTGTAAATCAAAGACTTTTTTGAAAGTCAGACTTGGAATGCTTCCAATCGCAATTAAAAAGCATTTGATGCCTTTTGGACTTCTATTTTTTAATTTCTTTTCTCTCTTCGTTTCCCCTGCCCAGATCTGTCCATAACAAATACCCCACCAGTAACTAATGAAATTGCAAATATTTTTATGTTTCCTTTATTTGTGGCTCTTTTTCAGTCTGTTTTCTCTGCTTAATAATTTTTTAAATAAAAATAATAGAAATAAAAATCAGCCACAGTGTCCTGGGTTCAGCAGTAGCAGTCATTTTTCTCCTTCTTAGTAGCTGGTGCAGTGCTGTGGTTTTGACTTTCAGCCTGGGAGCAACGCTGATAACAGTGATGTTTTTAGTTGCTGCGTGGTAATGTTTAGTCTGACCAAGGACTTTCTGAGTCTCATGCTCTGTCAGGGAGGAGGGGAAGCCGGGAGGAAGCAGAGACAGGACACCTGACCCAAACTGACCAAAGAGGTATTCCATACCACAGCACGTCATGCCCAGGATGTAACTGGGAGTTAGCCGGAAGGGCACTCACTGCTTGGTCGGGCTCGGTCGGCGAGTGGTATCGTATTCTCTTCCCTTGTTATTTCCCTTATCATTATTATTATTGGTGGCAGCAGCAGTGGTTTGTTTTATGCCTTAGTTACTAAACTGTTCTTATCTCAACCCGTGGGAGTTACATTCTTTCGATTCTCCTCCCCATCCCTCCAGGAGTTGGGGGGAGGAAGGGGGAGGAGTGAGCTAGCAGCTACGTGGTTCTGAGTTACTGGCTGGGCTTAAACCACAACACACAGTCTCTTGGTCTCCAAACTGCACGGAGTCATGTATATCATAGAATCACAGAATAGTTTGGGTTGGAAAGGACCTTCAAAGGTCATCTAGTTCATCCCCCCTGCAATGAGCAGGGACATCTTAAACTAGATGAGAATCTCAGAATAAAAGCAATATGCATGCATCAAAGTGTTGCAAAATAGAGTCTGAAAAAAGTTCCTCAATTACTCTTTAAGCTCAGAAAATAAATGATAAGAAAAGAATCTGTATGTGATCCAATCGACTCACTGTCAGGTGTAATGACAATGCTTTTACCATATATTACCAAACCATACTGATGAGCTTCCCCCCTATTTATAATTTAATTAGACCACATGTATGCATCAGTTCTGAACATATTTTATGAAGCTGAACAATGTGCTGTGAATAACTAGTTCTGTGTCTGCAGGAGAAAGATGTTAATTAACATTTCCATACTGTTAGAAAGAATCCTGCTTCATCTACCTTATTTCCATTAGACCAAGTGTCTAAATATGAAATATAACAAGAGGATGGAGAAAGCTGGACAATAGGGGATGTGCCTCTTTAGAAGCATCGATAGAGAATCTAAAACCCAAATTGTTTGCAGGGTTCCTGTGGGACACTGCTATGACTCAGCTCCTCATACTTGGCTGAACCCCAGAGGCTGTGATGATGACCTTTTTTTCATATATACATAAGCAAAAAAGCTAAAAGAAGACATTTTTTGGTAGGTCATTAAAGTGCTCATTGGTTCCAAACTTACTTATGCAAATACACTGGCAATAAATTTAATGTAAGTAAAATGGAAGAGGTGGTCTTTACTATTGGAGCTCTTCAGCACCTTAGATATGGCACATTTTCTTTGTAATGGAAGGGAAAAGGAACTTCTAGGCTGTGATTCATTGTGGTCCAGGCGTTGTTTTAGGGAGCAATAAATGACAGCCCTAGAGAGCAAGCAGGCATGTCTCTCAGTGTTAAAAGTAAAGAGGACAGACTTCATGTTATCGGTTTCCAACACTGCAAAAACTGAATTTTAGTGCCCTAAAAAAGTAAGCAAAATTATTTGTCTGGAACAAAGTCCCAAGTCTTTGGTTTCTTTAGTGCAATGGAAGTAAGGACCATGAGAATAACTGCTGGCTGGGATTGTATGCAGTGTTCTGCAGAAACAGATGCTCTGCATACCTCAACTTTGCAGTGCGTGCCACAGTAGCACCAGCAGCCAGGAGCCTGCTTTCACTGGGCAGGCAGCAGGCAGGGACCAGCTGCTGGGGCAATGTGTCCTATTCAGTGAGATATCAGTAAGGAAGTAGTACTCCAAGATTTCATCTGTCCTTTAGAGCCAGCTACAGTTTTTGTGTAACTGAGTCCTTCACTCTAGAGCTGGCCTTGGCCACTTTTATTTATTTTCTAATGTATATATTTGATATGTTCATTCTACCTTTATTGATTTTGCTTACAGTAAAGGTTTTGCTGGTTTACTGTTTTCTTTTTACTCAGAAGGAGGATATGGAGTGAAAAGTTAACCATTATCCAACAGAACTAAAATGTATTTACCTATGCATTTGATCTACATCTATCTCAGCATTTTGCTACTTGACTTGCCACATTCAGTGACATTCAGTAAATATCTCAGTGAAGTGAATGTCACATAATTTCAGAATATGTTCTTGGCCCTGAGAGGCCCAGAATACCTAAGTCTTGTCATATCTCTGTCAAATTTCAAAGCATGATACATTTCTGTGATAGAACTTACACATAAACCTACAGTGGAAGAAGCTTACTGAAAGTTTTCCAGTATTTTTTTCTGATCATTTTCTGAGTTGGGGAAAAAAAATGGAAGTTTTCAAAACATAGGGGGAAGTGAGAACCAGGAATGTGTAGTTTCATGACAAGCCAACTTAGATGGCTTTGAAAACCTCAATCTAAATGCACCTGTGTCTGGAGCATTTGGAACTTGCTGCCTAAGACACTGTGTATTTTTAAATCTCAGTGCCTGAACTGCTGTTGTAAGAGACATGAACACATTTGTAGCATTGTGACAGCAGTTTAGTTCCCAACTCAGTTCTGAGTTTTGTACTAGACATGGTCTGTAGCATGCAACTCATCCTCTTTCCAGCTAAGCATTAATCATTTGCCCTGATAAAGTGGCATTCAGCTCCATATTGAGGAAGCTAAATTTCAGTGTCTATACTGTAGCAATATGGCTGGCTGTATTTGGACAAGGTGCTATCCCATGGAACCTTATTGAGCAGGCACCTGAAAAGGCTAAAGTCTGCTCTCTTGAAGCGCAGGGCAGTGAGCTTGCTGCACGTTCTTCTTACTGCCCTGAGGATCTTGAACTCCACCATGTCGTCATCACTGCAGCCAAGGCTTCCTTGGAACATCACATTCCCCACCAGCCCCTCCCTGTTGGTGAGCACAAGGTCAACCATGGCACCTCTCCTTGTCAGCTCTTCTATTACTTCTAAGAAGTTGTCTTCCACACAGTCGAGGAACCTCCTGAATTGCTTACACCAGATAAAACCTAACTTTGAGGCTGTCATTCACAGCTTTGCACTGTGTTTTCTCTTGCTCCATTTACCTTGTACCTCCTCAAGCTCATCTCTGATCTACTTTGTACATGTCACCAAGCCAGAAAATGTTTGTGTAATTGTATTCCCCCCAAAATGTTCAAAAGAATTCAAGCTGAAGCTTGGACAAATTGGAATTTATCATCACACTCCTTGTTTGCTTATTTGTGGGAGCCTCCATGTTAGGAGAATAAAAACTTTTATGGCAGTCATTAGC
Source organism: Pezoporus occidentalis (assembly GCF_034315485.1). Lineage (NCBI taxonomy): Eukaryota > Metazoa > Chordata > Aves > Psittaciformes > Psittacidae > Pezoporus > Pezoporus occidentalis. The sequence continues at coordinate 4,144,579 of NW_026915910.1, read as the reverse complement.
AGCTCATTAGCTCTCATTAGCAGCTCAGCTATTTTTATGGCCTCTATTTCAAAATTTGTTGCAATCTTTAGTGCATTAATCTCCACAGTTTTAATAACGTAGATAGAAAGATAGTGATACACGTTTATGAAGACAAGGTGTGAGGAATTAGTCTATATTATCCACAGCCTAGAGTAGAAGATGACACAGTTGACTCCTCTACCTTTCCTTTAAGTTTGAAGAAAAGGTTACCTAACAAATTATCTTATGTTGCTATACATAGGCTCTTTTTGGGGTTATCACCCAATACATTTTCTGAGCCTCTGTTGTGATTCCTTTTCAATATCTCTTTGCAGCATTCAAGCTACATATTTGAATATTGCAAAAGATGTGAGTAAAACATTAGAACAAGAGAACACCAGATAAAAATTCCCATTTGTGGATACAAACCTTCGTAAATTGCCATTATATATTTTGATGATTTTTTTAGCCTGTGGGTTCTATCACTGTAATTTGCAGTGCCTAAGTCTTAATAAGCCAATTATAAATGTAATGTATGCTGCAAATATCACCACAGTAGCAGCTTAATAAACAAGGCCTGTTTTAATCTTATCCTCAAAACAGAGTTAATGCACCGTTCTTCTAATTTATAATCAAAATGCAAAACAAAATTCAGCTTAACAGTTATAGTGTGGCTGAGGTGCTTCATATCATTAACTTGAAATACCTGAAGGCAAACCTGTTCTTTTATAACTGTAAAAGATACTGAACAACTACCTTTGTATATGTGAATAATATACATATTTATGTGTCTTTATATGCATGTATGCCTATTTATTTTATCTGCATTTTTAGATAGTAAGAAGACATATATACACATGTTCCTCTGGAGTATATGATTTCTCAGTATAGCACAATGTTTATAGCAGAATGATTTTGTGATGCCCACATTGCTCTAGCATAGAGGAGGCATTTTGCACAATGTGTGTTACTCTCTTGTTCTTAATAAGGCACAGCAGAACCCCAAGGAAACTCATTTAGACAATCAACCTTACACAAACATTATTATAATTTTTCTAATCCCCAAAGCAGTCAAACCTGTGTTCCTTAGGTGGAAGCAGTTAAACTTGGTGGATATTACAGTCAAACCCCATCTTTTTAAACTGTCCAAATTGTCTACATAGTCAACACCTCTACCCTGGGAAAGGCCAGGTGTGTGTCTGACAGCTAGGTAAAGGGATAACAATGGCAAGCCTGAATCCTTGCTGACATCTTTTCTTTTGGAAAGTTAGTCATCTAAAGATTAGACATCTAGTCTATGTTATTCATCCAAGCTACACCTCATCATAATATTTCCAAAAGAGAACTCATGTATTCTGGGAAACCTATATGATTAAGTTGCCTGGAGTGCCTATCTCTCTCCATTGATTACATAAGAGACTTTAATGATTAACCTAAACTACATACTTAAATTTGAGGTTGTGGAACTAATAAATATTCTTTTCATTCCTGCATTCATTCCACAGTGTCACAGGGAGGATCTGCCACTTAGCAAGTTTAGAATATTGCATGAGTAACCCTTTGTAATAAATGTATGTGAACTTATGGGAAATTAGATTTTTTGTTATTTTTTTAACACTCAATATACTTGACAGAAGTTTGTTTTCACTGGTACTTTCTGAAAAGAAAATGAGACAAATTTGTGTGAATGCATTGTTCACACTGGATTACTCAACCAGCTCAAAAATCTTCTTAATTTTTCTTTATAACATTGGCACAAGCATACACAGAGTATTTACTGTTAGGCAGCAGGATGAAGTTGTAGCAGAACATAAAAACAAGACACATCACACATCTCCACAGACAAATATTTAATTTTTTGTTTACTGTGAGTCCCAGTCCTATTCCCATTGCTATCATTAACCAACATCCACTTTGAGTCCAGTGGCATTAGATTATTTTAAAAAGTTGATTACATTCAAAAAAATGTGTGAGAAAATTTGAATTTGAGTGCAAATAAAAGTTAACTCTCCATCCTGTGTCCTGATTGCCTAATTATTATAAGATAAAGAGAGTTGAAAGTGATGGCACTGATTCAAGTGGTGATATGTATAAACACTCCAAAGATACTTGGAAAAGCTTGGTAGCTTTTGGTTTCAACTTAATCCCAGAGGAAGAGATACTCCAGGAAAGAGAAAGCAACAAAGCATTTCACTACCACCACTGAGCTGGTGTATCTTCCTTTCAGTCTGACATTTCCTAAACCCTAAAGGTAGGATTCATGTGATCTTATATTAGAGATGTATATGATAATTTTCAGCTTCTAAGAAATTATATTTTTATAAAATCTTTCCTTTATAAAGGCAAAAAGAATAAGCTCTAAGACTGGATTCATATGATGTATTCTGGATAAGATGAATAGCAACCTGAAAAAGCCAATTTCTCTCTTTTATAGGAAAGAGAGTCTAGAAAACCCTCAAGACATCAATGGCTATACCAAATCCCACCTTTGGGGTGTAATTTCTCATGTTTTCAGAATGCTTTTCTATGTAATTTGTCTTCTTCAGTACAGTCTAGCCACCTATGCACACCTCTTTTAGATATACATCAGTGATATAAAAGTAAAGGAGCATGGCACAACATGCTAGTATTCTGCTGATAACCACTACAACGCTGGAGGAACTATCCCCTACCTTTGTTTTATACGAAAGTTTTGAAACACAGGTGAGAGAATACACCTCCGTTTGTTTGGAAAGTGGTTAGAAGATTACCAAAATCTGGATTTAGATAATTTTCCTCATGCTTTACAATAAATAGAAAATTAGTTGGGGTTGCAGACAAAGTGAACAGTGTACTCACTTCAGAAATCTCACAATGAACACCACCTGCACTGCCTCCTTTCCATCAGCTTTGTCTGATAGCATTTGAGAGAGATACAGGACATTTGGAAGCATTAAACTTTTTTACTTTATCAGCATAATATCCCTGTACCACAGTGCATGTTTGAGCAATTTCATATCTAGGGTGACTAAAATGCACACTATTTCATGAAAGGGAGACATGTATTCTGACCTACTCGCATTGATGCTACATGAGGAAGATGCACTAGATACATGTTGACAGCCCCCGGCAGTCTTCTAAGCTGCATAGAGATAAATTGAATTGATAATAACAAGAAATAGCTCTGAATGGAGAGCGGATTTGGGAATTGCAATGGCAGAATAGAAGGAGCTGAAGCAGCTTTTTTTTTTTCTTCCATATCTTCTAAAAAGATCTTTTAATATTTGGCTAATTTTTCTATTTACCTGCCTCTGTTTTAGTTTCCCACCTGTACTGCTTGGATATCATATTTTATGTGTCATACGACTAAAGTACATCTGTCTAAACAGACAATAATGATATCCAATCTATGTTAGTCTATACTGTCACTGAAGTCCTGTGCTAAGCAGCAAAACTCTTTGTGGGAAGGCTGCAGAAAAAACCTGAACAACTCAAATCTGAAAGCATTAGCTCTGACAGATGAAAGAAGTGGAGAAGTAAAAAGATATCACCATTTGCAAAATTCAGAACCCATAAAAAATGGTGTTGGCTTTTCAGCTGTGGTAAAGCACAGTCATTCTGTTCCCAGTTCCCAATTCAAAAACCTTGACAATAACTCAAGACATTTCAAATATTGTCATCTGGCGAGAGCTCACTAAAGTGTTCTGGTGAGAAACTTCCTCTCAAACAGATTAAATACCTGTGAAATTCAGAAAATTCATCAAGGTGATTTATTTCGTTGCCAAGACCAGAGGCAAAAAGTGGGACTCACACAAGAGCAGGTTAAACATGGGGGTCTCTTAAGGGCTTCTGTGTCTTGTCACTTTGCTTTTTACATTGAGGGTCAAAACAGCTTGAATTACCCAGTCTTCTCCTTTTATCCCTGCCCTTAGCAGAGGCAACAAGCCCATCTCCTCCATCCTCAGTCTAGATGAGTGATTTTGTCAACTTTAGGAAACCTTCCTTCTTTCCATATACAACTGAGATAATTTTATCCCATGCTAGTAATAATTTTGAGTGCACTTCAACAGAAAAAGTAACCTAGTAAGAGGTAAGTGAGCATGTGTACACTGAGACTCACCTGCCATCCCTTTTTTTGTCCATTCCTCTCCTCTCGGCTCACCTTAAGCTTACATTGTAACCTGGAGAATTTAATAAGAAACATCAAAGATAATGATTTCCGACACTTGCAAAGCATGCCTTGCCTTCCAGACAGGATTTCCTCAGTGTGCTCTGTTCTAGATATGAAACCATCCTTCGGTCTGCCACTACCACTCATGCACAACAAGAGAGAAAGGGGCATTACACAGTACATTTTCCACTGCTGTGCCGTATCTCATTTACTCTTGCTACTGAAATACACAACCTCTAATTAGCCCGTCCAGCTCCGCTCCTTTTTTTTTTTCTTCTCTTCCCTCTGAGATAGGAGAAAAAAAGTTATTTATTACTGGGTAACATTCATTAAAACTTGTAACTAGTTTGTTTATTGAAACCAGACGCCATTTCTTCCCCTCCCCAACCTGACACTCTGTGGTATATTCATGTATAAGGCATCAATAATTATACAATGCATTACAAATGAGCTTTTAAAGCCAGGTTGCAAATTAGGAATGTAAACGTGGCTTCTAAATTGGCTATGTTAATATGAAATATGATTCTTTCTAATAGAGTGGGAGTAAGCCCCAGCGGTATTGATCTTTTCCCTTTTCTGCTTGAACTCCCCGCCCTCCCCCCAGTTAAGCAGCAGTGTCTTTTCACCTCCCCTCGCTGAGACTCATCTGGTCAAGTCGAACTCTTTCCTCTTATTTGCCTGTGCTGAGCCATGAGCACTAAATGAAGCGAGTAATTTGGTGCATTGTTGGGGGGACGGGGACGGGAGGAGGGGACGGGGGAAGGGGGGCAGCTGACAGTGAATGGTGTCAGCTGCAGAGGCAGCAGAAAAAGCCGACATCTTAATAAAACAGCCTCGGGCAAAATCCCATTAAAGCCTTCAGAAGCTTGTTTCCCTGCAGTTGAGCAGGTAGGCGTTGTGCACTGCGTGGCAGCCCTGAGTGCTCTCTGGGAGCCCAGTTCAGAAAAAAATAAAAAAATAAAACAAAAAAATTGAGTGCTTTCCCCCTTCCCTCCCCCATTTTCGTCCCCCCCGATCTAAATCATCCACCAGCCTCTGCTCCTCAGAGTCATTTGCAAGGCAGAGAGAAAAGAAGGGAGGGTAAGGGAGCAAGGAGAGCGTGGGTGTGCCTTGATGTGCAGGGACTAAGTGCTACGCAGTGGCAGGAGTCGCTGGCGAGCGCTGGTCGCCCATTAGCGCTCCCGCGCAGACCTCGGGCTGACCTTTGGAAAGGAGAGGGAATGGGGGGACACGGGCAGAATGACAATGAGGAGATGGGGCACCCGTGTGGCTCACTGTGCAGCCGCCTCTGCTCATTGCTGCTGCTGACCTGCTGCTGAGGACGCTAGCACCTTTTGCCCGGCGGTGATGAGCGAGGAGGGAACAGAGGGAAAACAGGGCAGGAAAGTAGGGAGGCAGTGGACAGGCAGGGCGCTGTGGTTAGAGTACAAGGGAAGGTGATGAGACTCTCCCCCAAATCTCTTCTGTTCTGAAATCAATTCATGTTAGATGTTTGTGAGGAGAAATCACCCTACACATTTTTAATGAGCAGTGGCTGGTCTTAATTCTGTTCTGGTGGATGTACTATGCACTGTGGTACTGAGGGCCAGAACACCATGGTGTGTGTATGCGCCTATAGAGCCAGGGGGGTGGTCCACATCCTTCATCAATCATGGCTTCAATAGGCAAAAAGATGCAATTAAATTTACTTTAGCCCCTTTTGCAGCCTGGAGATGTCCCCTCAGTCCCACACACATCTCTCTTTTTTGATGATGCTTCCTTTTTGTGCGTAAGTTCTGGGTGCAAGGACTTCTGGAGCATTTCTAGAAACTGCCTTTATACATGAACTTGTATTGCAGAGATTTAGTGTATACTGACAGTTCAGTGTCCAGGGAGGAACAATTCTGCCTGACTCACACCATCATGTAGCTGATCTGATTCCCTAATAAAGCACGGCAGCCTCCTAAACAGATAGATGATGCACTTTGTACATTTGAAAGACCGGTTAGGTCTCTTAAGAGAATACAGTATGCTTTGGCTCAAGACTGCTGTACCTCTGCATTGTATATTTAATGTTTGATGGGTGTCTGGCTAAAAGAAAATATGGCTTTCTTATGTTAAATCAATTTTACCTGTTCTTTCAAATCCATTGGGGTTTATGAATAATCCTGTGCTGAAAGAACATCCTCAATGCAACTGGAACTTGGTGCAGCAGCTTTTGTTCATCTATCAGTCATTTCTGTTGAGGGTGAGGAAATCAGAAATAGGCTTGGCTCTTAGTTTCATAAGAAATTACAGTTAAATCTGTACACACTCTGCCTTCATTTCCCTATCTGTAGAGCAGCAAGACTAAGGGCTAAACTTTTGCTTTACCCTTTACTGCTCTGCCATATGCTGCAATATTCAGGCAAGTTTTTCACAATGGGAAGGCTCATTCCATTATGGCTAAATTGCTTTTGTTTTGCCAATGTCTCAGACCAAGTCTGAGCCACCAGTAACTGGATGCAATTTTGTGGACTTCAGTAGAAGCTTCTCCATGTTTCAGCTTTCCCCTAGAGCTCAGCTAGAAAAATCTCATGTCATTCCTGTGCTCTGAATTCCTACTTTTCCCCTCTGTTCTTTTCTATCTTTATTCACTTTTTATTGATTCCTCATTTTCCCCATTTCCTTGCCTTCCTTGCTTTTTACTTTAAACTCTGCTTTCTACTCTAGAAAGTCCCAAATCATTTGCCAGCCTGCATTTTTAAAGTTTGATTCCCCCATGAGTGTGCATCTACTGGCAGAAGTTGAACAAATGAGATTATTCCCTCACCTCTGAAATGCAGCCACTTCTGAGGTAGAGCACTGCAGCCACTCCACTTTCAGCATGTGCCTTGGGTCTCTGGAGAGGGAATGAAGGATAACCTTTTCACCTGAAAGTACATTTTTAGGTAAGCTGAATATAACTTGGAATTAAGCCAGCATACAACAGTTAACAATTCTTTACAAGCATAGTTTAGGATTGTGACTAGAAATGTCAGAACATTCCTTTGAAGTCTGTCTATTGAACCGGTAAATCGAAATCACAAAAGTTTCATCTCTTTCTTATACATCTGTATGTATATTGCAACTGTATGTATATGTGTGTGTGTGTACTGCAAGGCTTTGGAAGCAGAGCCACCTGGAAATACAAATTCTTTCAAAGCATTGATGTCCCAGTGGATCTCATCATATTTGCAATGTTTTTTAATACCTCTGAGTAAAATCAAATAAAACTGTATGGTAAAACTCTAGACAGGACTTCCTTTTCCCAGTATTCTGCAGTGAGATGTTATTCTGATGATGTGACAATACTCAGACAGTACTTCCATCTGCTTTTTTGCTGGTCATGGATTGTGCATACAATTCAGTTTGGCTAAAACTCATTTAAATCTCCATAAATCTACCTGTTCTCCGTGACTGTTAACTCATAATTTATATATATGTCCAATTGTCTTGCCCTTATGTAAGCTTCTTGGGTCACTAACTTTATCTACCTCCATGTGTTCAGAAATTCAGGATTACAGAAAAGCTTTCTGCCTCCAACATAAAGTTTCACCACGGTCCAGACAACCAGATGAGCTCCTTCAGGTTCATGGAAGAATCTGTGGAAGGGTCAGGAATGCAGCCAGTCCAGGGAAGACACCACCTTAGGGCTCAAGACTGGATGCCTCATTTGGAATAAGGGATGCTATTTCTATGTTTTGTACTGTCTGGCTGAATGAAAGATGGAGTCATCAGCTCATGCATTATCTTGAGTGACACTGGGGGAAAAAAAGGCAGGTTTTGAGATTCTACAAGTTTGTCTGCAATTTTATAGTTCAGAGGTTTTGCTGAACCAAAGCAAAACATCTTCATACCTGGGTCTCTCAAATACACATAAAGTTTACCCCAGACAGCCATTGGATAGAGAACAAAATCTTTTTTGGGATCAGCAGCTAATTTTAAATGGGAAAACATCATCAGCAAGATTGTAACAGTCAAAATGGAAATTCTGTCTGTGAGTTAGACCACTTGGGATTCTGGATTTAAGTTCCAAATGCAAGAATCAAGAGAGATCCTAGCATCATTATTCAGTTGTTTTTTCCAATATTGTATAAAAAGTGGAGAACCAAATCTAACCTGAATATGTCCATTGGATGACCTTTATATTAAAACCAGCCTTGTTTAGTTCATCTGATCTCCCAGAGGTGCAGGAAAATGCAACTAATCAGTTTATAACTATTCTAAATAAGGTAGCCTAACAGTGGACATAGTGTAAAAGGGGTAAACACAAAATCTGTTGTTTTTCCACTTTTGTGTAGCAGTGTGTTTTCTACTGAGAAAAGACCAGAAACAGCAAAAGGAAATCTCTCGTCAAAAGAGGGAGCAACACTGGATGAGTCAATGATCTGAAGTGTTATTTTTCCTTAGATCTGTCAAACACACACTTGTGTGTCTGTGTGCACATGCATAAATACATATACATGCAAAAATATGTAATGGCCTGTCTATTATGTGTTTGTATACATTTGAATCAGGTGTAAACACCAAAGCAGACAAGGGTGCATTTGTATCTTCAGATACACCCATTTCTTTAAAAACAGCCAAAAAGCCCTCCTCTGTGTCAATGTTCATACTTTCACATTGACATGCATACAAATGAATCCTTCTCTCCTCTTTTTCCTTGTCAGAACACTTTAAAAGAAAACATGGATTTTGGTACACCTTTCAGACAGACAACTTACATATATAGTGCTGTATTGTTTCTTTTTTTAAAAAAAAAGAAAGTTTTAATTTTCTTTAGCCCTTAACGTTCATTCCTGTGATGATTTATTTGAAGTGTACATTACTAGACGTCTCTCAAGTGTGTACTCCATCACCAAGTTAACCGCCAGGGCTCTGTATGTGATGGAGATGTAGCAGGGAACCAGCCTAGCTCTGTACTGACCCATCAGAGGCAGGAGAAGGAGCAGAACTTTCTTGTAAAATTGATTTTTAAGTCTAACATCATAAACTGCATTTCACATTGTTAGGTCCCTTCATGTTGGTGATACATATAATCAACAAACACTACATATAGAGTCCAACACATCAACTGCTTCAGAGGGGCCACCACGAATGTACTCTCTCTTCTCCAAATAATACAAGGAACAAAAATAAAAGCAATCTCTTCTAATACACCAGCGAGCATCTCTTACTGTGCTACAGATGTTAAAAACACAAATAAAATGACTGGTTGTGTAAAGAATGAGGTATCTCAAATAAAACTTTCCTACATCACAGATCTATTTAACTTACTTCATGAATGTTAAATACATTTTGCCATGGCCTATTTCCACTGAAGTAAAAAATAAAACTTTCACACTCTTCTGTATTTCCCATCATGTGAAAAATCCCATTGAATTCACAGGGCATATATGAGCAAATATTTAAGCTTGTACACGCACTTTTTTGCAGGATCAAAGCCTAAGGTCAGATCTCATTTCCAGAAAGCTTCTTGCCTTGAAAGTTGATTTGCTGCAAAATGAATTCTTATTATTGCTTTTGCTTTTCAGCCATGATATAACCCGTATCTCGTCAAAAAAATAGTAACTGGGCAGAGAAAGCAGAAAAGAAAGAAGATGATGAACACAGGCCTGTAAGAGTTCCAGTTTGTCTCAAGAGAAGACAATGGATCCGTGATTTCTGACTAGTAATGTAAAAGACTATATTTAAACTCGTACAACCTCCAACCTCTTATTCAAAGCATTTTTCTATTGTGCAGCCTCATTTGCCTTTCTGTCTCTAAGATGTCCCTCTAACCTGGCGCTCTAATCTAAGTGCCTTTATTCTGAATAATGCTTGATATTTTAGCCAGTTTTATCTTGTTGTAATCTTCAGCTCCTGTTTTCCATATATGTTAAGAGGGGATTTTTCCAAAAAAGCCTTTGAAAAACCCTTCTCACACTGAATTTCCTGGTGACAAGTGTGTGTTCTGGATAGCACAGCAAGGTACTTTTCACATTATATCATCACCATGTTGCATCAGCCTTGGGGCTAATGCCTGCAGGTTGCACCTTTGCTTGTAAATTGAACAGTATCAGGAAAATGGTCTCAGATGCCAAAATTAACTGTTTATAGGAAAAAATAATTAGAGTAATCCCTGGCATTTTTTGATATGGACCAGCTAGTACTCAACCCCTCCAAATACTGAGTACTGTGGTTGGTCTCAGCACTATTCCTGAGGGGCAGTAGGATGAGACCACTCTATTTTGAAAGATAAAAGTTGTTAATAAACATGAGAGCAGGCTCTGGCAGCATCAGTTTCCTAGCTGAGATTCTGCCTTAAATTCGAGGTGCTTTGAACTATTCCCTGCCTGCCAGAGGGGTCTTTGCTTCCACTGCACTCCAACTGCTGTTCATACCTCACGTGCAAGTCAAATCACAGCTGCTGCTTTCCTGAGTAAGCTCTGGAGTGGTTTTTGAAGACATATAGAATCTGCCCACCCACATGGATGCAAAGCTGTTTACATAAATATGTCCCTATCAAGAATGGGATCTTAAAGTGTGACAGTGATGCAAACAAAGAGGAGAAAAAGAAAAAACTTTGTTACACTGGTTTTGGGTACCAGAGACATTAGAATGAGAAGAATGTGTAATTGCATTCATAAATTCACACAATATATTGTTGCAGTGTTTTCCTAGTTACAGGCAACCTGGGTGCAAGGATTAATATCCTCCACTGAGCAGTATCTATACAGTTGCTGTACACCAATTTTGTCTTCGAATTAGTTAGGGGTAATTCTGTTTTGGTTTATAAAGTCAATGGAGCAGAACCTTGTCATAGGATAGTGGTCTCCCACTGCTACCTCGTTTAAGCAATCAAGCAAAAATAAAGCATATGTTACACCTTGTAATGTATTTCTCATTCTTGTATTCTTACACTATTTTCATTGTCATAATGATCCAGTATATCTTTATCTGCTTGGACTTTTTGTATAAATTAGCTTCTCTCTAAGGTTTGCAAGTTAATAATTTAACCAACAGCCATGTACTATATATTATTTTTTCACCCAGAAGCACAGCCTTCCTGAGTTACAGCCTGCAGAAGATAGTTCAGCTACAAGAGAAATGGCCTACATATGACAGCAAGCTTCAACTATTATTCCACAATGCATGCCTAATCTGTACAGTGTTAGGTGAGCCTGAGTCGCTGTGTTCTTCTCAAACATGTGACTTCCACAGACTGCTCCTGACAGACACAAGAGCACTAAGGCACCTGAGGCTTATGTTCATCAGCATTCTGGGGAAATAGCTTCTGACTTGTAGGGAATGAGAAATAATATGAGTTTCTGTCGCTATTGATGAAAAAAGTGTGAGGACAGGTTTATACTTATACTATTTGATGCAGATGAAAATAACTGTGCTAAATTCTCATTTTAGCCATGTTGTCCTTCTAAGACTTTGGGCTAGTGACTTTGCTTCAAAAAGCACTTAGGGTGATGCTACAGCATGTTAAAATCAATGGAAATTGGGTGCCTAAAAACCTTTAGGAGTTCAGCCCTTATTAGTTCTCTTTTAGGAAAAAAAAAAAAAAGAGCATTTTCATGGCCTCTGCACTTGCTTCAACAGGTCCATGTACTTCTTCTGTTGGGAGTCTAAGAGCTGGACACTGTAATCCAGGTCTCACAAGAACAGAGGAGTCTCAAGGAAAATAAAATTACAAAGCTGAGTAAAAGAATATTTTAGCTAAAGACAAACAGAAATATCTATTCTAGACCCCAAGGTCTGTTTGACTGGAATTTTCTCCCAAGAGAAATAGTGGCAGCCTCAATAGTTGAATTATTTAAAATTTGAGTAGGCAAAAAGTTCAAGAATCTTATAAGCATCAATTCAGTATTGACAAGGGGATGGACTAGCTTGAACTAGCAAGGCTTTTTCATCTCAAAACTGGGTGATTCTAAAAAATTAAACCATTGCCCTGCTCTGTGGGTACAGTGGCAATAGAGTAGATATACTGCTAGAATTAATTCTTTTAACTTGGGTGGAAGTAATGAACGTGGGAAGTCTGAAATGTCATTTGAAGTTCTGTGGTGTAAATGGAGAGAACTTTTTGTTTGGCTTTTTATTCAGTACATTGCACATCAGGATCTTGACCTGTGATCAGTACTCTTGAAGAAGGGAGGGAGAAGGCTAACAAAAAAACCCAACTAACTTGTTGTAAGTTATATTTTTATTTCAGGATTCTGGGGGGAAGGGAGGACGCAAATCCCAGTTCTACAAGTCCAGCCTGCAAAGCCCATGCTTATATTCCTTTGATTGCACCAGGTATGTGAGGCATAGTCCTTAACAATCTGATATAACTTCAAAATTGTTCCTTCTTTGAAAAGGGGTCTGGTCCAGATGATCTCCTGAGATCCCTTGCAGCCTAAATGATTCTGCAACTGAATTATTTGGCTTTCTTTACATGGGAGCCCCTGAGAGAGTTAGCATATATGCAGTGTTAGTGATCTAGAGCCTGAGTCTAGAAGCAAATCAAAATGAAATTAACTGCAGTGTTCAGATGAAAAAACCCATCTTTGTCAAGTTCACTATTTTCTTTGTACATCTACAACAGAACTGCCAAAATTTGATCCTTTTTTAAGCTAAAGGCTCCATAGAGGTCAGAGCTATATTATAAGGGTTTTAGCTCAGTTTCCAAGGCTAACTTTATATACAAGTGACAGACTCTTGATTTTTTTACCGAGAAACACGAGATTTATTTTTTTCTTAGTCGGAAACCAGAACACTATTCCTGGAGAAAGACAAACAAAAATATTGATCCCTTACCTATTAATTTAAAAATACATGGTTTTGAACTCAGGCTCCCTTTGAGGATGCTGTAATGAATACAAGTCACGATCCAGCATACTTTACTCCTTTTGACTAATGCCCTTTTCCATAGGAACTGTGAAGAGAAAAAAAAAGAATTTTTTTTTTTTTGGTTATTCTCTCTTATTTATATACACACTCTGGGGCAAATGACTTTCCTGTCACTGGAGGGACATCAAAAAGGAAAGCAGTTGCAAATTTCTCACAGAGCTGAACTTCCTGCAATACTTTACTTGGCTTCCAGAAAATACAACAAAAAAAGCAGTTTCTTGCTTTCATTACCTCCTTCAGGCATGCGGAATAAAGAAATAGGTAACGGGTGGTTCCATAACTAAAGAAATATGTAGAGTATTTTATCTTGATATTTTAAGTATTCAGGTCTGACTTTTCAGACTAACTTACTTGCTGGACTTCCTGCTGACATTATACACACATACACACAGAGGTATATTTAAAAATATATATTTAATTAATTATTATTTGAAACGACATAAATGAGACTGATCTCCAAAAAGTTATTAAAACATCAGATTTTTCTGTTGGGCATTTTGAGACCACCATTGAAATCATCAATAATTTGGGAAAATCTTATGTTCTCAAGAGGTCTGCTGAATGCAGATGTGAATGTTTAGCTTATTTCTCATTTCTGTTGGATGAGAATAATAATCAGTGGATGAGAGACGAATTTTTGCTTGTTTTTCTATTTCTTTCCCTGAATATTAATGTCAGACCTGATTCTGCATCCACTGTAGGGTAATTCAAGTGGTGAAAATCCATTCAAATGTGTATGTGACATTTCTATTGCAATAGAGCACTAGTAAATTAGGTAAGATTTTTCTCCCAAAATGTGTTGCAAAGTTAATGCTAAGAAGAAAATGATGCTATTAAATAGTGCCATCAAAAAAGGGCTACAACAGACATAAGCATTTTAAATCATAAATGATTTCAGGCAAAAATGTGTCCTCTGTTAGTAGGCTTTACTACCTAAACAAAAAGCTGATTAGAGGCATTCAGTAATGCTCTTCAATTCTGCCTACAGATTTGAAGAATTCAGCAGAAAATACTAACAAAGGACCTCTGCAAATTTTCACCCAGAAGATTATTGCATTACCTTGTGGAAGCTGTGGGGTGGGCACTTTAGGAGGCCCATTGACCCTTTGGATCCATAAGGTATTAAAACCTTGCATCTTGGTAAGCAGTGATGGGATTTCTGTATCTTCTCAGAATATGGAGTCCAATTCTTATACCATATAGCCAAATAGGATAGCACAGCCTACCAAGACCTTGACAGTAACAGGACTTCATTCTTTGAACTAAGGATCATATAACAGGGACTCTGTGCAAAGTCTGGGGTTTATTCTCTCAGTCTGTTCTCACTTCAACGTGTTTTGAATATAATACCTTACCCTGGCATATTCCATTAATAACTGTGACCTTTCCCAAACTAGTAGGACTGCATACATGGAGCTTTTGGCTTCAGTGTCTAAGTAAGGGGAAAAGAGGGTTTTTTCCTATTGGTTATATTACTATTCTGCTACAGTGGTGGCTCTATGTATGTGAGGGAAGTCCTTTATCAGCTTTTGAAATTTGAATTTCCTCACCTCACAAACAGCAGTCTTACCAAAGGCATTCCCTGTTACTGGGAAGTTCAACTCTATTTGGGCACCATCTGTTTCTGTGTGGCAGACAGTATTTTCTGCAACAGATCCTAAATGCACTGTGAATGATCACAGTGTTAAATGAAATTTATTACATTAATTCAGTACAGTACTTATTCCTTAGTGAAAGTCCCTCCCAGAAGCTTTTAAGAGCATCTGTCCAGAAGAAGAAAGTCAGAGTTAGCACAGGGATTTTTGAATTAAGGCATAATGACTTTAACAGCAATTATTCTTGGTCATGTATTTGTGCTTGTAGGTATGTGAGATAGTTTCATTGAGTGTTGCCACATTATTCCTAGCTAGTAAAAAACCCCAAATGTTTAACTACACTTTTATTTCTCTAGAGATAACTGTTACCATAACACTAACTGTATATACAAAATGCACTATTTTAGAACACTTTCATTTGTATTCAGAAAAAAACTAATATAAATTCTTATCTAATTTATACATCTCTTCATAGATGTTACAGACCTCTGGTTTGACTGCAGCAGTATCCTGCCCTTGCCCTCATCTTTCACAAAAAAGAAAACCAGACAACTTTACTTTGTTAAAAATAAGCACTCACTTTAGATTTTCTGACAAATTTTACTGGAAGCTGTTGCAATGGGGGAAGAGGGGATTTCTTTCCAAGGTTGATAAGCTGCCAGACAGCTGAAGTTCATTTTTGTCCCTGAGATGCTGGAGCAATCGAGCCAGACTTGGAGCTCTCAGAGGCACGCTGCAGCTCTGCTTGGTCTCAGAGCGATGTAAATACAAGAAGCCACAAAGGTGACCTAGAGCTGCCTTCCTCCTCCCATCTCTGGGGCGGCAGGTTTTTCACTGTCATTCCTAGATGTGGTTTCCACCAGCCCTCCCTCCATTTTTATCTCTGTGGAGGCTGGTAGAAAGGGATGTCTGGGCACTGAGAACTTGTCATATTTACTACTTTATCCTCTACCAGTCTGCAGGCAGAAAAAAGTTGCTATGAAAGAGGACTAGATGGAGTGTGAAAGTGTCTGACTTTGGAAAGGAATATTTAGTACAGAGACTTTTTTTACTTTGTAAAATTTCAGTTACAACTCTCTTTTCCTTCTCATACACAGACAAAACCCACCCAGCATCTCAACCAACCGTTCAAAACCTTTTTCTGGCTTGAGGCTAATGCAGCTTTGCATTCTGAGAAACATGTAGGTTATCCAAGCTATTGAAAACAAGTCTTGGACCCATGTTTCCTCCTTATTAAACTGTTGGTAATTTGGTACATGAGAGGTCTGCTCCTACAAACAAGAGACACAGTCCCCTATCCATCCTTTTGTACTACAAAGCTTGCATTTTTCGCAGTGGATTAGCAAGTCTAGACATCCTATAA
Source organism: Pezoporus occidentalis (assembly GCF_034315485.1). Classification (NCBI taxonomy): domain Eukaryota; kingdom Metazoa; phylum Chordata; class Aves; order Psittaciformes; family Psittacidae; genus Pezoporus; species Pezoporus occidentalis. The sequence continues at coordinate 4,128,591 of NW_026915910.1, read as the reverse complement.
AACGTCAATGAATGTATGGATCTTCAGAGTATATTTCTCAGGAGAGCTATGCTTGTTTGCAATGCTGCTCTCCCAGCCCGATCAATACAGCCACAACAGACTTTTGCATTTTCTGTTAGAAGACAGAACCCCACTCATTGAATTTCTTCTTTCCAAAGCAGTTAATCAAATAGTGGAGGCAAAGGAAAGTGGGGGTGGGTGGGGAGTGGGGAGTTAGATCATGTGCCGAGCACCCAGGGAAGTTGTGACTAAAGTGGGGTTTTTAATTATTATTACTAACCATGGAGGCACGATAAGAATTATCATGAGAAAAATCATACCTCAGGGGCAAGACAAGGACTGGGAAGAGGAGAGAAAGGAGGCACAGCTGAGTGCAAGAAGCCCCACGGGATGTGATTATCTCCTGATAACAACATCCCCAGACTTATTGCTATTATGAAATTTCATTTTTCCATTTATTTATATACACAGATACATATATAAATTATTTAGGTGAAGTATTTCAATCCCCTGCAAACTGTGAGCTTGCATTAAAATGCTTCAACTGTGAGATTCCTAGGTATATTAATATCCACCCTTTGAGGGTGTTGAGCAGTCCATCAGAATAAGCTCTTCATCCTTGGCTGTTTTATGATAATATTACAATGTATTTTAGTTGGGGAATGGTAGGTAGAACAAGTTTTCAGAGAAATAGAGTTGTTTGGGTTCCATTTGGTTGCTGGAGGGAAAAACTCCACATAAAACAACTCTGGCTGTTCAGTAAGGCATCCTGATTTCTTATTATTTTTTCCCCAGCACAATTCTATTTCTTCTCTCCTTTTTTAGAAGTCCCAAGTCCCCTTCCCATCTCCTTTAATAATAGAGAGAGGGGATTGCAGCCATAAGACATAAGGACCTCAGGGATGTATGTTTTGCATGTTGAGTTTCCTGGAAATTATATATAAAAATGGGGACAGATTGATGCTGTTATTAAAAACAATTTCATCAATGTAAAATTGCAATTTAACAATTTCTAGGGCTGAAAAATACTTTAAAAAGCCACCTTACTTTTTTTTATGCTCTCCCATCTTATGTTTACATCTTTTTAATCGATGTAACACACTTCCTATTAACATGTTTAATTTTTAACTTGCTTTTTTACTTTTTTTTCTCTTAGAAGTTTGGTTTCCAATTTAGGGCCCTGATTGTAGCTCATTGTCATTTTGGAATAAGGTTGTTCACGAAGTAGAAGTGATGGTGCTGTCTCATGATGCCCCTGAATTACTCAGGAGTTACTGCGAATAACAGTGATCGTTTTGCTTATAGGATCAGCCTTTTAGATGTAATGAGAAACTGCAGCGACTTTAACATGAAGGCTTGATGTCGGTCACATAAGGAGGTGGAGAATGTTTAGAAGATTTCAAATCAAAGTCTCACCTGCAAACAGGCAGAAACTACTGAATGACATACTCTTTCCACAGCATAGATGTTCGTGGATTTTAGTTTACTTATTCACTTATTCTTTCCCACACATAAAGTCCACAAATTCCTTTAAGAAAGCACTGCCTGACTTTTTTTTCTTTTGTAAGAAAAAACCCCACAAAAATTCAGTATACAGTACAAGGAAATACAGTAGAGTTTAACATGGCTGAAACCCCTGGTTCATAGAATGTGCATGATTCTGCACAAGGATATATCTGTAATCCTACAGGATCAGGTGAATCAAATCCTTTTCCATGAAGTTTGGCTTTCTTTTTCTCTGTTGTCCTTTTCCATGTGTTCTTTCAGCTATTCTCTTTTCTACCCTGTTCCCTGTGGAATTATTTGGGAAACCTACAGAATGATTTGGTGAAAGATATTATATTAAGCCAACACAGAGTTTAGGGGAAATTTAAGCCATGGTAGAAACACACTTAATACTTTATGTATGGCTTATATATGCCTCTTCTTACTGTTTCGTATTGAAATAAATGAAAACATGGCATTTATATTCCCTTTCAGTTTGCTGTCAGCATAGTCACACCCTCATGAGGCTCCAACAATTGTGTTTCACTATCAAATTATTTGTAAAGGTAAAATTTAGTCTGGCAAAGAGAGATTCTACACACTAACAAAGACAATTGTGATTCTCACTTCAGTTCCTGCATTTGCAATAGTTTCACCACTTGCTATGCACATTGTTTTGATGCTTTTTTGTGTCTACTGACACCACTGGGGCAATTCATACTTGTTTAGACAAAATTAAAAACAGCCCTTCAGAATTTACCTGGTTGTTCTTCACTAATGTAGAAAAAAAGACATGAAAAATTAACTGGAGACAATGTTTCCTGGGCTTTAATTTTCTAATTGCAGCATTCTGTGAGAGAGGAACTCTGCCTTACTCTATCAGTGAAATGAATGTTTACTGTCAGCTGTAGACATTGCAATAAAATTGCAACTTACAGTTTTCTCTGGTCTTAGTTAACCTGACATCAGTAAGGAAATCTGTGCTTTTACACTGCCAAAACAAAAAGAAAAAAGAAAAAAAACAAAACCAAACAAAACCAAAAACAAACAAAAAACCCAACCAACTAAAAAAACCTACAGATCCTCATCTTACGTAACATTCTTTAGCTCACTTAAAATCAATAAAACCATACTTATTTTTTCCCAGATGATGGTTTAGCTCAGGATCAGTATCACAAGTCTTACAGAGTATAGACAGAAAAAAGGAAATAAAGGGTAAAAAAATAAACACACATATAGATATGTATATACAGGAATAAAGTTGCAGAAGATTGAAGATCTCAGTGTACTCCAACATTTTCATACTAAGAGAGAGGCCAGGCTTGTGAAACCCAGGAGCTCTGCCTGTCTGGGTGGACACTTGCAGAGTGTCACCCCAATGCTTTTAACGCTAACAGATTTTTGCAGCAGAAGGGCATTACAATGGATGGTCTGCAGTTTCCAGATTCTGGTTTACAAGTTGTGGTTTTTCCCACCTGCTCTGAGTCACTGAGGGATCTTGTTTAGAAGGCAGCAATAAGGTTTAGAAACAGAAGCTGAAAACCTTAAGTCTTATGTGTAAATGCAGACGTACCTGGTTTAAACATATGATGTCATTTTGACATTCTAAACAAAGGGGTTTATAACAGTTCTTCCCTCTGTATCTAACAAATCAGCTTCAGTGATAATAATAAAGTTAATAACTTTTCTGGGCTGTAATGTAAAGCATTATAATCCTGCAGGAGCAGTGGCATGAGAAAGTAAGAATTTGTATTGCACATCACATATGTTTTACAGAATAGCATCCAGTCATGTTGCTATCATTTAAGATTATTTTATTTTCCACTGAGAAAAATCCACCAGACAAAGCTTTGCTGTCCTAAGGGGTTGCTGTCCTTTAGATAAAGTTACAAACTCTAGTAGAGACACCAAACAGGTATATAGTCAAGTATGTCATGGACAGTCAAATATTTTGCATTATTATAGAACATAAATACCTAGTGCAAATGCTATGAAGAGAGTTAATATAATTTTACGTCTATAAAAGAATTTCCATCAGTTAGAAGCCAGGTAGGAGAATACTGTGACTATAAATTGCTTTTCTTCAGCTCCTATTACCTCTTGAAGGATCTGACCTCCCTGAAGTTAATGGGATTTTTAACACTTAAACTCTTCTCCCAATGCATTTTGTCTTCTGCTTGTCTGTGTTGAATTTCATCTGCCATTGTGTTGCCCAATTACCTACAGTAGTTTAGTTAGGTCCATCTGGAGTTCCTACCAGTCCTCTTGGGTCTGGAGTAACCTAAATAATTTTGTGTCTGTGTCATAATAACCATAAAATAATTCTGTGTCAAAACAATTTTGTAAATTGGTGTTTCAACATTTGTCCTAAGTGCAGCTGAACAAAACCCTTTGTGTATAGCTCCAGTCTTTGCGCCTCAAGGACTCCCCTATTATACACCTGTTCTTGACAGATTGAGGCCTAAAACAGGATAGCTTAGTCATATATTAACCAGCAGGAAGAAAGTCTCGCCTTTTTATTAATGCCTGCCTACTATTTCAGTGTTTGGAATTCAGTCCTACCTATAAATCAACATCAGAGACTACAACCCAGTGTGTTCAAGAGCTTTGTTTAAACATCAAAAGAAGAACACAGACAAGTGCTATGATAGAAATATAACTAATCACTTGCAAATACATCTTTTCTGTCAGTAGGAGCTTAACCTTTTTTGTTTAATGTTGCTGGAGGAAAACGCACTTATTTACATTCTATTTTCTTTAAAGCAATATACAGGTTCACTATGAAAAATGATCGTATTTATTTCTAATATAACACAAACATGGCAAAATAGATTTTAGAAGTGTTCAGCTGAAGGAATATTTATGTAACCTTGCAAATTTCAAGGCTACACAATGATTAATAAGAACAGGAGCTACTGAGATTGCTAAACATGTTTGGGCAACCTGTCACTTGATAAAGTGACAATTTACTAAGGAGGGGAAATATATCTAGGGCTTTAGCTTGTTTGTTAACTAGCAATGAACACAAGATGATTGCATGTGGCACATTGATTGGATCAATTTAACTTCACACTCTGCTCCTAGCTTTCTTAGCTCACAGGGGACTCCACTAGGATTTATCCATAGTGTGCAGAAAATCCTAGAATCTATAGACCATTCCCTTTTATTTGAATGCTGCAGATTATGGATGAAAGATTGGTCACCTATAGGATTTAAGACTTCAAAGGAAAGGAAAATAAAGAGAGACACAGAGGGGAAAAATACAAACAAAGAACCCCTGTGAGAAAGAAGTGGATATTCAGCCTCCTACAAGATGTGGAGTTGGGTTCAATAAGAGTGCCCGAATCTGATTTTCCATTTATTCACAGAAACGCCACTGAACTCAGTGGCATTACTCCTCTTTTACACATTAGGAAGGGAAAGCAGAATCAAACCCATTTTTTCTACTGTAGCATAGTTCATTGCCAGCAAGCACATAAAAGATCACTATGCTCCTGGTTTGCTTTCATCTTTTGGGCTTGACAGTGTTTCAATCAATACAGGTTTGTCATTGATCAACAACACATACTTTGTCAGCAGGATCAGGACCTCTGTATTTGCAGTCTGTTTTGCAGGTAATAAAAAATGCTTCTTCCAAAGACATAGTTTGTAATGCAAAAAATGCAAAAAACCTGGTAGTATGTTTGATATAGGATCTTCCTTCCAAAAATACAAGTTGTCTTAGCATTTGGCAGATGCAGATCCTCAGGTGGAATTGGTCAGCTCCAGAGCATTCAGCCGCTATTGAAAAATCTCTGGTTGAATTGTATGTGTCCAGCACTGGCCAGCTGGGTGACTCAAGGTCTTACATTCTTAAGGTCCTTCCCAACCCTAACTATTCTATGATTCAATGATTCTATGGTTTAACCCTAGTAGAAAACTAAGCCCCCCACAGCCTCTTGCTCACTCCTCCCTGGTGGGATGGGGGAGAGAATCAGAAGAGTAAAAATGAGAAAACTCAGGGGTTGAAATAGAGACAGCTTAATAGGTAAAGCAAAAGCTGTGTGAGCAAGCAAAGCAAAACAAGGAATACATTCTTTACTTTCCATAGGCAGGCAGGTGTTCAGCCATGTCCAGGAAAGCAGGGCTACATCACATGTAATGTCTGCTTGAGAAGACAAATACTGTAACTCTGAACATGTCCTACACTTCCTCCCCACAGGTTTTATTGCCAAAACCAGCAACACAGGTAACGGAATATCTCTTTGGTCAGCTGGGGTCAGCTGTCCCAGCTGTGTCCCCTCTCAGCTTCTTGTGCACTCTCAGCCCACTTGCTGGTGGGAGGGGGGTAAGGAGCAGAAAGGGACTTGACCCTCTTAAGCACTGAGCATCAAGGATAAAATGTCTTTGTAATATCAGTGCTGTTTCCATCACAAATTTAAAACATAGTATCTTAAGAGGTACTATGAAGAAAATTAACTCTATCTCAGCCAAAACCAGTAGATCATATCATTTATACTCAGAGACAGATTTACAGCAAAGAGCCTTGAGATTATGTACCATGGGTGTCACAGTACATGATGGAGCTGCCTCCATCCTTCTTGTGGCACATGCATTTAGTGTTTGTTCCTTTCCTCCACCTCAGTTCTGTTATGGCCTCAGTGGATGTTTCCTCCTCCCCCTCAAAGATCTTGTATCATTCAGTTTGGTCTTCCTGCTTCAACCCCATTACAAGTCAAGAGCACTGGCTCATATTTAGAGGCATTTACACCATCTGGAGAGGAAATGTAGCCTCAGTTTCCTAGAGCAGAAACCCCACCATCTACTTGAACTCAAGAGAAGGACTAGGTGACTTCAGAGAGTGATGCACAACTAAATTAAACAACAGATATGTCCTAAGATGGTTCGTACAAATTAGTTTATGCTGCCCATGCTTCAAGCTTTTCTTTTTCAGATTTTGTTCTTTCTACCATTTCCTATATTTTTCTCTCCTTTCTTAATGCCGCTGGGTAGCAAAGAAGTCTTTTCTGTCTTTCAGGGACTGCCTCTTCATATCCTTCCACCTCCATTCCACTCTGCATCTCAAAAATTAACTGAAAACCAAAATTATGTCCTTTTCTAGACCTGTATTGCCTAATCTGATTTTTCTATTTTTTTGTACTAGTAGCTCTTTTCATCCTAATCCTATGGACCACTTCAGGCTCCAATTTAAATGAAAGCTACCCTGCCAAATAAGACTACCTTGAATTGCCCCTGTCATAATGTAAGCTACAGTTCTTTCCTGGAGTACTAATGCTAAAAGTGCAGCACTAGTGAGCATCACAGGCTATACAATACATTATAAATAAAGGTACACGCACTACAGTATCCAAGATAAAAGGTATTAAGGTTACTGTAGGGGTACTGTAAAATTTAGTGCTCTGTAGAATATGCTAGCAGTTCCTAAAACAGCAGTCAGATACTCACTAGGCACAAAACCAAAGCAAATGCAGGAAAGAAACTGTCAATAGCACAAGCCCTAGAAACCTTCAAAGGGTTCAGGTCTGATCTATGTGACTTTATTCAGTAATGCTTTTTTTTCTTTTTTTCAGTAATTCCTTTATTGAAATCACAATGTAGAAAATGTATTGTGCAATTTGGAACAAGTCACTACCTGCAAACTCTTTAAAAACAGCTCTTGAGAAAACTATGCAGCTTCACACCCAGACAGGTTAAATAATATTCATGTAAACATACACCCTTCTTAGGATGTAAGGTGTTGTGGTTGAACCCCATCTGGCAACTGAGCCCCACACAGCTGTTTGCTACTTCCCCCAGGTGGGATGGTGGAGGGGACTGGAAGGGTAAACAGGCTGGTTTAGTTTGCGATTTACCTGACTACTATGAGCACTTCCAGCAGGATAAGATGACTTGCTCTCCAAGCATGCTTATTTCTCTGTGTTGACTGAAAGTCCTGAGTCACCACCATATTTACTATGGAATCATAGAATCAGAGAATAGTTAGGGTTGGAAAAGACCTTAAGATCATCTAGTTCCAAGCCCTCTGCCATGGGCAGGGATACCACACACTAAACCATGTTACCCAAGACTCTGTCCAACCTGGCCTTGAACACTGCCAGTGATGGACCATTCACAACATCCTTGGGCAACCTGTTCCAGAGCCTCAGCACCTGCACAGTAAAGGTGAAATGACCACATTCAAAGGTTATACTAGTAAATCAAATGTATTTGCATGGCATTGTCTGGCAGGGACGCCAACTGAAACAGAACAGTCCATTGTCTTGAACTTCAGAACAGTGTGGGCTCATTCAAAATGTCTGTTAGAAAAAGTTTCTGGTCTGTGCTGCTTCCCAGACTGTGCCTGGGAAAGAGTTTCTGAGAGGGAGCTAGTCTCCAGAGCCTGGAGAGATAGCTCTGATAGGCTGAGAATGGACAATTGCTATCCACTGCAAGGAAAAGCTCTAGGGTAGCGTTAAATCTAGCAGAGTGGACAAAGTGCTTCCATTGTGCTTAAAAAGAGATAACCTGGGAAAACCTAACAGAACAGGGTAAATTGTTTTGTCTTGGTCGCACTTGGTCAGTACAGATGTTACATTCCATATTATGGTACTGATTGTGTCTGGGTTCTTCCTCTCCAAAGGCTGCTGCCATCTGGGCTAAGACATTACAGAATTTATCAAAGAGTGGTATGCCTGCACAGACAGCATAACACAACTCAATCTCCAAAAAGCCCCTCATTTACTCTCTGGAGTCTAAGCCGATGGCAATTGATTTTCCACATCCAGAACTCTTTTGCAGAAGTGTTGCAGACTTTCTGCTTTTCATTTAGTAAGGCCTTTATGTTTCAGAATGCTCTGGATGTATTTGATCTGATCTATTTTTTAAATGACTTGTCAACAGCTTCCTATGGAGATAGACAGGGGCTGAGAGGAAGCAGATTTTTAAAGCTAGAATACTGCCTGCCTTCTCTGCTGGGTTAAGGTACAATAGGACATAAAAATTTAGAAGCCTGTTATCATGTCAAGAAAGATCTTGAGCTTATTTTTTTAAGGCCTCTGTGCATCTAGACAGTCACTGTGGATGATAACAAATCTTAACTTACAATGTAGGCTTGCATGTTTGATAGCGACAGCTTATCTGCAGAGGTCTAGGAAAATCATTTAATGTATACAGGCTCCCAGTGTTCAGGTCACCATGATAAACCTTTCATGAATGCTAAACTACCTTTTAAAAGTGAGTCCTGATTGGAGAGACTGAGAGGGTTTTTAGAACAGGCATTTAATCAGCATGTAAAGATGCTACTCTCAGCTTTTCTTCTTTTCTGTGAACGTTAAGTGTTGTTCAAACACTCCCTGCACAAAAACGTCCATCCAGTTCTATCTCTCCATAGAGATGCGTCTGGATGCTGGGGATTGCAAACAACATGATGGCAGTGGGAAGGTCTTACTGAATTGCAAAATCTCCTGCACCATGCAGAAAAACAAAATCACCTCCCACCACCCCACTCCTTCCTGGATAGAGTTACGCTTCCATGAGTACTGCTGAAACATATGAAAAGTGACAAATTAAGAGATGCTTCAGACCATGTTTTGGTGTCTAGGATGAAAGAGAAACTCCTCCTCCAATGCTCAGAGGCCAAAATAACAGTGCAATGCTTCAAGAAAACCAAAAATCCCATTGCATTTGCTGGTTTTAGAGCAGAGAACAAAGTGCAACTCTGGAGGACTTTCCTCCCAGCCAACATACTTTGTTATTGGTCTCTAATTTTTAGGTTCACTGCATTAGTTACATGAACAAAGCATTAGTTGTTTTTTTTTTAATTGTCATCGATGTGGTCTCATAGAATTTGGTTTTGCTCAAATAGCAAGATTTGGTGATCAATATCTAGACGTCATCTGTCATTATTTAACTTTAAATTTAAGTTACTGGAAATTTGGTGTTTGCTCTGTATTATTCTGCATTCACCCTGTGTCATTACAATCACCACCTACATGCCATTAGATCTTCAGCATTACAGATGTATTATTCATATGCTCATTACTTCCAAACACATAAAATCAGATATTGCTCATCTGGGCCACAATCCTGCAAAAATATGTACATGTGTTATTTTCAGCACCTGAGCAGTGTGAAAAAATGAAGAGAGTCTTTAGTTTTAAATTGTGTATACTTGCTTGTATACAAATATCTTGGACTAACTTATTCCTTCTTTATGATTCCCTTTAAAAGCGTGAGCTGATTTTAAAATAAAACATCCCTTTGAAATGAAGAGTTCAAACATTTAACTTGAAAAAGAGAAGTCTATGCCAAGTGATGTAATTTTTCCTCTTTTCTAATGCTTTATTTCAGTGAAACTGTAAAAAAAAAAAAAAGTGAACTTCTATGTGATCTTGTTTCTTCCAGGAATATACAGAGCTGATCAGTTCCTGCCTCTAAACTGCTCAGCTACAATCTTGCATGAAGCCCAGGGCTTTATAATACATAAATAAGCACTAGAAAAGGGCACAAATAAACTAAGTGGGCAGACCCCAATACAGTGGGATTTAGTGTTATGTGAGACTCCCCAGGGTACACAGATCATCTAAAAGGATGACCAGGTATGTCACAGGGTTACAGGTGACCCATTTCCTCAGGAGTAGCATGTCAGCTGTAGGCATTTCAAGTGTCATTGAACACCTGTTAAATTGGATCCAGTGTATCTAAATGACCATATCTATATTTGGTAACTAACAATCCTCAACTTGCAGAGCAATATCTGGTCATGAGATCATAGAATCATAGAATAGAATCATTCAGGTTGGAAAAAACCTTTGAGATCATTTTGTCCCATAGATCGGGACATTAAGTCACCTTCTGGGAAGGGCCCACGGTATGTCATTTGGTGAAGGTTTCCATTAAGTTGTGCTCTCTGACACCACTGTCTCTCTCCACATCATACACCAGATTCTGCTGATTGGTGGCTAAAAAAACATGCCAACTGCCTGTAACAAGCAAGGGAGGTCACGCAGTGGAAAAAGAAAGTAGCTAAAATGAATATGAGCATGTGCAAAGGGTGCAAACTGAGGTATAATGATACAAGACTGCATAAATACACAACATTCCTGAAGCATAGGATGACAAGGCAGCCTAGAGAAGAGAAGGCTCAGTGGGGATCTGATCAATGTGTGTAACTATCTGAAGGGAGCGTGTCAAGTGGCTGGGGCCAGACTTCTAGATGGTGCCAGGTGACAGGATGAGAGACAGCATAAACAAGATCAGAGGAAGTTCCATCTGAATATGAGAAACCACTTTACTGTGAGGGTGACTAAGCACTGGAATAGGTTTGCCCAAAGAGGTTGGGGAGTCTCCTTCCCTGCAGACAGGCATTCAAAAGCTGCCTGGACACAATCCTGAGTAACGTCTGAGCAGGGAGGTTGGACTAGATGACCTTCAATGCCACCTCAACTGTTACGCAATTCTGTGATTCTGTTCTAGATCTGAGCAGGTGGTGATCCTCAAAGCTGAGGAAAAATGTTGAGACTCCAGATCTCTGATAACCTTCAACACCAGGAAAGCAAAACCGAAATATACTTGTATACATATACTGTGCTTCAATCTTAACAATGAGAAGAAAAGACAATTCTACTTTTTTATTTGTGTCCTTGGAGTTTTCTGATGAATAGTTTGCAAGCTGTTAGCTAAATGTGCTTTCCAATGACCTGCATGCACTAAGCAATGCTCCTCCAGCTGAAAGCCACTGATCAGATTAATAACCTGCAACATGCAAGCTAGAGACCTTTGAGTACAGACAGCATATCTAGAGGCATATACCAGCTGAACAATATGTGCCTGTGCATAAATACACCATCCACTTGTGTCTCACCATGGGGCAATTGGCTGTCCACTGAGAACAGGACAGTCTCTGCCACTCCAATTACCTCTTTTCCTGGTAGCTGCTATAGTTGTGATAGATGCTTGAACAAAGGAAGTGTTTTTATATGAATCTGAGCTGATGGTAGAGAGGCCTTTGGGAAATAATCAATTACCATATTAGAATAGTGTACGGTGCTGATGGAGATCCTTGTTGACAAAAGCCCTGTTCTCACAAGGTGCTCAGCACTGGCCGCTCACTTTGCCTTTCACACCTTTCAGGACAGGGTGTCTTGATGCAAATAGACTGAGCAAAATCTTCAGCTGATGTTGGCTTCGGTGCAAATAGTTTGATTTATACCAGCAGTACAGGATTTGTCATCAGGACCTTGAGTTATTTCAGAAATGAGCTGGACCCAACATGCTTTGATATGGTTTATTGTAACGAAAACTATGCAATTGCTTACAAGCAATATACTAAGAATCCTTTTATGCAGATTTAGCCATAATTATTTTTGTTGTTGTTGTTTTAATTACCAGTGATTCTTTTATTTGTGTTTCTTTAGCTGAACTCACTGATTGGAATATAAGAGCACTCTTGTGAGGCTTTTGAAACAAAATCCACAATGGAGCAACAACAATTCAGCCCTAAGCCTTTTCCCATTAGTGATAATAAACAGCAGCTAATCCTTAGCAACATTAAAGGACACTTTAGTTTGCAGACTGTCATATCCTTTTAACGTTTTCCAAGAAAAAGAGACAGGGATATTAATACAGTGCATCTCCTCCTAGTGGCAACACAAGGGAAATTACAAATTCACTGGATTGTACCACTGTGACAGAATGTCTTTTCAATTGCCTTATTAACCATATGAAAAAATATATCACAACAGTGAGAAAACTTCTCAGTTATCTATATCTTACCCCTAAGGCTATTGTCATGAGCCAGTGGCACACTAAGGAAAGAGTACTAATTCAGTTGTCAGCTGCCTTGCCTATTAAATAGGAGGAAAAATACTAGCAACAAAATTGAAACAAGTAGTAAGGGTAAGAGAAAGGTCTAGATACCCTTGTCCACTTGATTTCTTAAATTAAACAAATACAATTGCTTGTCCTGTTTTCCCTGTCACATAACATTGTACTGGGAGTATTGTGTCATCTTCTAATTGAGTCTTTTTTCTGCTTAAGATGCTACATGGGTTGCACTTTAAAAACGTAAGTGCTGGAATATTATATTCCAAGTTCATGACCCACATTGTAAACCATAAGAGGATGAGCAGTGATCTGCTAAAGCAGAATATGTTCAGGGACGGGAAAGAGCAGACTCACTGCTAAGGTTTAAGGAAATCTGTTGGTTTCTCTATACATAATTTGGGTTGTTTAACCATAGGCAAACTCTTCACAGTTGGAGGTGAACTGTCTTCATAAGCTTGTTCCACAGAGTGTTTTCTACGACAAACACCATGACGTGATCCTCCATGTCCCTGTTCTTTGCATAGCCATTCAAAGCAGTAGCCACAGAAGACAGTATTCTGTTTCCTTAATTCAGTGTCCTTTGGGAGGACTTTGCAGCTTGATAAGTATGCAGATCTCTGTAGTCAGGCCAGCCTACCCTGTGCACGTATCTCAGATGTCACTACATGCCCATATTCAGCCAACTGAAACCCACCATAAGAATCAAATGCATATAAAAATTAAAGCAAATATATAAATATATATATATATATAAACAAATAATTAACATTTGTGCCTGGTAGCATTTTGCTCCAACTTTGGAGCACTGTGCTGCTGTCTGGAGTGATGCTGAAGCATTTGTAAATATCAGAAATATTTTTTTTAGAACATAACTTTTGTCCTGACAATTTTGGTGTCAAGGGTTACAAAAATGATCAGAGGCATGGAACACCTCTCCAATGAGGAAAGGATGAGAGCTGGGGTCTTCAGTCTGGAGAAGAGAAGGCTCTGGGAAGACCTTCTTGAGGCCTTTTAATACTTAAATGGCTTATAAGAAATATGGGGACAAACTTTTTAGCAGGGCCAGTTACAATAATGTAAGGGGTAATGGTTTCAGATTAAAAGAGGATAGATTCAAACTAGATCATGAAGAGGAAAATTTTTATGATGAGGGTGCTGAAAAACTGGGACAAATTGCCCAGAGATGTGGTAGATGCTCCATCCCTGGAAATGTTCAAGGCAGGTTGGATGGGGCTCTAAACAACCTGATCTGGTTGATGTCCCTGCCCATTGCAGGGGGGTTGGACTAGGTGCACTTTAAAGGTCCTTTCCAACCCAAACACTTCTATGATTCTATAATGTTGATGGCTGAGACATCTGTGGAAAATTGAGACACCTACTGTGCAATGCAGCTACCCAGCCAAGAACAACCTCAGCTATCAGAAATGCCTTAGAATATCCTTCTTTGCCTTAAGTCGTATCACCAGAAGGACTCAAGTATACTGTATGTCTCATGGTCCATATGCTTCGGCAGCTGGGTCACATGCTGTTTCCAGTCTTCTTTGAGCCCACTTTGCCATCACTTTTACTGTATATTGTCATTTGCGCTTATGCAAAGTATATGTGCAATTCTACACCTTTGTTTTGTTGGGATCTTACACAGGTAAGTGACTATACAAATTAAAGGTAAATAGTCCTTTCAGCAGACAGAAAATGGTCTTTCCATGCCTGCAGGAAAAGAGTGGAAGTATTTCCACACATGTGAGCAGGTTTTCTGTTTTCACCCAGTACAAACTGGTTACACAAAGGGCACTGTAAGTGAAGGAGGATGATAACCAGGAGAGGAAGATATTCAAGTGAATGTTGATGAGTCTGTAACAGTCAGACCACTGGTTTAATTAAAGGTCAGCTATGGAAAGAAGGTAAAGGAAATATTATTTTCAAGTGAAAGTAAGGGACAGGATTTAATTCCTGATCATGTCCACTTTAGCACAGCATTACTTTCACATCATCCACACTGCCCTTCAGCGGCACTCATCACCTTCCCTCCATCTGTTACATTTATATTGCTTCCAGGTCTACAGCTGACAACAAGGAATACACTCTTAATTAAAACACATGAAAATATATCTTCTTCTCTGAAGACAGTCAAAAACTGACACAGGTTGTCCAGAAAAGTTATGGAGTCTTCATCCTTGGGTATATTCAAAACAGATGTGGACACAGATGTGGCCCTGATTGAGCAGGGAAGTTGGGCAAGATGAATTCCAGAGGTCCCTTCCAATCTCAACAATTCTGTGATTCTGTGATGGAGTGACAGCTGGCTTGAAGGGCTCTGGCATGAGCTGTTTTAGGGGTGTTTTAACTTCTTCAGTAGCTGAGCCTGTAAGGGTCTCATTCTTTCTGAACACCAGGGTCTCATTCTTTCTGAACACCCTCTGTGCCTGAGTTTTCACTCAATAAAATCAGGAGTTAGGCCCATGCAGTCTCATTTTTAATGTCACTCTTCATATCAGAATTACTGGCATTTGAGGCTAAAGATTGGATTCATCGTCTATTAAGTTTAAATGCCTAGAAGGTAAGTTTGCCAGAAGGAAAGATAATTAGTCTTTTCTACCTTTATATTTAGGAAAATAGACATCTTTGGAGGACAATAAACCCCACAGACATGGGGCTTTTGTGCTGGGATCCCACATGAGCTATATCTCCATCATACCACAGCTCTATGTGGACCTGTCCATGGACACTGTTGGTTCAGACCTGGACCCTGGACCCATCCCAGCCTAACATCAGTCTGTCCTGTCCCCACAGAGCTGCCTGTTGCCCAGGGCTCAAGTGATTGAAAGTACTATGCTATGGCAACAATTCAAGCTGATTTTATACTTCTGGGAAAACACACTGCCAGTGCCACTAACTGTAGTAACCATGGTGCTTGAGGTAGAGGGAAGTGGTCTTCTTCACGGCAATGAGCTGGGGGTTAGGCAGCACTGTCTCTATTCCTCACTCTGCCTTCTATAAAGCTTCCATACCTTGAACAAATTTCTGATGCCTATGCCCGTAAAATTACATTCCTGAAGTTAAACTATTGAGGAGACTGGGACCCGAAATCCCAAACCAGTCTCCTTCAGCACCTTACACCAACAATCAACATTACCAAATGTAAGTATTTCCCCCATGCCAAATAGTCCCTTTGTCTCCTTTGCAAGTTATTTGGGTCCATCAAGCATCACAAAGCAGAGACCCCTTTCTCATTACTCAGCTGGCTTTCTCAGGCACACCTTGACAGGGTCTTGAAGAAATCAGAAATAGACCCTTCTGCAGCTGGCCCCAGGAGAAAAGGCCCTCACACTCTTTAGCCTAACAGGATGAATGTCACCTTTAGCCGTTGCTGTGTATCATCTTCAATATAATCATAACAACTAAATATATGGCACACTTCCCAACCACTGGATTGAAACTATTAGGAAGCAAGATAATTGGTATTTCCAGAGAGCAGAAAACTAGGCTGGATGGTTCTGTTAACATTATACCATGCTAATGTTACTATCATTCATAGTAGTGATATCCAATAATATCAGCCTGAACAAACTCAGAGCTGTGAAAATAAGTTTAAAAACTCTCTGTGGAGATATTTCACTGAATACTTGTTCTCAGTATTCATGAGAAGAAATATTTATTCTGGTGAAAATATAGATCCAATTCCTTTCAGTAAATTAGTAACAGACAATGCAGAGTCAAAAGGGTATCTCTTTTTTTTTTTTTTTTTATTTGTAGCAAGCCTTCAGCAATTTGTAATTAGATGTTTCATGCTGGGAGGAAAAAAAAAGAGAGAGAGGGAGAGAGAGACCCATATTTCTGCAAAATCATTAGTATTTTTGGCAGCAGAAGGTTGGATCCTCTGCTGGTGTAAATTGGATGTAGCTGTACAGAAGGCAACAGGGCAATGCTGATTGGCACCATGGATATCATTTCCACTGCCTGCAGGAGCCAAGTCTGAAGCAGCAGCAAAGCGTGATGAGCCTATATTAGATCAGACATTAGCATGTCTGAGGAGGAGATATGGATAAAAGAAGAGATATAAAAGAGAGAGCAAAGCAGGGTGCAAATGTGTGGGGTCCTGTGGAAAGGCAGGAGAAAATGAAGAAGACATGGAATGAATGACTGAGAAGATGGTCACAAAAGGCTGGCAGAGATCTAAATAAAGGAGAAGGAAAGTCAGCAGGGCCTTGAAAGGGGAAATCTTGGGTGAACTGCTCAGAACTTAGTAACAGGGATTTTACAGAGTATTGGGAAGAGATTCATTACTTTAAGCCTTTCAATTTTAACAGCTGATCGCAGTTAACCCAGCTCAATTCAATGAGCTGGCTTCATGTCAGCAACGAAAATGTTAAACAAGACCGGTCCCAACACTGATCCCTGAGGGACACCACTCATTACTGGTCTCCACCCAGACATTGAGCCACTGACCACAACTCTGTGTGCAGCCAGCCAGCCAGTTCTTTATCCACCAAGCGGTCCACCTATCAAATTGATGTCTCTCCAATTTAGAGACAAGGATGTCATGCGGGACAATGTTGAATGCTTTACACAAGTCCAGGTAGATGACATCAGCTGCTCTACCCCTGTCCATCAGTTCTGTAGCCCCATCATAGAAGGCCACCAAATTGGTCAGGCAGGATTTCCGCTTAGTGAAGCCATGTTGGCTGTCACCAAGCACCTTGTTTTTTTTTCATGTGCCTTAGCATGCCTTCCAGGAGAATCTGCTCCAAGATGTTGCCAGGCACAGAGGTGAGACTGACTGGTCTGTAATTCCCTGGGTCATCCATTTTCCCCTTCTTGAAAATGGGGGTTATATTTCCCTTTTTCCAGTTGTTGGGAACTTCACCTGACTGCCATGATTTTTCAAATATGATGGACAGTGGCTTAGCAACTTCATTTGCCAGCTCCTTCAGGACCCCTGGATGGATTTCATCAGGTCCCACGGACTTGTGCATGTTCAGATTTTTAAGATGGTCTCTTTAAGATGGATCTTTAAGATCCTCTCCTACAGTGGGCCTAAGGTCTTCATTCTCACAGTCCCTGCATCTGCTTTCCAAGGCTTGGGTGGTGTGGTCAGAGCATTTGCCAGTGAAGACCAAAGCAAAGAAGTCATTATTAAGAACCTCAGCCTTCTCCAAATCCAGGGTATCCAGTTCTCCAGATAGCTTCCTGAGGGGGCCTACATTCTCCCTAATCTGTTTTTTATTTGCTATGTACCTGTAGAATCCCTTCCTGTTATCCTTAACATCCCTAGCCAAGTTTAATTCTAACTGGGCCTTAGCTTTCCTAACCTGGTCCCTAGCTTCCTGGACAACATCCCCGTACTCTTCCCAGGCCACCTGTCCTTGCTTCCACTTTTTATAAGCCTCTTTTTTCATTTGAAGTTTCCTCAGCAGCTCCTTATCCATCCAAGGAGGTCTCCTGGCCCTCCTGCTGCACTTCCTTCTGGTTGGGATGCAACACTCCTAAGCTTGCAGCAGGTGATCCTTGAATATCAACCAGCAGTCTTGCGCCCCCTGCCCTCTAGGGGTCCCATGAAACCTTCCTAAGCAGGTTTCTGAAGAGGCCAAAGTCTGCTCTTTTGAAGTCCAGGGTAGGGATCTTGCTGCACGCTTTTCCTCACTGTCCTGAGGATCTCAAATTCGACCATCTTGTGATCACTGCATCCAAGGCTGCCCTGGAGCATCACATTTCCAACGAGCCCCCCCCTGTTGGTGAGCATGAGGTCAAGCATGGCACCTCTCCTTGTCGGCTCCTCTATTACTTACAGAAGGAAGTTGTCTTCTACACAATCGAGGAACCACCTGGAATGCTTGTGACGGGCCGTACCGTCCTTCCAACAGAAGTCAGGGTGGTTGAAGTCACCCATGAGAACAAGGGCCTGTGCGCGTGAGGCTTTTCCTATCTGTCTATGGAGTGCTTCATCCGCAGGTTCTCCTTGATCAGGCGGTCTGTAACAGATCCCCACAGTAATGTCTCCCATAGCTATATTCCCTTTAACCCTGACCCACAAACTCTCTGTTAACTGCTCACCTGTCCCCAGACAGAGTTCCATACTCTCCAGCCTATCCCCAACATAAAGGGCAACTCCCCCTCCCTGCCTGCCAGGCCTGTCCTTTCTAAAGAGCCTGTAACCTTCCATTCCAACACTCCAGTCATAGGAGCCATCCCACCATGTTTCTGTGATGCCTATTATATCATATCCCCGTAGATGTGCACACATCTCTAATTCCTCTTGTTTGTTCCCCATGCTATGGGTGTTTGTATAGAGGCATCTGAGCTGAGCTCCAGCTGAAGCCGGCTCATTGGCTGGAGTGGCTGGAATATCTCTACATGGCTCCAAGCATTTATTATAGGTTCTGGCAACTGACTGGGTGTGTTGGGATGGAATGATGCCCCCCTCCCCCAACACATCTAGTTTAAAGCCTCCTACCAAAACTGCTCTTTCCCTTCTTTATCAGACCAGCTCCACCAGCCCCCACTAGACCTGGCCTACAAACTTGGGTCCCGTGTTCAAGACACCCAAACCCCTCACTATGACACCACCCTTTTAACCATTTATTAACCTGGCCAATCCTCCCAGCTTTTTTTAGGTCCTCCCCTGCATCCTGGAGAATTGACAAAAAGACATTCTGAGCTCCAGAGCCCCTAACCACCTCTCCCAGGGCTCTGTAGTCCTTCTTTATGTTCCCCAGGCTACTACTATCTATATCCTAGCACCCACGTGTATCACCAGGAGTGGGTTATAGTCCATGGGACTTACTAGAGCAGGCAGCCTCTCTGCCACATCCCTGATCCGTGGCCCCGGTAGGCAACACACCTCCCTTGAGACGGGGTCTGGCCGACAGACGAGTGCTTCTGTCCCTTTCATTGTAGAGTCCCCTACTACTACGACCCACCGCTTTTTCCTGGCAGCACCAGTAGAGATCTTCTTTACCAGGGCATCAGCCGGCTGTTTCTGGCTCGAGTGCGTTTCCTCATCAGCCCCCTGCAGGACAGCAAAGCGGTTCTGGGTGGGGACAACAGATTTAGGAGGAAGCCCCTTGCTTTTGATTGTCCTTTTCCTCCTTTTCTTGTTGATTTTTTTTTTTTTTTTTGTCACTAATTCCCAGCTTCCCAGGTTAACGGCCTCCTTCTTTCCTTCAAGAGCTAAAGGGGAAGCTCGAGGCCCCTGCACAGTTTGGGCCTGGAGCAAGCATTCCTGCTTCCTCTCAGCTTCCCTGACATCTCGCAGCCTATTAACAGCATCCCGCAGCTCAGCCCCTGCTGCAGGAGGACCTCCACCAGGGAGCACCGAGGGCAGCCCTGCCCATTGTGCACCCTCCCCTCACCAGACCAGTGCAGGCACTCTCTACACCCCGAGCTCTGCACTGCAGCCTCCCCTCTCATCGGCTCTGTCTGGGTGCCTACGCTGGCCACCGCCGGGGCAGCCAGAGCAGAGCTCCCAGACCAGGCCCTGTTCCTCAGGGGAGCGCTCACCATCCCGCTCGAACTGCCGCACAAACTCCCTCGCCGCGCTCCCTGGGGCAGGTTTTCACCCACCCAGGGCTGGTGCCGCCGCTCCTGGCTCCGCCCCGTGTGAGTCAGCTGCTGGCGTCAGCTGAGCTGCCGGCTCCTGGGCAGGGCCTGTCGAGGGCTTGAGGCTCCCTCGGTGGCTCTTGTCCCTCTGAGTTGAGGCTCCTGGACGCTGATCTCCCCCCCTCTCCGGTGTTGAAGGCGTCCCCTCTCGAGCTGCTCACCTCAGCAATTGACTGATAGATTGGCTATAAGGAAGAAATTCTTTCCTGTTAGGGTGGTGAGGCACTGGAATGGGTTGCCCAGGTAGGTTGTGAATGCTCCATCGCTGGCGGTGTTCAAGGCCAGGTTAGACGAAGCCTTGGGTGGCATGGTTTAGTGTGAGGTGTTACTGTCTGTGGCGGAGGGATTGGAACTTGATCATCTTAAGGTCCTTTCTAACCCTAACTATTCTATGATTCTATAATCTATTGTTGAATAATCAGTTGAATAAGCTATCAAAAGATATGGCTAAATAAGTCCTTATATATCTTGCACCAGTATCTGTCTTTCTGCCAGTTCTCATTTAGGCCCAATAAAACTGTGTCAAGCAAAGGTCTAACAGTTTCTATGAACCTCCCAAGTGTGACAGAGAAGGAAAACAGTTATTTAGCTGTTGAAATCTTTGAGGAGATAGTCTTTTCTATGTTGTTACTCTCTGGTGTGTGTATATATATCTACAGAACAGTATGTGAAACAGGACCATTGGACTGGTCTGTGTACTGGAGGTCAATGAAGTTAAATGAATGAATCATGTCCTGCTCTAAATTCTCCACGTATTACTGCAGCAGTATTTATCATGGCAAAGGCTCAGCCACAGCCAGATGTTACTGAAGTACTCTAGTTTCCATACAACACAATCATGCCTTTTTTTGTTTCTTCAGGCCAAAAGACCCTCTTGACACCATTCGAAGCAGAGTTACCCTCATTTAAAATTGTCTCTCATCTCTGCCCCTGTGCTCTCCTTCACACTTCCATGAGACTCCAGTAACACAAGTAGTTTTCTTTCCAGAGAGGGCTTTACACCCTGCAGTGAATTGCAGAATCACAAGACTGATGAAGCTGTCCTCAACTAGTTGATTTGGTAGTGTTTTACTTGGGTCTTGTAAAAGATAATTCTTCATCCCAGTTAGTCATCTGTATTTTCTTCTATGGTCTGTGGAGGCAGATACCTGCAGAGGGTGTTTCATCCTTCTGTTGATCTTCCTGTTATTCAATCTTATCTATATTTACATTCCAGCTAAAATCCTTAATTAATTAAGAGGGATAAGGGATGTTTTTTTCTGTTTAAAAAAAAAAAACACCTTAAAGTATCACGCACACATTTGTTTTCCAGCCTACACAAGCCTGTCTTAGAATACTAGGTTCCCACTTTGAACTCTTCCCATTTACAAGCTATAATCTGTGTTTTCTGAACATCCTCCTGAATTTGCTCCAAGCAAACTATTTCTGCATATATCAAGCTATCAGTCCATCTATCCATCTGTCTCACTAATTTTCTTTCTAGTTTATTTTTTTATTATTATTATTTTATTATTATTTTTGTTATTATTCCTTTTGCTGTTGTATCTGTGTCTTCCTCAGGGAAAAATTTCTGCCTGCAGGTTAAATTGACTGGAATACTTGGGTGAACAACAGGTCTGAGGACAAATGGAAGAGGATTTTCTTAAAAATATCAAGTGAATGTCTGTGGGAAAATGCTGCTGTTGTGACCATCTGTGTATTGACATATGTTTGGTGTAGAGGGCTGTGTCCAGCATTCAATGCTTCAATGGGAAACCTGAGTACCCAAAGAATGAACGGCTTAGTCTTCTATTCCTTGTTCAGGACTGGGTAAGCCTCATTACTGAATTAAATATGACTTAAACTGGTGCACAGGTGGGACAGAAACTCTAAAGGATGTCAAGCAAGTTCTGTTTGAAGCGAGCAGTTATTCCTTTAAATAAAAAGGAGAAAAATACTCAACCAGACCAAAAAAGAAACCAAAGGGTTATTATCCTATAATACCAGTAATAAAAAAACTTGACAATCCAAATCAGAAGGGTGAAAAGTCTCATCTTGTCCATGAAAGCAGATAACAGTTTGCTTCAGAACATTGCAAAGCACTGAAATTTAGAGTCAATACTTCCTTTTCATTGAGCAGCCACTTTAAATCAACTTGGCATGTACTGCTAGCAGAATTTATGGTTTTGAAAGGGGCAGGAAGACTAAGGGTTTTGCTTTAATGAGTCTGGGGAAAGTCATGGTGTGTGTAGCTGCTTCTTTGAAAGACTGCACATCACCATTAAAACAGAGTTACTTATTTTTTCTTAATCTGATTAATCTTTTATGCTACGCTGTGGTACAAAAGCTTCCTGAGTTATTGTGCCAGAATTAACATCTTTCTTGCAGCCAAATTTTGCCTTAGCAGTTACAACAAAAACAATGGGCTTAATAGAGGCCAAGGTCAGCCTGAAAGCACTGTCTTTGGTGAAATAGGCGGCAAGAACAGTGACTTTCATAGTCACATATCCCTTTACCTGCCTGAGAATGGAATTACAATAAATGGAACTCCATAATGAAACTATAAATTAATGATCCAGATAGTTAATTTCATCTGCTTGCTTGAAAAAAGTTTGCCCTGGATGCCAGAGCACTCACAGCTCCTTTGCCCCCCATTCATTATGCAGTTTGTGTAGAGGTATGAAACACTTCCAGTCTGGGGGTATTGGCACCCAACCAGCACTAACATCATTGGCTACTTCAGGTGCAAGTTGATACTGAAACAGCTTTCAGGGCAGGCGTGTAAGAAAAAAGTGCTTAGTGGGGTAACCATGAAAGCACCTGTTTTTATTACCACACTTCAACTGAAGACATTTAAGGACAACTCAACAACTTTTAGCATGCAATTTCCATGGGATAGTTGCAAGCACCTTAATCTGCATTGCTGGTTTTCCTCTTCCTCATCTAATTTCTTCTGTGATTGTAAGGGCCTGGGGGTGGGTTATCTTTCATTGCAAAGAGCCGTATTTAGACCACCCTTCATTTTCTCCTTCCTACACACATTTAATTTAGGCACCATATCACATAGCAGAGCACCAAAGTTTAGTTCCCTACATGTTCCTTCCCACCAGACAGCTCTAGGTGCAACCTGAAGGTCCCCATGCCACCGTTCCAGTTCAGACACAAATGCATTTAAAAGCTTTCATGAACTAGCATTTCAACAAAAAAAAAGAGAAAATGTCATTAAAGAGGAAAGAAAGAGGGTTTGGGGTTTTTCAACTCCAATATGCATTTTTAAGCATCTGCGTTGCAATGGTGATAGAGAGATTCCTAAAGGTAGTTTTAATAACTGAAAACATTTTTCTGGTCATGGGTTTTAGTAGGCACCACTGTCTACCAAAGCATTTCGTTAAATATTCTGGGGAGAAAATTATTAATGGGAAGATGATGCAAAGGTGTGTGTGTGGAGTCGTTTTTTAAAAAGTCAAGAGAAAAATAAAAACCTCTCACATTCCAGCTAAAGACTTTTCAGAGGGGCTGGCATTTTTCAGGATTATTCCACCCAGTCTAGTATTCTGCTTGACTTAGACAGCCCCAGGATTTCTGACTGGGCTCATGTGCCTGTTTTCAAACTTAAATTTCTCCATTGAGGTTCTTCCTAGGGAATTCAGTTAAGAATTAAGAGGTAAATCACACAGGAATCACAAATGGGCTATACAAAAGAAGCTCTCTGAGCCTGCTGGGCTTTAAAAGGTGTCTCTTGAGTCATGGTGTCTCATGAGCCAGTCCACAAGTAAGGAGAGAGGGCATTGCCTTTCCATACTTTCTTCATCTGAAAGTTTGTGAGTCATGCATTTTAGAAATAATAAGGAAGTTTTGGAGGTTGCTGGGATATTTATTTGGCTGTCACTTCACCATGATCCTTGGGACTGGATCAGAGACATTCTGGTGCCTGGAAGTATAGGGAGGCTTCAAAAAGTCTTGAATTTTTCAGGCACATATTTCAGCATCCAACAACCTTTGGAAGTTCACACTAGGGCACGTTTCAAGAAAAAGGGATCATCCAAACCCTACTGATTTCAGTATGTGTTGAATTAATTCCTTTGTAGCCTTTCTCACATCCCTGTCCTGAGAAGGGGGACTTTTTTATTTCTAATATATTGACTGAGTAGAGAAATATGGAGAATCTAATGGAAAGAATATGCTTCTGAAAGCTTGTCAATAAGTTGTCTCAAAAGGGAATTATGGGGAGATAAATCTGTATGGAAAGGGGGATGGTGGACACATACTCTTATTTGCCTTATCTGATATTTCTGACAATGTTTAGTCCTGTCTATTCTTTGGGCATCACTTTTTTTATTTATTTTTTTTTTTTCACTGACATTACAGTTTGTTCCCCGGATTTGCATTAAAAAAGAGAAAGAATAAGTGTTTTTGCTGGTCTAGGCAACTTACTGTGCCAGAAGCTAATGAGACATGAATAAGGCCAGAAATGCACATCTTTTCACTTCTTTAAACTTTCCATCTTTTAGCTGCTTCTGATTTTTCCTCAGATAACAGCACAACTTCGCTGTGCTGTCAAAGTCTGTGTATGATCACATGGCTAAACCCAGCAAAAATACCTCATTTCATCCATTTCTTTTTATTCCATACTAAATGGATGGCTCTGGGTGAGAAAAAAAATCTGCTCTTTTCATGGTATTAATAAAACATTTCCTTTTCTCCCTCCCCACCCTGTAATGGCACATCAAGGAAACAAACAAACAAAATCGAAACCCACAAAATTCTTTAGGTCTAGTAACTACTTTTTGGAATTTCTTTGAAATTTCTTTTTCTTTTTTCTTTTTTTTTTAAGAACACTGAAAGACTTAAGAATTAAATCCAGCAAAAAGAATTTTGCAGCATAAAGTGGTTTTACTGCCTGCTGAAGCCCAAATAAATGCATGTTTATCTGCTCCCCATCTCCAATCACACTATCATCCTGGTCACCAGAACATGGATTTATTCGAGCCAAAAGAAAACTATATGCAAACAGTCCTGTCCCTGCAGAAGAGTGCAAGTACTGGAAAGGGGAAGGAAAAGGGATCAGAAAAGACAAAAAAAGCTGGAGACTTTTGGGGCAGCTCACCTCTTGACAAGTTTATATCATTTGTGAAATCAGGACCTATGAGCAATTTCAAAAAGAAAAACAGTTCAACCCAAAGTACATAAATTTCCATCTTTGTGGAAAAAATTCTAATATCATTTTCATTTAAAAATACATGTATAAATGAGACGTTTCCAAAGTAAAATGTAGTTGCCTTTTGGAGCAGCAACCTTACTTAGTTTTTTTTCCCACTGAAAACACTTAAAGTCTGCATGTAGCATTTCAGGTATAAGCGCATGAAGCAACCTCACACATTTGTGTACACATAGTCATGCAAAATTCCTTGAAGTCCATGGATGTACATCCATTAATTTTATTATATTTTTACTTGGACTTACATATAAACTACATAAGACTTAAAAGTCATTTTAGGATGAAAATAATGAAGATTAATCTTTTCCTCCCCACCCAAACAAATCCAGACATTAATTCTAATGTCTTCTTAGTATACACTGTAAGACCTGTAATTTCCTCTTGTTCTTCCAGTGAGATAAAACTGTACCTCATTCTTTTGCAATATTGCTGTGATTTTGCAGTATAATTAATACTCTGAGGAAACCCACTGTGAGAATCTCTTCTAGAAATTGACCTGGCAGATGACCTCCATGTAAGATATGGAGTAAACCTGATCCACTTCGTTGATAACTAAAGCTGATAGAATAAGTAACTCTGACATAATATTGCCCACAATCAACAGCAAAGGCACCAGATAGAGCAAAAAGGTACGTGGGTTCTTTAGACCTTTGTCCCTAACACTGACACATCTTTGGATGCTCCTGAGCACCACAGCAGACAATTACTGTGCGTTACTAAGAAGCCGCATAAGGGACTATAATGACCGTTTAGTGACTCCAGTGTAGTTCCAGGTCCTTACACCATGGCTTAGTTCAATACCTACTGTGGGATTCAACTCTTCTAAGATGGAAATGTGGAGCTGGAAGGAGCCCTGTAAGATAGTGCAGCCCACTCCCATTCCCTGGGATGTGGGGAGGGTTTTCCTGCACTGTGGACATTTTTGCTTTCAGCCACAAGAGCGGCTATCAACAGGGTGTAGTGTTTTCTTAAAAAATAAATTAAAACCTGAGGTTCCTGTAATGATGGAATAAACTCAGGCCATAACTGTTCCTTATCCTGTTACTGTTGATGTAATTCACACAGTTTAGGATAACAGTAAGTGATATGTGTTGAAGTGTATTAAAATAAATAGAGTGTGCAAAGGCCTTTCAGAATCATGACCTGATAGTACTGATTAGTTGTCTGGAGCTGAATAAAGACAGACTGAACTGCTAGCTGTAGCACACTTGGCACTGGTTCTTTTCTTTCTAAAAGAACCATTTTCTTTTAATGAACCCACCCATTTTATTAAGATCAGTCTTCAGTTCTTACCTCTGCATGTCAGATGGCTGAACCCCACCCTGGTTGGACTGTCAGCTCATTCCTGTGTGTCTTATTCAATATACCCCAGACCACTGGAAATTTTATGGGAAAAAAATTTGTGCTAAATGTCAGGTCATCATTTTTGTTTGTTTTTTACTGAAAATAAGAACAAACCAACCAACAGCTTTTCACTCAGAGCAAGCTTGGGCAACCAAAACCATAGAATCATAGAATCATTTAGGTTGGAAAAGACCTGCAAGATCAAGTCCAAACATTAACCTCACACTGCCAAGTCCAACACTAAACCATGTCCGTAAGCACTATACATCTTTTAAATATCTCCAGTGATGGTGACTCAACCGCGTCCCTGGGCAGCCTGTTCCGATGCTTGACAACCCTTCTTGTGAAGAAATTTTCCCCAGTATCCAATCTAAACCTCCCCTGGCACAACTTAAGGCCATTTCCTATTGCCCTGTCACTTGCTACTTGGGAGACCAACCCCACTTCACTACAACCTCCTTTCAGGTAATTGTAGAGAGCAGTAAGTTCCCCCCTCAAGCCTCCTTTTCTCCAGGCTAAACAGCCCCAGTTCCCCCTGCCACGCCTCATCAGACTTGTGCTCCAGACCCTTCACCAGCTTCACCACCCTTCTCTGGACATGTTCCAACACCTCAATGTCTTTCTTGTAGCAGGGGCCCAGAGCTGAGCACCGGATTCGTGGTGCGGCCTCACCAGTGCCCAGTACAGGAGGACAATCAAAATGATGCCACGCAACCACTGAAGAAGCGGTGGCAGCTCTCTGCGCGTCTGCGTTGCCTGGGATCTCTGGTGACACACAGCAGCGGGGGCTTGCGGAGCTTGTAGGAGCTTTCTTTGTAACAACATTGCCACCTAGTGCTCCAGTGGTACAGTTCACACAGGGCCTGGGAAGTTATGCCTTTTAGCAACAGAAACAAGTGAAAACAAGTTTGTTTGATAGGGTTTTAATATTTTAGGTGAGTGGATAGGCTGCAAGAAATATAGTGGCTCTTTCTCGTGATTCACCTTTGTCAAAGTGTGTGTAAAGTGCTCTTAGGAGGTGAGGAATTAATATTGTAGTCACTGCACACTTCTAGAAAGGTGTGATTAGTCACATTGAAATCTATCCACTGTAAGGCTAGGAATAAAGCCTAAACTGGGCATCTAGACACCTTCTGCTGTAAATAGAGATAGGGGGAACTCAAAGGTTATAACATCTGACCTACATGCAAATGTGTTTATTAGAAAACATCATTTATTTATAAACCTATGATTATTAATAAGCATGTGTTTATCAATTTGTATAATAATCATACTGATAAATAGCCTCTCAGGTTTTTTTATTCTCTCTGCTCATCATCTAGTGAGCCATAGCTAGTCAGAATGGATACCTAAATTACAGGTGGGTAGTTTGGGACAAGGCGAGTCTGGTTGCAGTTCTGCAGCAGAGCCAGAAAAAGAACTGGAATTTTTATAACCCTGTATTTTAGCCACACTGCCACCTCTCCTGTACAACTAACTTTTACTGAGAGTGAAGAAACGTGCCACTTCTGAAATAAGTCAAAGCTTACTTACTTGCTTTTGTATGAAGTGTAGTCTCACACTACCTTTTGAGGACTTTGGGGTTTTGAACATTTTAAATTTGATCCCAGTGACTATGCTACTACAAAGAGAGAAAGGATACCTGCAGGATAGAGGCAGGATTTTATTCCCAAAGGAAAACAGCGTAAGAACATCTATTCTAGACAATCTTGGGGAGGAGGGTAAAAGTTTTGCTTACTGTAACTGTGTTGAATTGAGTTTTTCCAAGTGAAATAGCTGTCATTTCTGCATGTTTCCAGGTACACTGCAGGAGGGAAATTTCTGGCAGGACAGGTGTACAGATAGGGTTGAAATGGTCTGGTTGCAGACTGTGTTCCTGCATGATTCCTACCCAGCATGATTGTGGAAATCACTTAGGTTACCTGTACAGTTTCATATGAGATGCAATTTCAGACATCATCACAGTAATCTTCATCTACCCATATGAGCTTAAAATAAAGATGCAGTGTTTTAACATAAGTTATATGAGTTTACAAAAGCCTCTGATAGTACATAAGCATCTGGTACTAAAGTCTACATCACCGTATCTCTACCTCTACTGCAAAAATTGAGCAAAAGGTAATCAATCTTCCCTTGTGTATGCTTTCTCATTGAAAAGTATATAACTTTTTAATTGCAACACCAGCATGGATATCTCTCTAGGATTGGCTATCTTTGCTGCTACTGCTTACCCTAATAAACATACACACAAAACTACATTACTTGCTTTTCTAAGGTAAGATGTGTCAGTGCACTGATAGCAAACGTAAGTGGTTATCTCTTTGGGTTGAAATCTCCTGTGAAAGATGTTCTACTGAAACCTTTAGGCAACTTGCATTTGGATGAGTCCAAATGCAGCTCCATCTGTCAATACAAGATTTCAGGATTACTCTATTGGCAGTGTCCAAGTTGCAGGGGAACTGTTCAGATAAAAGCTGCCTGGCTCAATAACCTATAGAGGAAAAAGTCCTGGTATTTGTGATAGTTAACAGTAATAAGCTCAGTATCCTACAGCTGTATCTGGAAATGTAAAGGGTTTAGCAAATCAGCAAATTTTCCTTGTGGGCCTTCTTGTTCTTGAACTGGAGAAGTATTCCTCTGTGTCCTAGCTGTCATTATATGCTTGACAGATTTTGGAATGGGATGTAACAAGTTGTCCAAAACTATCAGAGACAGATTTTCCTCCAGTACTAAAGTATGCAGTAGTAACTTGGTCTCTTTAGCAAGTATCATGTGCCTTGTCAAACTGGTAAACAGGTGGCTGGGAGCTCCTGGCTCTACACATGGCTTACTAGATACCAGCAGGAAGGGAAACAGCAGCTTCTGCTCCTCTTAATTATTTTATGAAGTGTTTTCTCTTCTTATAAAGGTAAGAGATGTAATTGCACAGAGACTAACCCCCAATAAAATGTGACTTCTTTGGAAACACATCTAGTGCTCTGTAATTTATTGTTACAGGTATGATATGCATCTGATATTGGTTCTCTCTGTCATATAGATGTTGTCATTATACCATAATCTTAATTTGTGTAAATAATGTATAAAGGGTTTTTTTTTTCAGTGAGCACTTGAAAATCTTTGTTCAAAGTGAAGCTGGAGTATTCAGGTACTTTGCATTGATTCTTGTCATTAAATAATATAGAGTAGGCCCTGATCTTGGCCCATCTTTGACTTTTAGATCTGAGTATTAGGTAAATGCAGAAAACAATTAAAGATATTCAGGGCAGCATTCATCACTGCTAACAGAAGGGGTCTATTTCTGAGACAATCTTTAAAAGGAGACAAATACGCTCTTGTGGAGCATGTATCTCTCAAACCCCTTTACAAAAGAGTATCCACCTTGGCTGTTCTGATCTTTCTAAGATGGATTTAAATAGGGTTGAAAAGGTCTAGCTCAGGTTTAGACATACATAGTGCATAAGTGATGGCAATGTAACCAAACAAAACCCAACTGCAGTAAGTACTGCTGTAAATTACTTCCTGCAATGTAAGGTGGGAACGAGCTCATCCAACTAATTTCCTAGTGTCATCCTGTAACTCAAAAGCGTGCTTTACTGACTAAAGTGCTGTGACTAAAAATTCCTTGACATCAATAGGCTGATTGCACATTAACTTCAGACACCTCAGTCCTGCTAGTGCAAAACTGTTCAGGAGGAAGATGTCAGGTACAATGACAGTGACCATTGACAATTGGGTCCTATTTGCACAAAAGCTGTCAAGCAGAGGTGACAGACAAGCATACTGCACCTCTCAGTGGATTGACTAGAGCAAGATTAAGTTTTTTTTTTAAGCATCTAAATGCTTAAATCTCATGGATTTTTTTTTTTTTTTAGTTTGGGCATCTTAACACTGCTGTTAATCTCATCAACCACTTGCGGTCATGTGGAAATTTGGCTGATGATTCTGGAGATTCCCTGTGGAGAGGGATCACACCTGAATTAAACTGTTACAGCCATAGCCAAAAGCGAAAGGGCTAGAATATCATGAGTATGGTAGGTCTTGCTAAACTAAGAAGTTGTTCAAATCTTAATCAGTGCAATGAAATGCTTAATTATTGATGCTTGGATTTCAGAATATTGTACTTTTATAGCAGATTCACAGGGAAGGTTTTCATATAGACACAAGCTTTGCAAAGTACCCTATTAGAAAGTTCAGTTTATATTATGCCAAGGGCAGAATCAAATTCCAAGCTGTCAAGCCGTTCACTTAAAATAATTTCTCTATCACTGTCCCCAGATAAACACATCTCAGGACTGTCAGTTGTGACGTCTCATGTGCAGAAGTATGGTCTCTGGGGTACAGAGAGGTTATTTACCTTTAACCAGTGTTAAATTCTGTCCAGTTTCTGAAGTAAACCGGGAAAATCTGCTTTTACCTGAAATCAGGGACCCTGCTACATCTATAAAAGCCAATTTCAGCTGTTATCCAGGAGTTAGGTTGGCCAGTTTAACCAGTGTACCATATAATATGAGGTGTATTCATCTACAAGGAAGTGAAGAAACAGAACTCATTGAAATGAATTTAAAATTGATTTTTCATTGAATGTGGTAAACATTAGGGTTCCTCCACGATCCTGAATTCCCAAGTTAAGAAACACAACAGACTGTCATTATGCAAACCTGTGTAAATTCAAATCCAAATGATTTATTGACAAAACCAAGTAAAGCAAATCTTAGCTTTGACTGCAGATAACACATTTTTCAATTTAATGTTGAAAAAGAAAATCAGAAGAAAATTCAGCTTGAACCAGAAAGAAAGAAAGAAATTGTGAGGTTTTTTCCTTCCTGTTTTTTTTTTAATTTTGTGTAAAAAGCTATGACTTGGGAGATTAGGACGGGGAAGAAAAAATGTTACATTGCAATGCCAAGTGAAACATTTTGGTATTTAAGAACAGAAAAGCATAGTACTGGATCAGACCCGTATCCTGTCTCCAGTAGGAGCCAAAAAAATAATGTGTATGGAAAAGCATAAACCAGTATTTCTTCAGAAATGTCTTCCAGCCTACAATACCTTACAGCTCAGGGATTTCCCAAACCTGAAATCAGGCTTTGTATCTAACTCAATGAACAACTTAACTGCAAAGCTGTATAGGCAACACTTGAACGCATATAAAGTTTCAGCAGTAGAAACAAGGAAATCCATGGATGCATGTTTGTGCATATGATGAGATGCTGCCTGTAATTTTTTTTCAGTCTCTGACCCATTGTTTCATTTGATCCACCTCACTGTTGCAAACAGTGAACAGGTATTTCCCAATGTATTAATTTTTACTTAAAAAAAAATCCCCAACATTTATTCCTTACCAAATGAATGTGACCTCTCTTACAATGAAATGGGAAGAAGAAAATGCTTGTTACGGCATTAAGCTCCAGCTGTTGTCTGCAACCCTACTTTCAAACAAGATACTGAGCACAGCTTTGAAAATGCCTCTAAGAGCTGCCTGGAAGATGACTGAAACTGGGCATCATCTATAGCCCCCACTACTCTTATGCAGGGTGGAACCTTTCTGGACAGAAAGCCCTGCTGTGAGATGAAAACTGGTTTGGCATCACAGAAATAGCAGACTTCTGGTCATAGCTGCTGCTGTTGGATGGGCAAAAGAAGCATTTTTTTAAATAAAAAAACCCACTCTGACATCAGTGCCAAAACAATGCCAAAGTTGGGAAATACTGACTCTAAGACTGTAGTCTTCCTGTGTATTTCCTCTGGCTTTGCCTGACATCTGTGATTTGCTTTCAAGTGGCTCACTGTTATTTTTGGGGTTACAGTTTGTGTTGTATTTCTTACCTGAACCTAACTAGGAACAGTGATCTTATCTCCATAACAAGAGCATTCATAGATGTGATTCACAGCTCAGACTTGGTAGATGATGACATGTAGAAGTGATGGAAATTACTTATTAATTAACTTTGCCTCCCAACCATTAAAAAACCTGTGTGCCAGGCCACATGCATGCATGCATCCCCAAGAGTATCGTAAATAAGATCTGTAAATTTACAGTAATTGCTGGGATTTTTTTCATCTTAGTTTCTGAACTCTGAGGTGTGTTTGTAGTATTTCCAAGATTTTTCTCTGATATCACAAAATCTAAAATTTTCATGGTTTTTATCAAACAGAGTTTCTGTAAACACAAAATTTAGTACAGATGTAAAAGAGTTTGGATAACCTAGGCATCAAGATTCAACCGAAGTATCAAGTCCTAGATGAAACATTAACTCAAAAGTGTCTCCAAATTTGCATACTAACAAAGATACATACTTGTGTGTGTGCATTTCCCACTATATATGAGGGAAATATTTGGCATCTCTTCAGAAGGTTAGATTGTCTCAGCAATCTGCTGTCAGGTGTCAATGAATACATTAATGCAGGAAGACGAGAAATAAGTCTGAGCAAGCATGGTGGCAGTGACAGTGTTCATCTTTGTGTATGATGAAGAGCAAGGAAGTCCTCAGAAAGAAATGAGCTTCCCAGTTCACAGAAGATCTCTGCAAGACAGAAATAAATTTCATTTAGAGGGTGCTAATTAAGGTCTGTTGAGCACTCTGGATAAATTGAAACACTAATTCAGGATTTACAAATTTTAGGAATGCTGAGCAAACCTTTTCTGTCTGATTTCTAGCAGGTAAATTTTCCCTCTCATAGGACCTAGAGGATTCTGGCCTTTGTGCGAACACTTTAGTGGTGCTACCTTACATCTAACAGCAAAGCAACGGAGGATGTGCAGAAAAGCAAGTTTCCTCCTGGCAGTGAATCATCTCTCTGGTAAGCGCAGGCAGTAACCAAGTTTTAGAACAACCTAATGACCCAGCCACAGTGTTGACTAAAACCATCAGCAAGAAACTCTGTCATATGAATTTACACAAAGCATATTTCTTGGGTCAGGCATGAAATCAAAATTCCTTTAAGGAAGATGAGACTTTAAACACTTGCTGCTGGGAAAAAAAAAGTCTCCAAAGGCCTTATCTCACGCGTGAGACAGTCACAAACATCTGTTTCCGTTTCAGTTTTTCCTTCTGTTAAAAACTAAAGAGTGTTTCCAGATCCCTGGAGCAGCTGTCCCTTTTAAGCCAGATACATAGCAATATGACACACACTGTTGGACTGGGGATGTGAAAATGCTGTATTTATCGAAACAATTTTTATCCTATTTTTGGGTAATTGCTAGGCAAATCAGTGGAAGTCTATTACCAGATATTTTAATACAGTATTTTGAATTCTGATCTAGAAACTGGCAAGTATATGTGGCATATTTCAGGAGAGTCTCATCAATAGCAAATATGACATGCAAATTCAACTAAAGCCTACAGTTTAATCCTCATTAAGAGATTCATTGGTGTCCACTTTATCAGGATAATGAGATAGGAAACAAGAGTCCTAAGGGAGACCTTAATTAGGAGTTTTGGTAGGTCTGTTAAAATAAGGATATGATGACTGATTCAGGGGATTTGCTGTCGTTGCATTTTGTTGTTAATATGCATTTGCAAATATATTTTGTTCTCTTAAGCTTTAAAATGCTTTAAAATAGCTCTCCTCATTCTATGATTTTTTAAATCCTTCCTATACATTCCTATGTACCTTCTGTCCCTCTGCCCAGTCAGACATTAGGAGACAGGTTATACTTGCAGGGGTCCTTAGAAATTATTGTGTGCCAGTGGTCAATATATGAAGCAGTCTGAATATTACAAATATGATTAAGGATAATCTTAGAGCGAAAGCAGAGGAGAGAAATTCCCAGTCAGGACACACTACTCTTGTTCAGAATGGGAAAAATAATTAATCTCTCTCTGCTTCTGATCCCTGCCTGTAAAATGGAAAAGAATATTATTTGCTCACTTGTGTTATTCTTCTTATTACTGTTACTTATTTTAAGCTTCCTCAAACAAAAATTGCTTTTTATTGTGTGCACATCAATAACACAATCTCCGATGCTGATTCATGATCATGCAAGAGAAATGTATCCTCATCACATCACATTCTTGTTGGGTTGAAGCGTATCTCCCTTCTCTGCTTTCTCCACATCTTAAGTACTGCTTGTCTATCACATAGTACTTGGCTGCTAATTCAGCCAATTAAATGTTATTTCACGGACAAGCAAATTTCCAGAAGCTAAATGATTCTGCAGTTCTCTGACCCCAGAAGCAAGGAAGGATTTTTAATACCTAAGCACAGCCACTGGCCCAAGAATGCCCCAGGACATCAGCTGGTGGAGTCTGGAGTATATACTGGAGAAATACCTGCCTGTACCAGCCCTGTTCTTGCTGTCTTTCTCACGACTCTTTCACCGGTCACTACCCATGCTTCCAAACTATAGGGACATTTGGTCTGACTATAACAGTAATAAAATAAGTTTAACCTTTTATTAGTTTAACTTATTTATTAGTTCTGACATGGAACTGTTGGAACAAGTCCAGAGAAGGGCCATGAGGATGATCAAGGGACTGGAGCACCTCCTGTATGAAGACAGGCTGAGAAAGTTGGGGCTGTTCAGCCTGGAGAAGAGAAGGCTGCATGGAGACCTCCTCGCAGCCTTCCAGTATCTGAAGGGGACCTATATTGATGCTGGAGAGGGACTCTTCATTAGGGACTGTAGTGATAGGACAAGGGGTAACAGGTTAAAACTTAAACAGGGGAAGTGTAGGTTGGATATAAGAAGGAAATTCTTTCCTGTTAGGCTGGTGAGGCACTGGAATGGGTTGCCCAGGGAGGTTGTGAATGCTCCATCCCTGTCAGTGTTCAAGACCAGGTTGGACGAAGCCTTGGGTGATATGGTTTAGTGTGTGGTGTCCCTGCCCACGGCAGGGGAGTTGGAACTAGATGATCTTAAGGTCCTTTCCAACCCTAATGATTCTATGATTCTATTCCATGATTATGCTAGTAATTTAATCTAATAACAATTAATTGCTACACTATAATTCTATTACTATAAGACAAGTACTTTTCCCTGATATATAAACTTTATCCTGATCCAAGAATTCACATCTACATAGATCAACTTTCTTATCCTCCACAACCTATAACTACACATGGATTTCCTACTAGGCATGATCCTTATGTGCAAATCACCAGAGACTATGTGGTTGTTGCTGGCTGGCCTGGGCCAAAACCAAACTGAGTCCAGGAATCTTCCAGCAATTAACAGTACAGTTTACCACTTGGTAATGATTGAACCAGGTCCTGGCTGGGCTTTTACTAAAACAGCTGCAGCTGAAGGGACCCAAATACAGACATTTCCTTTATGGTAAAATGTATGTCCATAATACCAAAAGAGGGATGTAAAACCGTCCAAATCATTTTTGCCTGAAGAGATTTCTGCTATTGATGCCACATCTGTGTGTTGTTCAGGACCCACAGGGCTGGCACATCTAAAAGGGAAGTAATCCCACAGGAATGCCTTGATTGGCAGTGTTGAGATGCCCAAGAAAGCACAGCTGTCCTTTTCCACTTAAAACCAAAGAGAAGAGCAATGTTGGTAGAAGTTCACTTTTAGCTGTCACCTACAGGTAGGAGGGCTCGTGCAGAATAGACAAAACCTGGGATCTATGCTCCTCTCAACATGAAGAACTGGTTATACCAACAGCTCTTCCAGCCACAGGCTAGGATGGGACCATCTACCTCCACCTCCTGTCAAGGTTAGACCTCAGTGTAGAAAAGTTGCCACCCAATGACTTGGTTGTCCATGACGGAATTCCAGAAAAAATTCCAGCAAAGATCTCCAGGTTCACAGTAATATTTTAAACAGGGCTGCACAGAAGTCATTATGTAAAACACATTGGTTTTGTTGGCTTTTCATGTTAGTTGGCAAAAATTATTCAGACTAAAAAGATCCTAAGGTACATAACTCATCTTGCTTTCTGGAAATGGGCCCTCAGTTCTGGCTGGGCAATAGCTACTGCACTGCTGGGAATAGCTGAATTTAGGTTCTTTTCTGGCCGTTGAGTTGTAGTGTTTCAGGCAGCAGTCCTAAATGTATAAATTTGCAAAGCTGTCCCTAGAATGAGGATGGTGCATAAGGCCTCTGGAGGGACATCCTGAGGATTTCTTCTTGAATTAGAAAAGTTTGAGATACCAAACAAAGACAACAAGGTTGTCCCACTTTTCTGGCAAGGCTCCAATTTGATAATTACTATTTCACCTACCCATATTCCCTGTGCAACTTTAATTGCAAAAGATTACGTGTCCCCCTTGAATTCATGGGGCATTGCTCAATCGTGTTTCATATTTGCACACTGCCCCCAAAATAAAGTGAATTTTGTTAAACCTGGCAGAGCAATGTGTACTGAGACACTTTACCTCTGTAATTCCATACGCAAGAGAAACGCTATGTTGCCATACACCACCTTCAGAAAAGATCTTTGGTATAGAGATGATTTGAGATCACAGGAAGGCCTTATCTCTTCTAGCTTAATTGTACAAAGTGAAGATGTAAATTTTATAGCAATATCCAATTGTTATGATGCCTAATATAGGTCTTGATGAAGTTCCATAAATGGTCATATCATTGTGCAGGTTATTTTTCTTCTTATTCATCACCCTGAACATAAAAAAATAAATGGCTTTTTTAATGTCAGTTTGCCTGAATTTAAATACAGGCAGTGTAACATGAGCTTTTCTCTATGAGACAGAAGTCTTATGATTCCTAATATTCTATGCATGTGAAGTCTAAACTCAGGGTTGTCACTGTTTATTCTTAGAGACTAAGGATGGAGGTTGGAGGTCATTAAGTTTTCCAGCATAAGATTTTCAGTGCTGACTGTAGCTTTCCACATGTTTTTCAGTTTTCCAACATCCTTTTTTAACATCTAGAGATCTGAACTCAATAAAGTATTGATCTCTTCAGTGATGTGCTTGGAGACAAAATCACTGCTATTCATTACTTGCCCTATGTTACACACACATAAGAACTTCATTAATTCTTATCCCTTCTAAATTTTCTTGCTTGAAGATGATGAACCCAGTCTTCAAACAGAGCCTTTATGTTAAGAAGTATGACTTTAATTTTGCTTATTTTAAATATTCTGTCATTGAACAGGCCTGTTTTACTAAATATTCCAAGTCATTATAGTGACAATAGCCAAGTTTATTTATTTCTGAACAATTTACAATGTTCTTTATGGTGTATATTTGTATCCCAGCCAGGAACTTGCTGGAATAGTGGCTTTGTTTGTTTACAGAATTGAGGGTTTATTGGCCTATTTGGTACTCCAGGTCATGCAGCAGGTAGTAACAGCTCCTGAATCCCAGCTGTGCCTACTAAGCACATAGAAACTGGAGAACATCAGATCTGCTGGAGGTGTTTATCCCTAATCCCTATGCTACACTTCTCTGAAAACTCTGTTGATAGCAGAAGAGTTTTATTCAAAGCAAACTGCTTTTCCTCTGCACTACAAACCACTCTTAGACATAAGCAGTTTCTCTCCATCTTTAAACATCCCCATTTGAGGAATGATATGAATAAGGTTATGAAACCACAAGTGTGGAATTACCCAGATATTTTAGATTTCCTTGAGGGTTTCCAGCACCGCTTTGCTTGTCTGCACCATGTTTGACTCCATGGTACCTGAACACCAAGCTGAGTCAGAGGGAGTGGAGTCACTGATGTTTTTTATCTCTGAGAAAATACACTGTAGATAATTTCAGAATTGCCTCAGGGTCTTATTCTTGAGGTTTTAGTGTGCATCGGTTACAGGGGAAAACAGTATTAACTAGAAACCAAACAGAAAATAACTAAATTGGGTCATTCCACAGCCTGTTATTATAAGGGCTTTCTAACCTCTCAAAGGCTTTCCTATTTCTGTCCAGACACTGGTTTTACAAAATGCGCCTTTGGAGACACAACTTGCATCTTCATTTTCCAGTCCTGTCTTTCACACTTGTGTGAAAACCTTTGCAGTCATTAATCATCAGCTTGCAGCAAAATAAGCAGAGCCTCTGAACCTGTCTCACACCAGAGTACCATTAAGAAAAACAATTTATCATTTAACTCAACGTTGTTCACATGTGAAGTTTATGTCTCCTAATGAGGTGTTGTTCTCTGGGTATATTTTCCCCCTATTTCATTATTATGGCTCCCTTTGGGCAGGTTTCCCTTGAGTTTTAATTATGAAAACAACACCTGTTTTCAGTGCCACTGTTGGCGTTTTCATCTGCTCCAGAGCATTTGCTTCTGTGTTATCTTGAATGTCTTCCACTCTCTGCATTGATTTCCCTGAAAATGCTGTATCGATTTTATCTTGACATTTCAGTGAATGCCTCATCTTCCTCATTCTTCCTTCTGAATTTTAGAAAGCTACACTCACCCTTGTTCTGTCTGGCCTTCCAATTAGGGAATACTTGTGATTCTCCTTTTCTGTTTCAAATCCCTGTGTGATCAGACTTTTTGCTGCTGTGCCCTATGCTTTTTGAACCTGCTCTCTAGGACACTAGGGAAATGCAAGGACTTTTTTATTGGTCTTTAGTTAAATCCTAAGACCTGCTGCAGTATTTCTACACAAAGAATGCTTTGCTTTTAAGCACCACTTTAAGAGTTGTTTTCATCTGTCAAGTTTCTGTTGGTTTGGATTGAAGAGCCTGCTGTTTTGTCATGTTCAGTACATCATATCATCTAATATTAAAATATGCTTTTGTTGGCTTCAAGATCATGGGTAAAATGTTTCTCCTAAAGTATTCTGGTTGTATTTGGAGTCTGTGTTTTTGTTATATTAGTACTTTATTGCACTAGAAATAGTAAATAGTGGTGAATAATAAAGTAACTCTTATATTCGGTCCCTTCTGCCTTTATCTCATATATGATTTTTCATCACTGCTGTAAGGAAAATAGGTCATCAAACAGCCAAAAAAAGAACAATTTTCATTATGTAATAATATTCAAGCAGCAGTTCACATCTAGCAACTTATATTGGAAGAACGACGAAAGGCAGGCTTAAAACATTGCCAGGCTTATAGTATTACTCATCTAGGGAGCTGGATAGAATTGACTATTAGACAAAAGATCTATATGGAAATTTGTGGATTCTCCTTAAAGGAAGTGGTTTATCACCCAAGCCACTGTTTCAGATCCAAGCAATATCCTGGCCTCTAGCCTTGGATAAAACCAAAGAACTGAGTCCAATCTAAATCCATTTTGTCCAACATGAACCACCTAAAAAGTGAGTGACTACTTTAAACTTGAGATTCAGCTTCCTTCTATAGCTTATAAAGATAAATAATTGCAGTGTCAAGACACTTAGTCTTCGGAGAGGATGGATCGCTCAACCAGACATCAGAAGGATCAAGCTTAGACTATATGCTAGATAGATTAGATGTTTTCCAGCCTGAATGTCCCTGAATCATTCTAACAGGAGTGATTTCAGGTGTCATAGTCATGTTCCAATTCTGATCACTGCAGCCTGGCACACTAAAATCATCACTGAAGTTTTAATGGAACACAATTTATCACCCCTTCTTCCACCCCTCATGTAATGATTGTGTTGACAGTTAATTCCCTGTCCTCCCAGCCTCAGAAACTCAACAGCAACAAAACAAATGGCTCAAGAAAACAATGTGTGAAATGTTTACTTTGTACAGTCTTTTAAGGTGTGTCCAGATGAAAAAGTTAAAAAATATGCCATGAGTGCTTATTTCTTTCTTCTGTAGTAGGGGTGAGTCAAACCAACTCAATTTTCACTGTGGGTTTTCTGGATCAGTGTTAACTCAATCCTAGATACCTTGAAATAAAATCCATAAGCTTTTCTGACATTGTCTGGAAATAAAGAAGTGATTGAAATGAATCCACATTTTAGATTTTAATGTTATAACAAAATTTATATATAAATATGTTATAACATGTTTGTTATAACAAAAATTTACCCTAACCTCATCCCCTTTCCTCTTTCCCACATTCTCATCATCAAAATATTGTGCCCCTAAAAATGATGGTTTCATTATTTTTTCGTTTTGAGTATTTTGAAGACCTAAATGAATAAAGTTGAGCTTAAATAACAAGAATTTTCATTAACATCTATTAGACCAAATTCACAGATAATTTTTTGAAATCAACATGGCTGTAAATCAAATAGGAAAAGGTATATTTAAGTGATATGGAAGATACAAGATTAGCAGACTTTTCAGTGTATTTGTAAATATTTTGTCCTAATTTGTGCTTGCTATTCCAATGGAAAATGTCAATTTCAATTTCGAGGTGGTCATGAACAGCATCTTTCTATGTTTGCCACTACTTGGAAGAAACATGGCAAGTTCCTGTCAAACGTTATAAATGTGAATTTAAGCCTACATTCTGATTTTTCTCATGGAGGGTTCTTCCAAGGTTTTAAATTCAGGTCAGCAAAAGTAGCATGTGACTTTTCTCAGCCATAAAAGACTTCCTACGCACTACATCACAATTCTTATACTAATGTTTTTTTCAGAATTCTACTAGTTTTCCAAGTCCCATCACAAATCAACATGTTTCCCCTTCAAGGAGTTCAGCTGGCAAAATTTATTTGGGACCACTGTTTTTATGTATTGTGTTGTGTTTTGCATTCAGTGCTTGCCAGCAATGATAATTCTGAGCTAAATCCATGGTATATTAGGATTATCACTAGCATGGAGGTGGCTGAGTGTTGCTGCTGAATTAAAGTCTTAAGACTAAGGATTTTCAGGATAAAAG
This sequence comes from Pezoporus occidentalis, assembly GCF_034315485.1. Lineage (NCBI taxonomy): Eukaryota > Metazoa > Chordata > Aves > Psittaciformes > Psittacidae > Pezoporus > Pezoporus occidentalis. Next base: position 4,087,483 of record NW_026915910.1, on the reverse strand, counting down.
AGAAGTCTTAATTACAGTACAAACTTTCAGATATGGTGGAAAGGCTATATGTATTAAGGGTCATCTACTGTGGCAAACTTAATAGTAGATTTTGGGGGAAACGAGTTCGTGTAGCTGGATGATAAAAAAGATATGAATAACACTGCAGTGCAGACCTGGTTTTTGGAAAGATCTGCAAGATTTGTCATTAGAAGTACAGTTTTTTCACCAAGAGGTTCATAACATGTCCTGCAGCCCATGGCTTGTATTTTTTTTCCTAGAATATTCAAAATGGGGATGTAGTGAAAAATGAAGTAAGACAGAAGACAAGACTAGGATAAGATTTCTTAGTCTTCTAAAAGTTTTGCAAGCTCTGAGTGATTCACTATAGAATAAATTTACTTACTTGATTAATATGACTGGTCCACTTTGTTCCGGTAGAAACCCCCCCGACTGCTATTTAGCATGGATGAGTATAACCTGGCCTTTAGAATGTTGTGAATTTGCTTTATATCTTTTTCCTAATTTTTTATCTGAAAAAAAAAAAAAATTAAAATTGTAGCAAGGTTTGAACAAGGAGATTCCGATGGGCTTGGTTTGTGTTTGTTATATTGCAGCAGGAAAAAGGAAGGAGTAGTATTTTCAGTTACCCAGGCTACCAACAATTCAGATGACTCACATCCACAAAGTCATATTCCTTAAAGCACTCGATTACAGGAAACTTTGTTAAAAAAAATAAAAAAGCAACCATTCATCAAGACATAATTGCCAGCATTGAATAGACTTGCAGAACCCAAAGAAAGCTGAGAGGCTTTTTATGTTGGCAAAGATTATTACTCATCGGATGGCAGTTGCAGCTTTGGAACTGCAATCATTGCCGCACTTTGTTAAATTTGGTATTCATAAACTAAAAAAAAATAAAAATCCACGAACAACACAAAAATGAAACAAAAGCCCTGCTAATGTTTAAATTTTATAGTGAGATACAGCCACAAGGCACTAGCACAGAAGAATATTTCTGATTGGCTACCAGCTGTTGGAGCTGAACAGATGAGCTGGAAAGTAGCAATTTACAAGCTATTTCATATTTAAAACTGTTAGGTCCTGTGCAAAACAATCTTTTCTCTCTGGGAAAAACAACAGAAAAAAAAATTGAAAAAAGATCCCCAGAAGAAAGGAAACATCTACTGAACATAGATTCCCCCAGCACAATGAGAAATTTCAGTTTTCTCCTTATTCTGCCAAATAATGTATTTCTTTCAAATAAATACTCGATTCTTTCAAATGAATTGGTGTCATTTAATTATGTTAAAAATCAGGCTTGTTCCTTAGAAACATTAATTTCTAACTGGCTTCACCTCTGCCATGCTGTAAAGTGTCACAGTTTAACTTACAGCTCACTTTTTAATCATTCCTGTATTGACAGAGTTATATAATATAGTCTTCCAGAAATTTTTAATGCAGTTAGGTAAATTATGATTAACTAAGAAAAATTATCATGCTTAAACTAGAATGAAAATAATAAATGGTTATTTCAGGAAAATGTAAAAGGTTTGTGCAAAACCATTGCATTCTATATATAGCCCTTCATTTAACAGTTCTACAAACCTGCAGAAGTTGGTTTTTGTTGAAAACTGCCAGGCTACATACAATGAAATCTGGAGTAATAACACCAGAGAGCTGTCAGTCAGCCATCCATCCATCTAATTGGCTTCTTACCATCTTTCCATCATGTTTTTTTTATAGCTGGTCGCCTCTGGCTAAAATGCAAATCATGAGGAAGAGCCGTCTAGAAAAAGCTGCTGCTTTCTTAATTATCTGTCAGAGTATGGACCAGTGGACCCTGGGCCACAGAGTAGAGTTATGCTAAGCAGCAAGGCATCATGGGAATTGGAGTGACAGCTCATTTTCCTCCTGTGTTTTTCTGCGTTCGAATGACAATGCAGAAATACGGGTTTTTCCCACACTTTCTCTGAACACCTGGGCCAATGCTCAGGGGGACACAAAGCCAAAACTGTCACATTTCCAGACATGGTCTTATTGCTGTCACTGTGACAGGATTGTTGACAAATGCCAGCAGTCATCTCAGCATCTTGGGAAATGTCTGCCGTGGTTGTGTCAACAGCCTGACAGAAATTGTTAATGTTTAAACTTCTTCCACTGACAGAATCCTGTCTTGCTGACAGTATTTGTCATATGAAACTCAATCTTTGTCAAACTTGCTTAAAAATTAACACTTCCTCCTTTTCTTTTGCAGCTAACTGCCTGTGTGCTTTTTTCTTTTTCTTTTTTTTTCCTTAAGTAATAAGATTTCAACAAGGTATTATTCCACAGTCCACAATGAGTCCAAGAGCACAAGCACATTATGAACTTATGGCCAGCTTGTCCTTTTGACCTCTGCTACAATGATAATTATGCTTTTATTCCTTGCCCATTTTTTTTGCCTTAGGAATCAAAGTTCTGAATTATTCAAGAGCCATAAAAATCCTATTTCTCAGTGTACAATGTGGAAAATCAATTAAACAGAGTTAGCTTAGCACTTATATAAAAATCAAGTTACAAGTCTGTAGACATACATTAACTGAGTCCTTCTCTAACTTTGGTTTTGAAGGTCAGTCCAGCTGGATAGAGAAACAGTCAGTTAGTCTTACCTAGAAACCTTACTCCAGCTCTAAATCTGAAAAGTTCTAAGTATTGCTTTGTACAAATGAAAAGGCATGCCACATAATCGATGTTGTATATCCTCCAAAAAAATGTCATGGGAGTATCATTGATTGTTTAATTTTAATTGAGTGAACATGGTTACACACAAGGCAACACGAACTAGCCATCAGTATCTCACTGAGTGCTAAGAATGAACTACTAGCGTGGAAGACTTCAGCATGTGTTTACGCTTAAATAGGAAAACTTGAAGGACAAATGTGCAGCCAACAGCGTGCAGGCCTTTAGAATGGTGCAAGACATGATTCTGGAGCTCCGTTAGGAAGAATTTTGACTGTGAATCTCTGCTGATACCAAACCCATGTCTTCTGGTGGCATTATGCAATTAATAGTTATTAGGATGTGTCTAAATCAGTAAGAAATCAAAACCTGGCTGTTCACAGTGATTAAAGATAGAGCAAGAGCGATGTCCTGACTACATTTTAAAGCTAGGTATTTATATCTCTTCCACTTATTGCCTTCACAGGAAATATTTAGTGGGTACTTCTTTCACCTTCGGTAAAGTGAACCCATTCCATTAGTAATCTTTGCATAGTTCTGATGTTGTGTCCCAAAAGTTTCATTCAGATCAAATATTATTCTTCATTTAACTTCCTAAGCTGATTTCTGTGTATTGTTAAGTGTCTGTAAATATCTGGCTACTGAAAAGGACAGACACAATCCCCAGGCTGGCAGAGTTACTCATGTGTAGCACTAATATAAAGAAGTAACATAATCCAGGACACTGAATGCGCAACAGAGAGTTAAAACTGCCTTTATCTTCATTTCTGTACTGAATATGCTTTTCAGTGTGATTTTTTCCAGTTGAACAGTGCAAACTATTAAAACTTAGGAACCTAAAATTGGTTATAAAGCGCCATATATAAGCAATTAAGTATGTGACCTGTTTCTAAAAGAGAAGACCATCTGACTCTTCCATTATAGACAATAATGGCTCAAGGTACTTAACATCTCTGTGATACAAGGCATTTCTTTTCATACTAGGTTCTTATATGGCATTTGGTCTATAAGCTGAGTTTGTCTTGGTATTGTCACATCTTACTCCTGCTGTAAGGACAGATAACCTGCTTAACTTCCTATACAAGGTATGAGACCCACTAGGTACCTAAAAATGAGACCTGTAGAAGTCAGCAGGCTGAGTAAGTGACTGCCTATGAGTGAGAAAGAATTAATCTGTATTCACAGTCCTTAATTATATGACCATAAATATTGTGTCAATCAGGCCTATTTCAGCTTCCTAGTGGATTGAGTGTGATTGACAAGAGAGGTCAGGAAATGTATTTGCTGTGAAATTCTGCGATTTCAGCTGCTGAACTTTCCAGCATCATGATTTGAGTAGCCTACACTCAATGAAAGAAAAGGAGGTATTCCTGGACAGCAACCGACATGCCAGGGAAAAGTGGGCTCCTCTTCCATTAGGAAGCAGCTGAGCAAATATTCTCCTTAGTCTGTTTGCAGATTTAGAAATTCTTATTTAAAATTAAAAATATTTAAGAACAGGGCCTTATCTTGCCTATTTCTTCACTTTCCCACTTTCAAAACTGAGATAATTATATTCAGTTACTCTGAAATATCTAAGAAAATGAGAACTGCAAGGTAGTAGAATGGCCTGTTTTGTTTTGAAGTGATTTTGAAGTTTGCCACCAAAGATCATAATGATGAAGGTTTGCTTTTACATCCTGAACAGTGAAATCAGCCTGAATGTGTTTGCAGTTTTGAAATTTTATGAAATTTCTAGCATAAGTTGGAATTATTGAATACATAACCATGATCTGCTTCCAAGAATGAAATTTAAACACTGTTAAATTAGGACATATAAAATATTGTCAGAGGAATTCAATCTTTCCTGAATTTCACATCATTTAATCTCACAAAGATCTGCTTATGCTACTATATTTGAAGCTGATTATCAGGCAGAATCTATTATCATTTCCCAATGTACAGGAATGATGTCAGATGAATGGAGCAGATGGTAAAATTTTATTTTGTCAATATGATCTGTAATTCTAAGTTTCAGTTCAGAGATTTGAAAATCCTTTATACAGCAATGTCACCTCTATTTTACAGGTAAAGAAACTCAACAGACCAGACAGAGCTACGAAGGTAAGTACATTAACCACCTGTACTGATGTGTAGACATATTTGTATGACTTGGTCAGAGACACAAGGTGAATTGACTGCAGACCCAAGTTCAGAATCTCGTGTGCCCAGAATCTTACCCTTTGCATAATAGAAACAATCCCATATGTGTCTGTCAAAAAAAAGCATGCTAGAAAGTTTGAAACAAATCCATCCTGGCATTCCTGAGTTAGCTCTGAGTGAAAATTTTGTGTATCTGTAGAAAACAAAATTCTGGTTATAAATTTGGTTATCTCTGTCAAAAACAAAAGTTTGAAGATTTAAAGCTGATTTCCAATTATTCATTTATAAAATATTAGATTTGACTGGAATAACAAAGGGTTTTGACAGTATTTAGCAATTCTGTACCAGACATGAGCAATGAAAAAAACTTGAGCTACGGCAGGTTGGTCCTATCAGATGTAAGATGCAAAATTCAGCCCTGCAATGAAAGATTTCGGATTCACACAGGATTTACCTGGAAGCTGCTTGGAAGTCAGTGGACTGAAAGACAAATACTGAAACTTAAACTGTTTTTTTTTGTGTCCCCTGGCCAGCCTAGCAGCAACCTACTCTTCCCCAAACCAGGGCACATCTTCTCTGAGTGATCACCTGCACTGAATAAAACTGAATATCCTTCATTCTCCTTGACACAACTAAGATGATGTAAAGAAGAGAACAGGGTCGAGAGAGCCTGACAGCAGAGCAGAGCATAGGCTATGCAGCCTGAGTCCTGGGCTAAATAATTATCTTCTGGTATTGTATTATTTGCATAATTAAAAAGTTTGGCTGAATTTCCAACACGCCGTCTCCTACATCAGGGAGGTGGTGGGGGCAAGTTAATCAGCAGGAGGAAAGTGAAGGTTAATGAATTGTTATTCAGATGGTGCAGGCCCTGTGAGATTTGTGGATAATTGATACCATTTGGGAGCTAAGGCAGAGTGGAAGACGAGAGAGGAGCTGCCACAGCAGTTAGACTGGAAAAGAGCAAGCAAATGATAACTTAGCAATTATCATTTTGATGGGTTTGTTTGTTGGGGATTTTTTTGGTCTTTTTTTTGGTTTTTACTTCTTTCTCTATGTCTCTCTTTTTTTTCTTTTCCGCTTTCTTTTCTGTTCCTGCATGAGTTAAGTGGAATTAAGATGGATGCAAAAGGATTATTCAAAAAAAAAAAAAATTATCTGGCAAAGGCAATGGCCTTTGAAATCTCATCTGGAAATTGTCATTTGGTGGGTGGGAAAGATAATTTATTGTGAACTGGAAGTGTGCTAGTGGCTTCAGGCTACAGAGGTTCCTTTGACTTTAGCATTGTTTTTCAGCATGTGAAATTCCTCTTTTGTAGAACTCCGGGGTCAACTTCGCACACTATCAGCCTGCTATCACTTGTTATTCATGCTACAAAAACATCTATAGGACATGAACTAAAGTCCCACTGTATTTGTCGTTGTCTAAAAAGCTTGTATCCCAAGGATGCTGCTGTTTAAATCAAGAAATCACCAGGAAAAGAAATCCATCAGGTGACATGTAGTACCTAAAGCTACAAACTGGTGAATAAAAGAAGCCACATCTGCTGAACTGGGCCATTGTAAATCAGAGACCTTAAACCATCCTTCTGAACCATGTTGCAGGGGTTCACCAAGCTGCATGCATTTGACATCCTAAAGAAGATATGAGAAACTCCAGTAAAAGATTTCTATCCAGGCCTAGCTTTCAGAGGACTGTGATTAAAGATTGCTGAGATGGAGGTCTTGTCAATCTTGGACTAGAATATTATTCTTCTCCAAGAAAATTATCTGTAAATTAACTCAGAGAAAATGATTTCTAGTTTAAGCTATTTATAGAAAAAAAAATACTTACAATTTAATTTAGGTAATATTCTATTACTGGAATGCTTTAATGACCCAAAACAAACCTCAAGAAGCTCCTTGACACTGGTTGCCTACCAACATCAGTTTGAGACATTTCACAAACACATTTCAAATGCTTACTTTTGGCCCACAATCAAAAACATATCAAAAAACATGTTGATGTTTTTATCAGTCTAGAAACAGAACAAAAAGTATTTAATCAGCAGTACTATTCTGTGATAAAACTACAAATTTTGATGTATGGGACATTCTGATATTTCAGAAAATCAGCGCTGTGATTCCCACGTTACCTGAAGGGGAACTTGTCCTGTGCTGCACCCTCACCTAAAGCAAAAGGTTTGGGATGGAATATTTGCCCTTCAATGTACAAGCATTTTGTGAAGAAAGCTGGGGTCTGTGCTGCAGGCAGAAGGCTGGAGCAGAAAGTCTGCTTAAAGCAGGTTAGGGATAAAATGTTTTTGTTTGTTGCCTCTTATTTAGATTGAGCTTGAAGCTTCATGATGAAAATTATTTCTTGACAGTAATGCAAAAATTATTTTTCTCTACCTCTAAGACACCTAAGCGGCTGCTGTGATAAAAACACTAAAGCTGTACATGCCAACAGATTTGAGAAAAGAGTCCAAAAAGTCTTAATATGACATCCAATGTAATAAGGTCATTATGCAACAGCTCCAACATATGGGACTAGACAAAAGATGGGCAAAGTACCAGAAATCTCTGAGATTTAGCCTGATTTTAGGGAAAGCTAATGTTACCTATATATTATGCCTAATATATTGGTAAAGCCTAGCCTACACATCACCTAAGAGGAAGAACAGTCCGGTACAACTGCATCTTACTAAGAGCATGGTGATACTTTCATTATGGTACCATTAATTATTGCCTTCCTGGAAAATCTGTATTCTCTACCACTGGAAATTTGCTGAACTCCCTAAGCATTTTGGTGCTCATTCTGCAGCAAGCCCACACAGCTCTGGCCCAAATGTGTAAGATTAATATATTTACTTGGGTATTTATTTCCCATCCCTCCCACTGGTGTTAGTCTAGAACAGCTGAAATTTCCTGTTATGTTCCACTGAACTGATCATTTTCTTTTTACCTTGCCTGGCTGCCTTTGAACTTTTTCTTTCTTTTTTTCCTTTTTCTTTTTCCTTTCTTTTTTTTTTTTTAATTTTTTTTTTTTTTATATATATATATTACAAGCTCCTGCACCTTTGAGATCTCAGCAACTTCAGGAAAGTTTTATTTATTTATTGAATAAAAAATTCTGTGGGAAAAGAACATCCACTCACACATACCTGGATGGTGGGAAGGGGAGGGAGTGCAGAATCTAGGGCACAGCTTGCCGCAATAAAAAAGATGACAGGTACCCCCCACTGCAAGCGTGGGACTGAGAGACCGTGGATTGAATTTAAGGCGGATGCTAGTGACTTCAGGGAGAACTCTTCTACCTGCAATATTTCCTTGTAGTTAATATATACAGCACACTGCTGAAGCCAGTTATAGAGACAGGCAAGTGTGAAAATTAATTTAAGAGGCAGTTACACAGATTTTGGGTGAAGGTCTGAATAATGAAAATAGCACTGCTAGGGACATATTTTTGGCTGATTCTGATACTGAAATACTCTGTAATGTTGGCTGATCTCAGTTTAATACAATCCTTCAAGCAGGTGTCCTTGATGGTACTTCAAGACTTCTTACAAAAAACTCCTTATGTTACCACTTTAAAAATATGTGGGCAGTATTGTTGGACACAACTCACAAACACAAAATAAATGAAGGAAAAAAAAGGAAAAGAAGACATGCCATTTTGCTTTGAGGAGTGAGGCATATGAAAAAACTGGGTTATGCTCTAACAGTAATGGTGGAAAATATAGCTCTGCAAATTCATCACTACGAATGAAATAAGTGTTAAATTAAAACTTCCTAGATTGACAAATAGGGTAAGGGTCACCCAGGTGACAGCACTCGTCAAAGTGAAAGACTGGATGTAGAGATGACTTCTTGATATCTTCCTGTAGTCCATCAGATATAAAATATTATTACTTTCCCTCTGTGTTTTGTATTCCACTTTCTTCCATCAAACTTTTGGCGCCACTGCCTTTGATCCAGGAACAATCTTTATCCTGACAGCAATTTTGGACACAGTTTTACCATGTAAACAGTGAGTAAACAGAGGCATATCAATTCCCTATGCTTAGAAGCTGAAACCTGAAAACATAAAGTTAAGGAAGCTTTCTGAAAACCAGAGATGTTTAAGCACCATTACCAAAAGACTGGGAAAATTGTTGTCACTTCAGCTCAGTAGAACCATCCAAACCTGAATGTTCACATCCATGTTTAGCCTTCTAAAACCTGCATGCTCAGTTTAAGCTAATCACTGATATTTCCTCACCTTTAATAAAATGAGGCAGGTCCAGGACAATATTCAGCATTAGACATGAGGTATTATGGTGTGATGAATAATTCTCTCAACGTGGCTTTTTTTTTTTTCCATTGACTAAAGAAACAGCCAACCTATTCAGCTTAACTTTTAGACCTCCAATATTAAGTGCTTTAAATTAGGTAATACATTCCTGTATACCTGATTTTTAATGGTTTAAAAATATGTAGATTAATCCTACCTTTCTACCATCTTCGGTAACAAATTTATCATTTCTATTCAGATCTTTATCATTCTCCGTTATAATAATAGAAGAATTGCCTGGCTTTGAAAAGAAGCAGAATTTAACATGATCCTAAACCTTGATTTCTCTCAGAAAGTATACGTTGCATTTTTCAGCAGCAGATGCTATCACTGGCCATTGAACGAGAAACTTTCTACTTTATGGTTCTAGTGCAAAATTTAAACCAATCTGTTTGATTAGCAAAATTGAAGCAGTTGCAAAGCATACTCATCTGTTCTTGGAGTATGAAAATAGAAAGGATTTTAGTGTCTGGGGGAGCTGAGCTTTCCAGAAGCCACTAGGGATACCTGTCCTTTTGACTACAGTAGGGTAGATAATCCTATAACATGACAATATCTCCTGTCCCCATTGGTGGAAAAGCAGGGGTTGAGGAGATGGAAATCTTCACAGACATTTTTTGCCTAGCCTAGTGCTTTACCCCAAAGAATATTTCTTCTGCATCGACAGCTGCACAGTAAAAACAGCTCCGTCTGTTAAAATATGCAAATGACCAGCACTCATCTTTCCTCCCTCTCCTACTGGGCAGGGAATTCTGAATCTAAATTTATGGTTGAAAAAAACAGAGAATCAGAGTGAAGTGAATCTCAAACTGAGGGACTGCAGTGCATTTGTTCAGATATTGATTTTAACAAAGGCAAAAAAAAAAAACCAAACAGGGACATACATACTGGTTTTAGTAAATAAATGTTTCAGCTTAGATTGGCAGAATTAGGGAAAATTAATGAACTAAGTTGTAACAGTGACAGGTCTTTGAAAGAAAATTTAATTTACAGTTATGGGTAGAAGTACACTGAAAGAAAAAAGAAGTAAACTGGTGAAATGGACTGAGATAAAATTTGCCTCAGAACACAGGCAGATTTTCTTTCCTGGTGAAATGGACTGAGATAAAATTTGCCCCAGAAGACAGGCACATTTTGTTTATTCATTATCTCAAAGAAGAGAGCAACAGTAACTCCGCTTTCCATTTGTGGTGTCATCATTAGTTTTGCCTTTTGGTCTATTTGATTGCACTTAATGTAGACAGCAATTTAAGCAAGGTAGGGTTACCTGGTCATAACAATTCAAGACACCCAGTGCTGGCCTATCCTTGCAGCCACTAATGCTAGTGGCACTAATGATAGCCACTAATGCTTCAAGTGGCAGCATTTATTGAAAACAACAATCTTCAAAGTCTTTATTATAAATTTTAATATTTTTCTGAAAAATGTAAAAACTAAGGATCTGTCTTTGGGATAGATCCAGTACAGAAAAGGGGAATTATTTCTTACAAAAATGGGTTGGAAAGCATATCCTGGTATATGATCAAATCACTGAGTTGGTTTTAGAGATTGGGGTAGATAAGATGTCCATTTCCTACGCTGTATTTTCTAGTTTTTGTTCCCTCTTAAAACAAGTGCTTTCTGTTTTTATAAAGGACTGGTTCCACTGCTTTCTGATCACAGCTGATGAACAGAGGAGAAAACTAATGATCACAATTGAGGTTTTTTTTGAAGGTTGATACATGTCTCCTTGAAAAAAACTAAATTTACTCTGCCAAATTACAGCTATGGGGAAGGTTTGGTCTTTCTCTAATTCAAATTTCTGGGGTACTTAGCATTCCAAATTCAGATCTTTATTCAAAGAATAATATTGAACAAGCTGGAACATGTTATTAATACATCCAACAAGTGTAAATTTATATCACACTTGGTATCATAAAGAAGTAAATTTTTAATGTTCTGTATCGGACCTTTCAGAACTGACTTTCATCCACTAAATGAATTTAGCTCCTGTTTATTATCCTCTTTAGTCATATTGCAGAGCAGCTTCCCAGAGTCATCTTTCTTCAGCCAGTCTTTCTGCAGAACTGACCAAGAAAATCCAAGTTGTCTTGATACTGTGTTACTCTCACCTTAGTTTCTGTAATTGCATATTTCCATTTCCTCCAAACTCTCTAAACTTTCCTTTAGCATGATTTTTAGAGGATTTTTGTCTTTAGATGCTAGATCTCCTCAGATGAAGGGGGAAATGCCATGATTCCTTCTTTGTGTCCATGGTCATTTGAACACCTTCTGTATTTGGCAGAAGTAGAGAGAAAGATAAAATATATGCAGAAATGTTTGATGTTTTCCTAAAATAGTTATCTGAGGAATATATTGGTCTGTACATATCACTCTCTGAGAGTGCTTTGTTCCAGATCCTTAGATGACTGAGGAGAGTCAAGATGAGTCTGTCTTTGTGTTATTTTTTATCCATTTCTAAGTAGAGTTCTGGATCAGAACAAGGGTTTCTGATCCCTCTAGTGATAAATAAACTAATGCTAGCAGTTTGTACTTTAGTGGGTTCATATAGATGAAAAGGAATAAAGACAATCTGACAAAAAGAACATTAAAGTTCTTGTTCTGAGATACTGGTCATTTCTCTTTCTTTTTTTTTTTAGTTTTCTTTTCCTTCCTAATAAATTTTCTTTCAGCCTCAGTCCAGTCATGAAGTATGTGTTTCTGGGTCCATTTTGCAGATGGAATAGCAATGGCACATAATCTATACAGCTGTGCCTATAGTATCTGGCAGAGGTCCGGCTAGTTTTCTGCTTGCCAGCAAGCCTCATTTTTGGCTGGAAGAACCAGAGTTGTTTCAACTTTTTTTGGCCCTAATCACACCAATACTTGCACATTGTAGGAACTGGTGCCATTGGCATCCATTCTCCTTTGAAATTATTATGTGCATAATGCTGATAAAAAAATCTTTGCTGCCATATAGCATTTTTCATCAACAGATCTTAAGGATCTTCGCAAAAGAGGTCAGTATTTTTATGCCCATTAATAAACAGGGAAACAGACATAAGCAGGTGTGTTACCTAAGGTTTTATTTCTTTCTAAAATACAAAAATCTAAGAAAATAATAGAACCAAATTTCCCATACTGCACCTGTACAAATAAACGAATAAACTCCAAGGCACAGACTTGACCTGGGTCCCAGTCTTCCCACCATTTGTTAGCATGTTCATGCTTCAGCTCATGCCAACTGGCACTCCCTAATGCCATCTTCCTCCAGTGAAAGGTCCATGGCCCATTTTATTTACCAATAGAGATTCATCCCTTACTGTAAATCCACGCATTTCCTTACGAGGATATCTGATTTTTCTACATAATCAATTCAATCTCTTTTTTGTTGTGTGCTAGAAGTTTACCAGCTCTCTGATAAACATGGTTGTCTTTGCCAATAGTCTCATACCTTTTCTTAACCCAGATTATAATCCAGAGTAATGATTTCAACCACAGGAACACTAAAAGGAAATAGAATAAAATATAACCATTGTTCTTGACAACATGGCAAGCAAGAATAAAAGACATCATATCTATAAGATAGATGATATTCCATCAGAATTCAGTTGCCTGTTTTTCTGAGGAAACAAGAAGCATGTGCGGATGTATCTACCATGTGGAAAGAAGCAGCAGGCAGTTATAGACATGAAGGTGGAATGCCTGAAAACAAGAGCCAAATGAACTTTTGAAAAAGCAGTGTCCTCTCATTGACAGTGGCAAAACCAAAACTAGGTACAAGCAACATGAAGGGTAAACCCCAGGATGTTTCTAGTGATACTGTTCAGGAATTGTACAATAAAACTTTCCCCCCCCCCCCCAATTGAATATTAAAATATGCCAATTTTTCAGAAACAAATCTTTCATTGTGTGAGAAAGTATTTTTTCAAGGATTCTTCTATTTCAAGTGCATTCCAAACTGCGAGTTAATTTGCTGCTTAAAAATGTATAAAAAACCTGGTTGTGAAACAAAATGCTTTGAAATTATGAAAACAAACATAGGTTTTGACCTGATCTAAAATAGTGGCTATTTTGTTCTATTTTGTCTAGTGAAAATGTCTTCTATTTTTCACTCAGCTTGTACCAGAACTGGGAAAAAAAAGTGTGAAAAAATTGAAATTACCATGGTTTAGAGGCTCTTTTTTATTGGTTTTGGTTTTGAGTCATTCACTTCTGTCTTATTGCCATCAGAGAGAGCATGAAGAAATCCCATGAAGTCTTAAATATTCAATGCTTTTCATATGGGCTTTGGAAAGTACAGGCCAGTCCCACCTGCTGGAGACAATTGCTCCTGGTTTTCATGGAGGTGTCATATAATTGAGTGTGGGCAAAGTCCACTGCTGAAGTTCCATTCATGTCACCGTCAAAATATACCCAGAATAAGGGAGATAAGCAATCCAGAATTACTTTGTCAAGATGGTGTATCTAAAGTGACCAACCGACTGCTTCAAATTTCTGCTTTATTTTTTTTTTTCCTACAGAACTGCACATGCAGTAAAATTATTTCTCCACATCTGAAGGGTGACCATCAACTTTTAATTCTTCTACATCTTGATTTGGTATATATAAACCAATGAGGCTGATAGTCTCTGGTCTTACCCAGTGTTGATCTTTTCTATTTTCAGAAAAAGATTATTCTAGCAAAAGCTGACCAGCTGTCTAGACTCAAGGACAACAATATAAATACGATCACAGCAGAGTTTACAGCATCATGATCACATGATATTTCAGCTTATCTTTAGGCCAAGATTACTAAATTTGGTTGCCTGAAGTCTTATGTTTAAGTCTACAAAAAAATTTCTTTTGAGTAACCATATCGAAAATACACACACCTTTAACAGACACAAAACGTGTCAGTACATAGAGGCACTGTCCAGTAGCTCTTTCAAAACATCACACAATTAACCAGCATTTTTCAGGACTGCATGCAAGGTAAATGGTTTTCCTTGCAATACTTCCATTTTGGTTTAAATCTTAGCTTGGTTTTGAGATATGCTGGTTTTATGCAATAAATTGTAAGCACTATAAATGTAAACTATTTATCTAGCATATAACTTTAAATGTCTGAGCTTAGAGATACCAATACCAGCAGAAATAAATCCTGATATTTTCCCTAGTTTCTTCTGCAACTTCAGCATTTCACTGATTTTCTTTATAATCACAGGAATAAATAAAAGGCAGTTTTAGAGGCTTTAGAAAAAAAAAAATCATTTCAATAATACAAAAAGAATTTTCACTATTTTCTATATTAATGAATACTTATTTGCATAAATATGGCAGGGATTTGTACCTTAAATCTTATGGCTGTCACCCATTCCTAATTCTTACCAGAAACATCACTGTATGTTTTCTTTTAGATACATGTGAAATGTATGGCTAATGTAGAATCACATTATTTCCACTTTCAAAATTATATCAAGTTTCACATTTTTAGAAATACAATACACTGTGTGGTTTGGTTTGTTGTTGTTTCAGTTGTTTTGGTTTTTTTTTATTTGGCTTAGTTTAGTCTAATTCTCTGCAGTCAATAGGCATTTTGTCATTGACTTGCTTGAGCATAGGATCAACGCTTCGAGCAGCAGTAGTATCCGGCCTTCTTTCTGAGGTTAACCCAAACCTTCTATTTCAATGGCCTATTAACCACAGGAGAAATAAACAAGAAAATACAAGTCCAATACAAGTCCATCTCACAGTTCAAAGAACTGCTGAAATAGGGGTGATTTTACAGAATTTCAGCTTCAGCTAAATGTATCATGAGATTAAAAAAAGGCTTTGACAGAGCAATTGCTTTGGAGGTACTTCATCAAACTGTGACTTTGTAAACTGTTGTAGGTTTACACACTCCATGGCTTTAAGTCTTTCTGAAGTACTGTACAGTAATAATTAGCAGCCAGAGGCAAAATAATCATTGCTAGTTTCATTTAATGCTAAAACCAAAACCAGCATATTTTCTGATGGTTGAAATGTCAGGCCTTATCTGCATTATTTTAAGATCAGATGGAAAATTGCACTTTTAAACATGGTTCTGCATAAGACTACTGTTTGTAAATATGTTAATCTGAATGTAAGGTGTGCCTTCTAGTGGATAGAGAGGTACATTTGAAATATATCAGCTAATATATCAGCATAAATGATTTATGATGAAATGCTAATAATTAAGTCCAAATTAAATAAACAAATTGAATCAGTGTTAAGCTAATTTAGGTAAATATTAATATTTTAGCTCAATTACATTCATGGGAATTCTGTAGAGGAAAAAGGTTGATGATGTTTCTGAGCAAAACTTTTTAAGAGCAAAAACAAATCAGAGAATGTATTTTCATAAGGCCTATGCCATAATGTGAACCACTTAACTTTACAAAACTTAAGCACTCTTTTTGAATCTAAAGATACTTAAAAAGTTGTTCTTAACTGTTTTATGAACACTTGAAATTTCAGCCATGCACGTTAGAAAAGCAACACAGAAGTGCAAAACTTCCCCCAAGGGTTTTCAGCAACATGTATGATTTGTTTTCCTCCCCATCACAACAGAGGAGCAATTTTCCATCTTCTGTTTACCAAAAAGGCCTCATCTAAGTTATGGCAAATGGACAGTGAAGGATGTTAAAGAGCCAACTACTGCTTTGTTGGTTTTGGTTTTTTTTGCACAGCTGGAACATTAGAAATGGCTGAACAGATCAGATTTTTTATTTTTTCAATTTTGAAAGAAAAGGAAAAAGTTGCTCATCTCAGACCTTGTATGCCAAGTTTCAACAAGGAGTGAATTTTTATGGTCAAATTACAAAACCCTGAAAATAGGAGTTTATAATGGAAACGCTGATACAACCGTAACTATGGTATTGCAATTGCATCACTATAAGAAAATTGGTTTAGATAATATACCCTGCTGAAATGACTGCAGTTCTAAATGATCCTGCATCTCCATAAATCTAAGCTAACTCAGTAATTCAAAATGACTAAGATTTAAGTTTAGTACCAATAAGCAATAAACTTATGGCTATTGCTATAATAACCGCTGGTCTGTGCTCCTTTATTTCACAGCAGGTGGTCTTTGGGCTGGTTTGCAGCCTGAATGAAAATACTTCCAACTAATTCAAAACTAATTCCTGAAGTTGAGTGGAAGCACATTTCCAAACTTTCTCACAATTCCCTTTCACCAACAAAGAGCTTGTTTGTTTTTTTGTTGGTTTGGTGGTGGCTGTTTTTTTTCCTTTCCCCTTTTCTCTTTAATCAGTGCCTAAGCATATTGTCCCTTTCTACACTGTTTTATACTAATATATTATATGATGACAGCTGACTCACTGTATTTCTGCAAACTGTCAAGGGAAATTCACTGAGGAACATGTAAGTTCCTCTAAACACACTGTGTCTCTTTACATCACCTTGCTTCTCCCCCACATCCCCTATACACCTAATATTCCAAATGCCAAAATCTCATACCTGATTCTCCTGTCAGACTTATCAGCCTTATGTGTGAGTGGCTTTAGTGATTTATTCAGGCCAGCAGCAAGTGAGAGGAAAAATGAGGTTAATAAAGTCTAACCTCACAATTTGCCAGAGTCTGAAATCTCCTTTTCTTTGGATTATGACAGATGCAACACCTGACCTGCCATTCATGAGGCATACTCATCATGGGCTCAATCCTTGTGATGAAGAGTCTTTGCCTTTGTGTGGAGCAGAAGGCCCTGAATTTGGCATACAGCCTGTCATGAACTGCAGATACTTTTGTTTCCCACAGATACCTCTGTCAAAGTGCCATAGTCTGCATTCCATCTTGGAATTACATGTTGTAAACCATCCATATTCTACTTATAAACATCTTTGTCACTTCTGCTCTAGATTGATCATCTTGACCACATTATGTTGATCTGATTTATAGTATTCATTCTCCTACCTTTGCCTCAGAGGATGGCCTCACTGCCAGCAGTGTCTCTATCACCTTTTTCCATGGTGACAGTGAGAAGACAAGTGCTCTTGGTGGTCTTACCCACCCCTTTGGGACCATCTCTGCAGATCTGTCAGAGGCAAAATGAACAGGCACTACCTGCAGGCTGCATTTTCCTCATCTCTTTACTCTTGCTATGATCCAGCAACAAGCTTTTGATAAACCAGCTCATCTAGTTAAGCCTCTAACAGGAGATATTTAAAAAAATGGAAATAAGCTATGGGATAAGCCAGCATCTGAACTCTGCCAGAATGCTGCCTCTCAGTCTGTCTTGAAAGAGGATCTTTAAGTAGCTAGAAACCCAGCAAGGGGCTTAATATTTTGTTCAGCAAAGCCAAAGCAAACCTGTCAGGTACAAAACAAAGTACTACTATAATTAATCAGTTTTAATTTAAAGTACTTGTAACTTCTGATGTTGTTGTTGGTTTGGTTTTGTTTTGTTTTGTTTAATAAGCATAGACAGATGGCCAGGTAGATGACATTACATCAGATTTATGGAAACACATCAATCCTTGTCTGCTTTTGCTGAGGTTATATTTTTAATGAGTAGCTGATAACTGGGGGTGGGAAGGTGAATGTACATTTGGGCTTTTTTTGTGTGTGTGTGTGCTGCAAGAACTTACTAAAAATCTGCATATTAACACTTTTGTGGGTAATATCCATTCATCCTGGGAGCCCATTAGTTCATTCTGTGGTGTTCGAACGTGAAGACCTTCTGCAGATTGACTCCAGTATACCATATACATAGTTCCTGAGGCTGCAAACTGCCCAGAGACTGGGAAAGCATTGTAGAGACAGTTTGTTCTGCATTTGCATGCTCTTATCTCCTTCCCAAAGTATGTGCTGTCAGCACAGATCTTCTGTAAGACTGTACATGCAACAAATGAAATTTGGTGTCTCCAGAAATTCACTCTGATAGTTCTCAGCTGGATCAGTTCCCTGATCCAACTCACAGCGTGGCTACACAAGCACCCATGCTGGTATGAGGGAGGGTGTGAGAGTAAAGAGCTGGGGGATAGGATGTTCTGGCAATGGTGTTGAGCTGTGTTAACTGAAGTGATTGTGGAGTTACTCATTTTTCTCAAGTGAGCTTTCCATAAAAAGCTTTCATGAGCTAGACAAGGTCTGTATCTTTGTCAACATATATTAGGGACCATGTAACCTGGAAAGGTCAAAAAGCTAAGGGTTGACACAATTCCCATTTTCGCTAACACATGGTCAGCTGCAGATCATTCTACTGTTAATACTAAATCGTGAAATGATGTTCCATTTTTGTTTTCATGAACTGCAATTTTTTTTCAGTCTGGTGAGGTACAAAAAGTCAAACTGTGTTCAGTTACAGTCTTGAGTTACTCTGAGCACTTCTGCAAATGTTTAACTTGGGAGACATTTCATTCTATCGCTTGTTGTACTGCAGAATTAAAAAAGCTTTTGAATTTGTGCCAATATAATGGAGGGCTGGGAACACTTCAGGTAACAATTTTCAGAAAAGAACTTTTAAAGGTATAGAGTTTGTTTGTTTATTATGGATTAAACTTTCTTTAATTTTTACAAATCAAAATATCAGACCATATTCAGACATTGGCACTGCTTTTCAAAGTCTCTGAAGGCTTAGTTCCTGCACCTCTTATCCAAGGCCCTGTGTGAGTAGGACTTGTTAGACTCCATGGAAAGAATTGAAGAGATAAGAGTTAGGCATTAAATGGGCGACTCTATTAAAAGAGGACTCATTCTCTGCATCTGTGCTGCTTTCCCTTGTTGCTGAACTATAGTAAGACATTATCCTTCTCTCAATGTCTTTTATTTCCCCATCAGGATGGAAAGTTGGGGGGGGAGGAGTCTAAGTAGAGAAAACAATACATAATTTAGAAGATCAATACAGAAATACAAGTAGGAAGTTTGTGTAGCAACACAAGAGCCTACATAATAGCCAAGGTGAATAGCAAAGAAATCCCTAGGCTGGAATATACTCCCAAACATCATCTTCTTATTCTCAGTAATGAAGACATTTACAAAGACCAAATGTCAGTGCTTAGCTTGTGAGCTAAAAAGTCTGAATTCATCACATAAAAAGACAAATTCTCTACTGTTGGAAAACCACAACTCTGTTGACTTAAGTCAAACTGTGCCAACTTGAGAATTTATCCCAACCTGCTAGCTTGGTTCTCTTTGGTAATGACATCAAATTGACATAGATTGGTGTGAAATAGATGAAAAATGGTCTCTAGCCTGTTATTAGAGCATTTCCCTACTTCCAGCCTTTAATCCCACGAGAGCATCAGAAGTGAAAAGGTTTCAAGCTTCCCATGAAAATATTTTTCCACCATGCCTCTTCCCTAGCCCTGTCTGTTCTCCTTTCTCTCTGCATAAGCAGTTTTAGACTTTATTTAAGTGTTGCATTTCCAAGTGTTCACGACTCTGTACAAAGCTCGTCACACATCACTCATGCCTTATTTCACGGGTTGAGCTGGTAATTAGCATATTTCACAATTAGCCAGTGCATTTGCTTTGCTAATTTCATTCCATGATGAAGGTGCTAACTTGGCGTGAAGCTGTAATGTACTGGTTGATTTATTAAGCTTCCTCTGATGGATGAAAATCACATGCTGTGCCTTTACTGTCGGGGAAAGTTAACAACATCCATTTGTAAGAGATGGTATTTGAAAAGTGATGTTGGTGTGATTGAATGTGTGAATCTGTAATGAAGCCAAGTCAGATAGCTCCTTCCCAATAAAATAGTATTCAACTTCTGTGGTGGATCCTTCTTGAAATTGGGCTTTTCTGCCCAGATTCCTCCCCTAAAGCATGCAAGTACCAGATACTCGTCAGGTATTTAGCACTCAGGTTTCCACAGATGGAACCCAACAGCTGTAGAGGCGTCAAGTGCCTAAATCCTCTAAGAGTCTGCATCATACATAGTGTGTTGATAACGCAAAGCATTTGCTGTTCTTTTCTTAATAAAGCTGCACATAAAATGCATAGTTGCCCAATCAGTTAATTTGTCTGCCAGACCACCAGCTTTCAAGCAATCCTTTTGAGGAAAAACTTCCTGGTCCATGACCTCTGCTTGTGAAACCTTACAGTTATGTCCACATAGGCTTCATCTTTCCAAAGAAAATTTTGAATTGTGTTGTAACTGT
This sequence comes from Pezoporus occidentalis, assembly GCF_034315485.1. Lineage (NCBI taxonomy): Eukaryota > Metazoa > Chordata > Aves > Psittaciformes > Psittacidae > Pezoporus > Pezoporus occidentalis. Next base: position 4,067,223 of record NW_026915910.1, on the reverse strand, counting down.
AATATTAAACTAGGCAATTGTTTCTCCACCAAACTCATGGGTGTTCAGCCATGTCCATACTATGACACTCTTTTTCTCAGAAAAAAAATATGAGGCTGTATGCAAGCCTTCTATTGGAAACAGTCCCTGGTCATTGCGAACCCAAAATTGTACAAGGTCAAGACCCTATTTAATTTGCTAGTATGAAAGTACTGTACAATACAGCGCAGGTAGTTACCCTGGACTCCTAAACACATGGGATCTCTCTATACTTGATTGAAAGATATGACATGTCCAGAGATCAAATCAACATGACCTAAGACAGTAAATTTAAAGGAACCTGTGGTTGTAGTTTACAATTTTTATGTCAAAAGAAGCTATATAGGCTACGTATGATCTTCACCAGGACAGACACAGCTCCAGAGAGAATAGGAGGGGCGTAGCACAAGGAAGGCGTCTGTAGTTTCAATGACAGGTATGTGATGTAATGTAGGAATATACATGGCACTGGACAGTGATGTTGGGAGGAGTGTCTGAAAGCTCATTTCCCTCTGTTAATTCTGCATTTTGTTTTTTTAGGATGCAAAGGATCTTTTCTAGTCTGACCTGCTCAGTTAGACAGTCTGTCTGTATTAAGACTATTTTGTCCATTTTTTAAATATCCCTGGCACAAACACATCCCAGAGAGGATCCACACTCCTGAAGTGACGTTCCTTATAGAAGGATCCCTGCTTTCTTTATAAAGTTCTGTGGCCTGTAATTGGAGTGTTTTAAATTTGTTCTCCTTTTTACTTTCCAGTATTTCCCTTGATTTTAACTCCCCTGAAGATTATGTGTTGTCTGGAGAAATTCTTTTGACAGAGAGCTTTGACACTTCTGATGTTTGTATGCTCAGAAAGAACAGATTAAGTTCAATCTCTCTCTACAGCCATCACATTTTTATCTTATATCTGCATTTTCTCCAGTGCATCAAATATGAACTATTGACATATCAATATTAACCTGTTTTGTCAGCACAGTTTAGGGTTTCAAAGGCATAAGAAATCAAATTGCTCTATATCAGAACTTGCATGTGTTTCACTAAAACGTGAAAGCGGAAGGAAAAAGCAAAGAACAAATTGTTAATGCAAAGATCCCAAGAATTAAACCACTACAGAATAACAATCAATCTGATTTTATTTAAGTAGATAATAAAATTACACAGACGAAATCAGCATGAGCTGATGATAGTATTTTGTTCTGATTTTTCTGCCTCTCTATTCTGTCTGTGCTGGGTTGATCTTTGATTTGTAAAGCTACACACATATGTGATGCTATAACAGTATTAATAAAAAACAAAACCTTGAATTCAGGAAAAAAATAAGCAAAATCTTAAATTATGTATGCTTCTAAGCATGTGTGTACCTTTCCAATGAAGCATGTGCTTGACTGCTATCAACTTCAGCAGCTTAAAGATAACAGATTCAGAACAGGTTGTTTTACTGCATAAAGTGCTTGCTTCTTGTACCCGTTCTTGAATTATATTCATAGGTTAGGGAACAAGGGCACTGCTTTTCTGACCAATTGAAAACAGTTTAGCCCAAATGTATCCAATCTTTCCCAGATGAAAAGCCAGGAATGTATGTTGTATCAGGAACATTACTGACCTTATTGACTTTGGATTGCCCTTCCATTCCTGCCACCAAAATGCTTTCTTCTGTCCCTTCCCTTCTTCCTCTTTAATCACCCACCCTTATGCCTTCAACCTCCTTTTATTCCTTGGCTCAAGCCGATTTTGTAACTCAGCAGAAGGCAAGAGCTGCTGCTTCACACACGTTTTGCCTCAGTGTGAGCCCCCAGTTCACACTTCCAGATGAGCTTAGAGACCACGATCATTAATTATTGTTACTCATGTTGTTGTTTATGCTCCAAGAGCTGCTTTTTCACCCCAGAAGAGTTACAAGAAACTTAAGAGATGCCATTTGGTCAACGTTTTATCACCAAAGAGTGTATGTATCTCAGTACATTAGACTTTTTTCATGATTTTTAGACTGCTGCTTAGATTTAGCTAGCTAAAACCTTTTTTGAACTGAAAAAAACCTACCACCCAGATATGGAATATTACAAAATGAAAATGGAAGACTTTTTTCTAGGTTTGGGCAAATGCAAACTTTCAGAAATATATAACCAGTAGTTGTTCAATTTAATTCAATCTGCCAAACTGTTATGTATGTACTGTTGCAAGTATGTGACAGTTATGTGGACAGAATATTTTAAAAAACATTTTTAGATGTAAGGCAAGTCTTAATATTTCTTCTGCATTTAGCAGGTGAGCGAGATATATTCCTCCTGCATTCTATGCGAAAAATAAGGACTGTTTATGTCCTTAACATATGTCAGTTATTGCAACTGATTTCATTATCACAATTTCTAATTGCAGATCAGTTATGTAGATAGAGATTCCTGCTTGATGGGAAGAGAAATTTCAATACACATACCTTCAAGCATGAGAAAGCAGCATGCAAAAACTCAGGTGTTTAAGGCCTGAGGCCTGGGGTCTGGTTCCTGCTCTTCCTCTCTTTCCTTTTCAACAAATGCTCACAGAGCACCTCTGCATGTCAATATAAGCCTTTTGAAAAGCTTAATGGCCTGTACCAGCTCCAGTCACTGACATTATGGTCTCATTCAGTTTATACATAACTGAAGTGCCATACTTGGATTTCCTTGGACTCCCTGCAATGCATCAGCTGTCTAGTGCAGACTCTCGTTCGATCAGTCCTTTGGTGTTTAGTTCCCGCATGCTCCATCCATTGCTCCAGTTGTCTCTCAGTACTTTAGGCCTGTATCATTTTAGCACCCTTACAATTTAGGGAGTTGGAATGATCCTACAGAGCAGAACAGCAGGACATCTTGGCATGACAGGTATATGTTTCTGGAAAGTGAGTCTCCAGTAAGACAGATGAATCCATCAGGGTGGAAGTAAAGGAGGTAGGTCATTTGGACTACTAGCTAGAAGAAAGATGCAGACCAAAGCTGAGTGTTCTGCCCAAAAAATATGCCTTGTCACCAACAATAAAATACCCTGTTCTGAAGTCAAATGTGGATGATTGAAGTCTGAGGGGAAAACGGGAATTGAGCGGAACACTTCCTTTGGCTTGGAACTGTTGAATTCTCTGTGGTGTTATACCGGGTTCAGCAGTAGCAGTCATTTTTCTCCTTAGTATCTGGTGCAGTGCTGTGGTTTTGGCTTTCAGCCTGGGAACGGCACTGATAACACCAATGTTTTTAGTTGTTGCTCAGTAATGTTTAGTCTGACCAAGGACTTTCTGAGTCTCATGCTCTGTCACAGGGAGGAGGGGAAGTCGGGAGGAAGCAGAGACAGGACATCTGACCCAAACTAGCCAAATGGTTATTCCACGTCATGCCCTCTGTATAAACTGGGGGCAGTTACCAAGAAGGGCTAGATCACTGCTCAGGTCGGGCTGGGTATCAGACGGCAGCTGGTGAGCGGTTGTATTCTCTTCCCTTGTTATTTCCCTTATAATTATTATTATTGGTGGTAGCAGTAGTGGTTTGTGTTATACCTTAGCTACCGGACTGTTCTTAACCCGTAGGATTTGCATTATTTCGATTCTCCTCCCCATCCCCCCAGAAGCCAAGGGGAGGAGGAAGCGGGGGGAGTGAGAGAGCAGCTACATGGTTCTGATTTACAGCTGGGCTTAAACCACGACAAGTATCTAAGTCCTGCTCTGAAGTATTTGCCAGAAGTTTCTGGGAGAACAGAATAAAACTGCCACTGTCTTGTTTGTGAGTAAGCAACAGAGTGGCATGGGGGATAGTGAGATGCTGAACCTTTGATGAAGCAGGGTTTTGCTCTATGCAGCCCTGCAAGCTTGTCTTTCATGTAGCAAGCATCCTTCAATAAGGTGTCATGGAGAGAAACACCAGAGGAAGGCCCTGACTCTTGCACTGTCTGTCACAGCATCGACTGCAAATGAGCCGCTCCTCTGTTCCCTGTAAATTCCCTCCGATGCCACTAGATGGTGCCTTTAATCTCCGTTAAAATTAGCAGGCAGGGTTGGCGTTTGGTTGTGGGGTTTTTTTTGTTTGTTTTTTTTTCTTACACAGTAGCTGAGGAGGTTTGGGAAAAAAAAGGACTTTTGCAGAGAAGGAAACCTTATCCTGCATGAAGAGAGACAGCCAGAAATACAGATATGTCAAAAAAAAAAGAGAAATTCTGCACTGTCTTCTGTCAGCAATATTGGTACACTTGTGATCCTGAAGCAAAATACACTCCCTAGGTACCCTGACAGCTGCTGACAGGAAGGGACAATCTGGCCTGTAACAGCAGTGCCTTTTAGCGGTGGCACTGGCCAGGGTCCATCAGGGCTGTACAGGCTGGAAGACTCACAGCTCCTGATCAGCCCTGGAAAGGCTGCACGTATGCAGATTGCCCTGGGAGCGTCAGTCCTCATGTTTTCCAGAATCCCAGACCATCTGGCTCCTGCCTCGGACACCAGCCAGTGGGATGCAGGTGTTTGGGCAGCCTGGTGAGAGGGCTGGCCCATGACTCAGGCCACTCTAGGGATCCAGCACATCACTGAAGCCACTGACCCCACATGTGAGCAGCACAGCCAGCCTTCACCTGTCTGTGCATGAAGAAAAGACTCTGGTTCTGCTGTCATTTGGTATGAGGCAAGTATTATGTAAAAACATCACTGATTTCTCCTTGACTCTAACCTTTTTGTTTAGGGTTTGCTCTGGCCAGCTGATGCTTCTCTCCAGTCTCTCTGGGCTAATAAGAGAAGATAAAATTTCAAAGTTTAAATCAGGAGGCTGATGTTTCCTACAGTGTGAACCCATCATTTTTCTGTCTGCATGGACAGTTTCAGATTTGAAGAAAACATGGCACCTCTCTTAAAAATTGCTGCTCTGCAGTCTTTGACAGCAATCTGGCTTGTACCAACATCTGGGAAAGTTTGATGAACCTGATTGATTATTTTGCTGCTGTTTGTTGTAGAACAGCTGAAGCAGATACTAAAGTTGTGGTGTCTGAAGGAGTCATCTTAATTTGATTAGTGCTTTCTGGAGGGAAAATAGGAGCTTCTGGTGAAAAAGTATGGGCTGCACTGACTACAGTGATGCAAGAACAGCTGCTAAAGATTTCATCATCCTCAGGTGACACTGTGTAGTCTCAGATGACATCTGTTAAATTCAGGTAGATTCTATTAGATGGTACACATTTGTTAATTTAATTATTACCTTTTGAAGATCATTTACATTTCCAGTCTCAGGAGTAAATACCAAGAAAAGTGTTGATGTTCAGAAGAGTACCTCAGTATCTGTTATATTTCACACAGGAAAATATCTCCTTTACTGAAGAAGTTTAGTACTGCAGTGACACTTTGCTCTCTATTTCATGTAATTTTTCTCCTTTCACTATATCTTACCAGAAGAATTATGAAGAAAAATATTATTTACACAAAAAATACAAAATGTACTGCTATTTTAAAGATGTCCTCAGCACAATCCCAACAAATTAAAACCTTTTCTATTGAGTTTAGAATTGCATAGATTTATAAAGCCAACTGAGATGGTTACCAGCAATGATATCCTTGTCCAGATACAACTGTATTATACTAAAAACCCCTCAAGTTGCGTGAGAATAGATCATTCAGAAAAATATCCAGTCCTGATTTAAAGGCACAAGGATGAACTCCCAGGGATGTTCATCCTTCTGTGTTACACACATGTACATTGCTCTGATGTGATTTGCCTGGCTTCGTTTCACAAGCATTAATCGTTGTTATTCCTACCTCAGCTCAAAAGGAAGTAAAATTCATAAAGGAACATAATACATTTATTTATCAGAAGTAGGTTATAGACCTTGCAGCATATTCAAGGCAGCTTGTTAGGATAGCAACAAAGGAAGCCTTAATGACATACATCTTTTCTTATGTTAGACTTTTCCATGACAAGAAGAAACATTTACATGGTAAAGACAAAGCCACCATTGTACATGCCAAATTCAAATAACAGTAATATTTTCTGGCTCCAGATTTATGTTTCCATCTGGCTGAAGTGACTTGGCAACCAAAAGCATAAGCTTTGTTTCAATTCTTGGTATCAACAAGTACCCTTAAGGCATATTAGGGAGGTATGACAAAAATCTAGTGAATGCCAAAAGCAGTGAGGCTTAGCTATTGGCTTGCCAGCATGAGAGAAATATAATCTGCATTTTGTAAGTATGAATATAGAACAAGCCCTGGCATTGCAAGCCGCTGTCAGTCAGGAGGAACTTCTTACTTCTTTCCAAAATATATTTCATTTTATGCCAATTTATTTTTACAGTGCTGTTTAGTGAACAGAGGGTTAAGCACAATGGTGTGGCATAAAACAACGTATGCATACACTTTTTATACACATTTTGTTACTCCATACCATTGTATTTAGCCCAACATTCCTTGAGTAAGGGATAACGTCATCTCAGAGCTTCCTTGGACATTATTTTTAGTGTCCTAAAAGTGCCTTGAAAGAATTTTTAAAAAATCATGCTTTTTCAAGCTGTCCATCTATGGTTTGTGTGTATCAGAGGCCCCTGCACTTTTTATGAAGACAAAAATGAGTTTTCATTGATGACTTTGGCAGAGTTTGAATCAAAATTTGCTTCAAATAAGAAATTGAAACCTTTAGTATGAAGTTGACAATAATGAATAGGGCATTCAGCAGGGGATCTTCTGCCTTTGTTTGGGTTTGCATGTTATTTAAACTGTTTATTTCAACTCTGTTTCTAGAACTTCAGTTTTCAATGTCAAAGTGCTGCGTTCTGGTTTTCAGTGGCCATGGTAGCATGTTCAGGCAAGAAGGTGGGCTGAGGCTGGACAGATCGAGTTTGAAACATGGGATTTTCAACAGGCATTTTGAGATCTTTTTAAGAGAAAACCCTCAGCTGTCTGATTTGTCATCCTATGGCTCCTGAGCAGTTTGCAAGTTTTCCCAGAACAGACTGAATGATGAAGACACCATATAACCAGCCAAGGGTTTGTGCTGTCTGTGCAACTGGTGGGTAATCTGGTCCTTGTGAAAGCAAATAAACTGGTGGGGGCTCCTGAAGTTACCACTACCGAATTGTCCAGGGACCTGGCTACACATCCTTATCTTCATCCCATGATGTAAAGCTGGATATGTGAATGTTTTGGCATGTGACCTACTTGGCCTAGTAGATCAGCTTCCTCCATTTAAAAGAATCAAACATGAAATAGTTCCAGAAATAGATTTTTGCGTTTTGTTTTGTGTTTAACTTTGCCTGAGCTACAGAAGTGACCTCCTGGCCTTACCTGTCTCTTATTATTCCACATTCTAAGTTTTCCATGTCTTACACTTTGAGGCGCAAAGGCAAAAATCTAACACAAACATATTTCCCTTTTGCCTAGATTTTTGTTGGCAAGATTTGCCTCTGAGGACAGTTACACAGCTGAGCTCACCTCTTCCGTCAGGTCAGACCAGGAGCCTGAAGCAATATTTGCTGCCAGTTCCAGGCTGTGATCCTGAACACAGTGAAATTTCATATAAAGTATTTTTTTTCATATTATGCAATTTATCAAATCCAAGTGAACAACAGCCAAACTGCAGTAGATTTTCAGATTCACCAGAACTGTCATGGTTTAAGACCAGCTGGTAACTCAAGGCCCGAGCCTCGTGAATTATTTGAAGGTAGGGATTGTGGAAAAAAAAAACAACAGAATTTGAACTCTAAGCCAAAAGTTTCCTTCCCTTTCTGCAGTATTACAGTAGAGAAAGTGACTGGAGACACATTTATATGGCTTGTATTTTATCCTAACAGAATTCTCAATAAGTGGCTTTTATAGCCGGCAAAGTACCTCAGAAAATGGTCTGCTGGAACACAGTATCTGTACTATCTTTCCTATACTAGGGCACAAGGCAAGCCTGGTTATGTGGACAAGCTGTAGGATTTGAAATGCTAACCTCTGTCTCCTGCCTGCACAGCTCGACACAGCCTCACCGCTCTTGCCACTGAGATAAGTCTGGTAGTGCAGAAGGGGAAGAGTCCCTCTCAACACAGCCATCGTCTTTCCCGCACATTCTCCTGCCCTGAGCCCATCTTTCCAGTGTTGCTCCAGGGTCTGCCTACAACCCCTCTCCCTCATTCCATTATCCTAAGGCAGGACCAGACAGATCCCCTCCCAGTCTTCACTGGAATGACTGGAGGCCAAGAGTCCCAGGAAGCTAATCATGGCCAGTCGTCTCCTTGGCTGCATAACAAGGGTGGCCAGCAGGTCAAGGGAGATGATTCTCCTCCTCTACTCTGCTCTCATGAAGCGCATGGCAACGCCCCCCCCCCCCCCCCCCCAGTGTACTGCATCCAGCTGTAGGTCCCCCAGTACAAGAAAGACATGGACTTGTTAAAGTGGGTCTCGAGGCCCCTTTATGTGGGACCTTTTATAAGAAAGCTGGAGAGAGACTTTTTGCCAGAGCCTGTAGTGATAGAATAAGGAGCAATGGTTTTAAACTGAAAGAGGGTAGAGTTACAGTACATATGAAAAGGACATTTTTTACTATGAGGGCAGTGAGGCACTGGCACAGATTGCTCAGAGAAGCTGTGGCTGCCCCATCCATCCCTGGCAGTGTTCAAGGCCAGGTTGGACAGGGTTTTGAGCAACTTGGTCTAGTAGGTGTCCCTGCCTATGGCAGGTGGGTTGGAATTAGATGATATTTAAAGGTCCCTTCCAACACAGACCGTTCTGTGATTCTGATTCTATAAGAGAATGTGTGACATAGAAGGTGCTTTTAGGAGAGGAGACTGGTGGTGGAAGAGCATGCTACAGTCCCACTGCAACCTCACAGTCTGAACAGGTGTCAAGGGGAAGTTAACGAGAAGAAAGGGAGAAAAGTAGTTTCTCCCAGGAATAGCTTCCTGAAATCATTCACTGCTCTTAAATCTTCATCAGCCCTTCCTGATCTCATACTTAAGCCCCCCTTCACATCCCCAGAGCTTCCTTCAAACCCACATTTTCATTCCCCAAAGCCCCACTGATGCTGTGACTCATCACCACATCTATCTCAATAAAAACCTTCACACTTCTGTCAGTTACAAAATGCAATTTTGCCTGTGACATCTCAAATCAGCTCTGCTACAAGGCATTGGAAAAGATTTAAGATGCCACATCATCTTTAGAAAAATCACTAACAGTTGCAAACATGCTATTTCAAGTGAATATAAGTGTTCATGAACATCTGTGTTTGTATATGTGCATGCACAGTAGGGTGCATGATACAGTCTACATGGTGGAAACCAATACTGCTCGAAGACTTGTCTTTCCTTTCAATTAAGTATTGAGTAGTAAAAGAATTAACTTAAAATAGCTTCTACAGCTGTTGACATCTCTCTTTATGACAAAATCGAGATCACTGTGTGTTTACTTATATGTTCACTTCATTGAAAAAGGGACTGATCTCAGTTTTATAGAAAATGGCTGATTATGTATTGGTGAGACTTTACTGCTGCCTGGTAGGGCTTCAAGGGATCTGAGTTCTTCACTTTAGACCTGGAAAATCACAGTTTTCTCAACCACCTTTAGCAGGAACTCTTCTAGCGGTGTTTTGTATAGCTGAAAAGAGGAATACAGAGATAAAATTAAGTTGCACCCCAGAAAATAGTTATTTCACAGTGATAATGCAGCCAGTCTACAGTAGATCTTTTCTGAACACTGATTGAACTAAAACTGAAAGCAAATTTAAATTGTTGCAAGTTATATCTTTAGTCCACAATTAGTGACAAATATAGGAAACCAGGAATTTCATCCTCACACCTCTGTTGTATTTAAAATTTTATTTTGAAGAGGTTCAATCAAGCATTGGCAGGGAACTTGACATGTTTAAAAGCTAACACAAACCCACCCCCCACACACTTATTCAACTTCTTAGTCCTTGTTAGGCTTTTAAGTCTTCAGTGACCATGTACTGGCCATTCTCCAATTTTTTTTTCTTCACTCACAACACTATCTGTTAATTAGACTGATCAGCAGCTGAATATTAGCTGCCAAAGTTCCCAGTTAGCAACAAGTTAAATTGACCCTGAAAGTAATAATTTCGCAGTAGGAGGAAAGATCATTGATCCACAGAATGTGTCATAGATCCTTGAAACAAGCCAGGGTTTTTAATTTGCCCATTAAGAGTTTAAAGATAAGCAGTTAAATTATAGAGATATATCAATATGCTATCTGTTTTTCTATCTCTTTCTTTTACGGACAGGCTACATGGGAGCACTTGCCAGATAGTTTTGAAAGATCTGCCTTTCTTTATGGGCTGGTTTTGCAAGCCCTGCTGGTGTCATTTAAACAGAGCTCCATCTGATCTAAAGAAATAAGAATTTCCTAGGTTGCCCAAATATCTTCATCCACAGTCTCACACAGTGGATGCATATGCTTTTATCTTTTTATTTTCTTTCTATAGTTTCTCTCAGATCCAGAAATGCTAAAATGTCCTCAAAATGTCCCTTGGACTAAAGGGCTAAAATCTGTAAAGGATGCTGAGATTTAGCAAAACTTAATTAATTGAGAAGATTTTCTAAATTTAAATTATTTACCCATGCCAAAATGCAATACAGTTGTCATTTAAGGGTAAGATTCACACAGTCAGTGGACTCTATGGAGAGACGCTAGAGCTACTGGCAGACGTGCACCCCAATTACAGATTCACAATGTATTTTCATCACAGCCACTCTCTTAAAGTTAGATATGTAAGCAACTTAAGTGCTTTCTGATAGTAAAATATGCAGCTACATGAGAAACAGGAGTTTTAGGGGCATGAAAATGTTTTCTATTATAGGTATTTTATTGTAAGTGAATTGTAAGTAGATAAAATACTCAAGAGTTAGAGATATAATTTTAAATGATGACACAGACTTTTGGGTGTGAGGTAAACAGCTCTGGTTTTCCACAGAATAGTGTCCTGTAGATATCAAGGAATGCAATAATGGAACTTTACATACTTCATCTCTCCAGCTAAATAGTTCATTATTTGATAAAAAATTCACTTGCTTCAGTAAGGAGAGACTGGAAGAACTTTACTCCATATCACATTTATCATCTAATATGCATTTCAATTTTTTTCTTATTCCAGTTTGGAAGAGTCATTTCATATTATGCAGGTAAGGGGGCAGAAAATAGAGAAGTCTCAGGCTGCACAGTATTCTGTGGTGCACTTTCAAATGGTGACTTCTTTCCTGATGTTACTCTTGCTCCTAGATAAACTTTTTTTTTTTAAGTAGCATCTCTTCAGAGCCCTAATAGAGAACACCTTTGAAGGTATTGTGAATAGCTTCCCTTGTGGAAAAATGAAAACAGGGAAAGTACAAGCACAGTCACTGTCTCCTTTCCTCTGGGATAAATGCTATTGCTATAACACCCTGAAAGAGCACTCCCTGGAGAGGCACTGAACAGAATGAGCTCCACATCCCACACACCTTTTCTAAACATGACTGTTTTCATGGTAGTGTGTCCATCAGCTCTGTAAGTGACTAACATTGCACACAGAGGGTTGTGATATTAAAGATAGGCTAGTCTAGTCTTCAAACTATCATTAGGAGATAGCACACATGGTCATATTCACACCCCCAAGCATTAGATACTGACAGTCCAATTGCTATGTCTGAAATCACTATGTGGTCAGTTTGTAGTCCAAGGGAAAAAATAGAAACATGTAATACAAACAGGTTGCCCAGAGAAGTTGTAGTTGCCCAGTCCCTGGAGGAAATGGATTCTGCCCTAAGTGACTCTCTAGTTGTTCAGTTCTCAGCTCTTGTGCCAGTGATATATCTAAGTTATGCTTAAAAAATGAGTCAAAATCGAGCTATGGCATAGATATATTAAAATGAGAGGAAAGTGGGAAATGGGAGAGATATCACCAAACTGAGAGACTATGTGGATTTTCATTGAACATTTAATCTCAAATTCAATCATGTTTGAACTATTAATGTTCACTTTTTATTAAGATAAGAATTATTGATTACCTTCTATGGCATCTTATTTGTTTTAGAATATTTTAACTCCAACAAGCATTGAACCAGACTTCATTGTGCTACATATTGCTGAAGAAACATTTGAATTAATTCTACTACCTGTCAACATCTATCTCTTGCTGTCACTTTTTCTTTGTATATTTATATTTATATATGTATATATATATGTATATATAGTAGTTTGTTGTGATGTAGAGTAATATTCCTATGGTATTCAGGTATACAGTCTGATATGGAAACATAGAGGTAAAAGTTAAAATGACATAAAAACCCACCTCTTCCAGAAAGAAGATTGTTAAATATTAGCTAAACTTCACAATTAAATTGAAAGCTCTGGTTAATGATCCATATTTCAGTTTCTTTCCTAACATCTATTACCACCCTTGAGCATGTTGTTGATATTGATTTATTCATCCTCACTGCACTGCTGAATCCCTTTCACTTCATTCAGCCACTGAATGAGCAAGAAAGTCTCTAAAGGAACACAGGCATGGAAATGAAATCAGAAGTCAAAAGCAGAACACTCTTTGTGCTAGGTTCCTGTCTGAAAAGACCAAACATTTGAGCTTCCATTTAGGAAGAACAGAAACTCAGCCTTTTACTTCACAATTTTATTTATTTTAGCCACTAAAATGTCATAGGGAAGTGGAACATTGCCAGCTGCATCCAGGAACTTCTGTTGTTGATGCTTTCCTTTCTTATGTCAAAACAGCAGCCAAGCTTCACTAGAGTCCATTCTCTGTGGTACACATAAAGCGCATTCAGAGGATTCTATCGAAGTCTGCTTCCTCAAATGACACAGGCCACAAAATATCACCTTTGTGAGTCACTGTTGAACTTGGGCAGGAAATGAATGCTTATGTTCTCATTTGTAAAACACTATGGTGTACCAAACTCTGGGGAATTTTATTGTTGCAAAACAGAGACAGCTACAGCTCTGAAATTACTACACAGTTAACTGGGGGAGTTAGAGAACTGAGCTTTCAAAATATAACACCTAATCCATTTTATATTTGCAAAATATTTTCGCAGTTAAACAAAGTGTGTGCCAACACACATTTACTTCATTTAAAACACAGATGGCACTTTGTTATTTATGGTCCATATGGACCAATATGTTATAATGGACCAACCTATTAAAACACCTCCTTACTCTAATCATATGGCAGTCTGCAACTGCAGAGGTTTATGTAAGCAATTTTCTTATGTGAGCAAGAATGGACTCAATTTTTTTTAGACTGGTGATGTAGATACCAAGTTTGTAATTGAAAATAAATAGGCACAATTGATGACTATTCCTGTCTCAAGTCATTGACTGATCAAAGCTTGAAAGCATGCTCAGCAGTCAGTTCAGCTAAAACCAAAGACTAGAATAATAAGATGACTTGTGTTATTTTTAGAAATTCCTTAACAATTTGAACACTCTTATCCAGGTAGTAGAGACTGTTGGTTTTTAAAAATAAGAATGATACAATTATACAATGTTTTGGGTTGGAAAAGAACCTTTAAAAGTCATCTAGCCCAACCCCCAGCATTAGTGTTCTGATTATCAAATCTTGATTCCTTCATATCTGGTTTCCTTCATAAAATCGCAACATTAAGTATCTTCAAAAATCTTCAGATATCAAATATTTTGATGGTATTTCTGTATATATAGAAATAGGAAAAATTTAATATTATTATATTACTAAATAAATTACTTTTTATACAGAAATAATCCCTTATTAATACCTTATAAAAACCTTATTAAAGTAAAAAAATCCAGGAGCTGGGTCAGAGCCTGATATTTCTCAGTGAGAAAAATCCTGCTCTATTCTGCATTTAATAGGAGGTTACATTTTATGACTCCAGAATTCTTCCTTTGAGTAAATACTTCCTCATCTCAATCATTCGAACAAGCAAGACGTCAGTCAGGATATTTGATGTTCCTTTTCCACCTCAGTGACTACACTATTTAGTCACGATTCCTATTTAGCACCTATTTCCTACGTCTTAGGAGCACCATATTCTTGAAACAGGTGATGGTACTTTCTTTAAACTTTGTTTTCCTTGTTTTTCATAAGCAGTAACACTGGTGCTTGTGGAGTGTACCAATATGGTGGGGTTTTTTTGTGTGTTTTTTCTTTATTTCTAGATGAAGAATAAAATAAAAATAAAAATTAAGTCTAAAATCATGGCACTTGTTTATTCAGAAGTTTTCTACATCAGGAAAATGTTTCTTTATGTAGGGTGCATGACTTTTTGCTGCCCATAACACTGTAGTGAGCTGTGCCTATTTCCAAAATAAAGCAGATTTGGGAAGGAACTATTCTCCACATTAAGGCAACTAAGTATGATGTTCAACCTGGAAGGTGAGAGCATTTCAGCTCTTGAAAATACATTTTGTATTTTTCTGTCAACTTCTGTGACAAATCTTGTAAGAAAAATAATGTTTGAAATATTTTTTATATTAAAAAGACAAAAATTCCTCTTTTAAATGTCTGTAAGGACTTAAAAATTTAAACTGCTTATATGTGTATATACTTAAGTATATATGTGTATACAGGCTTATCTCTGGGGAAGCCCATCCTGATCTAAGTGTGCCATATAACAACAGTAATTTGGGAAAACGATTGCAGTTCTTTAGAGAGATTTCAAAATCTAGTTTAAAAAAATGGATCCTATGTTTAGAATCCATGAAAAAGGACCGCATGGAGTGTCTTATGAGCAAATCAAGTAAGACAAATTTTTCACTACCTTAACAGTTCATTTTCTTTATAGATCTTCTTTCTATCAACATTTCTGAAGGAAATAAAAAAACAAATCATAGTTACATAGCAGATAGATACTGCTTTTTGGCTACTAAAAATTTCTTTCAAAGTTAAAAGGCAAAGAATTTTGAAGGAAAATTTTGCTTAGAGACTAAGTATTGACTACCTTCCAAAAACATAAAAAAGTATTGGGAAGCTGTATACTGCAATGATTTATGAACTAATTGATGGATCAAGGATGAATGATACTGATTTTTTTGCCTGAACATGCTCACATCTTTTTCATTTAGAATCATAGACTGATTTGGGTTGAAGGGACCTTAAAGATCATCTAGTCCTAACCCCTCTGCCCTAGCAACTTTCCACTAGACCAGGCTGCTCCATGTCCTGTCCAACCTGGACTTGGACACTTCCAGGGATAGAACATCCACAACATCTCTAAGAAACCTGCTCCAGTGTCTCTGTACCCTTATAGTAAAAAATTTCTTCCTTATATCTAACCTAACTCTCCCTTCTTTCAGTTTAAAACCATTACTCCTTGTTCTGCCACTACAGGTTTTGATAAAAGTCTTTCTCCATCTTTCTTATAAGCCCCCTTTATATACTGAGAGGCCCCAGTAATGTTTCCCCAGAGCCTGCTCTTATCCAGGCTGAACAACCCCATCTGTAGAAACATTTTCTCATACAAGAGGTGTTCTATCCCCCTGATCATTTTCATGACTCTCCCCTGGTCCTGTTCTAACATGTCCATGTCTTGCTTGTACAGTGGGCCCCAGAGCTGGGCTAAGTACTCCAGGTGGGTCTCACAAGAGCCGAATAGAGAGGGAGAATGTCCCAGTCTGTATTGATATTGAGCCAGCAATCACCTGATTGCTTTTTTTAAAAAAAACTACTAACAAACAAGCATGTTTGAAAGCTGTTTCATATACAAAT
This sequence comes from Pezoporus occidentalis, assembly GCF_034315485.1. Lineage (NCBI taxonomy): Eukaryota > Metazoa > Chordata > Aves > Psittaciformes > Psittacidae > Pezoporus > Pezoporus occidentalis. Next base: position 4,051,542 of record NW_026915910.1, on the reverse strand, counting down.
GGAAGGGGAGCAGCTGACCCAACAGGAAAGGAAATATTTTTAAAATTATAAAGGTTTCTCACAAAATATTTATTTTCCGTGCCATACTTCCCTATCACTAGGCTTACCAGAGTGTCATTAAGTATATCAATAATGAAGCAGAGGTTTTAGGAGATACCTCTAAATATATTGACTTCAATTTTGCGATGATCGCCTATCAAACAAACCCACACCCATGAAGAATAATGTAATATTTGCAATGTAGGCAGAGCTGTACTTCTAGGCATCACTAAAGTTAGATGAATTAAAATCTGGTTTTGTGTCCATTATGATTCACAGTAGGATTTTTCAGAAGGGGATTTGATGCCATTTTGTTTCCAAGATTTAAAAAAGTTATTTCAATCTGCATGAAACCCTAAGCAGAGTTTTGGGAACAAAAAGTGAGAAAGCTCCAGAATAAGAATTCATTAGACCTATAGCCTGCTCACATCAGTTATTTTATAGAATTTCAGAATGGGTAAGAAAAAGTTTGGGGATGGGAATCATTTGTTTAATGAGCCATAAGGCGGCACCATGAGAAAGGAACAAGCAGATTTGCATTCTAAATGAAGTCCTGTTACACAGTAACAAAAAGATTTACTCTGCATGACTTGCGTACTTCAAAAAGAGAACCATCGATTTAAGGGCTGCCTCTGTATCCATTTTGTAAATCACTCCAGAGCTATTTATTTAATTACTTATTTTTGTGATCAATAACCAAAGAAAAAAAATCAGGTTAAATCTCAGCTATGAGTCAGGATTTCTGGGTCATCTTCAAAACTATATTGCTTGAAAGAAAGGGCTGTTGACTTCAGTGAATGATCTGCAGAGCAAAGCAAGGAAGGTCTTATATACTGAGCGACAAGTAATAAACTCTCATCAGACTGAAGCCAACTTGAAGTATCATTCTTTCACTTAGTGACATCAAACTCATCACAGGTATGTATTCTAAAATTACATAAAAATCACTGACTGGATGGAGAACAGAAATGGATATTGATGCCCCTAATAGGAGAAAGGTGATGATAATCTTGGAGCTATTCATCCAGTTGGTTAGCTGAACAGCTGTATATTCTCCTCTATTGACTAAACTCTGTTGAGTGCAATGTGATTTGAAGATGTAGTGCCCACCTAGATGTAGACAGTTAAATATAGATGTCTTATTCTGCCAGCTAAATCTTATCTGCAGCTTCAGCAGTTCTACTGCTCACAAAGTTATTGTGTAATAGTGAGAGTGCTGCAATATAAAGTTGTCAACTAGCACAATATTCTATCAAAAGAAGAGTGATCAGGTCAAGGGAGGTTATTGTCCTCCTCCACTCTTGTGAGACCCCACCTGGAGTACTGCATCCAGCTCTGAGGCCCCCCAGCATAAGAACTTTCTAAGAAGGAACTGGACCTTTTGGTGCAGGTCCAGAGGAGGCCATGAAAATGCTCCCACGGCTGGAGCACTTCTCCTATGGAGACAAGCTGACAGTTGGGCTTGTTCAGCCTCAAGAAGAGAAGGCTTCAGGAAGACCTTAGAGCAGTTTATCAGTACCTAAAGGGGCCTGCAAGAAAGCTGGAGAGGGACTTTTTACAAGGGCATGAAAAGATAAGACAAGGAGGAATGGCTTTAAACTGAAGAAAGGTAGATTTAGATTAGATACTAGGAAGAAATTATTCACTTTGAGCAACCTGGTCTAATGGAAGGTGTCCCTGCCCATCGTAGGGGAGCTGGAACTAAATGACCGTTAAGGTCCCTTCCAACTCAGACCATTCTAGGATTCTATGATTTTAATATTATATCTCAGCTTTCAGAGATATTATAAAGGTGACAAAACCTCCCTTCAGTGGTCAAAAATTACAGTGTTGCCCTGTCCAGTCACACAATCGCCATGCCAAACACAAACTTGAAAACTATCTTGGCTATTGCTTCATTCAGCATTAAAGCAGCAATTAATAAGCTTAATTTTATGACCACGATGCATTTGCAATAATAAGCATAGTAGGCTGGGATTATAGCACATTCAGTTTTGCAGGATTCAGGAACTGTTGGTTAATGAAGCTCGATGTGATACTGTCAGTAACAAATCTGATAATTGCTTACAGGGAAAAGGCAATTTCAACAAATGCTCCTTCATGCAGGTGGCTGGTAGAAATTGCTTTCAGTCAATTAAGCCTTCAATTACTTTGGATGAATGAGGCAGGATCCTTTAGCTAATTATAAGCCTGAATCCACTATAAGTAAGTAAATATTTTGACAGTGTTGAAATTGACTTCTGTAAAAGCATGTATAATATTTATAAGCTTTAAAAAGGTCACATATTGTATAATCATCATTCAGTGCATTCAATGCCAGTGAAAGGAGATTCATGATTTCAGTAGCCAGTCAATATCACTGGAGTAATATCTTTATACTGTGAACAGTTGATAGTTTTCTGAAACATTGTCAGAGATTATATGGCTTATAAATACCTGAGTTTTTTATCACTTCTGAAAAAGGAGGAAGGTAAGCAGCAGGAAAACATGTTCCAAGTCTATGGGATAAAGTGTATATTAATATATACTGTACTGGAAAAACCATAGCCACCCATTTTGGAGCAGAATTTTATACCCCTTTGCATGAAAGAATAGGCTGAATAAAAATAAGAAAAAATAATTTTTTTCTTTTTTTTTTTTGCCTCAGACAACAACAAATACTTTGGGGAAACAAAAAAGAGAAAAAAAAGAAAGAAAAGGATACTCCAGCTGCCCTGAAGATTCACTTGACATGGCTTAAGTCCAGACTTTGTCCTCCTTGCTTTGTCTCCCTGTTCATGTGAAAAGAAATGCAAATAGAAGATTACTACCATCCACTTTCAGGAGAACTGGTTGTAAATCATCACAAAGATGTCATGGGAGATTTTCTTTTTCCAGGTGAACAAACTGAATACACAGCAACTGAACAAGCAGAGTATGTGGAGCAATTCCTATAAAGGTTAAGGTTATCATGTGCAACATCCTAGTTTCTTTGATTTCTATAAAAGATTTGTCCTCAAAGCAGGAAATCCAGCGTGAAATCCCGCAGCATACGTTGAACAAGGAAAGAGACCAGAAATCGCTTGCCTGAATGTCCTGAGCTATGTGAAAGGAGATTTCTGTTAAGTAAACGTTGATTTTAAACTGTAGGTATAACGAATATGTCTCAAGAAAAAACAGACTTCTTGAATACCAATGATCTGATTATTATAACAGCACTTAAAGTCTATGGCAATTTAGTCACATTCTGGTTTAAAATAATAATGGTCCAGTGGCAAACCTCTGCAAATTTATAAGTGCAAGTGAATGATTAAGCAGGATTTTTTTGCTTATTTCTAGAAATTTAATTGAAGCAAATGAACTTGACGCAAATGAAGCGAAAGTTGGTACCTCATCTTTTAAAATACGGACTCACTAACAACTTCCTTTGGACTCATGCTTCATTATCCTTTATCTATTCTCCCTTTCATTAGTGTTAGGGTAGTTAGGCAGATAGAATACCATCCTTCACTATTAATGTTATGAATGATAAGGCCCCAAACTTTATACAAGGTTTCTATCTTTAAGGTTTCTCTGAGTATTAAGTATAAGTACTTCTTCACAAATGCAAATATTTGCATTATTCTTTTTTCCTATTAAAGTACAAGATTAAAATTACAAAGCATGCCATTAAAATGCAAAAGGTAAATACAGAGTGTCTGTGATTGAACAAATGCAATAAAATGACCTTCTGTTTAGACTGTGAGCACATGATCTCAGTCTTGTGATCTCGTCATTTCTATACCTTTTGCTACGAACATATTACCTCCAAGGTGGTACCGAAAGAAAAGGTATATAAAGGTTGCTGCTTCTTTGAACTGAACAAGCAGAGAATATGTGAGCCATCCACAAGACTCCTTGACTAAGCTTTGAAATTACTGATTTTTGGCTAAGATACTGCTGCCTTACTCATAAATGGCTCTTAAATTGTGATCCATGGCATCACAAAGTCTCTGAATTACTTCTACTGGTTAAAAAAAAAATGTGATTAAACATGGAAATGTACAAAAAGAATAAAAAACTATGATTTTATCTATTTTTTTATATCTATTTTTTGCTATTGTCCTTCCTGATTTCCCTTGTTTAAGGAGGACAGTTAGGAAAGGTTTTTTGGCTGTGGACTTTCAGTGCTTGTACAATGTAAAGTGAAGTGAGTAATCCTTATCTCTATTCAGAGAAAAAAGATAATATTGATTTTCTGTGGTGAAAGATAACTCACGTTTAGCAACAAGTCAGATCCTGTTACTGAAGAGTGATATATTCTGTATTTCTGTTTAATACACTTCCTTAGCAACCCAACATCAACTGTAAGTAGTTTAAAGGGCTTGGCCAAAGTTTGGGAATGATCTATTGTGATAAGAAATATAAACTGGTTTAAAGAGGACATTTTATGAATTTAAAAGAAATGATCTAATTCAGTTGTCTGCAATATCAGTGGGACTAGTCTTTACAGCTCAGAAAGTCCCTTCTAGTCTTGCATCCAAGATTTCTTCTGATGTGAAGCTGTACGAAGTATAGCAAACATTTGTCCCAGACTAGTTTTTAAGAGCATGATTTGATGTTCAGGCTAAAATATTTAAATGATCTAATTGGTTATTCTCACCGTTTTCTGAAGCTGCTTTTCAGATGGTGCCTGACCATGAGTGCTTAAATATCAGTCAGTGGCTATTTGGAAAACTATATTAATTACAGAGGCCCACTGTAGAATAAATTGCCTGAAAGCCTTGTTGAGATTTAAACTCTGGAGGACGCAAATGAATTTGTCAAAGCTAGGTGGGAACAGCCGTACTATGAAGGAATCCTCAGCTGGTAAGCAGTTAACATGTCCAAAACCTGCTTTTTCCATAATGCGCACATAGTATTAGAGAGAACACAAAGAGATCTGCTGTGCCCCACAGCTGGCAGAGTGGCTTTCAATGCTAAAAGCCATTTTCTACACTTCCACATATACCAGGCTATGCAAATCTGCCATAATGTTGAGTCAAGCACTAGCACAGAAGTATCCGAGCATCAAGAACTGAACTGTTTGTTTGCAACCCTCATATCAGTACTGTATGGTGGAATTTACTTTTTCAAGGACAATGTAAGACTTCCTTCATTTTTAATCCTATAAAAAATAAGGGTAATGCTACCTTTAATCCATTTTTATTTGTCCATTAAAGTAGACATTAAATATCAGGATTATTTAAATATGACACTCCCTTGGGAGTTGCTGGGAGTCACTCAGTGTTAAGCCAAGCTGAATTGATTGTGAAATGATTGTAAGAGTGTATTTGATTTTAAATGATAGATAGTGCTTAAGTAAATGGTAGGGATTAGCTGAAACTTCCAATAGGTGTGATACAATTAAATAGCTAAGGAATACCTATTACAAAGAACACTTTCAGAATCCGTATGAGGCTCTACAGATCCTAAAAGCTGTGGTACCATGACTGCCATATTAATTCACTGCAATATCAGCAGGTCAATTGACCCAGAGAGAGCTTCATGTTCTGACTGTATTGCTCACATTGCATGCTACTGGTGTCCGCAGTAACAGCCAGGTAGAAACCTGACTATTGCTTATACTACTTGGAAACATGCATGACAAAGGCAGAACAGGTTTCTCAGCTTGGATGTGATCAGATATTGCTAAAGATATAATTTCAAAAGGGGTAAAAAGAAAGACAAATACCTCAAATTACTTCATATCTTGATATCATTCATTTCTGCAGTCCTGTGAGTCTGAAGATGAACTTCTTTCCCTAAAAGTCGATTGACTTTAGTTTTTAAAAATGGACATCATAGAGAAAGGCTTGTTTCATTACCAAAATTAAGGCAAGAAATGTTTTTCTGTATCAGTTCTGAGTGAGACAATGCTATGAACTTCTCTTTTATTGCTGAAGTGTAGGTAATAAATAACTAAATATCGTTCAATTATCCTGGCTATTTTGGTTGGACTAGAATGTCTCCAGAGGTCTTTTCCAACCTTAATAATTCTGTGAAAACTCTAAAAGCCCAATACCTGTCAAGCTATTTATCTGTTGCAAACACAAAATTGTAGAAGCTGAACTCAGCAGATTCACAATCAACTTTTCTGTTTAAATGAATGCATCCTTATGTATGCAGAGGCCTGTGCTTCTCAGTAGTATATGACCAAAGGTGGTAATCATGTGGTTTTCCAGAGCAAAACTGGGCTTTGTCTTTTTGTTAGGAAAAATTAAACAAATAAAAACATTATGCAAGTGTCCTGAAATGGTATTGTTGTGAGAAATATCTGCCGAAATGTATAACCCCATTGTGTCTTAAGTCAGATCTTCATTCAGATCAGATTCCTCTCATCAGGTTACATAGTGAATTCAGGCTCAGATATGGCCTTTATGAGAGACTGTAATTATTCAACATTTTAGGATAGTTTACAGTAGTAGTATTCAACCCGTGGCTTATAAAGCCACCAAGAGCTATTCTCTTAACCTCCATATGTCCTCACCCCATCAATTAACTCTACTGTCTAAATGATCTACAGAGCCTAAACTTACTACACTATAAGGTGTCACAGCTTTGTTTATGTGACAACATGTAGTTCTTTCATTCTGCAAAAGGGACTACATTTAGTCAAGTGATGTAAACATAGCCAGGCCTGTCTTCTGACTTTGAGGAGGTTGGCCTCACCTACAGCTGTTACATTCCAGACAGTATGGCTGGATCCTAAACTATTAGTTGGGGGATGATCCTTGGAGCATGGTAGCTCCTGAATTTTACCTTTGAATTGTCCAGAAAGTATTTATGAGTCTGAGATCCAGCTATGGCCTGTGCTAACAGTTTAAGCAATAGGCTTTGCACTGTACTGCAATGTGTAGGATCATGCCCTGCATAATTTATGAGTATAAATATACAGGCTGGTCCATCAGCTGAAGAGCTGTGAAACTTGGACTTGATGTAAAAACAGTATCATGAAACATCCCAGCACCATGGGATTTGTGTGCAGATGGGCTGAAAGACTTACTAAGCAGACTTGTCGAATCAGTATCGCACAGGTATTTTAACTTTCCTTATAGGGGTGAAATCTGGCAATATTCAGATTTTGTTGCGAACTCTGATAAGTCAGATATCTTTGGAGCATTTCAGAATGAACATCCATATTCAGCACTTACTGCCAAGATTAAGACGATCCCTTCCTATAGAATTATAGAATCACAGAATAGTTAGGGTTGGAAAGGACCTTAAGGTCATCTAGTTCCAAGCCCCCTGCCATGGGCAGGGACACCTCACACTAAACCATGTCACCCAAGGCTCTGTCCAACCGGGTCTTGAACACCGTCGGGGATGGAGCATTCACAACTTCCTATAGTCACATATGTTTTGTTATTAGTCATTCAATACTGTCACACAAATGCATTAATTACACATTGTTTGTGAGATAGATGGTTTTATAGGAACTCTCCAGGTGATTAAACTTGCAGCAGTTCAGGGAATTAAAAATTTTTTTCCTTTTCAGAGCTGAGTCTACCAACTGTGCTCATCAAGCTGGTTGTTGGATCTCATCTACCTCAGACAGGTATGAACTTGAAATTCGAGGTGTGCCCCACACAGCTGTGGTGTTTCCTTGGAAGTCTTTTGAGAAGACCTGATGTGTGGTCACCAGAAATACATCTGGCAGCCTTGGAAGACTTCAAGTATTGCTGCCAAATATCTGTCCCAGGCTGCCACCTCAATTAATATAATGTAAGATATGAAAATGCAAATAAATATCTATTCAAATAAATGCTTTTCCATAAATCTTTAATTACATTTTAGGACTGTTGCAGTTTATGTTGCTTTGTCCACTTACTTTCCAGAGATACAAGATGACAAGCATACTGACCTTCTATGATGAATAATTCCAACAGCTAGTAACATGCTGATGATGGCGTTTGTGGTATTGATGTTGCTCATGACCCTGGACTCAAATTTTTTTATACCAGAAGGCTCACGAACTCAATTTTCATTGATCTTGGAAGGGAAGGGACACGCAGAATAAGAAATTCTCAGAGACAGAAGCTCCATTTTGTGTAAAAATTAAGTCCTTATTGTATTGTACAGACATAAGAGGACACAGGTCATCACCACTTTGAGGAGTCAATGGATACTATTAATTTTGATTTGTCACCTGTACCAGCCAATAGATGATGATGGTTTTGCTTCTTTCAGACCAGTTTTATTTTCCCAGACTGTTTCCACTTTTTCAGATAATAAATTGCTGTTACAGTTGCTTGTACTTATCAATGGTATCTCTGGATGTCTCTGGCTGCTGGGTACCTCAGCTACACTTCAAAGAGGCCAGATGCAGTTTTCATGGATGTTTTTAGTTTGAAGTCTTATTTCCCAGGCTCAGAGCTCCCAGGCTGGCAGGCAGTTTCTCTGCCAGTATTTTTCAGCAGACATTTTCTTCAGTAATTTTCACTTTCCAACCAGGTCTCCCTTAAGGCTGCTCACATTGCAGCTCTGTAGAGGAAGATCCAGTCTGCTTAATCTACATGCCTCAGTCTCTCAGCTGAAGAGAGAGTCTCAGTCCCTCCTGAAAGGGATCCTTCTCTCTTAATGTAAATATGTACCTCCCCCAGTGTGAGCACCTTTATTTCTGCCTAATAAAATGGATATTTTATGTAAAAAAATCCAAGATCTAGTTCTAATTTAGGCAGGATTTAAGCTGGATAGTACTACATATATATGCACTATGATGTGAAGCTGAAAGAGGTCAAGAAGGCAGATATGATATATAATCATTCAGCCTTTTAATCTGAAGAACAAGTAGTACTGATGATGGTGAGAAATGCAGAATCTAGAGAAAAAAAAGGAGAGGAACTATGGGGAATAAGGGCTGAAACTATTATTGGTCACTGAAAGAGATACTAAGAGTGCCAAAAAAATGCTCTATTTTGGACCCAATAAAAACAGTCTTTGTGAATGGTCGGAGAAATTCTAGCATTCCTTGTCTTTCCAAGACTATTAGTCTTTAAAACATTTTTATTCAATATGTATTGCATGTGTCTATAAGACAAAGGCTCGATTTGTTCTTAGGTGCTTTTTGCAAGATCTTTGCAAAAAGTATATTTTGGCAAAATCTGTGTATAGAAAAGGTTTGCAAAATAAATTTTATTTTATCTAGTTAAATGTTATGCCTCTGCAATGAGCTACCTTGAAGGATTGTCTTTATGATGTTGCAGTAAGGAATGTAATCTTATATTTGTGACCAACTTTGAATTGTCCACAGTGAACCTAACTGTCCCTTCCCAACCCCCTTTCCCAAGGACTGCAAATAGACTATAAATCATATACCTGATGCTGAATATTACCTGACAAAAGGCTAAAGTGATTCACAATTTCCCTTATACCATATGAAATTAAGTTCTTTTAGTAATCAGTTGTGAATGGTCTTCATTTTTCTGAGATTTGTCTGTACTTACGGACTGCAAAAAGAAAAACAAATAATATTATTTTCAGGAGCTGCAAGGATTCAAAAGCTGGGATTTGTGGGATTGCAGCAGATCAATTTATAGTGTTTACAGATTGTGTGCCCAGATAATTTCAAAGCACATGGTATGAAGGGGTCAGATCAGCCTCATGCCAACATTTTTTGCAGCATCAGGCAAGACTGTCACTTAAGACCTAGCCAAAAGATTTACAATGTAAATGGTGAGTGCATATGGGCGTGAGATTGCCTAAAGTCCCCAGCTGCCAGTGTAGACAAAGCCTTAATTAGCCAATAATGCTGGAAATTTGTGCTAGTATGGAAGTTTTCTTTATTCAGTAAGCAGTTTCTCAAATAATACTGAATTGAAACCAACAACCGGTTTGACAAGTAACCGAGGAATGTGGCTTTAGCTCAGTACTTATTAACTAAAAATTCAATCAGTTAGCTAAAGGTAAAAGTTTATCATTAGATCTCATGAGACATTTGGTACACTAAGCAAATGAGAACACATTTCTTTTAAAAAGATTAGATATCTATATTTGGGGATCTAATTCTTTAGGGAAAAACTTGATTGCGTGGCCATTTTTTATAGATTCAGAGAAACAGTGTCTGTGGAAGATGTAAGCAGTCTTAAGCAATTGTTCCACAGGTAGCTGAACTACCTGTGCACACTGGGCTTAGAAATTCAAGAGGTCCTAGGAGTTTAAACACAGAGTTCTCAGTAATAGATATTGAAAATAACAGCTTGTATATTCAACTTAAGGTAAAGACACCAAAGCAGACTTCAGTAGTTTATTTTATCCTGTGAATTAATTGTGTTCCTTAGCCCTTATTTTCTTAACGTGTGAAATGATGAAGCTGCAAAGAATGCTAAACCTTAGGCAGGCAAACACTTTATCTTAAAATTCTAATTACGGAAGACAATGCAAATGTATGTTTGTTTGTTTTCCTTAACTATTCTCTAATTGGTCTAAGCTTCTGTCATTCTTTTGTATATAGGGAAAAAAGGACCAAATATATTTATTTCATCATGACTTCCAAAAATACAAGATTTCTGAATTATCTGGTGCACTGGAACAGAGAATGTAAAGGAGCAGATAGCTAACCAAGCTGGTAAAATCTACTCTAGGAAAATGGAAATCTGAATCTTATGGCACAGACCGATTATGGAGGGTAATAATCTATATCACCTGCCTGCAGTAATTTTTACTCTCCTCACCTAAGATAAAAAGGGGACACTAAGTAAGGATCAGAAAAGGATGGAGAGAAAGCCTTCCTTCAAAGATGATGTTTACCTCATGAGACTCTGAGCATTGATAAGGCAACTTGGGAGAGTCAAGGTTTAAACTGTCTCATACTAAAAGAATCTCAGGTGAATCATCTTAAAGTACAGAAGCAAATTCTCACATACACAAAGTCTTTGTGCATATGAGTGTGATTGTGGAAATGTAAACAGGTGAGAGAAGAAAATACTCAATTGCTGAGGTGAGCAGCTCGAGAGGGGACGCCTTCAACACCGGAGAGGGGGGGAGATCAGCGTCCAGGAGCCTCAACTCAGAGGGACAAGAGCCACCGAGGGAGCCTCAAGCCCTCCACAGGACCTGCCCAGGAGCCGGCAGCTCAGCTGACGCCAGCAGTGACTCACACGGGGCGGAGCCAGGAGCAGCGGCACCAGCCCTGGGTGGGTGAAAACCTGCCCCAGGGAGCGCGGCGAGGGAGTTTGTGCGGCAGTTCGAGCGGGATGGTGAGCGCTCCCCTGAGGAACAGGGCCTGGTCTGGGAGCTCTGCTCTGGCTGCCCCGGCGGTGGCCAGCGTAGGCACCCAGACAGAGCCGATGAGAGGGGAGGCTGCGGTGCAGAGCTCGGGGTGTAGAGAGTGCCTGCACTGGTCTGGTGAGGGGAGGGTGCACAATGGGCAGGGCTGCCCTCGGTGCTCCCTGGTGGAGGTCCTCCTGCAGCAGGGGCTGAGCTGCGGGATGCTGTTAATAGGCTGCGAGATGTCAGGGAAGCTGAGAGGAAGCAGGAATGCTTGCTCCTGGCCCAAACTGTGCAGGGGCCTCGAGCTTCCCCTCTAGCACATGAAGGAAAGAAGGAAGCCGTTAACCTGGGAAGCTGGGAATTAGTGACAAAAAAAAAAAAAAAAAAGGAAAAGGACAGCCAAAAGCAAGGGGCTTCAACTAAATCCCCTGTCGCCACGCAGAACCGCTTTGCTGTCCTGCAGGGGGCTGATGAGGAAACGCACTCGAGCCAGAAACAGCCGGCTGGTGCCCTGGTAAAGATCTCTACTGGTGCTGCCAGGAAAAAGCGGCGGGTCGTAGTAGTAGGGGACTCTACACTGAAAGGGACAGAAGCACTCGTCTGCTGGCCAGACCCCGTCTCAAGGGAGGTGTGTTGCCTACCGGGGGCACGGATCAGGGATGTGGCAGAGAGGCTGCCTGCTCTAGTAAGTCCCATGGACTATAACCCACTCCTGGTGATACATGTGGGTGCTAGGGATATAGATAGTAGTAGCCTGGGGAACATAAAGAAGGACTACAGAGCTCTGGGAGAGGTGGTTAGGGGCTCTGGAGATCAGAATGTCTTTTCGTCAATTCTCCAGGATACAGGGGAGGACCTAAAAAAAGCTGGGAGGATTGGCCAGGTTAATAAATGGTTAAAAGGGTGGTGTCATAGTGAGGGGTTTGGGTGTCTTGAACACGGGACCCAAGTTTGTAGGCCAGGTCTAGTGGGGGCTGGTGGAGCTGGTCTGATAAAGAAGGGAAAGAGCAGTTTTGGTAGGAGGCTTGCCAGACTGGTCAAGGAGGCTTTAAACTAGATGTGTTGGGGGAGGGGGGCATCATTCCATCCCAACACACCCAGTCAGTTGCCAGCACCTATAATAAATTCTTGGAGCCATGTAGAGATATCCCAGCTGCTCCAGCCAATGAGCCAGCTTCATTTGGAGCTCAGCTCAGATGCCTCTATACAAACACCCATAGCATGGGGAACAAACAAGAGGAATTAGAGATGTGTGCACGTCTACGGGGATATGATATAATAGGCATCACAGAAACATGGTGGGATGGCTCCTATGACTGGAGTGTTGGAATGGAAGGTTACAGGCTCTTTAGGAAAGACAGGCCTGGCAGGTGGGGAGGGGGAGTTGCCCTTTATGTTAGGGATAGGCTGGAGAGTATGGAACTGTATCTGGGGACAGGTAAACAGTCCACAGGGAGTTTGTGGGTCAGGGTTAAAGGGAATATAGCTATGGGAGACATTACTGTGGGGATCTGTTACAGACCGCCTGATCAAGGAGAACCTGCGGATGAAGCACTCCATAGACAGATAGGAAAAGCCTCACGCTCTCAGGCCCTTGTTCTCATGGGTGACTTCAACCACCCTGACATCTGTTGGAAGGACAGTACGGCCCGGCACAAGCAATGCAGGAGGTTCCTCGATTGTGTGGAAGACAACTTCCTTCTGCAAGTAATAGAGGAGCCGACAAGGAGAGGTGCCATGCTTGACCTCGTGCTCACCAACAGGGGGGGGCTCGTTGGAAATGTGATGCTCCAGGGCAGCCTTGGATGCAGCGATCACGAGATGGTGGAATTTGAGATCCTCAGGACAGTGAGAAGAGCGTGCAGCAAGCTCCCTGCCCTGGACTTCAAAAGAGCAGACTTTGGCCTCTTCAAGAGCCTGCTTAGGAAGGTTCCATGGGATACAGCCCTAGAGGGCAGGGGGGTGCAAGACTGCTGGTTGATATTCAAGGATCACCTGCTGCAAGCTTAGGAGTGTTGCATCCCAAGCAGAAGGAAGTGCAGCAGGAGGGCCAGGAGACCTGCTTGGATGGATAAGGAGCTGCTGAGGAAACTTCAAATGAAAAAAGAGGCTTATAAAAAGTGGAAGCAAGGACAGGTGGCCTGGGAAGAGTACAGGGTTGTTGTCCGAGAAGCTAGGGACCAAGTTAGGAAAGCTAAGGCCCAGTTAGAATTAAACTTAGTTAGAGGTATTACAGATAACAGGAAGGGATTCTACAGGTATATAGCAATTAAAAAACAGACTAGGGAGAATGTAGCCCCCCTCAGGAAGCTCTCCAGAGAGCTGGCTACCCTGGATTTGGAGAAGGCTGAGGTTCTGAATGACTTCTTTGCCTCGGTCTTCACTGGCAAAGGGTCTGACGAAACCAGCCAAGTCTTGGAAGGCAGACACAGGAACTGTGAGAATGAAGACGTTGCGCCCACTGTAGGAGAGGATCTGGTTCGAGACCATCTTAAAAATCTGACTGTGCACAAGTCCATGGGTCCTGATGAGATCCGTCTGCGGGTCCTGAAGGAGCTGGCAAATGAAGTTGCAAAGCCTCTGGCCATCATATTTGAGAAGTCATGGCAGTCGGGTGAAGTTCCCAACAACTGGAAAAAGGGAAATATAACCCCCATTTTCAAGAAGGGGAAAATAGATGACCCGGGGAATTAGAGACCAGTCAGTCTCACCTCTGTGCCTGTCAAAATCTTGGAGCAGATTCTCCTGGGTGGCATGCTAAGGCACATGAAAATCAACAAGGTGCTTGGTGACAGCCAGCGCGGCTTCACTAAGGGGAAATTCTGCCTGACCAATTTGGTGGCCTTCTATGATTGGGCTACAGAACTGATGGACAGGGGTAGAGCAGTTGATGTCATTTACCTGGACTTGTGTAAAGCGTTCGACACTGTCCCACATGACATCCTTGTCTCTAAATTGGAGAGACATCAATTTGATGGATGGACCACTCAGTGAATAAAGAACTAGATGGCTGGCCGCACACAAAGAGTTGTGGTCAATGGCTCAATGTCCGGCTGGAGACCAGTAACTATTGGCATCCCTCAGGGATCAGTGTTGGGACCGGTCTTGTTTAACATCTTTGTCGCTGACATGGACAGTGGGATTGAGTGTGCCCTCACCAAGTTTGCTGATGACACCAAGCTGTGTGGTTCAGTTGATACCCTGGAGGGAAGGAATGCCATCCAGAGGGACCTTGACACACTTGTGAGGTGGGCTGATGCCAACCTCATGAAGTTTAACCATGCCAAGTGCAAGGCCCTACACCTGGGTCGGAGCAATCCCAGGCACAGCTACAGGTTGGGCAGAGAAGAGATTCAAAGCAGCCCTGCAGAGCAGGACTTGGGGGTGCTGGTTGATGAGAAAATGAACATGAGCTGGTGGCAGTGTGCGCTCACAGCCCAGAAAGGCAACCGTATCCTGGGCTGCATCAAAAGGAGCATGACCAGCAGGTCGAAGGAGGTGATCCTGCCCCTCTACTCTGCTCTTGTGAGACCTCACCTGGAGTATTGTGTGCAGTTCTGGTGTCCTCAACATAAAAAGGACATGGAACTGTTGGAACAAGTCCAGAGGAGGGCCACAAGTATGATCAGGGGACTGGAGCACTTCCTGTATGAAGACAGGCTGAGAAAGTTGGGGCTGTTCATCCTGGAGAAGAGAAGGCGGCGTGGAGACCTCCTCGCAGCCTTTCAGTATCTGAAGGGGCCCTATAGGGATGCTGGAGAGGGACTCTTCATTAGAGACTGTAGTGACAGGACAAGGGGTAACAGGTTAAACAGGGGAAGTTTAGATTGGATATAAGAAGGAAATTCTTTCCTGTTAGGGTGGTGAGGCACTGGAATGGGTTGCCCAGGGAGGTTGTGAATGGCAGTGTTCAAGACCAGGTTGGATGAGGCCTTGGGTGATATGATTTAGCTTAAGGTGTCCCTGCCCACGGCAGGGGGGTTGGAGCTAGATGATCTTAAGGTCCTTTCCAACCCTAACGATTCTATGATTCTATGAATACAGCAAATCCATTTGCTCATGTTTGAAGTTCCCTCCAGGCTGTCACAGAACACCAAAGAAACCTTGGTATAAATCAAAGTTCAGTCCAAGTGTGCAAGGTACATATAAGCATGCAAGAATGAGCAGTTTAATGACAGTAAGAATATTTGAGAGCTGTCCAAAATGCTACTTTGAAGCTCTTGCTCTATTTCATTTGTATTCCATTCTCTTTAATTCTGGAGAAGCCTGAATGGTTTCATAACCTTTTCTTGACAAAAGCAAGCAAATTCTCATACTGTGTACCGTCTACATTTTTCCTGTGGTAAAAAGTCTTCATTACACAAGTGCACACACCTCATGATCATCTTCAAACCAGGACTGGTTTGATGAAACCTGAACCTTCATGTTTAATGGATGAACAACATCCAGGACTGTGGTGAGAAATAAATCCTAGATCTTGCTTAAACTATAAATATTACGCTGCATTGGAAGAACCAACCTTTTGCGGTGTAGCACTGCCAATAGTGGTTACAATGGCAGCAGCATTTCCCAGGACTGTGCCAGGCTTTTACTACTTTGCAATAGCTGGGTACTGCTGAGTACTGCTACTAGTACATTTGTTCAGTTTCAGAACCCATTGAATTATGCTACTGTTATGTTTTCCCTATAACAGATAAGGCTATGAAATGAGTGAGACCAGCATTTCTCTGCCAGTCCTAGAACTTTCTGTAAGTTAGAATTCATTTGTCTGAAAATTAGACAGACACTAGATACTACTTCCTTTGGGTAACACCTGCAGCTGTTAGACAAGGTTTCTTGTCTTCCTTGGAATAAAGATGAAGAAAAGATTTTGTTCCATTCTATGTCATTTCAAAATTTCAGAGGAAGTCTAATTAGCTCTACCTACACACCTTAACCCAAAAGAATCCCCTGCAGTAACTGTCTTCACATTTGCAACAACGGACTAAGCAGTAAATGAATAGATGACAGTAACTTTTGTGAAGAGATGACAGTAACTTTTGTGAAGACATAACAGTAAATCTTGTGAAGATTTGTTGTGGCTTTAGTAATGTTGAGTTTACTAATACATTCCAAGTTCAGTCAGGGGGATTGGACTTGCCTGTTTGCTTTAAACAATACATGTTTATATTACCAAATATGTTTGTATCTAGTGCATAACGGACTACCTGCCATGTCAACAAAGACGAGATTAACTGTTATGGCCTTTTAAATTCAGAACAAGTATGAGTAAATCAGTGTGAATGTTATCTATGACTGCCTTATTGTGGATCAAAGAAGTCAATGAAAGTTATACACATAGAAGAATAAAAATTCCTTCCTCAGTTTTAAAGAGCGAGTCTTGCAACCATTGTTAATAAGTACTTCAATGCGTACTGGCATGGTCTTAGTCTCTTGAATTTAGATAACATGTGTAAGGGGGAGATGCAAGTCATGTAACTTCATTGCAGATTTAAGTATCTACAACGTAGTGTGGACATTTGAGCAAGGTGATCAAGTTACTGTTCTTACCAGTGAAAAATAGGGTGGGATTAAACATATAGATGTAATGTCCCCTCAAGCCCTTGTTTTAATCTGCTGTCTGTAAAGGAAGGATGGGGCTGACCTGGTGAGATGTGGGCATTTATGTTCTAGCCATCTAAATATATGCAAATGAGTCATACTGTCCTACTCCTAAAAGTGGCATCTATGCCAAAGGAGTAACTTCTTATATCATCTCTTAATATTATTGCTGTTCTCACTGATTTCAAAGAGCAGCTGCATAAGAGGAGTGGAGCCATTCACTTACCCATCTTTGGTCTGGTGAAATGATGGTACAGTGCATGAGTGTCTGTGAACATGGTAAGTTGCATCAAATTTCAGTAAAAAGCCTCTTTTGAAAAAGCAGGAAAACCACACATGCTGCTTTGGTTACGTTACTTTGAAGAATAAGAGTGATAAGTGATAAATACATGCCTGGGAATGCATTGACTTCCCAGTGCTCCAATGTGATTGCTCCTGTGGACTTATACCACTAACATAAAAGTGATGTCAAATGAGTTGAAATCAGTGAAACAGGTGTAGACATTTTGCTAGTTAGCTTGGCAGAACAGAACTTTGTGAAATAAATGAGCAGTTGGTAAAGCTTAAAGAAGGAAAAAAGGGGAGAAAACAGGGCCTTGGCAAAATAAGATTATTATGGTTTGTGGCTAACTAGGAATATTTCCGCTTTAAGTCTCCTTTTACATCAATCTAATTCCCTACTAAAATAACTGAACCTTTATAATCTTGTTTTTTCTCAATGTTATTTGCCTTAACACCACTTGAGAAAATTCAAGAAAGATGCTACTTTTCCAAAGTCACTTCCAACTTTTTGTCAGAAAGCAATTCTCAGAGAATCTGCAATGTCTTTTTTTTTCATGTTTCTAAAGTTCTAGAGAAAATTCAAAGTATCCTGCCTAACTGCAGACTGCTAAACATTAAGGATCTCATTCAATCTAGCCTTTCCATTATTGCTGAATAAGGTGAATCTCTTGTAAAGAATGCTTTATCCTATTCTTCAGAGACACCTCTGAAATAGGTGTCTCATCTCACATAGATGTGATGAATAGCCCTCTTGCAGCTGTTTCCATCTACTACATAAGAAGCCTACATTACCTGTTAGATTAGATACTTAAGGTGAAAAGATAAAGTTAGGTCAAATAAATTCTACCTCTTGTAGAATTATTTTATAATTGCATTTCCAATGCCATAATTATGAATAAGATGAACACCAGAACAAAGGAATGCAATCCAATTTCTTCTGTTTTTTTTTGTTTAAATGTGAGACCCCCTTTTAATTCTGGAAGACACAAATTAAGGGATTTTCTTACTATACAGGTAAATGTTATTCAGGAACATACTCCTAAGTTTTGTTGAGGCAGAAATTCAAGTATCTGAAGCACAGAAAAAAAAAGGAAGCCTGGCATTTAAGCAAACTGACATCTGTTTCATTAACAAACAACCTGGATAGCTTGGTTTTGTGTATAAGAAGTTTTCATTTGTCATTACTCTGTAAACTGAAGGAACTGTTTAATCAGCTTCAGCAGAGCATAATCCCTTAACTTTGATATTTTTCCCTCACAGAACTTAGCAATGCAAACTATATTATGGATACCTGGAAGCATTGCAGCAGATTCACAGTAGCAACCTGTCATAGTCTGCCCATGTAAAATTGTTTCTGAGACAAATAAAAAAAAAAAAGGAAATTGCAAACAGAAAATGAGAAAATGGCTCTCATTTGGTAAATTCGTATTAATAGCCTAGAGTCATAGTCAATGTCAACTGACTTAGCAAGGAATATTTAACATTAATGTTTGAGTAGTCCCCAGAAAATCAACCTCTCTAAGTTAGTTGCACACTTTAACGATTGCCCGAAGAGGATTTTCGGTAAGTCAGTTTCTCCATTGATGTGGAAATGACAAGATTGATGACATACATTTACATAGAACAGAGGTGGGGACAGCTTGGAAAAGTTATCAGTGTACAGAAATTTTCAAAAACGTAAATCTGACATTTCCATCATGGACCATATGTGTGCCACTAATGGGCACTGCTAAATAGGTTATTCTGTATAACAAAAGCTATAAAAAGGAAAGCAGAACAAGCAGTACCCGTCATCCTCCATGAGCATCTCAAGAGTGCTAAACTGCATGAGAATCCACCCCTCGTTAAGATATTCAGGGGAAAGAGAGCAGGGGGAAAGAAGACAGAGGGAACCCAATCATCCATATTAAACCCTGGGATATGCCTGACGTTACGGAACATTTCCCTTCTTACCAATGTGGGAAATTACAGACTTCCCCAGTGTTAAGGACCATAGGCATCTCACAATATCAGAACCATGATACGGGACCTTCTTTCGGCTGCACCTCTTTGTTCCATCTTGATTTAGAACCCATACCTGTTCCCCTGTGTATTTTAATCATGCATCTCTGAAAAGAAACTGTATATGTCTTCCCAGCCCCTGCTGAAATATAAATTATATATTTCTTGATGGCCTTCTCTTCTCCAAGCTGAACAAATGCAGCTCCCTCAGCATCTCCACTTATGTTATTAACTCAAGCTCCCATGCATCTTCATGGCCTTCTGCTGTACTTGCTGCAATTTGCAAATATCTTGCCCCAAATTCATGCTGTTTTATAGTAGAGTAAGAGATGGCTGTTATTCTGTGTGTACTAAAAGGAACAGACTTCACTGGTGCAGGAGGAGCACCAGCAGGAGTGAAAGAGCAGTGATTTTAAATGTACTGCATTAGTTTTGGGCTTTGGAAAGTTCTATTTCTTTTATTTTCAGAGTTTCTCTATTGTCCTGTAATATTTTTTTATTGCTGGAGAACATTCAAATGGCACATTAAAGCTTCTATATTTTGTAAAACATAAGATATGCAGAAAAAGAGTAATTTAAAAAGCTCTTTACATGTCTGTCTGAGCAAATTAATTTAGCCATAAGTTTTCACTTTCAAAGTTGCCTTGAGAGCACAAAAGTGAAAGTCAGCTTACCTGCCCTTGAGCATGTATACAGAGGGGCCTATGTTCAAGTTGGGTACATAGGCTTCCAACTACAGCCAGCAGAGACTGAGTAAACATAGCCAAGTTTTAAATGATTCATCCTGTGCTGTAAGAGGTATAAGGATACCCACCTACCTCTTTAGAATCATAGAATCATAGAATAGTTAAGGTTGGAAAGGACCTTAAGATCATCTAATTCCAACCCCCTTGCCATGGGCAGGGACACCTCACACTAAACCATGCTACCAAAGGCTTTGTCCAAACTGGCCTTGAACACTGCCAGGGATGGTGCATTCACAACTTCCTTGGGCAACCCATTCCAGTGCCTCACCACCCTTACAGTAAAGAATTTCTTCCTTATATCCAATCTAAACTTCCCCTGTTTAAGTTTTAACCCTTTACCCCTTGTCCTATCACTACAGTCCCTAATGAAGAGTCCCTCTCCAGCATCCCCATAGACCCTCTTCAGATACTGGAAGGCTTCTATGAGGTCTGCACGCAGCCTTCTTTTCTCCACAGGGCTGCTCTGAATCGCATCTCTGCACAATCTGTAGCTGTAAAAATAATGTCCAAGCATGGTTCAGGAATCAGTGTAGGTCGGACACCATTCTCAGTAGCCAGTTTTAATGCAGTCATCTAATTTGGAGGCTGAGTTACCAACTTGTTTAAGAGCTAGAGAACATTCCCTGGCACAGACTGATCTGCTACACTTCTTTATGTATATGCATGTATGTACACATATACATATTTCTGTATGTATGTACAGAGAGGGGAACAAGGATAGTCTATCTATGTGTATATATGCAAATATATTTGTAAATATATACCCATACAATGGATAAAGCCTCAGAGCACAAGAGATGCTAACTCCAACACTTCCATTTTTGTTTACTTGTCTTTCTTACAAAATAAACGTGTGACAGCACAATTTATTTATTTAGGCTCGTACTTTGTGTTGACTGTTTTTATGTCCTATGCCTTTCTTCTGGGTTTATTGCACAAGTTCAAAACCTGAAAATTATTGTTCATTTTATACATTAAGAAAATTCTATGTTTCAAAACCCAAACTGCAGGTTTGAAGACCAAAATACTGCAAATGGAGCTAATACATAGATCACAAGTCTACCAACTAAATTACTGTTGCTTTCTTCAGAGAAAAGACTGTTGTCTTTCCCAGAAACTTTATGAGAAACCTGTATGCCTGCAAGAATCCCAAGCGCTACAGGAATAAATACAGAATCATAGAATGGTTTGTGTTGGAAAGGACCTCAAAGATTACTTAGTACCAGCCACCCTACCACAGGCAGGGGTACCTTCCACTAAAACAGGTTACTCAAAGCCCTGTCCAGCCTGGCCTTGAACACTTCCAGGGATTGGGCATTCACAATTTGGCTGGATATTTAAGAAATTACTCATCTGAAAGAGGTGTAACACCAAATGAGTTCCCCTTAACATATCAAAGCTCATGGAGATTTATCTTACTGAAACAATAAACTATTTTTGAGCAGAGCCATTTCTTCAAAAAATAAACCACTGATTACTATTTTACAGCTGAATGACACTAGGATGTGTAACTACCAAAGCATAGATGCAAGTGTCAAGAACCTCAGAAGAAAATGAGACGTTTATCAGTTTTGGCAGTTTATGCAGATGGGTGAAAACAGTGATTAGCAGAATGGTGAAAGTGTAAAATGCCACCTGTAAATACCTGTAAATAACTATTAAAATAGTTGGTGTGAGTATTTAATATGGATTGGGGGAGAGTTGTGATTTCTCTTTGTTTCTTTGTTTACAGATTCTTACATAACCTTGTTTAAAGCTGTATTTAATTACTCAGAAAAAGAAGAAAAAGTTACATCTGGCTTAAAAAAATGAAAAAGAAAAGAAAAAGTAAAAATTTAAGTAGAAATAAAAGTCAAGATCTTCATGAGGAAGTAAAAATTCTTAAGTCTTCAGAAGAAACTGAGATTCTTTAATAATCTGTAAACCAATTAATCTGTGTCAAAGATCTCTGTAATCAATGGAGCAGGGCAAGCATTTCCAGAATGCAATGCATCTTGTCTATAGTTGTTTAAGTTAGCTTAGACCAGACATCAGACTTCAACATACAATGTTAAATGTTAAAAAATAATCTTACCATTCATACATAGATATGTTATTGATATAAAAAAGATAAATACCATCTGTTTTGTATAACTCTGATCAATAATAGGCCTTGTTCTTTTAGCAATTGAGTGAAAAGTAATATGAAGAAGCATTTGCAATTAACTGTGACTTATTCTGAGTAGGGCAATTGGGGCTTTGTGCACAGATCTAATGAATAGAAAGAAGCTATTGAACAGCGTGACAATGGCAACTTCTTGAGATTACAAAAAAAGTAATAGGGAGAGAGCCCACCTTTGTCTATCATTTAATTCCCAGATGTACTGTCATGTAACAATATTAGGGTATAATGAATCTGCTCTGTTATTTGCTTTGCTGTGGGCTTTGAGCCAGGGAGTCATTCTGCCCGAGAGACAAAAGACACTCTGTCTGCTCAGAGATCCCTGCATCTTCCCGACACGTTTCCTCATACATTTTGTGAACTGTCTTTCCCCTCCCCTCTCCCTCTGTTATGTTAGCTGTGAACTGCAGTGAAAATCTGTCTGTGACAGACACTTTCAGTACTTGGTCAGCTGTCAGACAAGCGTGAGGTGAAAGACTTCAAATATGGCATTGGGCTCACAAACACACATGCACTCACGCACAGAGAAACAGCCATCACTGGCTACTGCTCAGGTCCAAGCACAAAAACGAAAACAAACCACCAAAAAAAAAAAAAGGAAGAAAAAAGCAAACAAAAAACCCAAACCAAAGAAGAAAGTGCTTCTGTGTAAGTCTGAGATCTTGCAAACAAAGGAAGCGTATTTAATGTTAATGTTCTGTTAAAACCAAACACCTAAGATCTAAACTTGCACTGCAGGGTTAGTAACATCTTCGTTCCTTACACAGAACTTGTCAGCAATGTATTTGCTGGAGGAGATCTCTGCTTTGAAAGTTATTTCCTTTAATGTCAATGCCAAGACAAACATAAAGGAAAAAGACTTGATGAGAAACTTGTGAATGCATGAATGGTCCAGGCTGACTTGTAGAATCTGAACTATACATCACCCCATCATTTGGGTACTTACATGGCACATGGTTAATGCATTTTCATAAGTCTAGCAAGGTTAGGACCATGTTGTTAGGATGCTGTAACCTTACCACATTAGTCTAAGGTACATTGCAGTGAAGTCACAATGTCTATTCAAAGTGCTGGGGCTCCAAGTGAAATATCCTCTTTAGGCTTTGTATCATAACAAAAGGGTGATGTCTCCTCATACAGCACTAGCTAAATCCTGCCTGTAAACACAACACAGTATTCAGGAAAATCAAACGAAGCACCTTAGCTGGTTCTAGTCTGAGATCAGGTCTTGAAAGTCACACTTTTCAAGATGTGACCAAATCTACAGAGCATAGGAGCAAGCCAGGGATTAGGTTAGAAAAGCTAAAGCCCTAATAGAATGAAAGCTGGCCAGGGACATCAAGGGAAACAAGAAAAGCTTCTGGACATATGACTGTGATAAAAGGAAGACTAGGGAAAATGTGGGCCCTCTCTGGAAGGAAATGGTAGACCTAGTTTCCCAGGATATGGAGAAGTCTGAGGTACTCAATTACTTTTTTGCTTCAGTCTTCACTGGCAAGGTGCTCCAGCCCCACCACCCAAGTTGCAGAAGGCAAAGGCAGGGACTGGGAGAATGAACTGCCTGCAGCAGGAGAATATCAGATTCAAGACCATATAAAGAACTGAAGGTGCGCAAGTCCAAGCCACCTGATGAGATGCATCTGCAGGTCCTGAGGGAACTGTCAGATGAAGTGGTTAAGCAAGAAGGGCTGGAGCCCCCCTCATACAAAGACAGGTTGAGAGAGCTGGGGTTGTTCAACCTGTAGAAGAGAGGCTCCAAGGAGACTTTGGAGCAGCCGTCCAGTATCTAAAAGGACCTACAAGAAAGCTGGAGAGGGCCTTTTGACAAGGGCCTGTAGGAACAGGACAAGGGAGAATAGCTTTAAGCTGTCAAGGATGAGATTTAGATTAGATATTAAAAAGAAGCTCTTCCCTTTGACAGTGGTGAGGCCCGGGCACAGATTGCCCAAAGAAGTTGTGGCTGACTGTCCTGGGTGCAGCAGTAGCAGTCATTTTTCTCCTTCTTGGTAGCTGGTGCAGTGCAGTGTTTTTGACTTTCGGCCTGGAAACAGAGCTGATAACAATGATGTTTTGGTCTGGCCAAGGACTTTGTGAGCCTCATGCTCTGCCAGGGAGGAGGGGAAGCCGGGAGGAAGCAGAGACAGGACACCTGACCTAAACTGACCAAAGAGGTATTCCATACCACAGCACGTCATGCCCAGGATGTAACTGGGAGTTACCTGGAAGGGCTGGTAGGCTGCAGGGTTGGAGGAGGTATCTTGGTAGAGCTGGGGGGGCGCGTTATCGGTCGGCAGGTGGTGAGGTGTTGTATTCTCTTCCCTTGTTATTTCCTTTATCATTATTATTATTGGTGGCAGCAGTAGTGATTTGTGTTATACCTTAGTTACTAAACTGTTCTTATGTCAGCCCGTGGGAGTTGCATTCTTTTCATTCTCTTCTCCATCCCTCCAGGAGTAGGGGGAGGGCAAGAAGCAGGGGGAGTGAGTGAACGAGCTGTCTGTCTGGGTTTAAACCATGACACTGGCCCATCCCTGGCAGTGTTCAGGGCCAGCTTGGATGGGGCTTGGAGCAACCTGGTCTAGTGGAAGGTGTCCTGTCCACAGCAGGGAGGGTGGAATTGGATGAGCTCCAAAGTCCCTCCCCACCCAAACCATTCTGTGATTCCATGCAATAAAGCATTTGGGCTAGAGTACACAAACAATACAAGAAACTCTTCGATTTTCTTCTGATTCTGAGACATATTTCAGATTCACAAAGTTTCACATCTTTTAGTGTAATCTATAAATCTAAACAAAGAATATGTCCCACATGAATGTCTCTAATATTTAAAGGTATTCCTAATACCTCTGGATTTCTGCAAACAACTAAATCTTACTGCCAGTGATTGCAACCAGGGTCAGGACATAAAGGTCAAATGTTGGCACCTACAATTAGGTGTGTGAACTTGAATCTTGGCATAGGTTCACTCTTGGTCAGTGGAGAGATACAGGCAACTGTGGAGGATGGTACAACAAGTGTGAAAAGATATCGAACATGAATTGGATAGAACTGTCTGAACTCTATCTTCACTGATTATGGACTGAATACTAAGGTTAACTAAATGCCTAAAATTGAGACAGCTGTGTCTCCATTTTTGTTCCTTATCTTAGCTATTCTTGGCTGTGTAAGGTGCCCTGGTATATCTGAGACAGCCACCCAGGGCTGTCAAATATAACAAAGCATCAATGGGAAGTTTACTTCAGAACCAGTAGCTAATGTTAAGGCAGAATATTTTACAGCATCTCAAGACAGTGCCAGGCACTGAAATTGGGGCAACTGAATTCAATATCTAAGGGAAAGTGACTGAATCAGGCAGTGGGCTGTATTCAGCTGCCCAAACTTTGGTATTAAGAAGTGTCATTTTAGAAGCCATACAGACATGACAGACAATTTCTGGGAAATCACCAGAATTCTGAAGCATAGCTGAAGCCAGGCAAGATAACTCAGGATGCCTGAAATAATAGGCATGTAATTAATTTGCCTACATATAGACATTTAGGGTTATTTTAAGTACTGCAGGATGTCTTACCTACCCTCCATCTGACACTCCAGAAGGGTAGTCTCCCATAAACGCTGTGTAATACCTGTCAGTACCATGCATATGTTTCGAATATGCTACAGCAAAATTGGCAACAGACGTCCATGTTTCAGCAACAAAATCCTCTCTTATATGTCTGCACTCCAAACTTCCCTGAGCATGTGGAGATCCAACCTTGCAAGTTGTCACCCACATAGCACAGAACTGCAACTGTCAGCCAGCTAAGGCACAGAGCAATGTAGTGCAGTATGGTGTGTGATCCAAAGCAGATAACCTTCTTCCCAGACAGTGCTCATGGCTCCATGAATGAAGACATTTGTTCCTTCTTGCAGATAATCCAAGCTTGCTCAGCTTTCTCTACACTTACTAGTGAGGGCATACCCAAAGAGGACACTCAGTCCCTTCCGGCAGATGTACAGCATACGAGCTAA
Source organism: Pezoporus occidentalis (assembly GCF_034315485.1). NCBI lineage: Eukaryota > Metazoa > Chordata > Aves > Psittaciformes > Psittacidae > Pezoporus > Pezoporus occidentalis. The sequence goes on along the minus strand of NW_026915910.1, from coordinate 4,025,496 downwards.
GATCTGAATTATGACATTTTTTTGTAAGGGTAGGAGAAAGGAAGGGTTGGCTTTGTGTACAGAAATTAAGTTCCGTTTGTGACTGAGCCACAAACTGCCTGCATTTGACAAGCAGCTCTTTTCTTCTTGTTTCCACCTATCGCATCATGCAATTAATATTACTTTCCCTTTTCTGAGATAATTTGGGTAGACACATTCATTGATGCTTATCAAATATGTTCAGAATTATCTTTACCACTGAAATTTTTAAAACCCTCACTGGTTCTTGCTAGAGAAACAACAGTCACAGTTACCTCCTGACAATACTGAACTACTTCATTTCTTTTCCACCCCTCTTGTCCTTCTTCTTTCTGACGAGCACCATAAAGCTCCTCTTAGCCTTCACAGATTTAGTCTTCATCTAATGATAGAGTTCATTTTCTTGTTCCATACTTCAGCAACTGGCATTCTTTTCTCCTTGCCCTGACTCTGACTGGATTCTACGTTTTCCCAGTCTGTCTTCACAAGTGCCCCTTTCCCCAGCATGGGAAACCAGAGGAAACCACACAAAAACCAGAGGGAAGCTACAGAAATTCCCTGTGAAGAGAAGAAAATACTAACCCTCCAGGGGTGTACACCAGCTTTGAATTTATTATCCCCTTCCTTCACCTATTTCCTTCAGCTACTGCCTTACTGGTTTATCTTAAAATGACTGTTAGTATCTTTCATTAATTAGATAAATAAAAATATTGTTGAAAGGAAGACTTAAAAATATTAGATTTTAATGTGGCTATTCAATAATCATAAGATACAGTATGATATTGTTTGGGTGTGAACTTCAAGATGAAATGAAAAATGTCCTAAAGATGCTCAAGGGTAAATGCCTGTATTTAATTAAATTAATTCCATTCCAGGTACCTAAATCACTCAGAGAACATGGTCTTAACGGTCTTTATAACACTATTTTCTTCAGAATTTTTCATCACATTTCCTAGTAAATCTTGGGTTCAAGTGAATTGAAGGGGGATATGACTATTTAAGCCACTAACACAGGAGGCAGAAACAGCTACATTGTCATGTAGACTGCAAATATTTACTTACTAAGAAGAAACAAAATGCACAATTCAGTAGCAATGTCTGTATTTCTTTCTTATATTGTAATCACACTTGACTTAGTTTTGGCACAGCAGTTCTTTAGATGTGCGGATTGATAGATTAAGTGTCCAAGTTTCCTGTATTGCGTAGGTCTATTAACAGAGAACACCCAAGGAAAATTATAAAAAAAAATATAAAGTTCAGCTTTTATTACCTTTATATGCATAGGATTTAGTGTGACATTAGAGACAGTATTATTTCAGAAGCTGTTTGGAATCATGTCCAGGTACTTGACAACAGGATGTTTTTTAACCTATAGAAGGAATAGAAGAAAAGAAATTACTCCCAAAGACACTAGGGTTTCACAAGATGGAAGTGCATTATTCAGAGAAATTATTAAAGTCTCTAGCTGTAGTAAATTTGTGCCTGAACATTTCCTGTTCATGATATTAAAACAAGGCTGTTTTGTGGGAGGTAGGTCAGAAATATCTGTGGCTTTCCCCTTTCTGTTAAAGGCCACAGTGTGCAATTCTACTCTGCAATTAGCAAAAGCCTACATGTGTTCATAGAGATATTGAGAAGGTCCACAGCAGCTCTCTGGTTCTTGGAGCTCTTTCTGCTATACATTAATGAAGGACATAATAAAGAGCAAATATTTGGATTCAGGTTTGACTGGATGCCTTGGCTTTGGCCATAAGAGGAGACGTAACGCTTCAGTTCTCAAGTCCTTTCATGTGATAACATGTATACACCACCACAGCAAGTGAAACAATGCATGGTACTGGAACAGAATGCATCTGCACCATGAACACAGCTCCCCTTGCCCAGTGGATTTTCCGCTCTTCTCTGAGTAATGAAGAGATAAAGAAACACATGCAGGGATATATAAAAACAGAACTCAATTTTGCAGCAAGTTTTCCTTCCACTCAGATTCCTTAATTTTTAATTCCAAGTCTTCTTGCTTAATAAATACATTACTAGTCTTAAACATAAGACTGATATTTCTGTAACAGATTCTTGCTTTAGACCACCTCAGGGTTTGATCAGGCTAAACTAAAACAGATGAGACTGTAACTAAAACATCCCTGTGGAAAGAAGAGAAATGAGAGCTCCATTAGTGAACTGCAGCATTCAGTGGAGATACTGAATTTTGAAACACTTATGAAAGTGTTTAATAAAGTGCTGCTTTATTAAATGTTCAACAAAAGGTAATAAATATATACCAGACATTAATAAAATTCCAAAGAATGCTCCTTGTTTTATATCTTTCCCAGGCCCGAAATGGTTATCACAGATGTTCCCTTCAATGACATCTAATATATTCTTCTTGACGTTCTGACACAAATCAAAGTTTATAACAGCAGATATGCTAGAAATTAACTGTATCAAAGATCCAAATGAGGACTTATAGAAAAGCATGGTATGATACAAGGATATTGTTATACAAACTTGCTATACTGCTAAAATAGTGACAAGAGACATCTCACCCTGAACATGGAAACACTTCTTTCAGATAAGTGAAAAATAAAGGTTTAATTTGATTTTCAGTTGCATTTTTCTGCGTGACTGCCTAATAGAGCAGATCCTTGAAACATAACACTAAATAAATGCACTATTGCTAAATGCCTTTCCTATGGCAGAAATCTGAAGTTACTAAATAAACAGGTTAGTTAACCTTCTTCTTCTAAGTCATACTTGCTTAGAGTTCCTGGCTTTAGGACTCTTAGAAGAACTACAGAAAAGCCTGGGTTTTGTGCTCTGTATGCAGAAATTAGGGATGATATAAAAGGAAGGAAGAGCCATTGACTCTTGAAAGAGCCGGTATTACCTTTAGGATAGAAGCACTTTGCCTCAGTGATTAACTTTTCAACCAGTCTATTCCTAGAGATACACAGTGGAACCTTCAGGCTGCTGTCCTCCAGTAGTTATGCTTAATGTCACAGTATTTCCACCAGTTTACTGGTAAACCTGGAGTCTTTGACATCACAACAGTGGGGTGGAAATAGAAGCTGAGGCATTGAGTTTCTTTCAGGATTATTAATATTGTTTGGAATCTCAGTAATGGACTAAAAATATTTATCAAGCGTGTGATCTGAGGTTACACTGTTCACAGAGAAATTACCTCCCTGAGATAAATGCAGATGATACCTAGAAAAGAACACACTTTTGTTCAGGGTAATAAAAAAATTACACGCTCAAATAATTGAGAACATTTTCGTCATATGGAGCATGAGAAAATAATGTGGCCAATTATGTCTAAAATACCAGTGGGAAAACTGCCAGAAGGTCTCTTTGGCCTTTAAGAGCAATGCATTTATTGACTGTTCCATTTGCGTAACTGGCATGAAATTTCAGATGAGCATTTGGGCTTTTGGTTTGTGACTGGTAGAAAATGAGACAGCTCCAGCCATTTATAGTGCAGGACTGCTGAACAGAAGAGATCGGATGTTTGTGAAGGTGAAAATTCTCTCTCAAATGTTTTGACATCACTAATCCAGGTGTCTGTTCAATCAGTGAACAGGGTTACCACCCAAGGTTGGTCTCCAAGTAGTATGAACCTTAAAGACTAAAAGTGAATCTTTAGATTGATTAACTTAGCTGAGATTAATCCTAATCTATGATAACAATTATTTTTTCCTCCACCAGAAAAAAAATCAATTTTTTTCTAAATCTAATTGTTATCTTATTCTGTCTACAATTATGAACTGGAATTATGGAATAAAACCAGGAACACCTAGATATTTGGAAACTGCCTCCCACATACAGGAATATTTCTGCAGAGTGGGTTTTCAGAGACTTTTGTGTCATCGAGACTAGGCCAAGTTCTCTTTGTAGCCAACAAGAACAGACAATACTTTTAGAAGCTAATTTACTTAAGATAGGTGTCTAAGATGGGAAAATAGAAAGGTGACTCTTAGTCTCTGACAACTACTGAGAGATTCTAGATGACTATTCTGTGCTAGATCTAAAGATAGGTGAGAGGAATCCGAAGTATGATACTTTATATAGTTTATTAGTGTTTTATGTTCTTGTTATGATAGCCTCTGGAATCTTGTTCTGTGCTAAGAAACCATTGTCAAAGATGCTGTACAAATGAGAACAAATGGATGCTTTTCCTCCTAGAGGTTGTATAGCTAGCTACCAGACACAATAAAAGAGGGGTATAGATAAGCAGGGATAACAAATGGAGATAATAAGGACAAAATGAAATGGTTTTGACCTATTTGTAAGAATAATATCCACAGACTAGAGCGAGCTTACTGCACTGAAATATTTTATAGGCATCAAAGCAAAGAAGATCCAGCATTAGCTCTGCAAATGTTTACTGACCATTTTCTCATTAAAAAAGTAAAGATGCTCAAAAATTACCAGTTAAAGGGTGAAAGTCATCACCAGGGGCTGTGTAAGTCATGGTCAGAATCGAAAGAGTGTGTGAAAGAAAAATGTCAGAAAACAGAAAGAGGAAACAAATAGTTTATGACTGACAAGATGGAGTTGACATGTAAATTTTAAGAAAGATAAGGAATCGATCATATTTAAATTAGCAAAGCTAGGCATACGGGCATCTTATAAATGCCTGAGACTTAATGTAATTTATTGGTGAAGTGAGGTTTAGATAATCAGGTTTTCTGTGTGCATGACCACTTTGCTTCCTTAGTGGCTGTGATGTATTTCATCAACCTTTAGACATCTTCAGTATAGAAATCTAAAGATGAGTTAGTTGCTCTAGGCTTTATTTAGAGGAAATGAAGAAAACCAGACATTTATAGGCTTTTATGGGTATAATGTATTTTAAATAAGTGATACAGGATGAAATTATTCATATCCTGGAAGTGTCCATTTTTCTTCATATGCTATCAAGGGAAATGTGTCTAACTAGCTTCAATGATATCAAAGAAGTTGATTTCCCAAATTTAACAAAAATTACACTGAAAAGACATTTTCTCTGCGTGTTGGTGGGTGGAGGGAAGGGGATGCTAGTAAGTCAACTTTTACCAGACACTCAAGAGTTTAAATGTTTGTCTTAGTACTTATTTTAACAGTAAGCTTAATACAGACTTTTCTGATTAGGAATAAGAAGGCATTTCAGTTCAACATAATATTAAAATTAATTCTGAGAACAAAATAGTACATAGTAAGCTCAGGAGAGCTCAACAGAAAAACAATATCCTCTCAAAAGTCACTACTGGGGCCAATAATACGAATAGATTGAGCTGTAGAGCCAGAGAGGCAATCTCTAAGACTGTATTTACACATTGTATATTTTTGACAGTCAAGATGAAAACACTTGATATAACCACCCTTTATCATCCCTGATACACATTTTAGCACTTAGCTTTGCTTCAGAATCTTGGGGAGGTGTGGTTATGTCATGTCCCCTGTGCACAAGGAGACAATGGTACTTCCACTAGAAAAGATTTGGTAGGAGTCCTTCATATACAAGTTTGTTTCAGCCTTGATGAAAGGGACATAAGTATCCTGATGGACAACAAGATGAACATGAGTTAGCAGTGCGTTGCTGCATAGTAGCCTATAGTCTTTACCTTAGAAGCCACAGTTTGCCAGAATCACAGATCACCAGAGTGCAACTTTTTCCATTAGTAACACTTATAACAATTATCCTAGTAACACTTACTTTCTCAATTTCAACAATTAGAGGTTTCCACTGTAATTAATTAAACTGTCATATCTGTCAACAAGTAAAATAAGACAAGTCTCATTTGGTACTTTTCCAGGGTAAACAACGTAAAAATCACACAACTGTTGAATAATTTTGGTTGCACAAGACCTCTGAAGCTCATCTGTTCTAACACCATGTTCAAAGGACTGCCGACTTGAAAGTTAAATAACATTGCTGAGCACTTTGTCCAGTTTTTAATATCTCCAAGTATGCAAAAACTACCACCTCACTAGTCAGTTGACCTCAGGGGTTAACAAGCCTTGCTATAAACATTTTCTTTATATCCAGTCAGGGTTGTAATCTGTAGTCCTTACCTCATACCCATGTTGTGAACAAATCCATCTCTACCTTTCCCCTTTCTGACGTAGTGGCCCTTTGCTAGGTTTACTCCAGTTTGTTCATCTTTGATATTTTGGGGATTCCAAAACTGAACACAGTAGTCCAGTTTCAAAAGTGCTGAAAACAAGGGCATATTTGCTTTTTTCAGTATTCACTCTACATAGTGCCTAATACAGTGCAATATATGGCTAGTCCTCACTATTACAAGGGAGCACTGTTGAATCACAAAATCATAGAGTCACAGAATGGTTGAGGATGGAAGGGACCACTGGGGGTCATCTAGTCCAACATCCTTGCTTAAGCAGGGTTGCCTAGAACATGTAGCTCAGGATGTGTTCCATAGCTCAAGAGTTCTGTATCCAGATGGCTCTTGAATATCTCCAGGGAAGGAGATCCCACAACCTTTCTGGGCAACCTCTTCAAATGCTCAATCATCCTCACAATAAAGTCCTTCCTCATGTCCAGGTGTAACTTCCTGTGTTTTAGTTTATGCCCATTGCTCTCATCCTGTCACCTGCTACCACTGAGAATAGTCTGACCCCATCCTTTTGACATCCCCCACTTCAGATACTTATACATATTAAGCAGATCCCCCCTTAGCCTTCCCTTCTCTAGGCTGAACAGGCACAGCTCCCTCAGCTTTTCCTCATATGAACAAAGTTCCAGACCCTTAATCGTTCTAGGAGCTCTTCATTGGATTTGCTCCATGACCTCCACTCTCTCTTGTACTATGGAGCCCTGAACTGTACACAGTACTCCAGGTTGAGGCTTCACTAGGGCTAAGGAGAAAATGAGGATCACCTCCCTTGTCCTGCTGGCAGTGCTCATCCTGCCAATCCAGGATACCACTGACCTTCTCAGGCACATTGCTGCTGGTTCATGAATGATGTTTTGTTCACCAGGACCCCAAGATTCCTCTCAGCAGAGCTGCTTTCCAGCAGGTCAGCCCCCATCCTGTAGGGGTGCATGGGGTTATTCCTCCCTAGGTGCAGAACCCTGCACTTACCTTTGTTAAATTTCAAAAGGTTTCTCTCAGCCAATCTCTCCATCCTGTCTAGATCCCTCTGAATGACAGCACATCACCCTAGGGTATCAGCCACTCCTCCCAGTTTTTTTATCGTCAGCAAAGTTGCTGGGAAGGCATTCGATCCCTTCATGCAAGTCACCGATGAATAAGTGACTCATATGCAACTTGTTGTCTACCAACAATCCTTAAGTGCTTTTAGTTAGAGCTGTTCCCTAGATAGTCAGTCCTCCCAGCTATTTGCTTTTGGATCTTTTCTGTCAAATCACTTCTTCAGCTTTTTGAGATTCACCTGAACAGCAGCTGTATTATCCAGCATATTGACTGCTGCCTGCAACTTGGTGTCAACCTCAAGTTTGCCAAACATGTGTGCTCCTTTCTATGCAATTATAAACCAATAAATCACACCATTACCATTTGTTTGGTAGAGCAAATATATGGGTTTCCCAGGTAATGAAAAGCAAAAGATTGTTCTGAAAGCACACTTCACAAGAGACTACAGTAGGAGCTGAGTGACTACAAGGAAGGAAGATGTGAATTTAAATGGAAAAATAGCCACATTATATATTGTCCTGGATTTAGCAGTAGCAGTTTTCCTCCTTCTTAGTAGCTGGTGCAGCACTGTGTTTTTGACTTTCGGCCTGGGAACAGAGCTGATAACACTGATGTTTAGTCTGACCAAGGACTTTGTGAGGTTCATGCTCTGCCAGGGAGGAGGGGAAGCTGGGAGGAAGCAGATAGGACACCTGACCTAAGCTAGCCAAAGAGGTATTCCATAACACAGCACGTCATGCCCGGGATGTAACTGGGAGTTACCTGGAAGGGCACTCTCTGTTTGGTTGGGCTCGTTTCAGCGGGTGGTATCGTATTCTCTTCCCTTGTTATTTCTCTTATCGTTATTATTATTGGTACCCAGGAGATGACAGTCTTGTTCAGAATGCATGGTTAAAGGTCTTTCCGAATCATGGTTAAAGCCCTTCCCAAATCTTCGCTCGTGAAGCCAAGCCACCATTATTATTGGTGGTAGCAGTAGTGATTTGTGTTATACCTTAGTTACTGGACTGTTCTTATCTCAACCCGTGGGAGTTACATTCTTTCAATTCTCCTCCCCATCCCTCCGGGAGTGGGGGGAAGGAGGGGAGTAGAAACTGCGTGGCTGGCTTGCCGACAGGGCTTAAACCATGACATATATAAAAGCAATGACAGCTGCTCTGGTCAGTAATTACTTGAGACTAAATGTAGACAGAAACAGTCAAGGTGCCCACAAATACCCTTCTGATTTGTCAGTATTTCCACCCATTCTCATCTTATTCCATATACCCAGAAATGCCAAAACAAATATGTGCTCTAATGTTGGTGTGCACAATAATCTCTTAATCTTTATCCACTAGTGGGTAAAAGTATCAATGACAGAAATATCCTTGTCTCTTTCTTTGACTTTTACACTGTAGGACTGATGTAAAGAAGCCATAGCATGAACAGGAACTTGGCCCAATACATTATTTTACCCTCATGGAAAAGTCAATAAGCAAGATTCCATCTTGTTTGCAACAATGTCAATGTGGAGGCACCTCAGTAGCCAGCTGAGTTTATTTGCATTGCTGGAGATTAAGATCAAGTCTTACTATAATTGGATGCGTCAATCATTAGCACAGAGCCTTTGTACCTGGCATTGACATTGACTGCAAATTTCACATACAAGGAGCATTAAATACAAAACTCATTTCAGAGTATTTTGTCTCTGTCAGTACAAGAGGTAAGAGGAAACAGAAATGGACCGAAACCTTCTTGGAAGACTGTGCACTTGACAATGCACAGTTCTATCTGGTCACTATTTGAATTCTATAACACCTGTGACGCTGAGTCATCTTGTCCTATCAGGAAACAGAAGAGGTATAAATCTCCCTCCAGTGAAGAACCCCAGTCACTTCCACAACTACCTGAAGAAGGACGGAAGAAACCTCCGATCTTCCAGGAAACAAAAAGGTAGGATTGATCTGTTTGCTTAAAGTATCACAATTCTTTTCATGTGTTAAAATGCAAACTATTGTCAGATGACTTCTTGAACAATTTAGGACAGCCACAGAAAGAGGATTTTATTTATTGAAAAAATAAGGACTACATAGGCAGTAGTGTAACACAACCTGGAAAGAAAAAAAGAGAAAATTTATGAATAATCAAAAACAGATTAAAAAAAAACTGTGTGCAAGAAATTAATTAGGCAGATTATATGCACATACAGAAAGAGACAGACCAAATTCTTGAATTGGATATATATTCAGTTCAGTATATTTTCTTGCTTTATGTAGCTATCACAATTTATTTTCAGGGGTGAGGAAATTACCACCCTGTGCAATTTACCACCAATGTACAAGGTGATTGTTAAGTAGGACTTTGTGCAATAATACTGTACAAGTGAAATAGCAGCTACTATTATTCCATTCCAGGTCTTTTTCAAGGATAATAAAAAATAATGAGGATGGGTTTTTGTAATAGGTATCGAATTGTATGAACCATTTAAGACACACCTTTTTTTTTTTTAGGAGGAGAGATGGGAAAAACATATTCACACAAGTTTGCTAAACTCATACAAACTAGGGATGCTAAAGCACCATCTTTCAGTGGCAGATCCCTGTACACAGATGGAGTTGCAGGAAAGTCAGTAAGACTTGGCACATGTCCTGATTTATGTTTGATTGAGGGGGAACAAGGGAGGGGGACAGGGAGATTGATTTTAGGACCAGTGCCTAGAAATTAATGCAGAGCAATTAAATTTACATCTCATAAACTATAAGCATTTGGTTGAAATCAGTGGGATTGCCAAAAGTATGTTAATATCTTGGAGCAGGAAACCCACTAGATCTTAAAAAGCATTTCAATGGCATTTTGAAACTTGTATCATGTATTAAATTACCAATTATATTTAATTGAAAGTTAATTCATAGAAAATATTACAGTGAATGAAAACTTTGCCCATGTCTTTAAGTCAGCGTCTTCATTTGATTTTGCAAACCAGAAAGCTTCACAATTTCAATGAAAAGTTATTTCTCTTTTGAAACAATTTGGTTTTACACATTTTAAGATCAAAAAAGGTTGTTTTCTAGTTGCTTATCATCACATTTCACACTCAGAAGACACAGTTTTGCTTGTAACTTGAGTACAGCTAAAAATAACCCCCAACTCCTTTTACTTTCTAGTCAGAAATTAAGTTAAAAGAATAGTTTTTCATGTTATTGGGAGTATAACCTTTTATTACTAAACACCTAGGTTATATACATTGCAAAGCTTTGTAACTGCTTTGAGAAATAGGAGCTAGAAAGGTTAGAAAAAAAACTTCTGTGATCATGAAGCACTTCAAAGAGGCACAGGTGATGTCAAAATTAAACATAAGAGACATAAATCAATATCTAGAACAGAAAATCAATGACTTTTACTGTTAATTATCAGTATGTTTTTCCTCCAGACTAACTAGATATTTTCTCAACTACAAGAACTTGGAATAAGCCACCCTAGTTTGAGGCTGTGAGAGTATAATTGTACATATGGGGCCAGTCTGTCCAATTTTTTGCCTCTGAGCTACAACTGCCCATAGCCACAGTCCACTTCCACTCTTTGTTCTTTAGTAGAGCTCGAGTAACATCTTTGCCTACGGGATGGGGACTGTGAGTCACCTCCAGTACAATGTAAAAAAGCTGGTGAGGAAAATGGGCCTTGTTGTACCATTTGAAAAAAGGAGTTTTTTCTTACCCACATGTTCTCCCAGAGCCGGAGCACCTTGTGTTTTATATAAAATAGTTGCCTCGAGGTAAAGGGGTTCTGCTGAGTATGAATAGATCAGCAAACCTTATTGGCCTTTCCCCAAGAACAAATTAAAGTTAAAACCTGCAGCCCCCTCGAAACCAAATAAGAAGTTAAGCTAATATTATATCACTGTGGTAACATGCCCATAAATTCCCTTGGAGTGGGAGGCTGGGAATAATGCCAAAATAAGTAAACTCCACTCTAGTCACCTGCTTGCCTACCCAAGGTAGCTAAGCAGAAACAATCTGAATATAACTCCTATGTCTGATTGCAATCAGACACGTGAACTTTAAGATTACCTGCACTACCTCCTGGATCACTATAGTGGTTTGAAATGGCATCTTGAGCCTCCTAAGCAAGTAGAGTCCAGGGTCTGGTAGTTGCTTCTTTAAAGAGAGAAGGTTCTCATTTCTGGTGTCATTTCACACTACCTGTAACATAATCAAGAGCTGTCATAAAAAAAATAAATAATTAAAAAAAAAAAAAGCCACCAAAAAATGCTTTCTGAAATAAGTCTTTCCCAGGAAGCCAGAGCTGGCCCAGTTCTAGTCCAGCCAGTTCTGCCCCAGCTCACATGTGCTGGTCATTAAGTAAGGGTTTTAAATCCTGACTCAGACACCTAAGTGTAGAGATCACCACATCGGTTGGGAGTTTAATTCCCCTTTCAACCCATTCAGACCAGTCTAAGCAGGCAATGGGGTGTAGGGGGCATTTCAGATTAACACAAGCTAAAAGCAGCATCTCACCCCAGCTGTTCCACAGTATGGCAATAAGCAGAAGGTTTCCTATGGGAAGGGAAGCACAAAGGTCCTCACAAATATACTGTGAATTCAGGTGAAGGTGTTTGGCCAGGATTATAACAGGAAGTATGATATGTAGAAAGCATTTGGTTTATAGAAATTTGGATATTCAGAGGGGGAAATAACTATTTTTTTTTTTTTTTACTTCTAAAAATGGGAGGAGGAGAGAAGGAGAGAAGAAAGAAAACTTACCTTGTTACTTGAGTATAAGCCCGGAAATACACAGAAAGATGCATTATGTATTGAGAGAAATGAAAGCTCAGTAAAAAAAAAATAGTAAATCCCCATTCTCCACTTTTCAGAGATGATTCTGCTGGTGGTGTTCCTGTGTCTCACAGTCGTGGTGCCTCTGTCCACTGCAGAGGTATGATGCACACTTTGTACGCAGAAAATCTAGATGGGACCTGGGCACTTGTGGTCTGACTGAATATGGCTTTTCCTTTGCACACTGTCATATGCAGAAAGAGTCTAATGAGATATCCAGGATCTGGAAAACATTTATCCTTGAAGTCTGTTTAATTTCAAAGCAGTAGACTGGTTCTACACTTACACACTAAGGAATCTATAGACTCAGTGTTGCTTATGATTTGGGTCAGAAATGACTCTATTTGTCAGAAGCTCCAATATACAGATCTAGTAGTTTGCACCTCACAAAGATCATAGAATCACAGAATGGTTTGGGTTGGAAGGGACTTTAAAGATCACCTAGTTCCAACCCCCCTGCCAAGTCTGATCTAGTAGCTTAAATTGAAGAAGTCTTCCAGGATATCGCAGCCATCCACAGAGGGCTGGCATATATGACACAGGAAGCTCTATGTTGTAGAACCACTGAAAGTGCTACTGCACATGGAAGCACCCCTCAAGATGCTTAGGAGGCAAAGCATATCACAGTAATTCCTCCATCACAAGGATCATGTCATTGATTGATATTAGTATGTTGGTATTTTAGTATTTCCTAGACAGGATACAGGATTTAGTTACATTCAAATGAAAAAGAGAAACATAACACGTTCTTTCAATTTAGGAACCTGAAGATTTCGATGCTCTGTCAACTAACAGAACAGATCAGCAAAACCTTATTGTTAACACACATAATACCCTCAGGAGAGGAGTAAAACCAACTGCCAGCAACATGTTGAAGATGGTAAGTTGTGTGCTGTAAATCTATTTTTAATGCATAATGGACTCTGTGAGAAATACAGGACTGTATGCAAGGTCACATTATTTTATTTAGCCACAAATTCATTCTCCAGAGCTTTATTAAGGTTTGATTATGGCCATCACCAAGAGAAACATAAAGTTGGGCAGGTGGAAAAAAAAGTCTGGAAAATTTTGTGATGTATGAACAACAATGTCTCTTTCTTTTGGGAAAAAAAAAAAAAAAGAATTGGAAAAGGAGGAGCCACAGCATTGTTAATTGATTCTGATTGCTCTTCATCAGTCTTCACAGTTTCTGTTCTCCTGGATGCATAGTAACTTTGTTCCTACACCCAAAAAGGGGAGGAAAATTATTTTATATATGTTTTTTCCTGATTTGAAGTGTAATTTCCAAATGTTGTTCGTTCATAAGGATTATTAATTGACATGTGTCTGAATGACTAGTATTTCCTTCTTTCATTAAGGAATGGAATGATCCAGCTGCAAAGAATGCCCAAAACTGGGCCAATGAATGTACTTTAAGACACAGTCCTGCTAGCAGGAGGAAAACTAGTAAGTGAAACGTGTGCTAACTGAATAATATCATATGTATTACTGATATGACCAGTTTCAGGATTTTGTTTTGTTTTTTTTTGTTTTGTTTTATGTGGAGATGCCATTTATATACAATGTGATTTTTTGGTGCATGGGACAAAGGCAAAATTCTAGATATAAATCTGTTTAGCAAGTGAGAAAAGTTCAATCCTATTCTCATTCCATCTGCATCAGTTTTACAGAGGTGTATCCCGGTTTCTTCAGTGGGTGAAAAAAATAATACCAAGAAAACGTCGTCTCTGAAAATATCTATCAGAAAAGATAGATTCTAGACCCAGTTTACAGCAGAAACCAACTTGTGTGTGCTGGATGAAACTGTCTGGGAAGGAAGGTTCAAAAAGTGAAGGTCCAAATTTGCAAATAGCAAAATTACAGTCATAAATCTGTGACGTACATGTGCAGGTGTTATCTACAGACATGCAGAAAGTCTGTCAACAACTACCAGCCAAACAGGCTGCCCATGCTGCAAACTGGTCAAGTGACAACTCCAGTACTGACAAAGGGTGATGTCACTGAACTGGAAAAAAACAAAATACACTGTTGTTCCATCTGGGATGAGAATTTCTATAGAAACCATACTTTCTTTGCTGTCTGTTTCTCACACATGTGTCTTTTTTGCATTTCTCAGTACATTTCTCTTTTCAGATGTACAATGTGGGGAAAATCTCTTCATGTCAACTGGCCCTTTCTCATGGTCAGATGTTATTCAGTCCTGGTACAATGAGGAGGAAAATTTTGAATACGGAATTGGAGCAAAAACACAAGGTGCTGTGATTGGCCACTACACTCAGGTAGGTGACAGTTTTTTATATTTCAGGAAGAATATATAAATCTTTCTATGTTAGCTAAACAACTCTTAGCCTCTCATTATCTTTAAAGGGAGCAAGTACAATGGTCGTATGAGAGTTATTCTGACAAAACAAGGTAAAAACTTTTAAAGTAACAGAATTAAATAGAAAACAATATGCTAAGTGTCTTTATGGAGTAAAGATTAAAGATACTGATGTTTCAAGACTTCAGGAAGAAGCAAAAGGAAGAAACTTATTTGTTTGTCCAAACTCTGAAAATTGCTCAGACACTGGAATAATAGAGTTATTAAAATATCAAGAAGGAAATATAAATAGGTTTGTTGCATTCTACAGAGTTCCATTGACTCAGAGAATTTCTTGGACAATGGCTCCTGATAACCTCATCTTTTCACATGCATGAAACGCAGAATACAAAATGAAAACATATAAAAATGAGACAGTTTAACTCAAACTTATAATATGTATGCGTGATAAATTATTACCATATCTTATAGAATCATAGAATCATAGAATATTCAGGGTCGGAAAAGACCTCAAGATCATCTAGTTCCAACCCCCCTGCCATGAGCAGGGACACCTCACACTAAACCATGCCACCAAAGGCTTCATTCAACCTGGCCTTGAACACCGCCAGCAGTGGAGCATTCACAACCTCCTTGGGCAACCCATTCCAGTGTCTTACCACCCTTACAGTAAAGAACTTCTTCCTTCTATCCAATCTAAACTTCCCCTGTTTAAGTTTTAACCCGTTACCCCTTGTCCTGTCACTACAGTCTCTAATGAAGAGGCCCTCTCAAGCATCCCTACAGGCCCCCTTCAGATACTGGAAGGCTGCTGAGATCTCCATGCAGCCTTCTCTTCTCCAGGCTGAACAGCCTTAACTTTCTCAGCCTATCTTCATAGAGGAGGTGCTCCAGTCCCCTGATCATCCTCATGGCCCTTCTCTGGACTTGTTCCAACAGTTCCATGTCCTTTTTATAATATTATCTTAAATAGTACTTGGTTCAGGGGTAAAAGCAGAGAAAAAAAATGTTTTTTGAGGAATGTGGGACTTATATTTTACTATAAAGGGTAAATAAAGTGACTTACCTTGGTTGCAAATGTTTCTTTAATGCATTTTGTACTTAACTTATTTTAAAATATATATTTTTCATCCTCTTACCATTTTTATTCTTATACCTACAGGTGGTTTGGTACAGTTCTTATCAAATTGGATGTGCTGTCGCTTTCTGTCCCAACAGAACATACAAATACTTTTATGTCTGCCAGTACTGCCCCATGTATGTATTGACTCTGATTCTAGAACTTCATATATACATTATCAAAATTAGTTGGGAGATAGATAGTGAAATTTGTATTAGGGCATATCACCCATAGCTGAAGAACAGGTCTGAAGACCATATTAGGAATATGAAATGACAGAAACATACTCATCAAAGGAAGAGTCAAAAGGAGCAAAAGCATAAAATATATGAACGTGATACTGATTTTCAGATTAAACTTCATTTGTCTAAAAATTCTGATTGTCATAATAAATAAATAAATAAATGTTTTCCACATTCTACTTTCAGAAAGGCATGTCAATATGTACAGTATAGTGAAGACTATAATTAATACCAAAAAAATGCAGTGTGAATTTCAAGGCAGAATGGTGTTTTCATAAACTACCTAAAATTAATTTTCACATTCACACTGTAATATTTGGTGTTGGGTGGACCTTGGCTGACCATCAGCAGACCATTGAGCTACTCTATCACTCCCACTCTGACCTGCTCCAACCTGGGAGCAGTTGGCACTGGCTCTGTCTGAACTAGGGGCAGCTTCTGGTGTCTTTTCACAGAAGCCACCCTTGCAAATTCCACTCCCACTACCAAAACTTAACACACACATATACATATATCTATTTTATATATTTTATATATATATATTATAAAAAATTGGTGGGGAAAAACTGAGGATTGGGTATAAACTATTACATGGATGTATCCATATAATTCAGTTTTCTCCTCAAATATGTTATAGTGACTTTATAGCTTATGTTGTTGTTTCAGGGGGAATCTAATAAGTTCAATACAGACACCCTACAAAAAAGGAGAACCCTGTGGTGATTGCCCTGATGCTTGTGATGATGGATTATGCAGTAAGTTCTAAGCATTTAATTTGACTTGGATAAAGTTGATGCTTTAAAAAGATACCAATTAATTTATGCAAATGAAATTTTTTAATTATTTGTTTGAATACAGGGCCAAAAGCACTATTACAAAACTATACTTCACCATGTTAGGTGCTTTACCTAGGTGAGACAACTTGTGGAATGAAACCAAAGAAAGAGCCTGCAAGGGCGGGCAAAGGTTAGACAGTGGTTGGTGTACACTGGGATCCATATACCCTCCGCTTCATGGATCAAGATATTCATATGGCCTACATACCTTCTTTAAAGATGACAATGTCTGGGTCTCCATATGGAAACTCTCATGAATACTTCTTAGCATAAAAAGGGATGTGTTGACTGCAAGTGGGGTCAAATATATTTTTACAGTAATGGCAGCACAGAAATCTGAGCTCCAAATTTCCAGCTGCAGTTTGTATGGTTTTCCATACCCAGGAGATACAATTCTCATCTTTGAATCTAGGAAATGCCAGGAAAGGAAGGTACTTCTGTATCTTTTTTTCTTCTTCCTCCTTTAAACTATCGTGGCTGATCAAGTAGCAGTAGCGACACACTTGATAAGAGCAAGTGGCAAATCTGAGTTTTAAGAATTCTAACAGAATAAAGCATATGGGTCGAGTCTCACGATAGAAGAGTTAATTTCTATCTTCTGGTATGGAATTAAGCTACTTTTCATCATGGGCTCTAGTATAAAGGAAAAAAACTTCAAAACGTCTTACAAATTCAGTGAAAAATCTCCTTGAGATAGCTAATTTTAGAAATTTTGTAAATGTAGTCAAAGATTTTGGATGCTTCTGTGCAGTAAATGGCAACAAAGAGGAAAAAAATACAGAGGAAAGAATTATTCATGAAAAAAATGTTTTGAATAGAAATTTTTTATTTCCCATTTATGATTAATTTCGTGTTTCAATTTACTTTTAGCCAAGCTTTGAAATTTGAAGATGTTTATTCCAACTAACTTTGCAAAGGCTCCTGGATGTACCCATGGCTTCTTCAAGTTCATTGCCCTCTTCCTGCCAATGCAAAACGAAATAAAATAATGGGCTCAATTTTTCCTTCCTGGACATCGATCTCTTTAGTGATTCCTTTCACGAAAACAGAATCCATCCTGCCTCTCCCACATGTGCAAAAGGACTAACTTTAGTCCAGTGAAAAAAATTATAGGAGGATGTATGCGTATATTCTGTTTGTACGGTGTTTCTAGTTTCCACTAGTATTATTCGAGTTTAGAATCTGTGTCTATGTCTAGAATGTGTATGCTGACATACATTCTACCATATAATGCTCAGCTGTAAAAGAAAACAAACAAACAAACTACAAAACTATAGTTCCTTTAAATTAATGATCCTGCTTATAATATTACACTCAACATACATACAGGTAACCAAACCTGCCTTCTAATGAATAAGGACTGAGAAAACAACTTATTTCACAATAATACATAGCCAAGGGGAAAGGTCCCTGCATTCAGAAACTTTGTTTTCAATAATAAGTAGATGTGTCTTCTAATGTTTTGGGGTTTTTTTAATATCTGATTTTTCTGTATCAGTCATTAAATTACTCATTCTTCACTGACCAATTCATTGTAATTTTCATTCTTTCTTATTACCATGGAATAAAGTTCATTAAACCTCCACCAACTTTGTGACTTTATTAGCGTTATGTCTTGAAAGGAGTCCAACTCTTTAGCAGCATAAGCAGAAACAGTTCATTTGAGAAACTGAAGATTTACTAGGCAAAACCAGAAGTCAGGCAAACAGCTTTCCTTCAGACTCTCCTTCAGAGAGAAATGGCCATTAGCATAAATAACATACAATACCCACTTTTGTGACCTCTGGGAAGCAGGTGATTTTCTGTGCAGTCAACAATAGGACTAAATATTGTTTTAGTCTCACATACAATGTTTTCACATCCTAGTCTTCTTTTATTAAGGAAGCTGCTATCATAATTAAGATTCCATGTCCCAGAGTCTTTGGTAAAGAACAATTTCAGCACATGTTTCTGACTCATTTATTTCAGTGGCAATTTCAACACATCTCTGACTCATTCATTTTGGTGGCATTACTTCTAGTATGAAAGATGAGCAGTAAGCTAGAAACCTGATTTCACAATTCAAAGCGCTTATTGTTTTGGTTGGGTTTTCTTTTCACATTTCCACCACTTTTTTTCCTCCATGGTACACTGCCCTCCCATTCGGGTACATCTCTACTAGTAATTTAAGAAATACCAGGACATAGATGTGAGCACGGGAACATGAATTACTGCTCTCTTAAATAATTAACACTGATTCAAGTAAGAATGATGATAATGCAATAACCAGTGTTGTTAGCAAGGAAATGGGTAGACCTGTTACCTACACTCCTAAAAAAAAGTCATTTACTAGGAATAATGGGTCTAGAAATCTACTTCCTTCTGTCATAATCCATACCACAAGAACTCGTTTCTCAGTCACTCACAAGAGGAAAGAAGTAACATAATGAAGTAAAAATCAGCCACTCACATCTCACCCATGAAGACCCAGGGAACTAAAGGTCACTAAGCCTAATTTAGGTATCGAGGAAGATAATGGAGCAAGCTGTTTACCTGTCATATAGTAATCAGCAGTGTAAAACACCAGCATGGTTTCGTCATCAGCCAATCTTGCCAAACCAAACTTTCTTCAGTGAGTAACTCAGACAAGTGGATGTTAGTTTGGCGTTGGTAGCACGTTTGACAAAGCCACAAAAGACATTTGCAGACGACGTTCAGACGAAAGTAATAACATGGCACATATACAGCGTTGAACACACACACACACACATCCATGTTGCTCCTGTGTAGGCACAGAGGCCTTTGCAAATGTGGTTAGATGTCTGCACAGACAACTGGGTGCCACATCCAGAGCTAATTGCATAGTTCTTGCATGTGATGACCATGACCCTCCCCAGTCATCAGTCACAATCATACAGCTTTTGTCAGTGTATGGAAAACCTTCACTGAATACTTTTCTCATTCCCATTTGCACAAGCACATTTAAGGCGTTTTCTTGGACAAAACCAAGTCCCAGGTTCTAGATTACTTTAAGGAAGATTATAAACCAATCATATAAGATTATAACAATATAAGATTATGAGACAATTCTGTTGTAAGAAATATGTCAGAATTATAATCCATTACAGTTTAATAAAAAATTAATAACTGGTACTTGGGAGAGACAAGATCTGGAGAGGTAATAACAGCTGATAGACTGATGATGGTATAAACAATTCTGGGAGCAGGAAAACCAAGATGACCGGTGCTGTGCTACAGAGACATTGATCTGCTCCTGTTTGCTTCAAGGAATTTTATAATCCTTTTCTCTCCAAAAGGACTTCATATGATGAGTGGTGCACAGAATGTTTTCCTCACCTAGGAGGAAGTGTTATTTAACTTAGTCCTTACAGTACCTTCTTCATAAATGTTGGCAGTACTGCATACTGGCATTGTATCAGGTCTCCTATTTCCCTGACACATTCCCTAAAAATATAAAAAGTAGACCTTCACCAACTTTTTTTTTTTTTTTTTATTTAAGCATAGTTTGGAAGGAAGATGACTGTGACCATTGCTTTATGTGAGGTCCAACTACTGCTGTCTATAGGGCCTGAGAAAGGTTTAGTGACTGACTTTGGTACCAAACAGTCATGTTGTGACTAGGCAGTGCTGGTAAAAGACTTAAAAGCCTTTATACTATATACTTTAAACCGTATTGCAAGGCAGTGTGCCTTGTCTCTGATAGCTCCCTGTGGACATTGGGGTTCCCACATCAAAACATGCCTTCATCCTAGCACATCTTCTCCTGGGTTTTCATGTTTCAAGGTGAAACTCTTGAAATCTTTACTACCTTTAGCAAAGATAAGAGAGTGGACAAGGAGCTCCCATGGGAGAGTCTGTGGAAAGGTTTTTTTTTTTTCCATTTCTCCTTCTCACCTACTTCTGTTGGAGCTCCCTGAAGATAGATGGCTGCTGTAGAACAGTGTCTGAAATATGTCCCGTATCATGAATCCCTGCTTTACTGTGGAAAAGTGAATAGAATTGACTAGAATTTACTAGAATAGGCCAGAACAGACTAGCATAGAGTAGACTTGTTTATCATAGACTAGAACAGAATAGAACAGGATAGGCTAGGGTAGGGTAGGGTAGGATAGGAAACAGGATTCAGTTGGAAGGGACCTACTTAGCTCAACTTCCTGACCAGAAATTAGTTTAGAACTAGTTCCTTTCTAAACTGTGAGAATTGTACAATGATGTAATAGGAAGAGTAAAACTTGATGATATGCACAGTTCAGCTAAGACAGCATCCTGTCTCTCGTTGTTACAAAAATAATGTCCTCTAATGGAAGGTAGAAAAATCCTGTGACAGGCAGAACGGAGTTTGCTCTTTCCCCAGATATGATATCCAACAGTCGTGACATCTTTTAGTGCTAAAACAGAAACTTTCATGTCATTTTGAAAATGTATCATCATTAGTTATGAAACTTCTGGATATTCCTAGAATGTATGCAGCCTTCTGAAAGCTGTAAGACGGATGTACTTTACACCTCTCTCATGCTGTAAGCCTTGATTCACTTACTTTTCAGAACTTGAAGAAATGTTCTTGAAACCTGCAAAGCAATAACATGCAGTGCACTTTTAAATGTGTGCCTAGAGCCTTGATTGATTTGACAATTTAAAGTGTTACAACAGTGTTTCAATGGTGGGGATGGAAAAATGGTGAAGTCTTGTTATGCATGGTGGGTTTAAAAAATCCTACTGAAACTGTGGATTGCCTCTCACTTTATTCTCTCTCCTGGCTGACAATGCAAATGCTCTTTCCCAAAATTCAACAAAAGACGTTGCATATGCTTGAAAGTAGCATTTGATCCCTGTGAAAGGGAGTTCAAAGAAATAAAGTGTGTCCGTCCGAAAAAATAACCACAAGAAGGATTTTTCATTTTGAAATAAAACCATCATCTCAAAGCTAACTTTCCTTAAACCAATTACTGCTTTGCATTAGTTGGCATGTTCCAGGACAGCACCATTTAAGAATCCAATAAGCTTTATAGCAGATACAAATTTTAAGTCAATTTTAAGAAAATGGCAATGCAACCTAAAAGTTTCTAAGTCCTATTATAACTTCCAAATAGTATACGCTGTAATCAAGCAGGAGAAAAATGAACCCATGTTGTCTCTTTTCGATACTGTTTTCTCATGCGTAGGTTTGGTTTTTTCCCCCACTTAATTTTGTTTGTATCTTTTTATTTATTTATTTCCAAATAACATCCAACTGTATAATCTACAAATAGCTTTACATCTTATTAGATGATCATTTTATCATTTTGCAGCCGTAAAAGAAACCAAGAGGTTTATATTCAGAGGAGGCACATTCAGATTTTATGAGGGCTAAAGCTCATCTGTGTCTTCAACTGGTCCAAGAAATGCTCCAGAACCTGATGTTTTACGCCCTGAAATTCAGCCATGGCACACTAAATCCTCCTCAGGCTGCCCTCTCAGTGCCTTACACAAGAGGTAAGTGTCTCTAAATTAGATGCCTATTACAACGAAAGACTGGTCAAGGAGTGGCCTGTATCAATTTAAGAGGAAACAAGGTTTTAATCCTCCTACTCCCTCCATGCAGCAGCATGCATAAGAATTACAGATTTCCCTTGATATGACAAAGAGCTATCAGAGGTGGTTAGGATCACAGAATTGGATTTAAGCAGCTGTATTTCTCCCAGAGCTGTCTGTAGGGATCCTTTAATCTGGGTATCAGCCTGCCCATAAAACAGCAGTCTCCCTAATATGTCAAGAATAAACCTCTTACTTTTCAACTTTAGTGTTAGGGACTGTCCACTGCTGTAAGTATATTTATTGCTTTGCCTATAATGCACTTTGGCCATAGCTTATCATTTAGTGTGCTGCAACTATTACTTAATAGCAGTGATGTATGAAACAATTTCTGTTGACTTTTTCAAAAGCTTTCCTGTTACTTCTGCTCTGATAGCACCATGGAAGCAAATTTACCTGGGATGGCTTACACAGGTTGCCACTTATGCAAGGAATATCATTCTCAGTGCCACCACTATGATTTCTTCTTACTGAGTTCATTCTATTTCCTAACCTGGCAAAAAAACTATCCACAGTCTCGCTGGTAGTGAAACATGCAAACACAGAAAGGAAGAGAATCTCCTTCAGCAACAGTGGAAAACTATTAGACAGCTTGAAATCTGCTGCATCCCAGGAGTATATTTAGAAGAGATAGCTGAGCTCCCCTTTTATCTGCTTTCATCTTTCCCCACTTCAGCCAGCACAGTCCCTCCTCATCAAGAGTAAGTTGATGTGGTGGGCTTGTAAACCCTATCAAGTAGATGCATTGTGAAGGGAAGGAATTAAAAGGAAAGGATAAAGAAGACAGGGCTGTGAGTGGGAAGAGGTCCAACATGCTCACCTGTACAAGAGCTGGTTGTGGTGGAGAGCCCCCAGTTTGGTGGGAGACGACCTTTGAGCTCACCCCAGCTTTCTGTAACATCTCATCCCAGCACTTCCTTTGAAAATGCTGAGGTCTTAATGTCTGAACATCTAACTGCTAAGAAAGGGGAAAATCACCTGACTGATGTAACAGAAACAAGTGATCATAAATCCCCAATATGAGGAAGAGAGTACTTCAACAGCTGAGCTTTGTCTACCTGGGGCTGGGCTATAAGACCAGATGTCATCACTAGGTAGGAAGATTTTCCTGTGTATCCTTCTGTGACCTCTCTGTTAGGCAATGCAGAGCTCAGCAGTGCTTTGTCACTCAGACCTTAATTAGTAAATATCACTCAGGAAAAACAATCTTTTACTGTGCATCAAGCTTCTCCCTCAAGTTTCATACACCTTCTCCCACCTAAGCAGAAAGGAAGCCATTTAGTACCTAAGTTTTCTGGAAATGTAATTTGGCTCTCCCAGTGGCCAAAAAGAGGGATTAACACTTCTCACAGGAAAATGGGATCACTGAGAGTGCAAGTACCTGGGTCTCCAACATGGAGGATGCACAAAGCATGTTGAGTATCATGAATTCTTCAGCTTGACCAGGAGTGAGGCATCTTTGTGACAGATGTTCAGGGTCTAACTCATCTACAGTTAATTTAGTCTGTAATGTAGATCAGAAAGAGGGACACAACAGTTCTTATTTATTTAAGAATGCAGTCCTGCTGCTGCAAGAAATCCCAAGAGCTCTAAAAATCAGTGCATTTAATCCCACAGTCCTCAGCAGCAAAGGAAAACAAGTAGAAATGGCAGGATGGTCCATCTATGTGTACTCACAGTGCAGCATTGAAATTATTCACTGGGTTTTCCCAGGCTGTTTGTGCTCCTCCATTTACATCCAACTATGTGCCACACTTCATTCTGGGGACACTTACCACCACACAAGATGCAGGAAATCCCATGCTCTTGGCTGCCCATCAGGCACAGCCACAGTGTGAAGGGCAGATCAATTGGTCACACAGTAGATTCTCAATATTCTCATCAGACAGGCCAGTCCTAAAAAGGAGCTATGTTTCCTTAATCCACACCTTCTTCTCTCATCTCACCAAATCCACATCTGGTTTTGCCATAAGTAACCAAGATAGATAATTTTAGCTGTCTTCAATTAAAGTGTCTTGGTGCCTGACTAACCCTTGCTCAGATAAATCAGCACACTAACCCAGCAGAAAATTATTCCTCTTTTTAATTTTCTCTTGGAGAGGATTACTCCTCTCCACTAATCACAGCATCAAAGCTAATACAAAACAGGACCTTACATAACTGAATGTGTTTGACTTTCCTGTATCCTGTACCTGTCTTGAACTGCTAGCATTAAACACCCACATTCACACAAAGAAAATTTCTAGTTTAAATGTGCCTTAAGAGCTGCAGCTATAACACTCTAAAAAAAATAGAAAACAGGTCAAAAGAAGCACTCATTAGATTAAACCTCTCTACAGTGTTACTACTAAGATTTTAGTGCCGGAGGAACACATCGCAGTGTCTGTTGTGTATTTATCTCTCAGCTTACGACAGGATTGTGTCAAAGAAAATGATAAGTAAAAGGTAAGTTAGTTTGAGACTGACAAGGCCATGTTGTTTAGGTTGCTTGAACAGCAACACAGCAACGTGTTAACCAGCATCGTTAGCAAAATCGTGAATGGGAATTGCATGCCTGATGGCACTTGTGAGGAGCAGACACCATCTAATGAGTGCCACAGGTCTTTGGTTAGTGCCTTGTACTGCCAGTTATATCTGTGAAACAAGGTGAAGATGAAAGATAAGGAATAATAAAGTAGGATGTCATTAATCAGCTTCTACAAAACCAGCATATCAGTAGATAGCATTTAATAATACATTGCCCCAAGCAGGTCTATTTCTGAGCCTGATCTCATCTTCTGCATAAAGCATCTCCCTTGAGCCCAAGCTGTCTTTGTTCCAGTTATGAACTGCAGCATCAACCTGTTTTGCTGTTAGTGGGCTGTAGCAGGAGGCTTATCCTGCCAGGAGGTGATACACAATATATAGGATACCTTTTTGCTGCATTTAAGGAACTAACAACAAATAAAAAGGCCGTTCAGGTTAACTCATCACTTAATGAGCCATAACTGCCAGCCTGCCCAGCCAGTACCACTTAATAAGAAACAAGACTGCACTGAAGACATCTATTAGCCAAGAGGTACCCCACAGCTCCTAGGTCAATCAAAGCAAAAAATCTTACCCATTAACTGGTAATCTATGAAGATTACCAATATGGCAGGGGGGTGGGGGGTGGGTTCCATGCTGAATTGCTTTAGCCATCTCCAGCCAGTTTAGTGATACTGACAGTCTTTAATGTGGGGAAGGGAGAGAAATTGGTAATTTTGTGGAACACATCATAGGAAACTCATTTTTTTTTCTCAAACAGAGGTGTTATGTGCTACTCTGGGTTGGCAACTATCTACACATAGGGCTGGTAGGTAGTCTACAGGATCTAGAGAAAAATGAGGGGGCAGTTTTAGACTGCTAAAAGCAATTGCTATGGGTCTTCATCTTTGCAATCAGTGAAGCTGTTTGCCATTATATTAGTTTTGGCTGGGATAAAATTAATTGTCTTCATGGTAGCTTGTATGATGTTATGGTTTGGATTTGTGACCAAAACAGTGTTAATAACACAGTGGTGTGTTAGCTGTTGCTGAGCATTGCTTACACAGGATTTCCTCTGCTTCCCACGTGCCCTACCAGTAAGTAGGCTGGGGGTGCCCAAGAAGAAGACAGCTGGGAGAGCTGACTCTAACTGACCAAAGGAATATCCCACGCCATATGACGTCATGCTCAGCAATAAAAGCTGTGGGAAAGAAGGAGGAAAGGATGGACACCTGGAGCTATTGCATTTGTCTTACCAAGTAACTGTTATATGTGGTGGAGCCCTGCTGTCCTGGAGATGTATGAATACCTGCCTGCCCATGGGAAGCAGTGAAATAATTCCTTGTTTTGCTTTATTTGTGCATGGAGATTTTACTTCACCTATTAAACCATCTGTATCTCAACTCATGAGTTTTTGCACTTTTACCCTTCTGATTCTCTCCCCATCCCTCTAAGGGGGTGATGAGCAAACAGCTGTGTGGGGCTTAGCTCCCTACCAGGGCTAAACTGCAACAACCATAAATACTTTGCCATCTTTCATGATGTCCCTGCCCATGGCATGGGGTTGGAACTAGGTGATCTTTAAAGGTCCCTTCCAACCTAAACCATTCTATTACCATATGGCGTGTATAGTTCTGCATGAAATGCAAATGTTTTTTGTGCTACTGTTTCCATCAGTGGTCACATAAGTCACCATGCAGGTGAGTGAGTGTATGAGCTCACTTCTGTGGAAGCAGCAAGCTTGTTCAAAGACAAAGTAGCAGTTGTGCAGCATGCCTGGATTTTCCATGTATATAGAGTACATATGGTATGTGTAGTATTGTCCATCCTCATGAGCAGGTATTGTGTGACTGTGCAATGGAGAAATACATCAACAACTGCACTGCACCCTAAAAATAGCCCTCAGATCTAGGGCAGGAATGGGTGTCATGCATGCAGACCAGAGCAATGGGTAGTTGTGACTAGCTAAGCAGTTGAAGAAGTAGAGAGGTGCAATTCTGCATTGCTTCTCACAGAGAAAATACAGCACATTTTAATCACTCCCACAGACTGTATAGAGACACCATCAAGCAGGCTCCAAAAGTAACACACCAATAAGAAGATGAATCAGTTGGGAGTAGGTTTTCCTCTTGGCAACTTTGCTCTGCTGTTTCAAATAAAGATGAACTAGCTCAGACAGGTATTCCTTACATATGTCCATTGCAGTCTAACACATCCCCTGTGTATTCTGGAGGATGCATACACACTGTTTGTCAACCACTAATAGCATTCTACAGTAAGAACTGTAAAGGCTGTCTCTATGGCATGACCTGAATCTATTCTTAGGTTTAGACCTTTTTCTGCATCTTCCTCCACATCCTTTCCACCTGCTCTTTTTTCAATGTATCTATATTGATAAGTTACAAAGAGCCAGAACACAAGCTTGAACATTGAGCTGATTTTATATACCTATATAATCTTAGTCGTTGGCACTATTTTAGCTTAAACCAGCTAGCATTGCCCTACAGAAAAGCCTTGACATGGTTGAGAAACTAGCAATGCTAAGGGCCCTTCATTGCCAGCAACTTAGAAAACATCATAGTAGTTCAAGGGGTAGAGCTCAGCTATACTGATCTTTCGACCTTTGGGCTTTCAGACCCAGAAAGTTACCCTAGACAAATGGTACTATAGAGATAGCATTTATATCCTTACACTTCCATCTTACATCTCTTCCTGAAACAATTGTTTTCCTCAACCTTGTTTTCAAAGAGATGCAGAATAGTGACAGATTTGAGCTATATGTTACTTTTTTTTAAAGTCTTGGTTAAGACAGTCACTCAATTAGCTGCTCATCCAGCCTATCTTAGACACCTGCTGTAAGAAGAGGAGACAAAATGTGGATCTGAAGTACCTCTACCACCTCTGAAGGCAGCATAAGGAGAATGTGTCTCAAGTAGACGCCTAGTGTCTAGAGCTGGATGAGATGAATCCCACCCTAGTCTAGCTCATACATTTGCAGGGACAGGTCTTCATCATCATCTGCAAACTCAACAGATTTGTGTGCAGGCTTACTATAGTGAGGCTATCTTGACTAACTTTAATGACAGCAGGCTTGGCTGGGGAGGGGCTGGGAGGTGGGAGATCTGCAGGGCATAAGGGTTTTGGCTGAACAACAAGAGATTGATTAGTGGAGATACTGGCAGGCAGTTAAACACTCAGAGATCTTCTTCAGAGGGCCAAAAGAAGAAGTTTAAGAAACACACTAACATAAGTAGTCACAAAACACTCCAGAGAACTGAAGTAACTGGTCCCATTAGATGAATTGGATAGAGATTCACCATATTAGAATCCTGAAAGCACAGAAATCATTTGTCTCCTCCTGAAGTGCAACATCACAACTTCATAGGAGAGGCCCTATTCTTGACCTCCCTTTGATTACACAGTCATGATCATGAGTTTTGCCTAGAACAGAAAGTGTTTGATGCATTAGCTGGAGCACAGGAGGTACCAAGGTTGAGAGGTGTCATCACAGAACAATGCAGTCAAGGAAGTCACGTTATTACAAAGTATATTTGCATAGAATACTCTGTAATTTGCATATTTATAGTAAGAATCTCTCTGGCTTCTCTCTGTGATTTTCTGTGCTGCTTACTAGACTGGCAGGTAACAGCCACACGACACCAGTAGGTCCAGTAAAGACCAGTGATTTCGCAAGTACCTCTTGCAGAGCTATAACCAGCTAGGAAAAAATTGTGTCAGAAAAAGGTGTCCATAGGAAAAACACAACTGAGAAGGAAGGACTGAAAAAATTAAGTAAAGGCACACATAGTTCTGTGTTAGCTCAGCCTGGCTCACCCTTATCTCCACTGCACTCAGGTTAACACAGATTCTTCCTCGGTGTAAAGCTGAGTGTGACAGTCTGATTTTATTCTGTTCCTTCTCACTGGTTTTAGAGGAATGGAAAAGTATTTACCTGTTTGGTTTAAGAGCTGCTGTGAGAATCTGTCACTTCTGACATGGTGCCAGAACATGGAAACCATTTGGTGTGTCGTAATTCCAGTCTCTGCTTATTCTGTTCATATTTATTTTGGCCAAATTACCAGTAGAGTTTATTTCCTCCTTAAACTGTCTTTGTCAAATATGTCAGCAACTAAAGAATAATACTAAATTTAATAAATCCTTAGGATGCGATTCAGTCTTGACAGAGCCTGTCAGACAAATGTCTGATTTTCTCTAACACCTGTCTTCAGAAAGCTTTAGCTTCCTCATGTGGTTGCCCTAAAAACTATTACTTCACTTCTGCCATAAAAAAAAAAAAAAAACTATCTAGATTTTTCTTCATCCAAGTATATTACCTTATTATGACCTTAATTATCATCATACTAAATAACAGGTTAAAAGCTAAAAAAGGCTTAAAAGAAACTAAATGACTCCTGATAGAGATAGAGTCCATCTAAATTAACACATTTTTCAGTCTCTATAGATTTGACTGCAGATTATTTTTTTTATATTGTATACTGATATGAATTCTTGAGCAGCAAAGTTACAAAAGCAACCCAAGCTGTATCAACTAAAATGATTTAATTTTAATGCCAATGTCTATAGCCCTGAAAATCATTGACAGTGCAGGGGATGGAATATTCCATTGAAAATGCTGAAATCTGGTACCGAGCCTGGTGACACAGGTGGCCTCATTCCTACTCAGGAGGAAGATACCTATCCCTTCTATGCCACGTTAACTCAGGTCATATCCTGGCCACATCAGACATCTTGTATGAACAGAATATTTATGTTACTTGTGTACGCCTGACACATCTGGCATGCTGAAGACTCTTTGTGCACCAACAGCTCGCAATAGAGTGTGGCAGATGATGCATAGTGTTGGCAGATGTGAGAGGAGGTGAATCCGACCCTACATTTTTCTGCTTGCCATGCCAGAGCTGGAATTGTGGCATTCACGCCAAGCTATACAAAAGTGCCCAGCCTTGTTCGGAAACTTGCCTTCATTAAAAATATAGGAGTGCCCTCTGGTGGAAAACTGAACATCTGAAGCTGAAGTTTCGGTGTCACTTAAAATGAATTTTTTCCTCAAATATTTTTTGCAGGTAAACTAAAAGAAACTTCAGGGCCCAGTTCTTAGTTACATCACCTGGTATTTTCACCAAACTATTGTGCCTGGTTAGGTAAGCGGAAGCCTCAAGGCTCTGAGGACTTCTCCTTGCAGACTGACAAAACTCAAGACCAGTTTGAAGTTGCAGAAGAGCTTTCCCTGTAGCCAGGATGCAGACAGAGACAATTGGTTTGGAGAGTTTTCAGGTCCTTCACCTTCAGATAATAGTACAGGAAGGCAGGTGCCATTTAATCCTCTCAGAATGGGTCTATGTGTTTTAATATATAATAAATAGCTTTAACATTATAGCAGCGAAATAAGTATAAGCAACAACTGCAGGGAGTGCATATTCAATGCAGCTTTTATAATGTTTACAGAGAATAATATAGCAAGAAATCACAGGTAAGAAAATTCAGAGGAAAGAAATGAGTCAAGTTTTTTCATGAGAAATACAACCCAGCTACAAACCAATCACTGCTTGTATAGAATGAGATAACTGTGTATTATCTACAAACAACATGTAGTATTAACAATATCCAACCAACTTCCACAGAGGAAGAAAAAACTTTAATTAGTGATAAAATAATAAAATAAATATTTTACGATAGGACTGTTTTCACTGGCTCTGAGCTTGTCTTCAGGCAGAGATTTCCATTCTCCCATGCTCCACAAATATTTGCAATTTTGTCTCTGAAGGAACATAATCTTAAATGTCTTTTCTTTCCTCATATTTATTTAAGGTTACATGGATAAAATGACATACAGTTCATCATACTATAATGCATGAATGACTGGAGCTGCATTGTTTCTTACATAATACACAGTACTAAGTTTAAAGTTTGATTTCATGTGATTTCATTATTTACTCTGAGAGACAAATCTCTTGGGAGGGGTTGGGGGGAGTACAGTTGGCTCCCAGAACCAATTCAGCAGAGACTGAGTTCAACAGAGGCAAAGCCAATATAGGAAAACAGCTGTCTGGCATATTTTAGATCTGTGGATCCTGTAACTGGAGTTTTCAAAGTTTCTTTTAACTCTATTTTTTAATTTAACCATGAATTTTCAAAGTGAAGTCTAAGTTATTCTTCATTGTTCACCATTTGTATATCTGTCTTTAAAGAAAAAAAGGAAAAGCATCTTCTATAAGAAAAAATACTAGGCAGGAAACTCCAAATTAAAATAACTCTCCAGGGGCTCCTAGAAATGCTGTCATCACCCCGTGAAAAATTAAAGCAGCACAGGCCAAGATTGTGGTTTTAGTTGTATTGATAGGAAACTATCCTATAGTGTTACAGCTGTCCCTGCTGGGAGCAGGACTGTGTTAAAATAGTAAATCTGTGTCAGTATAAAGCCTTTCTGTCTGCATGTCATATGTGTGTAGATTTGAAACTGCAATCAGGCATCACACCCTGAGCAAATCTGCTGAATAAAAACTTGCAGGGTTGGGCTTGCAAAGAGGTGGGAAAGCCTCTTTTATGATACCCGTGCAGTCAAATTCTCAGATTAGCCAGTCTGAGTGCTTAGCAAATTGCTATGTTTGCAGTGTCCATAGCCACCTGGCTCTGTCAGGGAAGGGGCTGAATGGCTGCTATCTGTCAGAGGACAATAGGATACAATGCTCATGGGACAGCTATTGTCTGGTACTGCTTACTACTGGGAATACTCAACAGTGCATTCGGCAGCCCTCACTTTCTCCATGCTCAAAGGCTGGGCCTGGGTTTTACCCTGCATGCTTAGTCATTCCTGCAGGCTGGAGAGGAAGCTGTACATGCAAAGTGCTTCTCTGTTCCAGCTGCCCAGATGTAACATCCCACCTATGTTACAATTAATGGTCAGTGCAAAATCTCCATTTAGACTGGAAGTGGTCCCCTAAGCCATTCTGCGGGATCTACTACATTGAACTGAAGCATGTATTACAGTTTGCTGTGATTTGGATAGGGCTCTCCAGGGGATGGGTCAGGGAAGGATTTCTGGTTTGCTGCCCCAAGATGTCCTACAGAGAAGCCTCTCTCTGCAGATGGAATCTGGATGGCTCACTGGGTATGTTCCATACAGGTGACGTGAATATCCCCTCTCATTTGCCCTGCTGATTTAAATAAGAGCTAAATAGAAAGGAGACCTTAAAACAATCTTTGGACTATATAGATTTACCAAATCAGCAAAATTCTCCACTTCACAAGCGGCTTCAGCTGGCTTAACTATCCTTGCACGTCTGACTTGATGCACAGCTTGGACAGTGAACTGAGCATCATCACTCTCACCAATGAACTGTTCCTGCTGCAAACATGGAGGTGACAGCAAGAGCAAACCAGTGTATAAAGTTTCATTCATCTGTCAAAAGTATTGCCACTGGATGTCATTTTATCAAACTTGCTCTGCAGGCTTGCAGCAAAGAAGTCCACATACAAATATATGTGCAAATCATTTGAGCTTTGAATTTTACACTGAGAATGAGTGTAATTCTGTCATTCTGAATCCCAGCTGTGAGCTCCCTCCAGATGCAAGCCAAGGTTCTGCTGCCTGTTTTCCCAATAACCATGTCCCAGGTGCCTACCCTTGACTGCTGAGAACAAGCAGGGAAAGGTTTTAGAAAGACAGCAAAATAAAAACAGAGAGAGAAAAAGTACTATTGAGATTGGTTTGTTAATAGCTCAATGATTCAGAAAGGAAAACATCAATGTGGAAACATATGAAGTCGTAAAAAAAAAAAGGTCAGGAGGTAGTCGGGAATCACCAGGTTCTTGGGTGAGTCATCAGAGCCATTGGTGTCCACAGATCTGGTGGACATTGGTATGTCAGCACCACAGCGGATGCAATCCAAGGAGGTCGGGAGGCCAACCAACCCCCTTGGTTTCTGCCCCATCAGCAAAGATTCTGGACAGTCATGAGACTATTAGCCTCAAAACTTGACAGAACACAGCCATCTTAGCAATAAATAATTGCTTTATATTTTATATCACTTGCTTGAACAGCTCATGCCTGACTAAAGATGCCAGAACAAATCAACCCAAGAGAGAGGTAGTAACATTAGAGGTGATCAAACAAAGAACTGGGAAGCTGGAGTCATCCAAAGAACCTCCTTTCAAACTACCTGAACCTCACTCTCGTCCACACAGTTGACCAATGTTATTGCCACTATGCAGGTTTTCCCTGTCTATGCTCAGGCATTTCACGCAGGAGTAAGAGAAAGGAAGAAAAAATTAGGAAGGAAAATCAAGGAATGGAGTTGCAATTTGCTCTTAAACTCAGGCTTTCAGATGATGACGTTCTTTTAAGATAAATACACATTAACTTGTTTATTTGATAAGCAGAACAGAGCTTGTGATTTGTTGCTTGGCACTAAAAGTATTCTTGGAGCAGATGAAAAAATAACTTGGTTGTACAACATGGATTACTGAAGAAAAATTACTTTGGCAAACAGAAAGTTTCCTGGTAAACACTTTCTGGCTCTGTGGGAGTGGTACTTCACTGACCCAAAGCGTTTGCTTTCCATAGAGCAAAAGACAAGCAAGACAAAAGTCTGTGAGAATGTAATCTGCAGATCTGTCATATGAGAATGTCACAATGTGAAAGCTTTTTTCTATTTCTCTTTTAAAGCTACACAGATAGCAGGATGACCCTGGTAGTGAAATTTAAACACCTACACATACACGGGGGAAATGCAATAAATCTCCATGTAAATTGTCTTCACTACAATGAAGACAGGACAAATCCACCTGCAAGATTAAAGGTAGCAGTGAGATGGCAGAGGTGTAGTCAAGCCTGATGAAATTCATCACTGATATGTAAGGAACTAATTGAGCAAACCTTTGAACCATGAACAACCAATTTCATGAAGTCAATCACCTCATGGAAGAAGTAATTTAGAGCTTTGGGAGGATGAGTATGGAGTTTCTGCCTAAAAAAAAAAGGAAATAAAGGAACATTTGAATCATCAGCCTGGTTAAATTCTGAATTCAATTATTGAAAAAGCAGTGCATAAATCCATAAATGCTTTGCTGATAACAAAACACATATAATATTTCAAAATTCCATCAAGCAGGCCTGCAAGTTGAAGAGGACTCATGGTAGCTAAGTCCTTAAAAGGGAACTTTTATGATTCCCTTTACATATATAAAGCAGAAATGTGAAACAAGTTACTCTGCTGCTCTGGTATGCAAACTAGTGGCCCATAAGATAAGAACGTATTATGTTCAGTTGGAACTAGGCAGAAGAATGAAGGCTAAAGTAGAATAATGATGTCAAGCGACTGGATATGGTAAAGTAAATACAAATAGTGTGAACTGGAAAATGACGGGGGTGTTTCGGGTTGCAATGACGTTCACACCTACTGTATCAGTAATACCACATAAGTGCAAAATTGCCCAGGGAACGCTATCAGAAATATCAAGGTTTGTATAGAGTAAAAACAAAACTAGGATCAAAGGGGAAAATGTAATTAGGAAAAGACTGCTTATTTAAGAGGCCTTTGAGAAATAAAAATGGTGGGCAAGGGCAGTGAAAAGATTGGCTCAAACTGAGGAGAATGAAAAATAAAGAATAAAAGAACAATAGTAAGTGAATCTTCCAGCAGCAAGAACCTGGACTCCTACAGACGTCAGTGGTGCCAAACTGTGGGTCTGAGTCCATCATGACAGTTGAGGGTCCCCCATTTGATTGGACAACCCACTGTACTTTGTACCAGGTCAACATCTGGCTGGGGGAGAATAGCACTGAGTCGCAGTATTTATAGAATTGTAATTTAATGGTGGATCTAGATCTCAGATTACATTTAAGAGCTATAATTAATAGTTTCATAGTTGCACATAAACACCTTCATATCTGTATAACACTCAACATCAATATCTTGTTACTTTGTTAACTGAATTATGGATTGTTTTGGTTCCTTAGGTTACTGATTGAGATTACTGACTGCTTTGCTTATTACCTCAAAGTTTGTTCACTAATCAATAAACACCTTCATAGGTTTGCATAATTTACTAGTGTCCAATCCAAAGGGGGAGCATCAACCCTCAGCAGTAACAGGTGGATAACTGGCAAAATAAGTAAACTGAAAGCAATAAACAAGATATACTTTGACTTTAATCAGACTTTTGATATTGACTTAGAAGTCATTACCTATAAAGAAAAAAAATGTGGTTTAGATTATATCTCCATAAAGGAAACATACGCTCAGGAGAAACTCGAAAAAGTTTCAATTCACATCTCACTTTGGCATGAAAAATTGGTATCAGGTAGGTCACTGAGGGCTCCCATGCTGTGTGATCCAATCACTATTTTCATTGTTTACTTGTGCAGCTGAACAGTTCTAAAAGATTTTTACAAGTGAACGTGGTTGAGGTTCCACATAATGTAGGGGATGGGACGGGAATTCAGAAAAAGATCCTAATAAGTTGGAAAAGTTATCTGGGATAGTAAAAGATGGGACAACAGAATAACAAAGTATATGAATGTGAATTGTAGGATAGCAAGCTTTAATAAGGATGAGACTTCAAAAAAGGCATGTTTTATTCTGGGATGTGTTAATCGCCTTCCTGTTAGTAAGAATTATAAGTTAATTATCTCCCTCTCTTCACCATCAGTAAGTCCTAAGTTGATATACTAATATTCCAAATAAATTCATAGTATATCATTATGTAAATGATGACTTAGTACATAACATCTATAATGCACTTTCTGGAAATTCCTACCACAGGTTTTTAGAACAGGAATGTGTGAATCTAACCATCCAACTTCATGCTGGGCTAAGTAATTTGCATGATAACTTAAAATATTAGACAGCTGCAGTAAGCAAGAAAATGACTTTTTTCTTGCAGATATTTAACATTTTCAAGGCTTTTTCCTACTCAAAATTTACAGCTGTAAGAATACAAGTAGCATCATTTCTCCATGTTGAGCAACGCTTTACTTCAGGCAATGGGAATTTTGTGAGAACACATTTGTCCCACACAATATATAAAGACCTTTTTCAGTTTCTCAAGGTAACTGTGAGACTGATAATGTTCAGAAAAAAAAGACAGCAGGAAGAAGTCTGAGTAACTAGAACTAGAGGATACATTTATTCTTCCTTTCTGAGGGGGAAGGAGTAACCAGACCAACATGGTCAGTATAAAACACAAGATACAATATAATAATAATCAAAGTCAGAGTTCTAGGGGTCTGTACGCTATAGTGCTTATTTTTAAAAAGAGATGATCTATAAACCAATATTTCTGCTTCATTTCTCCTGCAAAATCCTTAAAAAATCCCAGGGCAAATCAGAAAAAAAAAAAAAAAAAATCACAGGCATCTGTAGCAGAAAGCTTTAAGATTTAACCAAAGCTTTAAGATTTTACTAAAAAGTTTTAAATGGCACTTGAAACAAAAAGTCTGAAAAAGTCACCACCCTGGGAATACCATAGCTGTTCTTGAGCGCTTCCAAAAACCAGCCGTATACATTGTCTATATTTTGTATCCAGTGCATTGTTTCCAGAAGATTATGTGATGGCTCTTTAACAAAGTGCTTAAAATAATTGTTTTTTTTCAGATCTGGATAGAGACTATTCCTTTCTCCTAACAGACCTTTACAAATACTTACAGCAAGATTCTAATTCTACCACCAAACCTCTCTCACCACAAAAAAAAACCCTGAAAGCTATCCAGGGTTGTATTATAATAACCTATTCTCATAGAATCATAGAATAGTTAGGGTTGGAAAGGACCCTAAGATCATCCAGTTCCAACCTCCCTGCCGTGGGCAGGGACATCTCACACTAAACCATATCACCCGGGGCCTCGTCCAACCTGGTCTTGAACACTGCCAGGGATGGAGCATTCACAACCTCCCTGGGCAACCCATTCCAGTGCCTCACCAGCCAAACAGGAAAGAATTTCCTCCTTATATCCAATCTAAACTTCACCTGTTTAAGTTTGAACCCATCACCCCTTGTCCTGTCACTACAGTCCCTAATGAAGAGTCCCTCTCCAGCATCCCTACTGGCCCCCTTCAGATACTGGAAGGCTGCTAGGAGGTCTCCACACAGCCTTCTCTTCTCCAGGCTGAACAGACCCAACTTCCTCAGCCTGTCTTCTTACGGGAGGTGCTCCAGTCCCCTGATCACCCCCGTGGCTCTCCTCTGGACTTGTTCCAACAGTTCCATGTCCTTTTTACGTTGAGGACACCAGAAGTGCACACAATACTCCAGGTGAGGTCTGACAAGAGCAGAGTAAAGGGGCAGCATCACCTCCTTGGACCTGCTGGTCACGGTCCTTGTGATGCAGCCCAGGATAAGGTTGGCTTTCTGGGCTGCAAAGAGAAAT
Source organism: Pezoporus occidentalis (assembly GCF_034315485.1). Taxonomy (NCBI): domain Eukaryota; kingdom Metazoa; phylum Chordata; class Aves; order Psittaciformes; family Psittacidae; genus Pezoporus; species Pezoporus occidentalis. Next base: position 3,988,531 of record NW_026915910.1, on the reverse strand, counting down.
ATGAATGTGAAGCACTATGGAAACAGAGAACAAGGGTCTGTAAATGGCAACACTCTAACCTGCTAATTGCAGTGTCAAACTGTGACTGTAAAAACTAAATAAAACTAAATAAATGCCTATATAAGGAGGGACAGGACTCCCCTCCCCAGAATCCTAAATATAAGTAAGACACTAGCAGAAGTTATTAAGCTTTTAAGATCTGAGGACAGGAAAATAGTTACTGTCTATTTCTTTTCACACTTGTTTCTTTTTGTATATTCAGGGATGTTTTACAGTGAATTCTTATTGCCAGTAGTGGACATGAGAAGAAAAGCATGTGTGGTGTTCTAGGAACTGATTGGTAAATTGCTTGTTTAGCTGCTGATTGTATGGTCAATGGATACAACAGATCAGAATTTAGCTCTGACAGGCTTTTTCCACAAAGTATAAATGCAGGTGAGTATGAATTGAACAGTTGTGGTGCCTTTAAATGTCTCTGTTTTGTGGCTGACCTTGCTTTGAGTGTACCTATATCTTACTTTTTTAAGGTTATCTTTTTACATCTCATTTCTTTCCCCTCCTCCTCACTAATTCCTGCTTCCTATATTTTGTATTAAGGTTGACCATGTCCTCATGTGCTAATAAAATCAAACAGGTAGTCTTTGTTCCAGGTTTGATATAAATAAAATACAGCAGAATTCAGAGCATAGGACAAAGATGGCAACTTAAACCAGACACAGTCAGTAAATCACAAAATGATTTGGGTTGGAAGGGACCTTAAAGCTCATCCAGTTCCAAGCCCCTGCCATGAGCAGAGACACCTTCCACTAGAGGAGGTTACTCCAAGCCCCGTCCAGCCTGGCCTTGAACACTTCCAAGAATGGGGCAGCCACAGCTTCTCTGGGCACCCTGTGCCAGGGCCTCACCACCCTCATAGTGAAGAATTTCTTCCTTATGTCTAATCTAAATCTACCCTCTTTGAGTTTTATGCACTTGAATTTGGAACAGTAAGTTAAACAAGTCCATCAGGCCCACATCTCTGAACACAATTGTTCTGAGCAAGACTAATTTGTTAGGATAGATGTAATTTGATACATCAGTCACATAAGGAGAACAGAAGGCTGGGAATATTTATTTACTATGCTTCTAAATCAATATCTGGCTACTGCAAGCTCAGGTTTGCATGATTTCTTTTCTTTTTTTTTTCCCCTCTCTACAAATTCATATTAGGATATCTGAGCCAAATTAAACTGCTTCATAGGTAACAGATAATTCCAGTTCATAAAACTCCATTTCTGTAGAGTAGGAGGTAGGATTCAGTTCTCCTGAATGGAAATACCCATAGTTCAGACTATCGATAATTGCTCCAGATTATTTTTATTGTTATTTAGGAAAAATACATGGTTTTAACCCCAAATTCATGTGGTCTGTTTTAGGCTGAGATGTTTGGGATAATGCACATCACATCTCGGAAGTGATTGTTTTACTTCACTAACTATGAAGGGAACTAAATTTAGAGGAAGACAGGTATACAATATACTACTAATAGCAGATATATACAGTTTGAATAGAAATTGAATTCTACCCAGTTATTAAAAGACTATGAAGGGCATGTGGAATCATAGCATCAGTATTGAAAGTCAAGAAATACAAGGTACAGGAGTACACACTTAGAAAATGGTGATGCCTTAAGTGCTACTGATCTCATGGGACTTTCACTTGGAGATTCACCTGATTCTACAGGCCTATCTTTTCCAAAAACTACTCTGGGTTCCCCTCCTTGGAGGTACTAGATCAGTGATGACAATAGAGCTTGAAACACAATAAACCTGCTGAAATGCTGACGTCTTAGTATGAGAGAAATCTCTCCCAAGACACCCCTCATTGTCTCATCTAAATGTTTAATTCAGCTGGGAGTCTGCAGCTTCCTGACATGCCCCATAGTATCTTACCAGAGCTCCAGCTACAATTTGTAAGGGTGCAGGTCTTCTAAACATCCTTTGCAACATCTTTAGAGCTGTGAGGGTGTTTTTGACATCTTGGTTTATATTAAATGATGGCCAGTGCCTCCATATAGTCTGCTGCATTTATATTTTGTTCTCCACTAACCTAGAAGATCTCTTTCCCTCTGTTGGGATAACAAGCTCAGTCATAGAAAACTACATTTTAGATACATTCTTTTAGGTAGACATGACTATATTTTATGACTTCTTTCAAAAGTGTCTATGCACTGATTTATGAAGAAATGTATATATTTGCTTTTCCCTGACTTTATCTTAGACAATCACTAACGTAAGCATGTATACTTAGATATCATTGATACCAGTGTGAATAACTGGATACCTTTCAATAACAGGAACTTCTAAAAGACATGTATCAGTTTCAGCCAGGAAATATTTTTTCTTACTAATTATTTTTCTTCAGTTCTTTGCAGAACAGAGTGTTCCATGTTCCACTTCCTGGACTGTGTACATGTTCTATCTCACCAAGTGTCTCTAAAAAGGAAAAACATTACAGGATACAGAAACCAGAAATCTATGCCTCTGGTTTTTTTTTCTCATGGTCTCTTTCATGCAATTAAATATTCCCTCTTGCCTTTTCTTCCATTTAACCCTATGGTTCCTGCACATCAGGCTGTGGAGTGGCATGGCTGAGCTTCAGTGATACACGTGTAAAGCCCTCTCAGTAAAGATAGCTATGAATGGGTATGTAATATGCCCTCTGGTTATGTAGCCTACATTCATCTTTTATCAAGTAGTTTCCTATTTCATTTCATCTCCGAGGAAGACATTTCATTATAACTTCATGTTACAAAAAGGTGAGAAGCTGCTCCACAAGCAAGCTTGGCCATAGCCAAATCCAGTTATTTCAGTAATTATTATGCGTCAAGCTGCAATTACTCAGCAACATCATTTCCAAATTACTCTTCTTGCTGGGATTCTGTGATTTAAAATTGAGATTATCTTAATACTGCTTTTCATTTCTTCAATTTTTTTTCATTTGCTTACTGCAACCAGTCCAATAGAATGGTCCATGCAGGACTCACTGACTTGCAAATCAGATTTTCCTATTTTCTTCTACATTTTAACATGTTTTTCAGACTCACTAAATTCAAAATATTTATTACCGGCTGGACACTATTACAAGATGATCAACCTTCTTTCTGTGCCACCTACAATACCTCTCATTTACTAAGTGTATGAGAAGGCTAAAATACTTACGGAATTAATTTAGGACCGACACTTTTTTAAAGAATAAACAGCAAAAGTCCCCACAATGTTGTCACCTTTTCCCAGCAAATACATGTGGCCAACAAAAAGGCATTAATGGAAAACTTCAGTTCATATAGCCTCCTCTCATGTAATCATAAAATCACTGAATGATTTGGGTTAGAAGGGACTTTAAAGCTCACCTGGTTCCAATCCCCTGCCATTGGCAGGGACACCTTACACTAGACCAGGCTGCTCAAAGCCTTGTCCAACCTGGCCTTGAACACAGCTTCTCTGGGTAACCTGTGCTAGTGCCTCACCACTCTCACAAGAAAGAATTTTACGCGGAGATAATTATCTCTGAAGTTATTAACCATGCAAACTGAAGCTGAGCCCTTAAAACCCTTTTTATCCATGAGTAAGAAACAAATATTTCCAGATCATCGTTACATTTGAGACATGTGTGGTATCTTGGAGTCTGTATTGCTTTGGTTTTGTGTCTTTCACTATTAGTTAGAATGAAAGGGATGAATTTTCCACTTCCTTAAAAAAAAAAACAAAAACCAACCAACCAAACAAACTAACAAAAACTGCTCAATAAATCACTTATACCAAAAATCACTGTGTTCTGAGAAATGTTTGCTTGCTTTGTTTCCTGTTGGCCAGATTCATTTCAAATAACAGATATTCTCTGAAGCATCAGATGGGCAGAACTATGTCTTGTTTGATCCCAGCAGACTCTCAGAGGAAGACATCTTGGGGCTGGGGGTGGTGGGAAGTGTTTTTCCACATGAATATTCCATACATAAATCTTCTTTGTTTCCATACATATGTATTCCATACATAAATCTTTCTTTGCATCCTTCCATATTGTTGTTAACATTCACTTAAAACAGTCATTAGTTTATTTGTTTTCTGGGAGCAATCTGAATGAGGAGATGTAGCTTATCTATCTCATTGACCTGTATCTGATAGTTTCTCTTATTCTAATCTAACATTTTAAATGCATTAGATATGTTGCTTCCTAAAGGTGACTTTAAAAGTATTCTTCTAACTATTTATAAGAAAGGGAGATTAAAAAGATTAGCTCAAATGCAAATGCTTTTACTATTAAGTTGTCTCAGGAGTTGGAATGAATTTTACTCCAGGTTTCTTTTCTGGAGCCAGATCCTTGGTGTCCTGTAGTATAGATTTAGAAAATGTTCCTAGTAAATTACTAGATCTAACCTGTAGCTGAGGTGCCAATCTGTATAATGAGCAGCGCTATGTTTTACATTGTTCAGCTTTGCCACATTTCAACAAAGACTAAAGAGAGCATGAACACATGCATATATTTAAAACAAAGAGTAAAAAAACCCCAGAACTAGTACTCTTTATATAATTTCTTCTTCTGTGCTCTGTTTCTAGGGTGCTGATTTCTCTAAGGAAGAATGTATGAGTAATGAACTGTTTAAAAATTTAAAAGTTAAAAAAATATCCTTTTTTTATTTAAAAGCAAGAAATCAGGAAATTCAGAAACTTCCTATTTTGTAGGCTGTATATAAACATATTTAACTATTAAATTTATTTATGGGATGATTTGTCTGCAGCAGAACTGAGTAGTTACTGAAATGCCTCAGGTAACCACACAGACACAGTTATGTGTGTGCTTAGTCTACAGCCTCACTTGTTGAGCATTTAGTTGCTACTGGACAGAAAGCAAACAACCTGAACAATATTCATTCACAGTAAGTTTTAAACTTACAAGTCAGAAACATTGTATTATAAGTACACTAAACTCCATAGAGCCACTAGAAGGACAAGACCAAAGCAATCCCAGGACTGAGAAGTCTGTTTCTAAATCTAGCCTAGTAAGAGATGGGTTGGGTCTTTCTCAGCTGCTCCTCATCCCTCACCACTGCAGATCTGATTAAGCCACATTCAGCAGAGGCTTAAACTCAGCAATCAAGTCATCACAGCCCAGCAAATGAGGAGCAGTCATACTGATAGTCTGCAGGTCTGCCTTCAGAGTAGACCTGAAAAATCACCTGTAGGCAATGGTGCCTGAAATATCTCCTTTGTAAAGTGAAAGCAAGTATCAACTCTTAAAGACTGCAGCTGTGCCACAGTGGGCAGTGATTTAATCAGTATATCTTCTTGGACTGAGAGATTGCAGAGAAAAACTTGTGGTGAGTACTTGAACTGTGCGTTCCTTGAGGGTGGATTTGCTCTACCTGCTTCTATGCTAGCTGAACACACCTCATCTAGTTTAAAAACAATAGAGTGATATTTTAATGGTGGTGTAACCAGAACTTCCAATTTGCAAAGTTGTCTATGCCCAGCATCTCAACCCTGGTTGTGAACTGGCCTTAAAAGCAAAGGTTCCTAATTTCTGTGTTTATCTACAACTTTGCCTAGGCTACCTTTGTTTGTGTGGCATCTATCCCCATCTGACAGTAACTGTTTGGATTATTATCCTGTTGGTTGTCTCCCTAATAGTTATCTGGAGTGGGAGGGGAGTTGGGTTGGATGGAAGAAATTAATAACCTTCCTTTTTGTGAAACAAAGTTAGCTAAAAGAATGAGATCTGCAAGGTGCTTTGTACAGCTAAGAAAAAGATCTGTGCAAAGCCTGAACCACACAGATCAGCATCAATTTTTATCAAAGGCACTAGCTAAGCTGTCGTTATCTTCAGTGGAACTGAAGAATTGAAGAAATCGGAATTTTTCTTTCACTGAGTTCAAATCAGATTCTTCTTGTTCAGGTTTAACATAAGGGCTGGAAGAACTTCTACAGACAAATCTCTTAAGCTGATTTTTTTTAAAAGAAATTTCCATAGCTTAATCTTTAAAAAAAAATTTGCAGAACCCTGTGGATTTTTTTTTTTAATTAAATTACTCCACCCTTTCAGGTAATCCATGTGAAGAAGTGGGAATTGATGTGCTAAATTGGTCTTTGTAGCATGGTCCCGGACGTCAGGGTATTAATCTTTGTTTTCTTCCCAATTATTTTACCCATAGACCATGAACTGCAGCATATCTGACAGACATTCTTTATAGAACAAATTGATTTCACTATTTAAACAGGTGTGGCACACTTGCAGTGGTATTATTTCATTTTAGCAGTACAAATAAAGCTCAGGTGACTGTACCAAATTAATGAAAATTACTGAGTACAGTGAATAGAGTAAAATAATAGAACTATCTCCCAGGACACTGAATATCTGGAGGTGGTAGACTGCCTCTCCTCACAGTCAATAGAGATGCAGTTTTAACAGCCATGGTAGGCAGTTCATGAGGCTTTCTGACTGCGATAACCCTGGTCTCATCAAAGTTGCCACAAGCACCTCAGATAAGAAAGCACCTTTGCCCTTATCTCAGAACATGGAAGGATACGGGAGACTTTATCACAAGCAATTTCCTGCAGTGCTGCCCGCTATATAAATAAAGAACAAAAGCATGTGTTAGGAAGGAATTATAATCTGATATTAAAATGCTGGCAACAGCATATAGCTGCAGAAATACTGCAGAAAATAGGAAACAAAGAAATTATTTGAATTGTACTACAGACAGCAAATTTGACCCAGCACGAAAAAAGTGGTGCTCAGTGTGCAAGGCATCATGACCAAGGCAAGGATGAGGACAGGAGCTGCAAGACAACACTGAGGAGATGTGCAGATATTTCATGCTCACTGAAAGCCAACAGGCAGCATGGAAAGAAGCAAGACAGGTTGTGTTTAAATAGAGCAGAGTCGAACTTTGAGGACCTAAAGCTGTGATATTCCCTTATAAATGAGTGAAAGCAAAGATTCTGCAAAAAGGAAACTTAAACTGAGTGATGCTGCACGGGAGCAAAAAATCAAACACATGCCATGCATCTCTTCAGACTAAAGGGGGAAAATGTACACATCTGTGGCCATTCTTCAAATTACGCTTGAGCACACATGGAGTGAATTGTGTGTACACTAAAGTCTAGTCCACAGCCTTTTAGCCTCAATAAGATAATGCAATATAAATATTATTTAGCAAATGGAAATTTAGGAGCCACTTGGAAGAAAATATCACTGCCCAGTGTGCAGGTCATTCTGTGCATGCGCTGGCTTATGTCTCTGCCTCAAAATAACTATTTCATTCCTTTGTCAGAGCCGGAAAAGACAACTATAAAGCAACCACCCCTAAATTTAAGCTTTCATTTTGTGAACGCAGCATCAGCACTGCAGCTTGCTGATCACACTATAAGCATCTTGGCAAAGGCAAAGTTGAAGTGCTGCAAAAGGACAGGCCTTTTATCTTCTTTCTTTCTTTGCCCTGGAGACAAGCAAAAAAAACCCAGAACAATGCAGTTGGATTGGTTCATTTTCAGTCACCTGTTCCTTAACAAAAGTTCTTTCTTCTAAAATATGCAGCTCAAAAGCTGATGTCATTTATCAGCAATAAATATTGATAAGGAAAGGCGTATATATACACATACATATATACATACAACCCCAGAGTGAGGAGAACCTCTCACTCCTGCCTCTCTTCCTGAAAGATACAGGATTCTGCCTGGACAAAAGGTAATGTATGCAATGTTTAATTTCAGTATTAGAGACTTTATCCATACAGTCATTTGGTTGGTATTGATCGGGCACTGTGCTACAAAGGCTAATGTAGTTAATAAAGTTGTACCAAATGTGATAATTAAGAGAAAACATCTGTTTATAATAATTCCAGAGGAAAATTTTAAAAATAAATTGTATCTTCAGCTTAGAAAGCACACCTCTCACCCGTGTGGGTGAGAAAAGCCTTCAAGGAAGTCTAATTCCCATATATCTTTACACCAAAAAGTAACACTTCAATTAATTTGCTTTATTCTTCAAATTAATTCATTTTACAGAGGGCGGGCGATCATGGGAAATGTTTTTCTAATGTATTTTGAATTGTTTTTATGTTAAATTTATTTCACTTATAGTGTCGAGATGTACCATTACAGCTGAAATCAGAATTTTGCCATCTAGAAATGTTAAATTATCTGTCCAAGCTTCCAGGTATATATGCTGTCAAAATGTCTATTATATCTTATAGTATTGCAGTAAATTGATTGCATTTTTTTTAATGCAGAACAAATTCTTTTTTACAAAATGAGACTTAAAAATGTAAACTCAGAGAAAGTAGAAAAGCTTTTATCAAAGTAACTGAAAAGACAAACTTTCAAACTTGCTATACCCTGAAAGCTTTATCAGCTGGCAAGAAGAAGGCTCTGCTGAGGAGTGAAGCACCAGGGCTAAACATGAAAAGCCTGGACTGTATTTTTCAAATAGAACTTTGTTTCTATCTTCTGAGTTGCATATTTTAATATCTTTTCTTTACAGTCAATCAAATTTGCATGAAATGTCCTGTTTTCAGGCAGAGCTATCTAAAAGTGTGTTGATAGCATTTGTCTTTTCAGAAGCATAGAAATGATTTAGTGGATTGAATACTATTGACATGTAAGGATAATTGTACCTGGGAACTGTCATCTTTTGACTTTGAAAATAATGGCAAATATATTTACTCCAAGGAGCACATGTGGTTGTACAGTCTAACAATTGATGATATGTAGTAATATCAATAAAGTTTTATTCTGGAGCTATAAATGGGTTTATGTTTCCAGTTGCAGCACTTATCTGAGGAGTCCCAGAAAAATTTTGTTTCTGCATGTAAGGACAAGACAACTCCACAGTGGCCAAAAATATCCCTTTAGTTTAAGAATTTATTCTTCATCAATATGAGTGAGATCCCCTCTACCTCATGCAAGTGGTTCCCTTACACAGGTGTGGGAAAAGAAGCTGAAGTCTGAATACCTGAAAGACATGAAGTCTTTGATGTGATATGTCTTGCTGATTTATATCATGCAACAGAATCTAGTACTGAAATAAATGATCTACCTGCCATCTATCTAGTATCAGGAGCATTATACTCACCAGGAGTCACCAGCTCACACTCTCTTGATGTTTTCATAGGCTCAGTTAACCTTTTAGGAGTTAGCTTAGGCACAATGCCATCTTAATGTAATAATGAAGCCCACTGGATTCAAACTCACATCTCCACATGGCAGTGCTGTGCTACCTTTTTTGTTAGTATTGATTTGGAAATGAATACACCAAGCTCATTATTTTGTGAGTTCATGAAAGAATACCACATCTTGTGTGGAATAATTCAACAGTGTGTGGAGCTTTCAGTCTGAACTCAGACAGTTTAGTCTTGCACTGCTACCATGCAAGAGAAAACAGAACAGTGTTTTCATTTTTCTTCTTTGGCTTAATTTCTTAGGGGTAGGTGGAAACTCTGCATATCTGGGCATCTAAAAAAAATAAAGGACTTAACTTGTTCAAACAAGTGGCTCAATTGCCGCCTTCTGATATTTTGACTCGTAGCTTATATCTGTTCATTAACATTTTGCTGTGAATATTAGACCTAAGATCTTTTGGCTGTGTGCAAAAGTCACATGGTATATTTATGTTCTCTGGTTGATTGACATCCAATCTAGTAGAAAGTCTTGTAAAAATTATGTTTCTAGCTATGCCTATAGGTATTAGCATCTAAATTCAGAGGAAGTCACTCAACCTCAAAACTAAATGCTGCAAGAGCATCACTACAGCAAGTCTTTTACTGTAACACTGCACACTGTGACATATGCTGGTATACTCATACTGTGAACTAGTGTAGAATACTCATAAAATATGAACATAAAAAGGGTCTCAAACACACAGATGTTTGAAAACCTTGGTATTTTCCAGTGTTCTGGCTGGGTTTTCCCAGGTCTTCTCTCCTGATTGAATTTTGGTTGGAAATTTAGCCTCAAATTAGGGTTATAAGTGGACCTGCTTATGCCCAGTTACAGAGCAGGATATACAGAACTTGCTCCTCAGTGAAGACGAAAGTATCAAAGCTTCTGCACTATTTGTAAATGAGTCACACCAAAGCACCTGAGAAGACTAAAACTCTTTGTGACAACCATCATTATTCTTTTTATTATTATGTTCATTTTCCTTAGAATAAGCAGCAGCTTCTGACATGACAGATGTAAGCTGACTCATACACACAGGACTAATTAGTGAGTAAATCCACTAACTTCAGTAACATAAACCCTGTCAGAAGAAACACGTGACTTTAGGCTTTTTAAGGTCCCTGCTTCAATGCAAGGTAGAGTCCACTCTGTTCTAGATAGTGATGGCCATGCAGCATCATATATTCATTTGCACAGTTTCAGAATATCCAACTGTATTAGGTATTAACTAAAATAATGTTTTGCATGGCAGACTTGACTGCAACAGTTTTGTATCTCACTCACATACTACATTACACCACAAACTTCTATGCAACAGAAATTAATGGATTTGGGGTTTTGTTTTTGTTTTGTTTTTTCTCTGTAGAAATGGATCTACTAACTGCAATAATTTTCCTGGCTGCTTTGCTGCATCAATCTGATGGGCAGGTAAGAGCAATCATCTATTCAAAAGAACCATAACTGGACACATTGTATAGATATCTGACATGGGCTACTCTGGTCTAGTGATCTTTAAATCTTTACAATTCAGGGATGAAATTATTGTTAACACATTAATAGTTTTTCTGGGATGAGCTACCTGTGTCCTTGCCCTCTCCAGAATGTCTAGCTTAGATTGAAGCGTCTTCTTCTTAGACATTAAATGGAAAGAATCTTTTCCTGAGAGATGTTTTACTCTGAAAATCCCCATGTAAGTATTATAATTCTTTTTCTCTGCAAGGTTTCATCACCTGACATCATGATGTAAGAGACAGTCTTAGGTATTTCAGAAGATAGTCTGATAACAGTCCTAAGTTTTGATCCAGATTCACATTTTTCTGATGTTTACAAGTGAGAACAGCTAGGTACATTTTAGCCCACACAAAATGAGATTTTGGTTGAGATTTGGTTCCAGAGCTAAGCTTTCTCCCTGTTTGATGTGGAGACATCTGAAAGTAGAATTCTTACCTACAAATTTCATTTAGTGTGATGCCTCCTAAAGAAAAGTGCAGGAAACAACAGCAATTATAGAAATAGAAGAACCAATAAAGGGAAGTTGGGAATTTCCAAGATCTTTACTTTGACAAGAAGCTAATAATTTATCCTGCTTATTAAAGTGCTGATAACTGGAACCTTCATTGTAATTGTTTTCCAGGATGTAAAGTATAAACAAGTGGACATTTCCAGACTTACTCATTTTTCATTTCAAAACCAAAAAGAGATCCTTGAGCAACACAATGAAATACGGAGATCTGTAATTCCCACAGCCAGGAACATGCTGAAGATGGTAAGCTTGCTTTCCACATCATTAGCAGAAGATTGTAGCCTTCTAAACAACTCACACTCAGTGAACAGAGAGGGCAAGAAAGATGCTCTGAGGTTGAGATGAAGAAATTGGAATTCTATCCCTTTGTTTCTTCAGAATTCATGCTTAATTTTGCACCTCTTGGTGATAAAAGCACTTGTAGAGTCATTGCAAAGGTCTCAGGATAGGCCACAAGTGCTATACAGAATCCCTCTCCCAACCAAAATGTTTTAGTTTCTCCACTTAGAAAACTCAGTTAAGCAACATAGGAACTGTTCCATGACTAGGGTTATTTGTCTACAGGAACCACGAACACAGGTTCGCCCCAACCACATCTATTTTTTGTTCTCAAAGCTATGTTAACATAGCCTGCACATTGAACCACATGTTCTTGCCTTATGTTTGTTCATTGCAATATATAGCAACTGCAAGCCTTTTCAGTGAGAACATTTAAACCAGGGATAAGGTACAAAATGCAGTGACGGATCTCAGATTATGGATACCGCCTTTTAATCTTTAGTGGGATAAGCAGCTCCCTTAGAGAAAGACATGCCCTAAATAAAGAAAAGTGTGTAAAGCAAACCTGGAACAGGAGCATAAGCAGCTGCATGCTTTTGAATCACAGACTGTCAGGGGGGCAAAAAGGACCTAAATCTGCATACCCACTTGTCCTTAGCTGAGCTTGCTTCGTCCATCATTGGTCCCATTCCTGTCATCCCTGATACTCTTTGTTACCACTATCCCATGAGTAGATAATCTGGTCAGTGCTTTATGGTTAAGTTTGCATGGTGGGAATTGCAAACATTCCCCAGCTCCAAAGTCTAGCTGGTGTCTATCACTGCATCTCATCTGCAGTAGGGCTCAAAATCAGTTTTATACCATTTAGTGCACTGCACCCTGCAATGATAAACACAAACACAAAGCCAAAAGAAAGCAACAGTACGTTATGACATTCCTAGTAACCAGGACCATCTTGTTATTATAGTGTGGTGTGATACTGTGCAAAATAACCTGTTCTGCAGCCATTAAGAACTGAAGAAGTGTGGTGCCTATATCCCATTAGTGTAAAATTGCCTGACTCCCCTGTTTCTTATTGAGGACCATTTGGGTGCACAACACCCAAATCTCTCCTCTTTTTTTATCTTTTCATGTACTGCATTATCCTGCCTGTGACCTGGGTACTTCTTACTTTGTGTCTTTCAGGTGTGGAGTGAGAATGCTGCCAGAAATGCTCAGAAATGGGCAAATAGGTGTGAGATGAAAATCAGCCCAAAAGATCAGAGAATCATTAATGGTACATGACGAGTATGAATCCCAAGCTGAGGGGTTGATGGCAGTTTGCAGATGATCCCTGTGCATGTGAACTAGAAATAGGGATAACTTTTAATCTGCTGTAGACTATCTTTGTCATACTAATACCCTTAAAGGCAAATTGTTGGAACTGGAGAGAGGGGGATGCTAAGTAGTTACCCTATATTTGTACCTTTCTTGAAGTGTCTGCTTTTGGCTCCTGCTGGAGACAAGATGGCACAGTAGATGACTGTCGGTATGACTAAGTGCAGACATTTTTGTGTAACATTTTGCAGTGAAAGTTGTATCTGTGACTGGAAGCTCACCAAAACCATAGTAACATTTACTGCAGCTTTCAGAGGTGCAGTATGAATATCACATGGCAAATAGGTGGCATTGTAGAGATTTTTTTTTAGGTTGTAGCTACAACCCCTCTGTCCTACCTCCCACCCTACAGCTTGCTTTTCTCCTGAGTTATAAACAGACTTACTTACACTTCAGGTGTTACCTGTGGTGAGAACGTATTACTATCATCTTACCCAAGAACATGGTCTGAAGCAATTCAAGTCTGGAACAGTCAGTCCTCCAATTTCAAGTATGGATATGGAGCAGTCACGAAAAATGTCAATATAGAGAGCTATACCCAGGTATGGAGAACTGAAACAAACTGCAATGATACACTAGGGTTACAGGAGGACAGTTAATTGAGCTTCTCATCAGAAACAAAAATCATCGCTATCATCAAACCATTATCTCTATTCACACTCTGATCCAAAGATAAATTAAACTTTTTTTTCATCTAACTCTGAGACAATGAAACCAGTATTTTGGAAGAGCTGTCCAGAAGAGAAATATTATTCTGTAGGACAGAAAAAAAAAAAAAAAAAAAGGAAAGAATATCCATGGCTTTAATTTAGAAATACATATTTTTCTATATAAGGATTTAGATACTTAAGAAATGTCAAAACAAAATTTTTATGATGCAAATATTTGAATTTAAACTTTAGGGTCCTGCCAGAAACAGAGTTCAGAAACATTTGTAAACAAGAGGACACAGTTAACTCATTTTCTATTTATTCTTTCTGACAACTAAACTGTAAACTTAAAAGCTAACTAGACAAACAATATCCTGTGGTTCTGTTATTGTGTGAGTTCTTTATGAGAATTCAATAAAACGTGACTCTGAAATAATATGGTGTTTTTTTCCTACAGCTAATCTGGTACAACAGTTACCAGGTTGGATGTGCAGTTGCCTACTGTCCTATGAACCCCTTCAACTACTTTTATGTTTGCCAATACTGTCCTCCGTACGTATTGTCTTTTTACTCATTTAAGATGCAATAGTTACTAATATGTTTTCAAAAACTCCTGCAGTCATGTGTAGGATAAAAATACCACTGTTTATTTTAACCGTTTATAATTTTGAAAATACCAGTGGGAACTGTGGGTTTAACATCAGATTAAATATAAACATTTCTTATATTTCACAGATATTAGGCAAATTCTAGCATATGAAAAAAGGTCAGTCTCTATCACAATCAGGCATCATGCACAAATCATTTTATAACTCTGACCACAAGAAAGTCACAGGTAAAGTGAAAACCAACAGCAAATGAATATTCACAGAGGTAAAGAGCGTATCTGAAACACCCTGAATGTTGTCAGAATGTGTTTGCTGAGGTTATTTCCTTATAAGCTGCAATCATTTGAAAGCCATTCAAAAAGCAGAATTAGGAAGCACATAAAATTCTTTTTTTAAGCTGAGAATGCTATATAAATGCAAATAATTGATTAATTTTCTTTCCCCGAACTTTATTGTTCCTCTTATTTAAAATCAAAGTTCTTGTATTCTATTAATATCTGAAACTAAAACATGACTGACTATGAAAATAATTTTATCCAGAATCTTCTGGATGCCTTTTATTGTGACAAATAGCATAAACTCTTTTTAACGGTTCAGAGGCGCACTTTGATCTTGTTTTTCCAATTTCAGAGGAAATAATGCAATGCAAATAGCTACACCTTACAGAAGTGGACCAAAATGTGCAGAATGTCCTGGCCACTGTGACAGAGGACTTTGCAGTAAGTGAATTTATTCACCTCCTTATAACAAGTACCTCAATTAATAGTGTGTTCCTTTGTAGCATTTAACTTTTGCATAGTTACTTCTTGCTTATCTGGATGAAAGATCCTAGAACTGCCTCTTTCATTCCCTGCCCCCAGAAATAACAGTAGTTAAACATCCCTCTAGAATAGGCACATTCTTGAGTAGGGGTGTTGGACGAGTGGTCCCTTCCAACCTCAACCATCCTGTGACAACAGGTAAATGTGAAATTGTGTTGCTGTTGAGCAGTGGGTGCATTATCACACTCAATCTTCTGCTGCCCTCTCCTGGTAAAGCTCAAGACAGAACGTCTTGATGCACTTCTGCATCTAAGGGCACAGATTGTCACACATCCTCATGCACGTGAAGAGTTGCACAGGCCCCTGGCTTCTGCAGACTCCCACCTGGAGCAAGTCAAAGCATACAAATAGATGGGAATTGTAAGGTACCACCTTTCTGCCTGCATTCCCTTTTCTAAAATATTCAAGCAATTCTAGCAGAAGAGCATAAGCGCAAACTATCTAGACATACAAATGTAGAAATATTAGATCACAGCTTGGTTTTCAATTATTGTTTCATCTGTTTGTTTCTATCCCTTGTACTTTAGCCAATCCTTGCAAGTACCAAGACTTCTTTGGAAACTGCAGAAATCTGAAGATGTTGTTTAGTTGTAATCATTCACTGGTGAAGGCGAAATGTCCTGCTACCTGTGGCTGCACCACTGAAATCATATAATGTCCTGGTGGATGTCATTATAGCTGCTGTGAGACTTATTAGGAAAGAGTAGAGCTCACTGTGAAGTGTATTCACTCTCAGTGTATCAGCTCATGTTGACCTATAGGTGACATTTTTTTCTGATGTCTCACCATTACTTCAGTCCTAAATAAGTCTAGTAGCTCAAAATAATCTCTGATGTTATTTTAGGCTTTGTAGAAATCAAGCTACAGATGTGTTACTTTGTGGTTTCCCTTACAGCAAATCTTACACATTCATTTCTTCTTAATGGGACAAACACTTTTAAAACTCCTTGTGTCTTTTGCAAAATATGCTAAATCACACATAGCTTTCTTCTGTTACTTTTTCCTTGATTATAAATGGAATGTATTCCAGCTAAATAAATATGTGATTTACCACTGCTTCATAGTTTTTCACTGAAATTATTTATAATTCAATGTTTTCATTTATGAATATTTCAAGCCTCTTTTTTTGATACTTTATCTGAGTGGGGATAAGACAGGAAAAGACAAAGCAAAAAGTGACACATTGTTTTGTACAGCCAAATAAGAGGCACATCTTGAATCTGCCAACTTTTCTCTGTGCCCTAAATACAAATTTTCTGATACATCTGTGTGTGCAGGTGATAAATTATAATTTTTTTTTCATATGGCACAGTCAAGAAATATAAAGCCTTTTTAAAGCATTCATACAAAAAAAAAGCGGTATATATGTATTGCTTCCCATCCTCCCTATGAATAAGTTAAATCCCACATTTGCTTGGAATTCTCATTGTAGCATGTAGAAAAATCCCAAACAAATAATAATAAAAAAAAATGGCAGTAGATCCAAGTTTCCCCAAGTCTCCATCAAAATATCTGATTTTCTCCAGAACTTCCCAGGAACCATTTTAGTGCCAGCTCCTAGCGGTGCACACCCTTAGGGTTTCTCCAAGAGGATTAAGTTCAGCTGAAGGCCTCACTTGTGCCTTCTCCCACTTCTTCCTACAAGCAGGCCACCAATTCGTGCCTAGGACACCATGTTTGCTTGTGTATTGCTTCTAGCAATGCATTTCCTTGAATGAAGTTTTTCATTTCAAATCTTTCCAGGCCCTTTACAATGCAGGGCATGACTTCAAAGGGCTGTGTGTCTGTACTGACCCAGAACTGAGAGAACAGTATGTCAGAATCATCTTATAGCTTTAATATGTATATACCAGCTTTTATTTGATCTTTATATTTGTAATTTAATCAACAGGTAGCTGAAGAGGGAATAGAAAGTCTTTGCTTACAGTTTATAAACTCTGATAGATGTTAAAAAATGAACAAACATCTGGAACAGCATCGTCCTACTGAACAGAGGAGCTACTTCCCACTAACTTTCCTCCTGACACATCTCCCCGGTGTTGCATCCTGGTGCCATGCACCCATGTGCTGGACCACAGACCTCCTTCTGCTCCTCAAGATGTGTGCTGGTCTCTCATAGATCCTGAATCACATATAGTATCTCTGAGCAGGGCTGATTCTACCTAGCACCATCCCTTCATATTTCACACAGGCAAAAGCAATTTTCTCCGTGGGACTGCAGTTCTGGTTAAAAACACAAGAGGGTGAACCATACCCAGACATTCAACTGCAGCAGTTTTTGATTTTGCTGCCTCCTCCTTTTACTAGAAATTAAAGTTCTGGGCCTACCCTGGCCTGATTTTAACACTTACCTGCACAGAATTTCTTAGCTGATACTAGCTAATAAATTACTACATATAGGAACTGTTTGGTAGCTGTTTCTTCCCCTCATTTCATTCTGTCTCTGTTGGCCAAATTGCTATCATATTAAAGCAACTTATGCCATCAAATTAAGCCAATTTACAGTTTCCAGGGTATCAATGGCTAGTTCTGGTAGCCTTGATTTTCTGCTTGCCTGAAGCTCAGTTTCAACACTGTGACTTATGTACCACTATTTGCGGCTCCTTACAACCACAGCGATATTTGTAGAAAGTGTAATTCAAAAAAAAGCTGGGTGAAAATTTTCAAATAAAGTTATGTTTTCCTCAGAAAATATTATTCTGTAAAACTGCAGTTATCTTACAGGAGGATACATATTTCTGGCAAAACTTTCAGGTGTTTTGGGGAATGTTTTCCAAGATTAAATTTCTGCTAACAAAGATATGGGTTTTAGAACGCTTTCCATGCACACACTTTCTCTTTCCTTCCACTCTTTTTTGGGTCAATGAATGTTTAAAGGTGAATTATTTTATCATCAGAGATTTCTGAGAGCACTCCCTCCCAAGACAGCATTGTCCTCTGGATATCCAGTTATGGTGTTTGAGAATGGCAGCAGCAGGAGCTGGCAGAGATCTTCTGCATCATGAAGTGATGCACTACCCTGGAGCTTCATGCACCCTGCTGGACTGCTGCAGCGTGTCCAGGCATTAAGCTTAATTCCATAAGGGATTTCAAAAGATTCTGCTACCCTATTGATGTGTAATAGAAGAAGTAGCAGGTGAGATGAAAAGTTTACTGGATGATCCGGCCTCTCAATACAGACTTCAAGGAGAGCTTGAGTCACTCCAATTAGTTGTACATGGAATACTGTGTGTAGTTCTGGTGTCTTCAACATAAGAACATGGAGCTGTTGGAGCAAGTTCAGAGGGCACCATAAGGATGATAAGGAGATTGGAGCACCTCCCGTATGAAGACAGGCTGAGAACATTGGGACTGTTCATCCTGGAGTGGAGAAGGCTGCGTGGAGTCCCCACAGCAGCCTTAAAGTATCTGAAGGGGGCCTATAAGGATGCTGGAGAAGGACTGTAGTGATAAGACAAGGGGTAATGGGTTTAAACTTAAACAGGGGATGTTCAGATTGTATGTAAGAAAGTTCTTTACTGTGAGGGTGGTGAGGCACTGGAATGGGTTGCCCAGGGAAGTTGTGAATAGCCTGGCGGTGTTCAAGGCCAGGTTGGACAGGGCCTTGGGTGAGATGGTTTAGTGTGAGGTGTCCCTGCCCGTGGCCCAGAGGTTAGAACTAGATGATCTTAAGGTCCTTTCCAACCCTAACTGTTCTGTGTTTCTATAATTCTATGATCCTATGTCCCTGGAAAGGCTGAGATGTTTCTGAAATATGAGTTTCCCATATACAGATGAGGTAAAAGTGATATGATCGTCACTGAGATCCAGCATGTCGAATAACATTTTTCTCCATTCTCTGAATGTATTTTCGCAAACTTACTTTTTATACTTATGCCTTAAGAGTTGTTTCCATTGTGGTACTAGAGTATGATTTTTGGTATGTGCTGAAGTGACACGTACAGAATTGTGCTACTTTTTAGGTGCAGTTCAGGCAAGGAGGTAGTAATACAGAGAAATTTTTACAATTTCTGTTCTGGTTCCAGGTATGCTCACGAGAAGCACATATGCTGAGAGTTGATAAAAACAACTACTATGGTACAAGTCCAAGTCTTATCTGTTGAGAATAAAAGTTCTTCAGCAGTTAACTCACATGACAAAGACTTTAAACACAGACTTTTGAACAAATGTGATGTAGTAACTTTAACAGTCTTATGGCTTGTGAAGAAAGAACATTTTTGATATTTTAAATGTGCCAACTCCAGTAGTCACATCTAATTTGGCTGCCTGAGAATCAGCCTCTCGGCTGAGCAAAACTAAAGGTCTTTCAGCATCGCAAAGTCTTACCAAGAGCCTAAATATTACCTGGTTTTCTCCATCTATTGGAGAAAAATTCTTCCATAAATCTTACCTTACTCATGTCCTTAAAATACCATACCTACAATAGCAAAAGTTTAAGCAGCTAAAGCTAAGACTTCATGCTAAATAGAAAACAAGAGTTGGAAACCTTGACATGCCATTAGAAATTTATGTTGTCAGAATAGCCAATTAATGCCCAAGAAACAAAACTGTGCAAAGATGCTTAAGCAAGACCAAGCAACAAAAGGTCATCAGAACAGAGACAGGACAAGGATGCTCCCCTGGGCTGCTCCTGACTCTTCTAAGCCAGGTTGCCAAAAATTGGATTCCTCTAAGTGTAAGAGCCACAGTTAAACTATGACAAACAGGAGATGATCTTCCTTATTAAGAAGCTACTTGACAGCTACTGTCACCGCTCCAGGCTGCAAGATACATAACCTCCATGCTTCAGTCTCACCGACTGCAACACAGAGATAAACTGACACAGTCAGGGCAAGGAAGATTAATTAGTGAACACTGAGAAAGAGCCTATGAAGCACTAAGACCTGTTAATTATAATATCACATTTGGTAGCCACACCTCCAGCATAATGATATCTCAGTTTAACCACAAGTCAAGAGGACATGGGGCAGCAGGAGATATAAGTGAGGAAATGACACTCCCTCCTGCGCCAACCCACTGGTGATGTCTGAAGGTTCATGGGCTGGTCAATAGGCTCAGTTGCCTGGTCTTGATCCTGCACAATGCAGTCATTGAGCTGTTCCCTAGGACTAACAGATATTCTGACACCCACATCAATAACAAGTCTTGAAGAAAGGCAATTTTTAGGAGAAGTTGAAGTAATAAGCTGGCATGGAAATACTCTCACTTACGTTAAGAAAATGGCCCGTGTTAACTATCCATTATGTCACTGTTGTGCTCAATACATGCGTAACTGAAAATGACTCCTTAAAATGATTATTGTCAGATTTTGGGGCTTTTCCACAGTAACAGAAATGATCATTTCAAATTAAATTACATTTTTGTCTTTCTGTTTTGCATCATTTGCTCTGCTTTCTTCTCTTATTGAACTTCTGCATAAAGTGATGGAAGTAAGGGAGAAAAACCCAAGATGCCAAACTAAAATCAAATTAAGGCCTTTATTTGTTTTGTTGACAATTTTTTAATTAAATACAAGATTTTTTAATCTTATTCATTGACTTTAAACTACCAATTTTTATCTTAGGGCATGCATAAACATTCACTTATCTTCTTTTAAAAGTCCTTTCCCAATGCAAAATTCTAAAAACCTA
Organism: Pezoporus occidentalis; assembly: GCF_034315485.1. Taxonomy (NCBI): domain Eukaryota; kingdom Metazoa; phylum Chordata; class Aves; order Psittaciformes; family Psittacidae; genus Pezoporus; species Pezoporus occidentalis. Next base: position 3,967,949 of record NW_026915910.1, on the reverse strand, counting down.
TACTGAATATAACAGTGAAGTATACGTTAAACCATCTTATTTTTATTTAGTGGTACACAGCATTCTTTGTGCAGGCATATATGATAACTCAGAATTCTCACAGAGTGATTCCTGAAAGGTCAGAAGCTGTTTATTTTGGCAAAAATTGAAACTTAGCCATTGTCATTTTTGCACAGGATTGAAACACTGAGGAGTAAGGGAGAATTTCTAAGCTTTACTGCTTCTAAAACACAGAAATTACACAAAACCATTAATTTGAAAGCAATAATAGCTTCAACTCTTGTGCAGATGTGGCTGTGCAACTCTGGTCTTATGATGGAGAAGACTTTCCTTCCTCACCCAGCAATGTATCAGAAAACATAAAAATATCTGATTTTTTTTTTTTAATTAGACTTCTAAATTAGTGCTTTGTTTTTATGAGTAGCTCCTGTGCAGGTGTCATTACTTCTTATGTCAGGAGATGTTTTTTAACATATTGGTTACCTTAAGTGACAAACCTGTTCTTTTTTACTTTCCTTTTGTATTGTGCAGGGGTAATGCATTAGTAATGAAAAACTCTGAGTAAAATTGAGTACGTCTGAAAGAGAATTGATCTTTCTGATGAACATGAAATATCCTGGAAAATCCATCACATGGAACAGTTTAATCACTTATTTCAACCACAAGTTCTAACTTGTACTTTGCAGCATTTATCCCCAATTTGTGGCTTACAGGCAAGTCCCCTTCAAATTTTTTTCACTCCTATGCTTGACAACACTCATTTCCTCTGCCTGATGAGGAGCACTGTTCAAGCAGAGTCTGACTGTTAGAATGGTTATGGGAATATTTTTCTCAACTCAGAGGTGTGAAGAATCCTCACCTTCCAGCATCTCTGTGCTGGCTGAAGCTGAAGATTCTTTTTTAATATTGGAAATGTTAACAAAAAAAGCTAATTTGCTACTGAAAGCTAGGTATCCACCTAGGAAGAAGCTGGCACGATGCTCCATTGGTATGCAAATAGAGACTTCTCATTTACGTGCAGACTAACGTAAAGTTCTGCTTTCACCTTCTTAATCCATAAGGCAATTAAAATGTAATAATAAAAAATTCTAGCCATAAATACTTCCAGTAATTAGAAAAGCCTACTAATTGCTTGTGACAACAGCATATGTCACAGCAAGTCAGTTAATACCTAGCAAGATTCAGGTGAAGATCTAGGAAGACCTAGTTTGCATATGTTCTAACTCTTCTAAAAGTGTATGAACAGCATCCTTTCTCTTGGTTTGAGGTAAAATTTGGGTATCTGAGATAATGGCAGGAAATGAGACAAACCTGTCATGTCTAAAAGTCTGGTAAATCTGGACTCATTTTACTTTCAAGCCTTTCCAGTTCAAAATCAGGATTTTAGTCTCCTCCCTGCTATTTTTTCTAACACAGGCGTTATTGTTGCAATTTGGTGGTTATCTGTCAGGCTTTCCTGGAATTCTGTGGTTTCGTGACTGTCTGGAATACTATTGTTGCAGGTTATATATTAATAGATATATTAATTGCAGGATGAGTGTTAACTATAAAAGTGAAGTTATAAACAAATGTCACCTTAGGATGTAGCATGCATTTCCAAAAAAAACAGAAGAACTAATACTATCTTACATTATATTGGTGAATATTTATTTTAAATTCTGTTTACAGCTCCAGTCATTTGTCATTAAGTGAGCTGAAATTAAGCCTCAAAAGAAGATATTCAGAAAAACAGAAAGTCTGCGATATCTGAGAAAACCAAAGACCCCACTTGATTGGAAAAAGGAAAATCTAAAAGGGAATATGATTGGTCTCTACAAATACTAAAAAAGTAAAAAAAAAAATCCCAAAACATAAGGACTGCTTGAGCCAACAGATATTTTTATCATAAGAGTAAGACATATATATACTGCATTAATAAATACAGTGAAGAAAACAGTTTCTAAGCATTAAAACTGGTAAAGGTCAACAGCAGCTTTCCAAATGAGTGAAGAAAGATACAAAAGCTTTACAAATAGAGAGAAAAACATTTATGGAAGGGATTATGTGATAATCTACCTACAATTCCAGGAAAAGTCTTCAATGACCTAAAAATTTATCTGTGTTCCTAAACAGACAAATGCTGGGTGATTGAAGAGGCAGATAAAAAATTTTAATCAACATAAATGATGTGTTGGAAGCAGCCAGCATGATTCTTCCACAGATTGTAGCAGAAGTGTGTTCATGAGGGAAATGAGTTTATAAATGGGAAAGGATAAAGGAGACAATGAGAAGGGAAAACAAACAAAAAAAAAAGGAAAAGAAATGTATGAAGAACCAGGAGGGAAAAGTGAAATGAAAGCAAGCAGTAGAATGTAAAGGCAGGGAGAAAAGCCTGGGCGAGGCCATCCAAAAAACGTATACAGTTTGCTGGACAGACAAAAATCACCGTGAATGACCATCCAAGCCTAGTATTTAATAATGGGCATCAAGGAGTCTTTAGGGCACTGAGAGTATTCATAGGCTTCAATGTCCCTGACCAGCCTTCGCTGAACCCTCTCCTACCACCTGCCCATGGCCCCAGGAGCCCATTTTGGCTTAGCCTGTCTCATTTCAGGGTACCTGTCAATAGTCTTGCTTTTTGCCCTGCCTTCTTGGTGGCCTTGTATCATACTTTATGTAATCAGTAAACCTAAGAATGGGTGCTTTTGAAGTACAACAACAGTCCAGACCAGTTTGACACAATATTGATCACAATAGGTCATGAAACAAGCTTAAATGTTTTGACCTTAGATTACTCCAGTAGCCTCATATTAACAGTCACTGCAGATCTAGCTAAACAGATCAGCTGAACAAACCAGTAGAGAAAGGATTTTTACCCAGCGCCACATGAGTTATTTAATGCTGGGAAGCATATGTTTTAGAAGTACCTGGAAAATGTTTAAGAAGAAGGTAGAATCTAATGAGCTATGGCATGAAAATTTGTATCTTATGCAGGTTGGTATCAACACTTCAAAGACTGGACTTCTCTTTGAAATTATTTTTCCTTATATACCCATATTTATATGTTCTCAATTCATTGTAGTACCTCCAGTACTGGCTTGTCCTGGAAGGGGTGTTGTGTTTTAGATAGTAGGCTGGGTTTCAGTTGTTAATTGAATTTCTGTTTGGCTCATTGAAAGGAAATCATAAATTCATCTTGTCAGTTCAATAGCACAGGACTACTTCTGGGTATGCAATGATTTAGTACCTACTTCCTGGTAACTAAAAAACAGTTATGTAAATTAATTATGAAGGTCACAAATCATGTCTTGCGTTTGGTCAGCATTCAAGCTACAAACAAAGAAGTCCCTACTTGCCTGATACTCAGACAACCGAAGGAGGTGTTATTTGTACATTGGAAAAACAAGCAATGAAGAAATTTCTGGTAGGAATTTTTTATGTACTGGCTGTTCTACCTATATTTGCCACTTGTGTCAAGGTCATACTGATTAGAACTTGTAGATCAGTGTACAAAAAGCACAGTTTACATTGGGTTTTAACTTGTGGTGTGGCTCAGAGTTTGCATCACTCATTGAGTTATCAAAATCAGATATACTGTCTCTCTGTCCTAATCCTCATCTAGGTCAGACCAATTATTTAATGCATTGCCACTAAATGGCACTTTTCTGCTGTGCCACTAGAACATCAGAGCTTGGCCTCCGAGAGGCTGATGTTTATATAAATGATGAAAGTGTCACACATTGCAGGAGGTCTTCTGGGATCAGCTCCCTGGAGCCTATTTCCTACATCCTATAGACATCCTCTCTGATCTGGCTGCTATGGCTGGATTGTACAAAAGTAGCATTAGGAGCTAGATTAGCTAAAGAGATTGAAGCTAACACATCTTTTCATTGAGGAATATTCCCTAACCACCCCCTTTGACTCTCCATGCATGCATTGCAATTATTGCATCAAACTTAGTATTATGTAGCTTATTTAAGATTTTTGTGCCATTTGCGTAATCTGCAAGATTTAGTGGAGAGAGAAGTGCTTAACCTTCTCAATAGGAGGGCACAATGAGGTGGAATAAATGGGAACAGGTCCTCTTGCTGAAAAAGAAAGCATGTCAAATTTTCTGCAGTCATCACTCTGGTGATGTGGCTTTCCTTACAGTAAATGAACTGCACAGAACATTTATAGGAATAGCACAGAACTGTACTGAGCAAAATTGTAACTGTAAAGACTATTGGAGGCAAAAAAAAAAAGGAGGATTTTTAAAGCTGAAAGGGATTTATCTAGTTTTCAGCAAACAGGAAAATGTAAACCACAATATTTACAGATAATTTGATGCATACTTTAAAACTGAAAAACATAGAAAACTGGTAAAAAACTTGGTATGAGGAACAAAAGTTCTTGAGCCACAAGCCAGGGATTGCAAATCAACTTGACACAGACAAGGAAAAGATGAGAATGCACTTACCATTGCAGTTATATCACCTAATGTTGTCATACTCTAGAGTCATTGTCTCTCAAAAGCACTTTTTTTACCATTATTCCTCACAAGGAAATGGATCCTCACCTTAGTGCAAACTAAGGCACCTAAATTATTGTTTAAATTATTAAAGTGGTATGTGTGATCTGCACATAAGACCAGAAAAACATCTTGTATATGTCTAGACAAGATTTTCGACAAGGTGGCATTTGGAAGAAAGAGAGGAAAAACAAAACAAAACAAAAACACTATATAAATGGAACTGTTGGGGAAAGAAAAGAATTGGTACAGAAAGATCATATTACTTGTTACAAAGAGTGAAACTAATAAGGGAAATCAGCATGTTGCACCATCTGTGCAGATTCACAGACTATCAGGGCTTTCACCCAGAGGTGAGAGTTCACTGAAATTTTATCACAACTGGCAGAGGAGCATAGAGGGGAGTGCTAGAAACTGAAGACTCCTTTGCACATAATGTGATCCTCAGGTAAAAGGTAATTCAGGAGAATACATAACTTCCTTGACAATGGAAAACAACCCTTCACACTCTATGCTGCAAATAACTCTATAGCTAGTTTCCATTTAAATCTTGTTTTGAGAAATTTTTGGTTTTATTAACATGAATGTAACAAGAACACATTGAAGGCAACAAATCTAAATAAAGTGATATTGTAGAATATTTGCAACCCAAGAGAAACCTGAAGATATCTCTTGATATGCACTTGCGTTTGCAAATGCCAGTAACGAAAGCTATATCATGAAAGGTCTATATCATGCAAGGAGAAAAACACTTTTTAATTTCCCTGACAAGTGCCCTTTCCTAGTGCTCTTCTGGAAAGATGCAAAGAGTAGAGTGAACACAAATACAGGCTCTAGGCTGGATTTTGAAACCTGGAGACAGACCTCAGTCAACTGAGATGATACATTGCCATGTCTGAAGTCATTTCCTTGACTTCCATTCAGAAGCTTAATACCTGCTTTCCTTTAGAGCAAGACTTAAGTAAGAGACTTCACACCGGCAGGAACATCTCTGTAAGAGCCACCTCAAGTGACCAGATACAATTAAGCACATAGGGCTGATGGGGAGCAAGAAAGAAACACTTATCACAAGGAAGGACAATAGACATACATGATTTGTCACTAAAATCTTTTGCAGGTAGCATCTGACAGTTAAAACATTCATCTCATTTTCATAACACTTCTTATTGCTTTTCCAGGATGATAGATAGGTAGGGCTTTAAGGCGTATGTAAAACATCCGTCTTCCCTGCAATAGTCCCTTTTTTATCACAAGAGCAGTACAAACTAGCCCTTGTGTCAGGGAGAACGAACCCTGTTATCTCTTGCAAACAGTCCACCACACTCCTCTTCAACAAGGTATGCTTTAGCCAAACACAGCTTAACTGGATGTAATTCTCTGGTAATTCTCCTGCAGCTAGAGTTGTCAGTCCTTTTTGCTTAAAGTTAGTAATACCTGAAGTTAACTGTTGACAGAATAAGCCTCATTAATGGTGAGAGATACGTGTTTCATTTAGTTAGAAGAACAAATATTGGAATACATAAATATTGGAATACAATTTCTTCTGAGTCCCTAATAGCATATAAATCACTTGTACATGTATATGTCTCGGCTGCTGGGAAAATAGCTAAGTTGCTCTTTCTGGCCAAATAAAAAAAGAGAAAAGAAAAAGGAGTGGAGGCAGGAGGAAGGAAAGCTGGGCAGTGGGCAAGCTGTTCAGAAGGCAATATGAGGTTTGTTAAATGTAATTCTTAAGAACTGTGTATTCCACTTACACTGGTACATCAGCTTTCTGGCATGTAAATGCTGAAGAACAGCTTTTATTTGTACTCTTAGGTAACAGACCCCCATCTTGTGCACTTCACAGGCCATATATATTACAGCAGAGAAAAAGAGCACATTTGGCAAGTCCTTGAAAATCTTGTTTGAAAAGCTTGGTCCTGAGTCAAGTTTCTAGAGTTTGGATGCTTAAATCTGAACTCTTTATCAAAAGCTTGTATAATAATCAATGAAGGGAAATGAGAATTATATATATTTTTCTAAGACAACTGTTCAAGAGAATTAAGATCAATCCTTTTGTTTAAATGTACATAATTTTCCACTAACTACAAAGGCAGCATAACATGACCAACAGACGTGCATGAATACTCTTTCAATATAGATTGTGTGTCTGTGTGTGTGTCATTTTGTACCTGCATGAAATTTAATATATAAAGTAATAATCTCAGAGAAAGACCTAATTGAAGGAACTTGACCCATTTTAAAATTTAAAAATTTATTAAAAGTCACTTTCCCCAGTGAGAATTCAACAGAGAGCCTTTTCTGCATCCCTGAAAGGACTTTATATAAGGATTGCACACATATCATGTGAGATATTCACTGAGCAAAACAATATATAATGAATAATGCAAGATATTCATGGCTGAGCTATGGGTAAAAAACAATGAACTTTGCTCATGATTTTGTTCTTTTTTTCTCACTTCCTGTAAAAATGAAGGGACTCACAGGACCTTACAATCAAACATTGCCTTATCCTGTGGTACAGCAAGGATGAGCAATAGCTTTTTAACAAAGCTCTGCTTCCGCTCTTTGAGCTGTTCAAATGAAATAGAATCACTAGAAACATAAAATACACTTATGCTTATTTTAGCTTTGCCACTTGCAAGTTTGATTCTGTGCTAGACTGATAACGTTCCTCTTACTTTTGTCCACTCTTAAGATTACAAGAGCTGTGTCAAGCAGGCTTAGTCCAGGAGTTACCACGAACAGGGCAACATTCCTGAAAGGTGCCTTGCCAACCTGCTTGGCAAATTAGATTGATAAATATTGATAAAATTGGCCTCAGGACCAGAGAAAAGGTCCTGGCACTGCTCAGTACACCAGTATAGATGTACCTTAAATGAGTTTTTTAAATCTCGTAGCATGTGAGTAGTTTTCCAACAGTAGTCTCAACAGGACAGCAGCTAAATTTAGCACCAACTCCCAGCGTTGGCAGATTATGCTGATTTTTGCACTTAAGGATTGACATGCAATTTTATTGCAGTATCTTAGCACTACTACTTCATGACCAAGTAATGTACTACTGCAGCATCATCCATTTTTTTAACACATAAAATTTTCATTAAATAAAGGCTCATATGGTACAATTTTGGCCTCTCTTCTGAATACTGGATTAACAGAGGACAAGTTAGTATCACATAAATAAAATAAAAACTTTCAAAGGGTCAAGGCAAATTTTGACAAGCAATGTGAATCTCAAGAACAAGTGATCACTCAACAGAAATCTAAGTGAAATATAATTTGTTCATTCATGAGAAAGTTTACAAACTGACTTTTTTAAAACCATTTAGATTTGGTCTTTGAACTATTTTCATTGTCTAAGGAATAATAAGAGCTAAGGAAAACGCAAAAAAAACACAAAAATTAAAATTGAAAATCTGAGCTCTTTTTTCTAATTCCTCTTTTTAATAATCTTCAACTTTATTTTTTTACAACTAGGAGTATTCTTTTTTCTCCTGATGTCTAATTACTTTTATTTAATTAGAATTCACAGTAAGAACATGTGCTCTGAGTACTTCATTCACTGTGAAATAAGAACTTCCACACCCTGCTGAAAGAAATTCTCTTTATCATATCCCATATGAAGAGATAGGATATTATCCATATTTCATAGAAGATGAAAAACTATTTACCTCTTAAAATGAAATCTACAACTTGAAGGAATTATTTGCTACCAGAAACACAATTGATTGAAGCTGTGCTCCTTACTACATGCAGCAAACCAGTCTCTGTGAGATTTTCTTATAGGCTGTTTCCTTTTTAAAATACTTACAAGACAGTGAGAAGCATATCTGTGGCTAAATGAGCTTGTGTGAATTACCAGTTGAAAAACTAAATGTAAACCAGCATTTCATGCACAGAAATAGCCTGGGAAATAGAAAACACTATATTGACCCATACTGTTTCCCTCCCATAGTGGGTGTGACGGTGTGCTTGGGTTTTTCTTTTTTTTTTCTTGCTATAACGCCCAGATCCACTGAAGTAGTACCCACTTAAAGCAAGTGCCTTTTATCAGGCTCTCACAACCAACTACTCCCCTGCAATGCCTTCAGCTCCTGACATCAACATGAGGTTCAAGTTTTCAGCTGTGGCTCTTCTTCTGGAAGTGATCATCATTGTTTTGTTTGGGATATTTGTGGAATATCGAGAAGATAATAACCCTGAAATTTTATATCCAAGTAAGTGTTGCTGTCTAGCATTTATAGAAGTTATAATTTCTTTAAACTAATCCTAAATAAGATTTCTGACTAACCTACTAGGCCTACCAATATATCTAGAAAAGAAAGGCATGCTTTGGGGCAAACAAACTTTTTCTGAAGTGTGAAAGCAGCAAGCTTCAAAGGCAAATTCAAGTTGAGCACATATAAAATTCTGAAAGTATTTTGGATTCTGAAAGGTACTAAATTGACCTAACTGCTACAATCACCTCTTTTGGGACAAAAAAAGAATCCTGAAAATAGTTCTACTGTTTGCATAGCAGGTTAAAACTTGGAGAAATATTGATTGTTTTGAACAATTCTAGCACTTTCCTGAGATCGGTGGTAATGTTTCTTGCCTGATCTTCTATCTTGATTATGAAAATGAACAAAATATTTTATTTCTGTCATCCAGACTTCAAAAGGTTTTCTTATGAAAACATGGAAATTGGTCAACATATTCAAAATATTCATCATCATTATAAAATACATTTGCAGACTACACAAAGGGCAACAGTTTTTGTCACAAGGTGGATAAGCCCGTCCTATCTTTCAAAGCACAGGCTCAACTGTAGACAGTAATGGTTCAGCCTGTAAACATTTCTGTTGATGTGTTGCTCTGCAAATGCTTGATCAAGTTCAGCGGAAAAGTTTTGGCCTCAGAAATAGTTGCTGACTTCTTACACCCTATTCCTCCTCACACAAAGATCAGACTGTAAATAAACAGAAAAATAAGTATACAGAGGAGTAGCCTGTGTCTTGCTGGTAGGATTGAAGGTTTAACAACTTGTAGTCTGATTGCAGCCTTCTTAGTGAGGATCATAACATTGACTTCCTTGCCTGCATGTAGTATTGATGTAATTTTGAATGTATCCCTCTTTTTATCTTTCCAACTGTCTTTTCAGTGACTGTTACAGAGGAATGTAATCTCATGGTCACTTCACCCCCTAGCAGTCCTGGGCTGTCTATTCTCAAACAGAGAAATGTCTACAGGAGAGGACAGTGAATGCATGAAATTATTCCACTCCAGATGCAAGTCAGCTGATGGGGCTAATTAATCATGTTTGGGTTAACTCCACTAAAATCCAGCAGTATCTCCAAGAAATAGTAACTTAGGTTATGTTAAAGCCCATTTTCTTTCTGAGACGCAGCTTAGCCATGTCCATGATTAAGTCCAAACTTAAACAGGGGAAGTTTGGATTGGATATAAGGACGAAGTTCTTACTGTAAGGGTGGTGAGGCGCTGGAATGGGTTGCCCAGGGAAGTTGTGAATGCTCCATCCCTGGCAGTGTTCAAGGCCAGGTTGGACAGAGCCTTGGGTGAGATGGTTTAGTGTGAGGTGTCCCTGCCCATGGCAGGGGGGGTTGAACTAGATGATCTTAAGGTCCTTACCAACCCTAACTATTCTATGATTCTATGATTCTATGATATCGAACTATCGCAGCCCCTAAATTAGGTCATCCAATATATAGACAGTATATTGGGAATGATCCTTGGTCCACTGTGACCTAGGAGGTGATAGTAAGCCTAGGCAAAAACTGTGCCAGAAACCACACTAATAACTGGACATCATAGATAATTCTATTCAGGCACTGTCATTTTATTAATATAGCTATTGCCTAATACCCTTGTCCACCTACCTCTTTTCTGATTTTACCCCAAAACAACACAACAACAACCAATACAGCCAGAGAACAATAGCTTTTTGGGCATCTCTGTAAAATTTGGTAAACCTGAAGGATGCTATCTAGGAAATGGGTCCTTAAGACTCAGATTACGGTCTTTTCACACCACAAGAACAGAGAAAATTATCTTTTCTCGTTTGAATGTCATGTGCACTAGCTCTGGTACAAAAATGACCTGCATTTTTATGGAGTCTTCCTTGCTAAGGAAAATGAAGAAAGGTACATAGGATCCTCATGCCAGTAATTTAAGTCTTCAGTGGTCCTTTAAAACATGTAGTGCATTTCTTAGTAAACATCGAGTCTTCTGGATGAAGATTGTCTATGCCACATGCATTACCATGGGTATTGTGATCCCTGGGAGCTCCTGGGATAGTCTGTTCTCACACTTAACAAAACTCTCCCCCAGCCCTGCTTTTTTTTTATATTTAATATCTTCTTTTTGAAAATACATCAGAGAGAGGGCAGAAGCCTCATCAACATCACAGAGGAAAGAATTCTTCTCACCAGATCCCAACATTGCAGTACAGTAATCTACCCAGTTAGGGATCACCCACAGTTATTCCTTCCCTAATATGAGAGTCTAAAATATTTGGGAGAAATTACCTGCTGGCTCCCATGCCTTCCTATGAAGGCGGTGTATGATCTGCACACTCTCCCCCAGCCATCTACACTGCTGAACTACTAGCAAGCTCCTGGCATGGTTTTGGTTTATTGTGCTGATTTCAACTGGGATGGAGTTAATTTTCTTCTTAGCAGCAGGTAGAGTGCTGTGTTTTGTCTTTAGTCTGAGAACAATGCTGGTAACACACTGATGGTTTTAGTTATTGCTACGTAATGCTTGCCCAGATCAAGGACTTTTCAGTCTCTCATACTCTGCCAGTGACAAGGGGCACAAGAAGCCAGGAGGGAGCAGAGACAGGACACGTGACCCAGACTAACCAAAGGGGTATTCCATACCACAGCATTTCATGCCCAGTATATAAAGCAGGGGGAGTTGGCAGGAGGTGCTGGTTGCTTCTTGAGGATGGGCTGGGCATCCATCAGTGGGTGGTGAGCAATTGTATTGTGTTTTATACTGTTTGTTGTTTTTTTATTCTTTCTCTCTTGTTTTGATATTTCCCTTTTCATTATTATTAGTAGTAGTAATATGAGTATTATGTCTTACCTTATTTTAATTATTAATTATTTAATTATTTAATTATTAAACTTATCTCAATCCATGGGGTTTACCTTCTTTAAAATTCTCCTCCCCTATTAGGCAGGGGATGTGAGTGAGAGGTACTTAGTTGCAAGTTGCTGGGTCAAACAAGCACCTTGATCTCCTCTTAGGTACGGCTTTAGACATAGCACAGGTTAAGGGACTATTCTCAATAAATGGTACAGGTGGGAACAGTGTTTTGGGAGAGAAGAGCATGTATCTGTACAGGTGTAATTTGCCTAATATGCCATTTGCCCTTTGGGCAGGCTGTTCAGGTCACCAATAGAGACATAAACTGAGCAAACACCACAGATTTAGTGTTGGAGTTTTTGATGCTGATTTAAAAGAGCTGATGGATCTCATTCACAGGGACCGGAATAAAAGCAAGATATCCTTACACCCATGTTTTCACTTTTAGGCCCTCTGCCTCTCAAAATTCCCTGCCTAGAAAATGCAACCAAGAGCACAGTTTGTCTGAGGACCCAGCAAAAAGTTAGTGCTATGGTTTTATAGATGTATTAGGACATACCCTGTGCCAGGACTTCCCCTGAATTCACAAAACAATGGATTCAAACTGCTTCCCATTCTATTCCCAGAGATGTTAACCCATCTGTACCTCATAGGTTTAGTTGGTTTGACCAGAGGCCAATTTATATTCTCAGAACTGTAGTGCAGGGCTTCCTTTTATATGTCTTAAATACCTCAGCACCATGAACCAAAGCTGTTTCAGCATTTTTGGACTGAAGGAAGATGAAAATAATAATTGAAGATCACCACAGTTTTGCACTCAGGTAAGGAGGGCTGAGCTGAGATCATTCCCAAAGCATAACTTTGCATTATATCTATTTCTGGTGAATGCAGAAAGCATAGCATACGGATGGACAACTTCAGGTGTGCTGTGCCGCTAGAATGGCAGGACAAGGGCATCTGACAAGCAAGCACTCTTAAGAGGATGTCTTTAGTACTGGTGTCCTGTACGTAACGTCCTGTGATTGATCCATCACTCATGGCATAGGAAAACTTATGCACCCCTCTTGTTCGGGGTTCCACAGTCTACTTATTTTAGGCAGAGCAAAATCATGTATTTAGTATAAACCCAGATGCCACAAGCATCTTTGCATTGAGACAGAAAAACATGTGGGAACCCTGCAGTGGAATCAATACACTGGTCATGGGCAGCTTTGAAGAATCATGTGCAGTGTGCTTTTGAAACCTATTCTTTTGCTCACATGTAGACTCAGGTTACTTAAACATTAAAGCATCTTTTTACTAATCTGGACGTGATTTACTAAGACGTGGTATACATGAGTGGGAATGTTTCAGTGAGAAAAATTTACTTGCTTTGTCTGCAATGCAAGTAAATTGTTAATGGCTAGCTGTTAACATTAATGTTAATAATTGTAACCAGGAGATTGCAAACAAGAGCAAGTAATAAGCTAACAAACAATAATACTCTCTAGGAGATTGGAAAAATTTTCTTAGCCGAAGCTGACTACCCTGAATGGGCAAAACTAAAACTATACAGGAAATTTCATGGCATAGGCTGATGAAATAATAAAAAGAAAGGAGTAGGTAATTTTCAAACGTGCCCCTCATTTTGTGCATGAAACTCAAGCGTAATATAAAGTGAACACTGCTGAAGTTGTGTACCACTTTGACTTCCATTTTCTTCTGCCAAAGTCAAACAAAAAGGCTACTTTTGTAGATATCGCTGTGTAGCTTCTATGGGTTTGCCCTCTAGCTCGGTATTTTTTTTTTTGTAACATTAACAAGCTCTTAATAAAGTAGTTTTACAAAAGTCAGACAAATAAACAGGGCCACTTGTCAAATACAAAGGTGCTGATCCTACAGGCTACTAGGTGAACAGTTACTCATAGAAAGTTATTTTAAACATAATAAAAAAAGCTTGTTCATCATCCAGTTTCCACTTATCCTCAAAAAAGAGGGAAATCAATCTTGGGTTATGCCCTCCTTTATTTGAAAAGAGATCTCTCATGTGACCTGTTAAGATATTTTTGTCCCACTTAAAAACAAAACCTGGGTAATTACCTATACCTGAAATCATCATGATGGTGGTATAGGAAGGCTATCCACTCAGATCTACCAGCACTAACCACTGCTGCATGTCTTCTAAGACATTTGAAGGAGAGGTGCTCTAGATGTGCAGTCCACCACCATAGTCAAGTCAGGCAGGAAGAGAGTTCTGTGTTCCTGTGACACAGGCTGTTGCAAGCTGGGAGGGTGCACAGACAGATGTACCCGTCAAATTATCTTGTACTTTAATATCCTTTTCCTAAACACCACCCCCCCTCCCCCATCACCACCACCACTCCCCCTGACACAGGAATATGGGAAGATTAAGCTGTGTTTTGGATTCTTCATCCCCTAAGCTACTAAAGACTTTGCTGCTGATAGGATGAGGAAGGTTGTATTAGCATGGTTTGGATTGTCCCCAGCCGTATTTTTTCATCTCTTGCCAGGTCCTCTGAAGTAAGGAAATACGTTGAGCTCTAACCAAGACAATTAACTTGACACAGCATTTCAATACAAAATATACAAGTATATCAAAAGCAGAAGCCTAAATGGGGAGGATAAGTTAATTGTGCATCTTTTAAAATAAGTAATAAGCACAACATAAGAGTTTGGATGGTGGGTCTGGAAATGGAGTAACATGGAGGAAAATAGGAAGCTTTCAAAGGACTACAAGGGCCTCAAGAATCCCATCACTGGCTATTATTGAAGTCAGGAAATAAATGTGAAAATGTCCAGCCTAAAGAGGAAGAAAAAGGGTCGGGGATGTCTGCAAACCTACTGCATTTCTATGCTGTTCCTTAGATGTGTGAAGGATCTTACTTTAAGCATGTATGTATTTCCTTGCTAGGTCAGGGCTGGAATATGACAGTGCTAACTCAAATATAATTGAGTTTATTAGGAATCTTCAGTAACTTATTATACTTCTGGGCCCTCTTTTGGCTAAACTTGGTAATGCATATAGCAAAACTATAGGTAACTAGGAAATGTAACTTCAAGCCAAATATTATACTAACAAACCCAATGTCCCACGTTTTTCCTGTGTATTTCCATGTAAGAGGCAATGAAATAGAAATGAAATGAAACAGTTTCTGTATACTGAGGTTCTTACTAACAATAACATCAGAGAAAGATTCAATTACAAAACTCAAGCATGTTTGGTAGCGTCCATTAAGTCACACAAAACAACAGTTCAGAGTGACAGATATATTTTAAAATATAAAATACTCATGTTGTGGTGATAAACTCAGTTTGTATTAAAAAGCCTAATAAAGCAAATTAAAAAAATAAAAGGCTTTTAAAATAATGCAAAAACAACTACCTAGATGAAATCCATATTTGGAAGGAAAAAGCATATTTGAAGGAGGGCTAAGTATATGCCGATTAGCAATATTAATTTGCTAGTTTAGACGTTACCTCAAATGCCTTCTTCTTTTACACATGGAAAGAAATCAATCTCTTGGACAGTAATTTTTAGGGATCAGAAACATATCTTTCACTGAGTCAAGTAGCACCCTACCAAGCAAATCTCATGTCAATTTTGGAGTTAGCCAGAACATGTTGAATGTGACAAGCTTTGTTTGAGAGGGAAGAGAACTCTGTAAGGACATGAAGCTGTGATATTACAGGTAGCTTCATACACAGAGAACAACTCCAAATATACCAAGTTTTCTAGTATAGAGACCTAGTGTTCTATCCACAATGACATAGCAAAGAATAAAATCTGTAACTGGGTCTTGCATTTTCCAGACACTCAATCTTCAACTATTAGACTGGTTATGAAGAAGGAAAGTACAGATCACACTGATGACATGAGTTGGAACTCTTTTATTTTCTGTTAAATCCTCATTTTTCCCTAGCTTGATTCCCTTTGCTCTTCATAGTCACTACACAGTCATGTTTTCCCTTCAGTCTTTCAGGATGTCCATGTGATGATATTTGTTGGGTTTGGTTTCCTGATGACCTTTCTGAAGAAATATGGATTCAGCAGTGTTGGTATCAGCATGCTCCTTGCTGCCTTTGGTCTCCAGTGGGGAACCCTCGTGCAAGGATTTTGGCACATGCAAGAAGGGAAAATTCATGTTGGCAGTAAGAGGTACATGTGAATTTACCAAAACTGACAATTCTATCTGTAAAGATAACAGGGGAAGCCCTAAACTACAATACCTATGGGATCAAACTGTAAGTTCACTGAAATTTGTTTGAGCCTTACTGTCCACCTTTTGACATTCATCTGACCTTCACCTCTAAAGGGGCAACACGTGGTGCACCGGGCCAAGGGAACCAAAGTGTGGGATGAAATTACATGTAGAGACTACTCTCAATCTCTGGAGCTGTGGAAGCTGGAAGAATTCCTGCAGTAACACAGCATCTCCTGCAGCCAGCAGGCATGAAAGGATCTGCCCTTCCACAACACATGGAAGAGTGTCTGGAATGTGGCTGGAATAGTACATCTATCCACTCATAAGATTTTCTCCTACTTCTCAAGGAATGATTTGCATGAGTACCATACTGCAGTAGGTTTTGGACCCCAGTCATGGAATAAGAGACCTCATGAGCAATGTCCCTAGACACTTTTACCCCTTCCATTCATCTGTCTTGCTTCTGCCAAGGTGTTTTCCACATCTGCAGTTCTTTTTTTCTGAGACAACTTGTAGATCATTTTGAAAGGAACAACATCCAAACATTACTGAGGGACAAGCAGAAATAAATAGTATCTTAATGCTTACAGATCTGCATTTGTAGAGGGATCCGTAAATTAATGCCCTTCCGTGCTGCAAGGTTTTGACCAGTTTGTGGCTTTATCTTTGCCATTCCCCATGACCAGGTAACACCAGTCCTTCCTGACAGCTAATGCAAACATTATGCACAGTGATAGAAAGTCATGCAAGGCTTTTGAAATTAGATAGACCATCTGACCAAAGCTGTAAGCTCCCTATCCTCTTTGGAGTTCCAGTGACAGAGCTGAAAATATTTCTGCACATCTGAAATACATATCTCATCTGACTTTTCACTGTTATTTCAACCAGCTAAGAATATATATAGTATAAACAGGAGATAACATTCCCAAACTTCTTCCTCAGTCGCTGAAAAGATCTCTACAAAACCCATCTGGAAAGGTTTGGCTTAATTTTTGTTCCCAAAGATGATCTTAATAATTGTATATCTGAAGACATAAAATTCTATCATTTTAATGATACGGCAGGTTTGATATTACAGCCTTCTTTCAGGTCTCTTTAAACTGATTTGGTTTTTTGTTTTCTATTAACTTCAGCATGATAAATTCAGACTTCAGTACAGCAACTGCTTTGATTTCATTTGGAGCAGTCCTGGGGAAAACAAGTCCTCTTCAGATGCTGATATTGACAATTCTGGAGATTACAATCTTTGCATGCAACGAACACCTAGTTACAGAAATATTTCAGGTACAATTTTTTAGAAATAATTATTTTCTGTTTGTAAAAAATGCTTTCACTTTGCAATACTTCCAGTTTTAATACTCTAGGTTTTAGTTTCTATCATAGAAAATAAACTATTAAGGTCATCCTGACGTTTCCTTCATTGAATCCTCATCTTTATGCTGTAGAAAATCTGTGCATTATTTTGGGTTCTTAATACAGGCTACAGATGTTGGAGCCTCAATGACCATCCATGCTTTTGGAGCTTATTTTGGTTTAGCCGTAACCCTGGTCTTGTGTCGTCCTGGTTTGAAAAAAAAACATGAAAATGAAGAATCTACCTATCAGTCGGACATATCTGCCATGATTGGTAAGCGATGTAATAGTGAATGCTGATCAGTTCTTCATCCCTCCTTCATTTCTACAATTTAATGATTGCTTATTATTACACTGCATCTATTTTCTTAAGTACATTCCTAGATGCATATCTGGTTTTGTCTGATGCATGCATAGGGTTTCCAGTGACACATAATTTTAGAGTTTTTCCTGTAGGAAAAATCAAATTAAAGATGCATTTCTACTGTGCATTTGTGGTGACTCAAGTTTTGTTAAATCTTCTGTTACAAGCAGTATTTCATAGAAGCTGGCCATAATTAAAATTATTGAACTGTGCCTGTCTCACTAAAGAACGTTAGAAACCACACACTTACCTGTCTGTGAGACCTATTCTACACCTGTCTGTGAGATCTCTTCATAGATCAATTTACCAGTTAAAACTATCAATTATATCAATAGGGGATAAAGTATTTGCATGTAAACTGTCTTGCTAATGCACCCTATGCTGGTATGGTTTTCACAGTGGTGGTGAGCTTTTTAAAGTGAATGGGGCATGACAAGGGAATCACAATGCATCAAAGTCTTCCAGTAGGATTTGATTAATACCACGTGTCCAAACCACAAATGCCAATGTCAAAAGCTTCCGCATAATCTATTATTTCTTCGAGCATTTTGGCAACTTCATGTTTCTTATTGATCATCTTCCTCATTTCTTGCAGCTAGTTCTGTTCTTTTGGATTTTTCACACTGAAATACCCTTGTGACTGAACAGTCTTTATTTCATTTTGACTTCTATTCATCCAGGTACCTTGTTCCTTTGGCTTTTTTGGCCCAGTTTTAACTCTGCCACTGCATCTGAAAACATTTTCTATATTAAAGCAATTGTCAACACCTACTATTCCTTGGCCGCATGTACTGTTGTAACATTCGCCCTCTCCAGCCTGCTGGATCAAAGAGGCAAATTCAGTATGGTAAGAATCACATTGCAACCTCTGATAAATCAAGTCACTCCTCTATAATAAGGATCATT
Organism: Pezoporus occidentalis; assembly: GCF_034315485.1. Lineage (NCBI taxonomy): Eukaryota > Metazoa > Chordata > Aves > Psittaciformes > Psittacidae > Pezoporus > Pezoporus occidentalis. The sequence goes on along the minus strand of NW_026915910.1, from coordinate 3,949,546 downwards.
AGGCAGATTTACAATATCCATGAACTATCTGGAGCCTTTGCTCATGCTGTGGGCAAAATTAGAGCTATTATATGTCTAAAAACTATAATGTAAGATTGGGTCCTGTGGCAACCCACCCTACTTCAGGTATGTGGTGATTCCTCAGTGGGATCACTGCATCTGGAGAGTGAAAAGCTCTTAGACATTACAGTGATGGTCCTGCTCCCTTGTTCTCTCTTATCCATGGAACCTGCTGGACCACAGGGACACTAGTCCAACATTCAGGTGGACTTTTGGGTCTTATTCTAAAGATCCTATGTGAGTTACTGCATTGCCGTAGACAGAACAGGTCTCTCAAAGCAATGATCTGTTCTGTGGCAATCTCACAGTGCAGCTGCACAACAGGCAAACCAAACTACGCTGAGGCTGCCAGACTGCCAACCGTTCATCTCCTTATCCTAAAATTCAGCCCCTATGTTTTCACACACTTCATTCCAGCAGTTGCTGGAAGTGCAATTTCCAGAAGTTGCTGGAAGAAGTGTATCTCTAAGCTCAGAGTGAGCAGGCATGGTTCAATGAGCTTGCAGAATTTGCTGCTGTTGTAGGAGCAGTTCTCTCTGGCTCAGCCTGGCTTTTTGAGAGGTCAGATGAATTTTGGTGACTTTGCAAAAATTGGTCTTCATTAAACCGGTCCCAGTTAAACTGGAGGAGAGCAGCATCAAACCAACACCCTGATCATGCAACAGAGAATCCTGTTTTAAATTCCTGTTCATTCTTCATTGAAAAAAATCTCACCTGAAGAAAAGGAAAACTTCCTTATGCAAAAAAGCCTTTAGTCACTCATCTCTAAAACAAGCCTCTGTTCCACATATATCAACTCTGTCTCTGTATACTCTTTGCAGGTTCTCATCCAAAATGCCACCTTGGCAGGAGGAGTAGCAGTGGGTACCTGTGCTGACTTGTCAATAAACCCTTTTATTGCCATGTGCATTGGGAGCATTGCTGGAATCATCTCTGTCCTTGGGTTCCACTTCCTGACTGTAAGTACTGAGGATCCAGCTCTGCTCTCATGTATTTATTGTTTATTTGGCTTTACTGGAGCTCCTTTAGTTTGCTAGAAAGGGAGTTTAGAACCTGGCTGGTATCACCAGTATAGACAGCAAACTCTAGATAACAGCAATTTTTAAATCAGTGGGATTTAAATGTATGCTTATGAGCTAACTTCAGTCTATCACCTAGAAGCAGAGAAGGATCACAAAGACATTAGAGTTCACTAAAATTGGTATCTCTATTCAAGGAGCTGCCAAAAATCTTCCTCCAAATCCAGGAATAAGTGAAATAGGACTATTCAGTCTTTTAAAATATCTAAATAGATCTGTAATCATAAGTACTTAAGAATTGCAAAATGGAATTATTTCATATTCAAAGTGTAGAAAAAAATATTCTGACTAAAATGAATTAAACTGGAATTTCCTGATGGAGAAACATTCTGGAAGAAATTACCCAGCAAGCAGACTCAGAACAAGTGTATGGGCTACTTAGCCACCTCTTTCAACTTTCATTGCAGTGGCTGAAAAGATTAAGTAGACCGTCCTGTGTTTTGCACCATTATATTTACGATGGTAGCTTGGAAATTTGTAACCTTCTACCTCAAGACTTCGGTTTGTCTGCATATAAACAATTTCACAGTGAAGGGAAAGAAAACTTGGCTTATATCTAAACTTTGTGTACCTAAATTAATTGTTTCATATATTTCTGCACTACTTTCTTTCGCATATCATTCTAGAGATAATGGAAGACTATAAATTTACTATAAACTTCATCTTCCTCCTCATTTCAGCCTTTGTTGGCATCCAAGTTGAACATTCATGACACTTGTGGAGTTCATAATTTACATGGGTTACCTGGAATACTGGGAGGTATTGCTGGCATCGTAGTAACTGCAATAAATGAGGAAAATAGGTGAGTTACAGAGAGAAGAGAGAAAGGAGTCTATTGATTTTTAAAGGCTTATCCTAATTTTCCACCCTCCTTGAATCTAATTATGACTTTTTTTTCAGAAATTGCATCTTTGATTTGATGTCAGACATTGTGTTCCGATTTAAATAGGACTGTTCTTGATATCCTGCCTTTAGCACACTGTTTATATGACAAGCTTCCTCCAAATTAAAAGTTCAAGTAAAAATAAATAAATCTAAAACATCATAAAAACCAGCATACAGAACCATTCAAACATAGGTGAATCTTCAGCATGATTCTACAATTACACTGCTGGTAACTGAAAGATTTCCCAGAAATTAGCAAAATGGGCTATTTCAACTATCTTAAAGGACTCCAGAAAGATAGAATAATGGCCTTTTGAAGGTCCTAATAACTTTTCCAAAAACCTTGTTTTCATCTGTAGTCTTAAAACAAAACCAAAATAAAATCATGATTTCTGTCTTGTACAGAGCAATGGCTCATATTTTCCTATGACCCACTTTGTCCAGCAGACAGCAAGTAAAATATTGTAAGAAAGACAAACTACCGGTCTCAAAATGCAATAACTTTTTGATTATCAATGGTTTGGTTTTCTGCCCTTTTCAGGCGAAATAGCCGCCTAACTCCTGGCATGCAGGCTGCTGCCCTGGGCAGCACAATCGGAATTGCACTGGCGGGTGGAGCACTGACAGGTCAGTATGACACACGTAGCAACTGAAATATGTATGAATTTAGAGTTTTGTCCTTGGAGAATTCAATGTATGAACAATTTCATGTAAATAATACAAAATAGAAAAATAGAAATAACGCATGATGGCAAACTGGCAGAAACTTAAATATGGAACAACAGTTTTCCAATAATTTTGACTTCAAATGAAGCCTAGATATCTTGCCGAATACATACTCCAAAGAAACTCCGTTCTATACACAGGAATAGTAAGACATTGCCATGGATTAAATTCTTCTCTTAAAAGTCTGAACAGAAACTAGTTTGAGATGAAGGCATATTCATTTAGGCGTTACATATTTCCATGTGACTGTGGATATTTTACAAACAAAAATCCAGGCTGAAACATAAAATTCCAGTCTGAAATCTGGGAAAGGTCTGAGCAATTAAAAACAAGCTCTTATTCATATTGACTTGAAGAAAACTGCATCAGTTCTCCTAATAGGTGACCAGGTGGTTGGGAATTTCTGAAGACTAGGAAATGAGTCAGAAAACATAGAAGACTCCCCATGTCACATCTGAGAAACATTTGGGCATTTTGTCCTTTTTTTTAACCTCTGATGCTGTTTTTCTGCAGGTGGAATTCTAAAGCTGCCTTTCTTGGGACAAGTGTCTGACCAGAACTGCTTTGACGACTCTGTTTTCTGGGAGGTAAGATACAACCTTTCTTTATTTTCATTATGTTGGAATACACGTGGCACCCTGCAGTCCTGCTTTCCTAGGGTTTGTGGCTTGCACATATAAGTCAACATTCAAAAATGCTTCTCTAGCTGAGGATGTGAAATTATCAAGACTACCTTCAGGGTCTTTTCTGGACTTGCTAGCTTGTCATGCCATTACATTGGACTAACCTTGAATATGAAGCAGAAACATCCAAAAAACTGAGACATCAGTAGAGCTTTTCATGGCTTTTAAGCTCTTGCTGTGACAGGCATTATCTTCCATATTGTAGTCTAGACGCTCTATTTGCATTTTTGGGTAAATGGTGCTGCTTTTCTAGCATGATCTGGATTTTTATACTAAATGAAACATGCTCTAGGTGGCCCTTCCTCGGCAGGGGGTTGGATTAAATGATTTCCAGAGGCCTCTTCCAACCCTAACTATTCTGTAATTCTGTGAAATGTAGAGCTCTTCTTCAGTATTTGTAGGGTGAGTCTCTCTTAAGCCAAGGAGAAGCTCTTATGCTTCCTGGTTGAACAATCTGACCACTGAGGTTATCAGAAGAAGACAGCCCCCCGGCACTATTTTTTTATGCATGAAGACACAAGCAATGGGCTGAGAAACAAGTATATCTGAAATAGCCCTGTTAGGCTCCTTTTATGCTTTATGAAGAGATGGCTCTTCATCTGAATCCTTCCAGATATGTGTTAGGCTACATGAATTAAAACCCTGAAAATATCTATAATCCCCAGTGATAATGAAACACCTTTCATTGCCTACCTCAAATGTAGAGCTCTATACTGTACAGACCTAGACTTGATCAATTGAGACACACATATATCTCTGACTTGGATGACAATCAAGTGCAAAGCAGAAATTCAGACATATATATTGCCTCTTGGCTAACTTAAGACATTCCCTGTACCATTTGTAGGCTTTCTGCATCTCCCTTCATTATAGACTGATGACAGGTTCTTAATTTGGGAAATCTGAATTTTATCCTTTCCGCCAGGACAAACTCAGGAAGAAATACATGATATACATTCCCTTTACATTATATATTGCGAACCAGAGGGATATTTTGTTAGTTTTTTTCATTAATTAAACTCCACTATGAACCAATCACTCAATCTGGCTTTTTGTCAGAGAGAGTTTGCAGTCTAAGGGGATAAGCTGTAGCAATGACAATCAGAAAAAAACAATTATTAGTGACAGCTCTGCAAGTTATTCTCCATTTGATCTTGGGAAAGTCAAAGCACTGTTTTTTGGCAAAACCTGAAATAGGCTGTCATATGTAATTAATAAAAATGTCAGGAATATTAAAGTTCTTAAATGTGCTCAGAAATATTCTGAGTGAGATTTATCAGGTAATGGGAAGTGACATTGATAGTTAGCATACAGTTTTGTTTTACATTTCATTAGAGATGGTCACCTTATTCCTCTAGAACTCTTTGAAAATTGCAGATATTAATTTTGAACTCTCACAGCTAACATCAGTGTTAAGGAATTCTTCTATTAAGAAAATCCTTATTTCATCCCTCAGAATTCAGAACTGGTGGTTCTTGTCAGGCTGCATCAATGTTAATAAACAGAAACATAATATATACAAATACAGTGATATTCTTGGTGCACTTTGGTCTCCTTATATGGCAAAAGTCTATATCTCATCAACTAAACTCTTCTCTGATTTTCATGGCAGGTTCCAGAAGAGAAGAAACCACAGGAAATTCACTCCAACAACTATGATGAGCACAGCAGATTTGAAGCCACCATGTAGAAAAAGTATTAATCTATAATATTTGCCTTAATGATGCTCTTTCAAGTTTCTAATGCTAAAAAAACAACTTACAAGTATTGTCCTAACCACACTAGGTTTTCAACAAGGAGCTGTAGGTAGCTATAATTTTTAAATATAAAACAAGCTTCATTGTAGAATACATAGTTATTATACCAAATTCAGGTGAATTAATGGGATCCTTCCAATATATTTGTTCATCAGAAAAACCCACCATAAACTGCTCTACAAAATTACCTATATTTTACCTTTTGTCACCACTGAATCAATATAGCCATTGAAACAACTTTTGTGTTTCAAGCCTACCACAGGATACCATACATAACTGCAATATTTCTGAGTTACAGCTGTGACTGCGTAGGGACTGCATAGGTGTAATCAAGAAGAAACAGATTGATATTGCTTATTTGGAATCTAACAAGCTTTTCACCAGAGCATCATAGATTAACTTTTTCAGAAAGTGTGTTGTCCTGGTTTTGAATGGGGGAGGAAACGCTCTGTATTTCAAAGATTGGTTATGACAAGAAAGAAAATGTTGAAATAATTTCCATGCCAAAGCACGGAAGGTAGTGATTACTCAGGCATACTAAGTAGCAATATTATTATCAAGATTCTTTGTTACTATGTTTATTGAAAGAGAGAAGAAAGTGAAATGATGAAAAAAATTGAATCTTGGTGTAGATTTATTTAGATTGCTCCAAGACACAATAGGGGAATTGAGTAAGGCTACGAAAAAAAAGGTAACAACATAATACTTCTTATTTTGTCCAACATTAATAAGTGGATAGTAGTACTGTTAATGTGAAAAGATACAAGCTGAACTAAACGCTAGCTCCAAGAAAAAAAACATGAGTTCTTAGGAACTGATCAGAAAGCAACTGTATTCAACCTACAGAAGACTCAGTGAAGAACTTCTGTGTGGTGAGTCACTACTTTTGAAGTCACTGTCTCCTAAAACAAGAAAAAGCAGAAAGAAGAAAAGTGTAGCTAAATTAAGATAAATTAACTCCATCCGAGGAATGATGATAATGGCTGCTCAACTAAGAGAGACAAAAACTGTGATATCTAAAGGAGCTCAGAGTTGCCAGTAGTTGGGAGCAGAGCTACACGTCTATGCCTACCTACCTGTGGTAATCCATTGAGAGGCAGTGGATGGGAGATGAAAATCTAACAGAAGGATTACAGTGCATCTAGGCATTAATCAGAAACAGACACTGTTGATCCAGAAGGACAAGCTACAGTGGATGAACTGTCAACACTGTTTTATATTACCAACTTATTTCAAGTCTTACTTAACAGATTTAAGAGGGAAAGAAGCTCCTCTCATAACAGATATTTTCATTTCTGTTGATGCATTTTTCCTTTAAACACTTTAGAAATTCTATGATTCTGAGATCCATATGTGTTTGCTTTCCTCCTGTGGTCTCCACTCTGCTATGATGGAGAGATGCTGATCACGCACAAACCAAAATTCATTCATTTTCTAGAAGCCTTAGAAAAGTGCCTCAGCTATGGACAGATGAATCCAGGCCTTACAGTTTGACCACCCTTCATGAAAAGTTTGGATATCTTGTTTCAGACTGTTCTTCACTCTGAACAGACTCTCTCTATGCAACAGACAGTGTACAAAGCTGTGTCATCAGGAAATTAAATACAGAGTTGTTGGCTTTAAACATTACTTTCTTTTTAATATGACTGTGTCCTTGAATTGTATGGCTTGTTTCTTCTAAGGTTATGTACCCTAATTTCTCACCTCCATACTTCAGATTCCAGTGGCATTTGGTTCTCTGTCTAAGGGTATTTTCTTTGGTTGGTTGTTCCTAAATTAATCAAAGCTTTGAATGCCCTGAGTCCATAGAGCTTCTTTCGTACATAGCTTCTGTGTAATATGTTACTGGACACTATGGAGAGGTGTCCAACCTTACAGCTTAAAATGTTTTGCTAAGAACTATTTTGCTCATCAATGAGGGAGCCACACACTGGCAGAAAAGGAGAGCAAGGAGTTAAACTAGACACAAGGTGAAGGATAAGCTTTGAGGATGGGGCTGAAACAAGAAGTTAAAATACAACTACTCTAAATTTGAGGTTCATGATGACTAGCATTTCTTTTTGTTCTCATAAACATTGCCAATGTTTTACTCTCTCCCAATAACACTCTTTTTGAGTTATCTTTGGTCTCAGTGTGACTTCTTTTGATATAAAAAAGCTTACATAGAATCATACAATCATAGAATAGTTAGGGTTGGAAAGGACTTTTACGTCATCTAGTTCAAACTCCCTGATATAAGTTGTTGGGTTTTTTTAAAGTGAGTAAAAATTCATTCATTTATTAAGCTGTGCACAAAAATATCTGGAAAAATAATGGTTAAATGGCAGCAACTGCATGAAACTTTCAACTTGAAATTAAATTCCACCATCAGGATTCTGAAAGCTCTTTCTTAGATTTCTGCCATTCTCAGAAGACACCTTAAAAGATTGTTCATACTTCTCAAATCAGTAGCATTTCAGAGGTTAGGTAAGCCAAACTTTAAGACATATTTTCTATTTCCAGTCCTAACCAGAAAAGAGGTACCTTTCTTTGTAAGAGTCAAACTGACTGAAGCCACTATGATTGGCGGTTTTCTAAGTGAAAACTTCAAATTTAATGTTTCTAATGTAGTGGTTTTTTATTTTATAAGATATTAAGTACAGATGGATTAAATTTTAATTAAATAAAACAAATAAGTTGGACTTAAAGAAATAAAAAGTTTTATCTCAGCTTTTTAGCAATTATTTCTTATTTAAACTAACAAAATGTCAAGCTTATTGACACTTAGCCCTTTCTGAAAACACTGGTGGGTGATCAAAACTTTGAAGACTGTCTTACAGATATGCAGTACTACCTCTTTCAGAATATTTTTTGTACTTCATTCCTGAAAGGCAAATTTATTTTAAAGCCATTTACTGAACATTTGTCTATCAAATTTCTTTTAACATTTGTATTCAAATCTGTTGCTGATTAGATGCATGAATTAAATGATCAGTTAATCAATTGTTATTTGTCTGTTATTCCTTGGGGACATACAGTCTTCTTTCACTCTCACTGGGATCAAGCTCTTAACAAAGTATGTATGGTGGGGCTCTTGCAGAGTTCACCTCTCACTCTCCCTTAGGAGTTTCCATCTCAGACCTGGATCTCTTCTCAATTGCTTTTTCCATCCAACCAAAGCCCTACAAGGTTACACTACACTACCTTCCCAGAGCTTTTATCAGATTCATTTCTGACTCTGAAACAAGAAATGCATAAGCTTACTACAAAATACAGTAACAGTCCACTGACATATGTGTCCCTACACCTATGAAAATTCTCATCAAGCAAACAAGCCAGGGATTGGTCTCTTATACTGCACAGGTCATATACCAACACAACTATACTTTCTATTCCCTTACCTCCAAAGCAGACCTTGGTTATTTACACATTCATACAAATACAGACACATACAGAGAGATACAAATACTAGTACAACCTACTGCAAAGAAAATGATAGATGTTGTCCTGATTCAGAACTACTATACAAACATGTACAAGAATACCAGAGGAAATCCTATATTTGGAACTAAGAACTAATTTAGTTTAGAACTGTATTCATGTTAGTGAGATCCATTGAACTCAGGACCAGGCATCTCCAACATCTTCCATGAAGAGAAAAGGGAAAGCCTGAGCAACTATCATCCTTCTTCTCCCACTTCCTCCCAAAGTTCAAGGCAGTGTTTGAGTTGCTGTTTCTAACTGGACTTATGTCCACAGACATCTCTGCCAATGCACAGGACTAATTTAGAGATGACCCATTAAACAGTAACCAGCAAATGGTAAAGTAAGTGCACATAGTGGTGAAAATGCCTAGCAGAAATTCTTCAAGGGTAAAACTCCAGACCAGCATTTCTAACATTTCTTAAAGGTGTAGTTTGTATCACTGTATGTGTAGAATCTCAGAATCATAGAATGGTTTGGGTTGGAAGGGACCTTAAAGACCATCCAGTTCCAATGCTCCTTCCACCTTCCACTAGACCAGGTTGCTCAAAGCCCTGTCCAACCTGGCACTGAACACTGCCAGGGATGGGGTAGCCACAGCTTCTTTGGGCAACCTGTGCCAGGGCCTCACCACCCTCATAGTGAAGAATTAATTCCTAAGACCTAATCTAAATCTACCTTTTTCCTTTTTAAAGCCATTATCCCCTGTCCTATCACTCCATGACCTTGTAAAAAAAAACCTCTCCAGCTTTCTTGTCATCCCTTTAGGCACTGAAAGCTGCTCTAATGTCTTCCTGGAGCTTTCTTTTCTCCAGGCTGAACAAGCCCAGCTCTCTCAGCCTGTCTCCATAGCACATATGCTCCAGCCCTCAGAGCACCTTTGTGGCCACTGGACTTGCTCCAATAGCTCCATGTCCTTCTTATGCTGAAGGTATACTTAAGCTATAGTTTGCAAATTGCTAAATCTGGACTGAAAAAATCAGACTGCCTAGTGCATAAACAGCAAGCTCAGCATTCCCCAAAAATATGGCTCACATGCATAAAGTGACCAGGGAGTAAAGTATTCTCAGATCACAGGAAAGGAAGAAGCTATAGGCTATGTGGTATACCTGTACAAGGAGCCTGGATACAAAATCAATTTTACCATGCTTTTGCTACACTGAAATGTCTCAATGAATAATAAATACTTTCTGATACTTGCATGTAAATGCTGTCACACACCAGGCTCATTTCTGTTCCTTTAAGTTTTGAAACAGAAAAAAAAAGCAGAAGAGCTGGCTAAAACAATAAAAAAAGTTGCTAGAAAACATTTCCATCTCCTTAGTGGCAAGTTGCAAGTGTTTGAGTCTGACATCTACTCTGTATCTGCAAAATAGTAATTTGGGGCTGAGAGTTTTCCATGTATTCAGTGGTCTTTGATCGATTTGCTACCACTAATTCATCCAGTCACTTTTTCATGTTCTAAAGAACAAAATATTAATGTTAAGTCTTTGTATTTGCAAAACAGGCACAAAATTATTATTAATTTGTTTCTGTAGTATTTTCAGACCTCTGGCCAGTAAATTCCACCTAACATCTTTCATTCTTGTAGATGTACATCTTCCCACACCTTGGATTCCTCCTAAGGGCTAACAAGACTCTTCTCCAAAACAGAGATGAATTCCATGATTATATATAAGTCACTTTTGTAGAACATCTCAAAACCCTGGACAAAAACAGTTAAATAGCAGGAGGTAACTGAATCTTTTCTCATTTATTCCAACTTTTATAGCTATATGAAAACATTTACGATTTCCCTTCAGACTTTATAATTACGGCTATATTTCTTTAGAGAACCTATCTTTGACAAAACACATATAAGAAACCAGCAGAGCTGGATATCAGATATCTCATTCTGTTGTAGTTCCAATCCCTTTTAACCAACAAATATTTATCCTTATTTATGCTTGTCCCGGTTTTGCCTGAGATAGAGTTTATTTTCTTCCTAGTAGCTGGTGCACTGCTGTGTTTTTGCTTTAGTCTGAGAATAATGCTGATAACACACCAGTGTTTTAGTTGTTGTTAAGTAGTATTTACCCTGGTCATGATCTTCCCAGTCTTTCATTCTCTGCCAGTGAGGAGGGGCACAAGAAGCCAGGAGGAAGCAGAGACAGGACACCTGATCCAAACTAGCCAAAGGGGTATTCCGTACCACAGCATGTCGTGCCCAGGATGTGACTCTAGGGGGAGTCACCCAGAAAGGACCAATCACTGCTCGGGTTGGACTGGGAATCGGTCAGCGGGTGGTGAGCCATTGTATTGTGCATCACTGCTTGTTTTGGTTTTGGTTTGTTTTCCTTTCCCCCTTTCAGCTTTATGTCTCTGTCCTTGTTGTTTCCTCTAATAATATTATATTGTACTTTATTACAGTTATTAAACTGGAATTCAGGATTTCAGATTGGATTTCCATACATTTTTCCCCAGATTTAGCATTTAGACAAAGGAAAAGAAACAAATCACAAGGTAATTTTGTTATCACACCTCTGAAGACCAAGTGTCTTCTCCCTGATTCCTGTAGACTTTAAAGAGCTACTGTGCTCTTTATTCATAGCTAAGATATGACATTTCAAAAGTTCTGGATTCCCACTGATCTTCCTGACAACAAGAGCCGCTGAGAGGTTTTTATTTCTCCCAACTATTGCAGAAGCAGCTTCCACTGACTCTTTTATGTCCATTCTGCATTTCATTCCAGAGCAGAGATTGTGAGCTGGTGAGACTCTTGCCAAAATACAGCTCTTCCTTTTCTCCAAGTCTCCTGCAGAGGTTCACCTTCCACCCTCCCCCTGGAGGTTCTGTCTCAGACCTGGATCTCAGCCCTGCTGTTTCGTTTAATGTCATCCCCAAACCCTACAAAATGTGTTCTCTAACAATTTCATAGAGCTCTAAGCAGCACTAACTTGCTTCAAAAACATTTTAGTTACTATTTCATGACATCTGCCTTCTTAATTCTTTGGCCAAAATAATTTCCAACTTTACATCCTTACGAGGATTTCCAGTACTTCTAAAAAAAAGGTTTATTTTTTTATTTATTAGGGGAGGACAGAAATGGACCAGACGTGTGGCCTGATACATGACTCATTAGATAGATAATTTACTAGATCACCTAATATGAGCTAAAGAATACAAACCCTCAGCATTTACATTCTTAGTTCAGTTTTCACTTTGTGTGTTTACTGACAGTAGTCAGTGCTAACCTTCCGTGGTATGCCTTAAACCTCAGCTGGTCTTAGACTGGCTATTTTTCTTGGCACTAGAAGGACAATAGTGCCCTGTTTCTGCTGAGAGTTGGTGTTGAAGCAAGACACTCATTCCTTCTACTTTAATTCCTTCTACTTCAGACACTCTGAACATTCCCTTTCATTCGCCCCGATTCCCTTAGGTCGGGGGGATGTGGTGGTGGTGCCTGTTCATATCAACACTTTCCACATGCCTTCATCTCCTTACCCAAACAAGATTCCGGTCATTCAGCTGTAAATAATTAATTATTAAGAAATTCAATCCACTTTAAAGTTGATATACAGAGCACAATTCTATTGCTTTAACTGCAAGCCTCTACCACCATTTTAGATACCCTTAGATCTTTTGTTTCACTTCCATCTGCCAGGCTGTGGTGGACAGGTCCTGTGACATTATAAGCCACGTGTTCGTGTCTCAGATAATGCAGGTACTTCAAACGTCTGTGAGTGTTCAAATGTAGACTGCTAGATAGAGTCTAATGATTAAAGACTCAAGTGAAGATAATACAAGAATCCAAAAATTACATCAGTGGTTGCAGCATTTTTATTTTCAGGGCCAAATTTGCCCTCCTTTTCAATTCATCTACTCTAATAAATGGGTCACTTGCTGAGGTGAGCAGCTCGAGTGAGGCCACCTTCAACACCGGAGAGGGGGGGAGATCAGGGTCCAGGAGCCTCAACTCAGAGGGACAAGAGCCACCGAGGGAGCCTCAAGCCCTCCACAGGACCTGCCCAGGAGCCGGCAGCTCAGCTGACGCCAGCAGCTGACTCACACGGGGCGGAGCCAGGAGCGGCGGCACCAGCCCTGGGTGGGTGAAAACCTGCCCCAGGGAGCGCGGCGAGGGAGTTTGTGCGGCAGTTCGAGCGGGATGGTGAGCGCTCCCCTGAGGAACAGGGCCTGGTCTGGGAGCTCTGCTCTGGCTGCCCCGGCGGTGGCCAGCGTAGGCACCCAGACAGAGCCGGTGAGAGGGGAGGCTGCAGTGCAGAGCTCGGGGTATAGAGAGTGCCTGCACTGGTCTGGTGAGGGGAGGGTGCCCAATGGGCAGGGCTGCACTCGGTGCTCCCTGGTGGAGGTGCTCCTGCAGCAGGGGCTGAGCTGCGGGATGCTGTTAATAGGCTGCGAGATGTCAGGGAAGCTGAGAGGAAGCAGGAATGCTTGCTCCTGGCCCAAACTGTGCAGGGGCCTCGAGCTTCCCCTCTAGCTCATGAAGGAAAGAAGGAGGCCGTTAACCTGGGAAGCTGGGAATTAGTGACAAAAAAAAAAAAAAAAAAAAAGACAAAAAAAACCCAAACAAACAAAAAAAGAGAAAACACAACTAAAAAAGAAGGAAGAGGACAATTAAAAGCAAGCGGCTTCCTCCTCAATCTGTTGTCCCTATCCAGAACCGCTTTGCTGTCCTGCAGGGGGCTAATGAGGAAACGCACTCGAGCCAGAAACAGCCGGCTGGTGCCCTGGTAAAGATCTCTACTGGTGCTGCCAGGAAAAAGCGGCGGGTCGTAGTAGTAGGGGACTCTACACTGAAAGGCACAGAGGCACCCATCTGTCGGCCTGACCCCGTCTCAAGGGAGGTGTGTTGCCTACCAGGAGCATGGATCAGGGATGTGACAGAGAGGCTGCCTGCTCTAGTAAGTCCCATGGACTATAACCCACTCCTGGTGATACATGTGGGTGCTAGGGATATAGATAGTAGTAGCCTGGGGAACATAAAGAAGGACTACAGAGCCCTGGGGGAGGTGGTTAGGGGCTCTGGAGCTCAGAATGTCTTTCATAAAATAAATTACAGGTTCCCTAAGACCACAGGGTTCCTAGGAAAAAGACATGTGATCCTTTAAATGGCAGGGGGTTTAGGGTTTTGTTCTGTTTTTTTTTAAACTTAATCTAATAGGTCTAAATGAAAAAAGGACCTGTAATGTACGCTCGCAGCCCAGAAAGCCAACCGTATCCTGGGCTGCATCAAAAGGAGCATGACCAGCAGGTCGAAGGAGGTGATCCTGCCCCTCTACTCTGCTCTTGTGAGACCTCACCTGGAGTATTGTGTGCAGTTCTGGTGTCCTCAACATAAAAAGGACATGGAACTGTTGGAACAAGTCCAGAGGAGAGCCACGATTATGATCAGGGGACTGGAGCACCTCCTGTATGAAGACAGGCTGAGAATGTTGGGGCTGTTCAACCTGGAGGAGAGAAGTCTGCGTGGAGACCTCATAGCAGCCTTGCAGTATCTGAAGGGGGCCTATAGGGATGCTGGGGAGGCACTCTTCTTTAGGGACTGTAGTGACAGGACAAGGGGTAACGGGTTAAAACTTAAACAGGGGAAGTTTAGATTGGATATAAGGAGGAAATTATTTCCTGTTTGGCTGGTGAGGCACTGGAATGGGTTGCCCAAGGACGTTGTGAATGGTCCATCTCTGTCAGTGTTCAAGACCAGGTTGGACGAAGCCTTGGGTGAGATGGTTTAGCGTGAGGTGTCCCTGCCCATGGCAGGGGGTTTGGAACTAAATAATCTTAAGGTCCTTTCCAACCCTAACTATTCTATGATTTTATGATTCTAATTTTTAGAATGAGTAGTGAACTTGTCATCTAGATCTCTTTATTTAATTTCTGGATTCACAGTTGTTTGATGGAAAGGAAAATCCCATGAGATTTTTTTTAATTAGCTTTACCAGGAATAAAAACATTTTCTTTATTCTCTGCCCCTGAATTTTAAATGTTAAAAACATTTATGAAAATAGATGGAGTTTCACTGAAGGCAAGGTCTGAAAGAGGGAATCACTGTAGAAAAGTTATTAGAAGTTGGTGATCATATGTAATTTCCTAATTTTTCTTTCTCATACTCAAAAGCAGATCAGATGTTTGCATTTCTTGCTATTAACCTCAAAGAAAACACATTTATCTCAATAAATAAAGCATGCCCGCATGGCAAATAGATGGCACATTTGTAATGAACTTTCTGACTTGCTAGTAAACATTGCATAAACACGATCTGCAAATTCCAGCTCTCAGAGGGCTCCCACTGCCTGACAACAGTAAAAGTAAGTTAGAATTGCCTGAGGGCCAAAGTAGCCCTAGGTTGATGGTGCTTCAAGCCTCTGCCTCTGTTGTCTCCGCATAGGCAGCAGGGGAGTTGAGTGGTACTCTTGGTTCAGGCCCAGCATTCTCAGGATGCCATCCAGAGACGTCAGGGCTCATCAGCAGAGTACTGGTGCAATGAACATCACTGTCTACTATGGGGTGCACAAGGGTCCTTTCCCTCACTGAGCATAATGATGGTCGCCTTATTTGTATTTATTGCTTGTCCTAATTCTTCTATTGACTGTGAAAATAGGAAGTTTCTGGAATAGAAACTGCAGAAAGAATTTTCCCCAAACCAAAGCTTTATACATCACCGGATATCTGCTGAGCACAGATAGGAAGTGTCCCCCAGTGACATGTAAAACCTTATTTTCCTTCCTACTCTCCCTCCATGCAGTCAATGAGCATTTGTGATGGTGCTCTCTCTTAACTTCAGTCCAGGTCAAAATGACATGTATTAAACCAAACTCCACCTAAAAGTGCAGTAGGTGGAGAACTTAAATTACTTTGTAAATTCATTCTTTTTACTATAATTGCCCTTTTATCAAATTTTCTTGAATCTTGTACTCCATTTGTTCATCGTTATCAAGAGGAAAATTGCCTCTGCGTCACAGCACATCAACATATATGCAACTATATCTAAAGGCAGGCAACTTCGATATGTGTTTGAATACACAACTACTTTTACCTACTTTTACTTAAGGACAGTTCTTACGACCTCAGGTACTTTCAGATTGAGAACAAATACTCCATACCTTTTTTTTTTTTTAAAGAAAAAAAGGTATCTATGTGGTTCATGAAGTTCAGAACCCACGTGGTAAATTGTTTGCAAGTAAATCACCCTTACTGAAAGCAGTATATCTTTGCTTAACAAAAATTAAGATAGCTGGCATGCAGTAAAATCCTGAACTCATACTCTGTGTTAAGTTACAATGAGCAGTGGTTATGTCAGTAAATATTCCCCTTGTCCTTGATCAAAATCCTATTATTTCTAAATATTTATATTTTTTTTCATGCAATACAAAATAAATATAAACCAAACAAGTACTTAGTTTGGCTTTCCTGACCCTACATGTAGCAGCTACAGAGAGGCTTTTAATCTCTCATAGGAGGATAGAGATAATTATCTTAAGTCTCATTAGGAGTATCAGCAGCTTGTAAACAAAACACCAGGTATCTGAGGGGTAAGTCGACATAAAGAGCACTGCTGTCTTCCAGTAGATAATTTGACTGGAGAAGGCACTTAATCTTTTAAGGGAGAAGCTCTATCATGAAAAAAATAGGGGAGAGGTTAAAGTGCACAGGAAAAGATACTTTCAACTTTATTTTCTTCCTCTGAAGCGGAAGATGACCTGACAGTTAATAAAATGTAAGGTGAGTACACAACTCTTAGATTAGAGCTTTGCTCTGTAATGCTCTTACCTGCATTCTCAGCCATCTGCATTAAAACATATATATACACATATAAAGAAAAAACAACAACAACAACAACAAAAAAACAAAACCAAAAACCATAAAAAATCCCAAACAACAAAACCCAATTAAAAAAAATAATACGACCCACCTGGTTTAAGTGATGAATGTAAAAGTGTAAAAATATCATGTATATTTGATACTCAATTATTCAATTCCCTACCATGGAGGTTTTTTTAGTTAAAAGTAGTAAGAAAGCTGAACTGGAGATTTGCAACTGAGCATCAGATAATCATACTTTAAAATCTGTGTTTCAAATTTAAAGTGGATTTAACTCCAAAACAAACGTTAGTTTGGTAACAGATACTACCTGCACTGATCTATAAATGTGATAATAAATGTCCAAATATAATGGAATATGTTACTCATCCTATAAAAATACCCAGACCAAGAATCCTAAGATAGTATGTAGTATCATTAGAAGTCATCACAGGTACAAAAAAAGAAACCCAACCCCAAAACCTGGATCGATCACTTAAATCACTACAGTTGCAGAATGACTCTACATATTTGTATATCAATATTCACAGAAACAGAAATTCAGCAGTTACAGCTGTAAAACTACTAGAAGAAAATAGTGTTTCCATGATCAGCATCCTGCTGCTCTACAGTAACACAGAGTGCTAGCCCAGGTTATCTTCTTCAAAGGAGGCTCCATATAGAAACCAGGTAATTCTATTTTTCTTTCCATTTGAGATATATATATATATATGTATATTTCAGTTTTTCAGAGGAAGTCCACCTTCTCATAGGTCTTTTCAATGAGGGTTAACAAGTTCTTCAAGTCAGCTGACTGCTGAATAGCATTCATATCCTTTAAAAGACCTTTCTGATTTTCCATCTTCAAAATTTCTTCCTAAAAGGAAAACAAAATAAAAGACAACAAACAACAGCTTTCATCAAGTCCAACAGAAATTTCACTTTCATGCAGCCTAGCTGTACACAGAATGAGACAGTCTTCCTTCCATCAGTTACAGAGAGATATTTCATAAAATAAATTACAGGTTCCCTAAGACCACAGGGTTCCTAGGAAAAGACATGTGATCCCTTAAATGGCAGGGGGTTTAGGGTTTTGTTCTGTTTTTTTTAAATTTAATCTAATAGATCTAAATGAAAAAAGGAAGAAAAAAAAACCACCTATATTTCAGAATTTTCAGAATTGCCCCCTTGGCAGAGGTTAAGTGATAAAAGCACACTCTTGCCTTCCTTCTCTAGCCAAGGCATCTCTGAAAATATATTCCATGCTCACCTGCAAAGTGGGTGCCTGTAAACTGCGCCTGGGGAGTTTTGGAAGGTGGAGTGCTCCACTGACATTTTCCTGGAATACCTAAAAAGGGGAAAAGAGTTAAAAATAGATAATTAAACCAAAACCAAACTTCAGGCACACAAGTAGGAAAATAAACTGGCTGTCATTATCCAATTTCTGAAAACTAAACTTTCAACAGCATTGTCCTAGTTTCAGCTTAAACCATAGCATCTATTGGGAATACCTTCTTGGCCTTTTTTTCATCTTCCTCTAACTGGTTCTTGAGCACCTGGATTTTGTACTGCAGTTGCTGTATATTTTCTTCCCTGCGGTCTGCTGATTGCTTAGCTTCATTTATTTCTTCCTAAGACAAAATAGACATAAAACCAGAATAAAATTTACCTTAGAGATGGTAAGTCTTTTGTGTATGAGACGCTGATAATCAGCATCAGCCAAGTCACTGAAAAATCATCCGAAAAGATACACTGCTTTGTAGTGAAAGTGAGTGATAATGATGAATAGCGGATGTCAACTCACAACACCACAGACACAGACAACAGTCCAACTACTAAGAAGCTACAACACAATGAGCAACAGCAGATAGGCAAGATATTTTTCTCCCTTCCTTGCTTTTCATACCTGCAATCGTACCAAACACTCTTCATTTGCCTTTAGCATTTGTTTCTCCGCCATCTGAAGGTTCGAGAGATTCTTCAGGTTGCCCAGCTTCTGTGGAGGCACCTTTAAAGTCCTGAAACATCTCAGCACTCTTTATTACAGAGAAAGAAGAGCATAATTTGTTTGGAATTCTTTGCAAAGCAAGAAGAAAGTTACTAATGACTTCTCTGAGAGAAACTGAATTCAGTTTAGCCCAGTTACTGCCAGTGAAGTGAAAGGATCCAAACAGAATAAAAAGCTGTCTTAAATTGTTTTCCAAAAATCACATGGAATAGATGTCTAAGGGAGAAACTACAAACAAGAAATCTGACCACTCTAACCTTTGCTATTACATTGACATTGTGTGGTTTCTATCCCAATGGCCTGTACACTTCCTGACTGCAAACTGACATTAACTAATATTTTCCCAGTTCTAACCTTTCTGCTTGGAAAGTAAAACTAAGTTCTAAAAGCAGCATTTTTAACTGCTTCCAAAAAAGATCATTTTAGTAAAATCTGTAAGTGCTTTTGTGAAACATTATATCGTTTTACACCAGAGGAAGAGTTTCAGCTTGCTCTCAAACGTCCTTCCAATTCCGTATTGGTACACCAAACAGCCATGCATCTCAGATAAGACTGCAGAAGTTTGGCAACTCAGAAATTAAATATTACAAATTAAACATTTAAACAAAATAACTTATGAAAAACTAGCTCCTCATGTTTGAATCCTGAAGCACTGTAAGAATAAAGAAAGCAACATATAGGATTAGGCCCTATGCTGATAAGAGCCTAGAATACATACACACACAGACAAAAATTTTCAGAGAGTGTACGTAACTACTCCCACAATGACATAAAAAGGCTACAAGTTATGCTCCAACACAAAATTTCAATTCACTTTGAAGTAACTTCGACAGCCAGAAAATGAACTAGCCTTTAAGAAAGTTTTGCTATAACTACTCCCTCCACTTTCATGAGATGGTAACAAAATAAATAACTGCCTGCAAAGTTAAACCCTGTATAAAGAGTACAAAGCTGATTAAGGAGCATTTAAGAATACCTCCTCGGTTCTGTTACTCCTATAGAAGTAGTTAAAGTGGGTCTTTCATCTACATTTGCTTGTCCACTTCAATCAACGAACTGTTGAGATATTTCCCCAATTGATTTTGCACCAAGTCCCCCTTCCAAGATTTCCTAAATGGAAATTTCCTAAATGCTCCCAGAAGCAATTCTGTAAACATGGTACAAAACAACTGGATAAACTAAATCCTTCTCTCTTTTTTTTTTAATTATAATTTCTTACCTTTCTTTCAGTAAATTGAGGTGCTCCTGAACATCACCTTTTCTTTCCCTTTGTTGGTACAAAATAGATCTGGAAAGAAAATAAAGGCAGAATTTTCATTGCAAAGCCTGCAAGTACAGGGAGTACATCAGATTAGGTGAATGTAGAACTTCTCTAGCTAACAGTTTCTAAATTCAGATATAAAGCATTATATTATACCAGACAAACTATACATAGCCAGCCACATTGCCCAAAAATGCAAAGCTTTTCCAGTTCAAGCAACGTCATGATTTTTACTTTATTCCAACCACCAAGACATCTGGCACTTACAGTATTATTGAATCCATTAAAGTTTCCAGAAACTGCCTACTGTTCTCTGAGAGAGTCTTCCAAGATCCTATTTTAGCACTGGTTAGCTTCACTTTTTTTGAAAAAACTTTTTCTCCTGTTAATACGAAGGCAAAAAAGAAAAAAATATGATTTGTCAAACCTGGATAGACAGCTTTTGACTCCATTTAGATCATAGTCAAAGGCGTAACAGTTAAGATTTTTCCATGTCACAAATTTATCAGGTCAGATCTATCCGCATTAGGTGGTATTTCTTATTTTCAAGTCACAAGCTGTTTAAAAAGCACAAACCAGAAAAGTATCTTTATTACAGTAGTTTCATTCTAAAGATATATTTCCCAAAGTCACTGGCAATACAAGCAAGAAAACCCAGACTGAAATAAAATAGAGTGAGAATATACCTAGGAGATAAATTCGGTGCAGCAGGGGCTGCATCTCTGTACATCCAACACAGCACACCAGTCTTAAGACAGAGGGTTAACAGAGAAGACTATGACCTGTGACGAGATGTTCTGGGTGCTTGTGGTGGGATTTTACAAGAGAAGAACACTACTTGCAAACAAAAGTATATGATTAATTCATGCATATACAACACATATATAGTATAAGGCACTGGAATGGGTTGCCCAAGGAAGTTGCGAATGCTCCATCCCTGGCGGTGTTCAAGGCCTGGTTGAACAGAGCCTTGGGTGACATGGTTTAGTGTGAGGTGTCCCTGCCCATGGCAAGGGGGTTGGAACTAGATGACCTTAAGGTCCTTTCCAACCCTAATATTCTATGATTCTATGATTCTGTGAATACTCACCAGCTAAGACTGCACTGCAAATACTGTTACCATTCAGAAAGAAAAGTCTGAAACTTATTTCAGTGACGCTTCATATATCTAGGATTTCAACACAGCAAGTTTTATTGTTTTTTTAAAACACTGAATTTACATTAGACAAACATAAGGAAACATAAAGAAAGAATACAATCCTACTTGCAGGGGAATAGTCGCTGTCTTCCTCAGCTTTCCTTTTGACTGTCTGAGTGACCTGCTGAAGAAAAGCACTTGCAGCAAATGTGGTAATTTTGAAACACCATCTACTACTAGCAATCCACTGTAAAAAGACTGTGAAAACTCGTCAATGCTTGACAGAGGTCTGTTGATGCTCACCACAAAAAAGGCTTTTTGAACTGAAAAACAGTAATTCATCTCAAGCAGGTTGAGGAAAGCAATTCACTCATCCTCATTCCTCCCATTCCAAGAATGAGGTCATGAAATAAGAAATGCATAAGGTATTTGGCTGTCTAGCCACATCTTGAATTCATGTCATTCATAAATTCAGGGGTTAAGCAAGCTCTCTCCAACAAAAAGCTGCCTATGCCAATCCTGAGACATGCAGGGAATATATTCCAGGACTGAACAAATAGAGCTAAATGATGTCTGAGTTTATCACTCTGTTCAAACAGATACTATGCAGCTCTTCATAATTGCACAGCCAGCCTGCCCTTTTATTAATGACTGGGCAATGTTTCCCTCTACTTGTCACAGGCACAGTAGCACACAACTAGAAATTCTAGAAACCAGGAAGCAGCTAAGGCACTGGGTGTCAAAAGACCTGTTCACACTGGACATTTCCTCAAGAGGACTGTGTTTAGTTAATGAAATATTCTCTAAAAATTCCAGTTCAAAAATAGGCAAAAATGCCTCTTCCCTCCCTCCCCCCCCCTCCTCCCCCCTTTGGTTACTTTTCTAATTTGATACAAAATAATGATTACCTTTCCTTTATGACCTTGTTTTCTTCCTTCTATATCTGTTCCCTTTTTCTTGCTGGAATGCCCTGGTTGATTTTGTGATTTAACTGTTTTCTTTACTGATGTCCCACCAGCGGTCTTCCCCATTTTACTGCAATATACATGACGTTCATTATCCATAAACCAAATGAAGCAGGAGGACAAAACCCAAGTTAAAACCCAGCAATTACAGCCCATACAGTACAACCACACATTAACAAACAAAATTAGATGGAAACACCCAGTGCTAAATGTGTCCAAACATTTGCATGTTTGCTAACCCTAAGCCTTTTAAATCTTGCATACTTATTGAAGTGCAGGACCACTAAAAAAGCATCTCCATTTGCCTTTTAGATGAGTCTTTGTCTGTTTCACACCTCTTTCTAAACTGAACAGTCTAATTTGTTCCTAAAGGCCTCCAGCAATAGAAATTCTTTATCTTTGTAATGCAGTTTAGTACAGTCATCTTATTACCAGAACTTTTTGCCCTAGCACTTAACTATAATGTTCCTTACTGTGATATGCAGATAAACTCCACAACTCGTTAAGGTTGTAAAGTAGGTATGCTTTTATTCAGCACTGAGGCACATGGGGGATAGCTCCTCCAAAGGCATACACAGCCCAGTGTTGTTTCCCTCTACATTTATCCTCTAAAGTAATATATATCTATTAGGTTACACAATACGCCTATACATATTCATGTCCTATCCCCGTATCATATTATAATGAGCTAAAAGGTCCTTTGCGCCTGCACAGTGTCCCCTAAGGGTTACCGGCGAGGGTCTCAAGATGAAGTAAATGAGCCTGAACTTGTCGCCTCAGGCCTGAACTTTTCACTTCTAGTTGTCCGGCATGCTCCCTGGGTGTTTAAACCCCAAAGGTGGTTTTAGCCAGCTTAGGGGTCCAGAGGGCAGGAACTAATTTACAGTTCCTTCCTCTTATCAGCAGTCTACATTGTTTAGCAAGCAACTTCAGCCTCTAATTAATCATCCCTTAACCCTAACTCCCTTGCATTGGTTAACCCCTCGCATCAGCTGCGGTTTAAACCTACACTTTCTTTTCTTACTCGCTATAGAGATGGAGGAAAAAAGAACCACACAAGAGAGAATAGTTGTTACACCACACTACCTTTCTCTTTTCTAAGTACAACAGCAACTCAGATGTATTCAGTTTTTCTTGCATTCCTTCAGGCCACTTCTCCCTTCACACAGAGGATCGCAGCTCGACAGACAGTCACAATGAACACCAGCTAAATCACACAATGGTTTGGGTTGGAAGGAACCTTAAAACACATTCAGTTCCAACCCCCTGCCACGGGCAGGAACACCTTCCACTAGACCAGGTTGCTTCAAGCCCCATCCAAACTGGCCTTGAACACTGCCAGGGTTGGAGCAGCCACAGCTTCCCTGGGCAACCTGTGCCAGTGCCTCACCTCACCACCCTCACAGGGAAGAGTTTCTTTCCTCTATCTAATCTACATTTCTCCTATGTCAGTTTAAAGCCATTCCCCCATGGTCCTATAAACAAGCCCTGCCTCTTCCCCGTCCTCCAGTAGCTACAGGTTTTGTGGGACAGCGTTAGCAGAACCACTAGTCCTCAGCGCGGACTACAACTCCCGGAATGCAATACTGCCCGCCAGGGCTATAGGGCTCTCGAGCGAAACGCATGCTGGGAGTTGTAGTCTTAACCCTCCCCCCCATCTGGCCCCGTCCCCAAACTCCTGCCCCCCGTTGCTGCAGGACGACACCGCGGGAACCTCCACAACACCATCCACCAGATCTCACCGCCCCGACACCCGCCCAAGGCCCCCACACTCAGTCAGTGCCTCACCACACCCGCAGATCCCGCGCTGGACCGCCAGCCGTTATCAAACCGATCTGCCCGCGCAAAGGGGCGCACGCGCAACTGCTCGTTCCCGCCTCCCGCATGGAGGACGGTGCACGAGCCGTGCTCTGTACGCATGCGCCTTGCCGTCCAACGCGCAAGCGCTGTGCTGCGCGGGTGTCGGGGGCCAGCTGAGGGGCAGACAGCAGGTAGCGGAGGGTAGCTGTGTCTGGGGTTTGTCGTGATTCTGTAACTCGTTCCCCCTGCCTCCGTCCCGCTGGCGGGCAGGGCCGCGACCCTCTGGGGCAACGCCCGCACCGGACCTCTGGTCCCATAGGCCGCCATGGGGGCGTGTTGGGGGCAGGCTGTAGCGGCGGGGGGCGCTGGGCACGCACAGACGCTGGGCCTGTGAGGGCGGTTATGGGGTGGCCAGGCGCGGCGCGGCGCAGAGGGGCGGATGAACCGTGCTTTCTAGTCTCTGTCCCTCCTCCTGGTGTGGGTGCAGTGGTATGGGGGGTGGAGGGGGAGGTTTGTAGGAAGGTGACAGGGAAGCTTTGTGGTTACTTCGTTGTGCGTGGCCGGGGAAAGCGCGCTGGGACCCGTGCAGCAGTGGAGGCAGAGGTTGTCTTCATTCTTGCTGCAGGATCACGTCTCTCCGGGGAGCTCTGTACTCCTCTGGTGCATCTTCGTGCTTATCAAATTACATGTAAAGCACACGTGGCATATCTATTATTAAAGCACTTGCGTGCAGTATGTTGCTGCAGTACCATAACTGTGATAAAGATGCTTTCCGGTTTTGTGCATACTTTCTCATAAAGGTGTCAGGGAAGCATGTGCTTCCAGGGAGTTCTGAAGGATATGAGCTCGAGAGGCGTTAACAGGACCTTGGAGCCAAACTAAAGGTTTTGGCTTGTGAAGCAAGTGCAGTGATAGGATACACAGAGCAGAAGCTGAAGAACTTACAGCATTCCAGAGTTACTTAACTTATCCCGATATTAGTCTCATGCATGGTGGGATGAGCTCTGCAGCTTGCATCATCCCTGTGTTCTTGCATACCACCTTTCTCAGTATATCTCGGATTTCCATTCAGCCCAAGCCCCCTTTCCCAAAGTGTACAATTGTCAGCAATTTTCTGACAGTCCACTTCCTTCAGAATGCCTCTTTGGGGGTTCCTCTTTGCCATTAAGGAATTCATAGATGAGAGAGATGGGAAGGTAAGCAGGTAGCTGGGCATGCTACCTTCATGCCTGACACTGATTTTTTTCAGTGACTGATTAGTGATGGTGTTGCTTGGGGACTATAATAAGTTTTATATGTGGTTGTAGTAAGAACAAAATGTAGGATTTTTTCCTGAACTCAGTTTATACATTGTCTGGTTGAAAGGCGGGGGGGGGAGGATATCTATCACATGCGTAATTAAATACTTAGTTTTTCTTGAGTAGTTGTTTTGGCTTTAGCAAACTGCTAGACCTCTCCATGCTTACTTCTCCCACGTTGGGTTTATATGATAATGCAAAATACATGTTTTTATTTTCTTCAGCTTGCCCCATACTAACCAGCCAGTGGGACAGCCATGCTAAGAGCCAAAGATGCCCTATTGCGCCTCTGGCTCCACCACTGCACACACCTGGCACAACTTCCAGCCTGCCGGCTCACATGGCGTTCACTGCACAGGCAGCCGCTGCACCCCGAGTGGGCTGCCCTTGCTGAAAAGCAGCTGAAAGGCAAGAATCCAAAGGATTTAATTTGGCGCACCCCAGAGGGGATTGACATCAAGCCTTTATACTCCAAAAGGGACACAGAAGACCTCCCTGAGGAGCTGCCAGGGATGAAACCTTACACTAGAGGACCCTACCCAACCATGTACACATACAGGCCATGGACTATCCGCCAATATGCTGGCTTCAGTACAGTGGAGGAGAGCAATAAGTTCTACAAAGACAACATTAAAGGTAAGATGGCTACTTTGGGAAACCACATTGCCTTGCAGAACAGTGGGGATCATTCATGTGGTGAGTTACATGGTGAATGTCATTATTCTGCCTTGTGACTTTTGATTTCTGATAGGATCTTCCCGATTGCACTGTATTTCTTTATTACTGGTAAACTGGATCATTTCTGAAACTGCTTTTGCTCCATTTTGCCATTCAGGTAGAAAAATTAATGTGCTGAATGCTATTTTCAGTTGTTCTGCCTTAACAGCTAGAGAGTCATAATTTGGCTGCATTCAAGGCTCCAACCAGCAGAGATTACGGAGCACTTCATGCTTATTATGTGATTGTGAGAGAAGATAGCAGCAGAAAACAACGTTGAACTTCGTCACTTGGCTAAACTTCTGGTGTTAGTGCATTCTGACATTTTGGGTTTCCATCTAATATTATAAATTTTAAATTAACTTATAAATACATATATTACTTATAAGTAATTTATCTGTGGCACTTTTTATTTCCCACTTTACAGTCCCTCCTACTTAAAACATAACTGGCTGGGGGGTGGTGGTGTTTGTGGGTATTTACCTCCTATGATAGTCATGGTTAGCTAATATGAAGCAGTATTAGCTGCTTTAGTATCCTTGCAAGTATTATTGATTCTTTCAGTTTATAAAATTCTCAGTAGATTAAGAAGTTATTAGAGGTTTACAAACAAACATTTAACTAGAAATATTGCTCTGGATATACTTGGTTTTCCTGGTGAATGCTGCTGCTGAAGCAGAAATGCTAATGCTTGGGTTAGCTGTTGGCACAGCTCAGTAACTCAAGTATGTTTGCTGCCATCTTTATTTGAGTTTTGAAATTGTGATATTGTAATTTTATCTTATTGTGTTAACGATTGTATTAATATTGAATTATTTAGCATAGATTCTGAATCTGACCTTGTTATTTGTAAAGCATTTCTAATAATGCAATTAAAATAGCTCTCTAATTGGAGAAATGCTGTAAAAGAGTTGTTAGTTCTCATAATTGCTGAAATTTCTATTGCTTGAAACTAGGCAGACATTTACATTTATGTCATTGTGCTTCAGAACTAACACTTAGCTTTTCAGATCAGGGATGATGGCTGGTATCTGACCAGAGCTCTCCTGGTGTTGAGAAGGGAATTTGCAAATGCAGTAGATAGAGTTACTTCAGGAACAGCAGTGCTGGGCAGAGGGTGAATGCTCGGGAATAGCAGAGTTTGGGGTACTGCTTCCAGGTTGCAGCAACAAGTCTGCCAAGAGCTCTAAGTATCCTGTTCCCTGCTTTATGAGTCATTTTCTCCTACTGCAGATTTAGTAATGTATCACTTTGCTTTACAAATAAACAACATCTGTCACTGGAGGCAAGATAGCAATTTGTGTGCGTGTGTTTAATTTGTGATAAAAAAAAAGGTAATGTGAAGTCGTTTATCATGCTTTTGTTTCCAGCTAAGTGGAATTGCTGTATATAAACCCTGATACTGTCTGTCTATGCACATTTGCAAATTGTGGCTAAACTGTATTAATCGGTTTGCTAAGCATTGTAAACTGATTGTGTGACTGAGTCAGAAGGGCTACAGGTTTGTTTTGTTTTTTTTTTCTCAATTAAAAGCTTTTTCATTTAAAGTTTAAGTCTAGAAGACCTTGGACATGTTTGGGGAGGAAACAGTGTTTAACATCAAAAATTGGTTTCTCATCCAAGCCTGGATCATGTAAAATAAAATTAATGAATGTAGGTCCAGTTTTAATACAAGTCTGTTCAACACTTCTGAATCAATCTGTGTTGGCTTTTTTTTTTTCTTTTTCATTCAGCTGGCCAGCAGGGATTATCTGTTGCTTTTGATCTAGCCACCCACCGTGGTTATGATTCAGACAATCCACGAGTCCGAGGAGACGTTGGGATGGCTGGAGTTGCCATTGATACAGTGGAAGACACCAAAATCCTTTTTGATGGAATTCCTTTAGAGAAAATGTCGGTTTCTATGACAATGAACGGGGCAGTCATTCCCATATTGGCAACATTCATTGTAACTGGAGAAGAACAGGGAGTGCCTCAGGCCAAGCTGACAGGGACAATCCAAAATGACATCTTGAAGGAGTTCATGGTCCGAAATACCTACATTTTCCCCCCAGAGCCATCAATGAGGATTATTGCTGACATCTTCCAGTACACCTCAAAGGTATTTCTTCTTTAAATGTATTTACTTCTGTTATTACATCTAGTTAACTATTTGTGAGGCACTTCGGAGGACAAAGCAGAAGACGGAAAGACCTGTCATAGTGATGAATGATGTGGTTGTAGAAAGGGCCAGGAGGAGAAGTTAAGATCCCAAGTCACTTACAGCATAAATTTAAAGTTTTTTTAAGTCAGTCCAAATAAAAGTCAGATTAAGATGAACCTAAACCTGAAGGGATGTCAGGAAGCTTATAGACAAGGAGCAAACAGGGTGTTCTTTGCCCCATGGTTAACAATACAGCTGTAATGAGGAGCAAAGAGGGAAGAAATCTTGAAGGACTCCTGCTGCAAAATTAAACATGAGAAGGAGCTAATGAAAGGGATGAAGTTCTGAACTGATGACTGGAAGTTCAGTACTACCAGTTGTTTTCTTAGTGGCATTTTCATTGAACAGGTGGCACACAGCTTTTAACTGAGAAAGATACCATGGCAGGTGATAGTTTAAGCATGTGAAGTAAACATCTGCAAACACCACTTAATAGAGATGGATTGTATTCAGTTTACAAAGAATGTATTATTCATGAATGTTGATAGAACAGTTATCTGATCCCCCCTTCTGCTGTTGTACCCTGATATTTTTTTATTTTTGCAGCATATGCCGAAATTTAATTCCATTTCAATCAGTGGGTACCACATGCAAGAGGCAGGAGCTGACACTATTCTGGAATTAGCTTATACTATAGCAGATGGCTTGGAGTATTGCAGAACTGGACTTAAAGCTGGCCTTACCATTGATGAATTTGCACCAAGGTGAGATAAAAAGATTTTGAAGTATGAAACTCACTTTTGTTAAAACTTGTAGTTTTACCAAAAGTTTAAGAGAATGTAAAAGAGTTAAATATCAAATTCAGTATTTTTACACATTAAAACAATATTGACAGTGCTCACATTGCAGATAGGTTTTGTTTTGGTTTTGTTACACAATTTCAGTGGTAGGAAAATATGTCTGGTCCAAAAGACATTTAGACTACGTCTACACTAATAAACTGAATAAAGCATGCTCACAAGCCCAAGCATTGTCAAGGTCTGTTGCAATAACTGTTCTCTGATCAGAAAAGGATCTCTAACCTCATGTATCGAATACAGTTGTAGCTTTAGGACTGCAGAATGCAGCAAGAGCTCTTGCAATTCTTTTAGGCTGTAGTATTATTTATGTTTTTTAGTAGTAGTATTTTGAAACATTTGGGGAAAATGCTTAACAAGGGGAAGTTCAGGTAGTTCAATTTACAGCTGCAAATTTCTAAAAAGAAAATTTTTAAGCAGGATATTGTATTTTTGTATAGCTGCTGCCAAACTAAGCAGAAGCAGTTTCAGTGATCTGGTTGATTTACAGATTCCCTAACTATACAGTGAGTCTAAAAAAAAAAATACATGATTCACACAGCCTCTTGCACATTCAAGCTAAAGGAGTCAGCTGAATTAACCTATTTCCAGCATCTGTGGTAAAATCCAAGTGAATCATTCAGAAAAAAGGTACAGCCTTATTTTTAGATTTTCTAGTTATGGAGAATCTGTAAGAGCCTTTGGCAAATTGTTTCAATAGCTAATTCACTGTTAAAAAGGCATCTTTAGTGTAATGGGGTTTACTAGCTTTAACTATCATGTTTAAATGTATATATCATAGAAGATATAAGTAGCAAAGAGAGATCAGTCAGTCTGTTCTCTGATATGCTTGCCAGTATTGAACTGTTTTATTTTGATTAGAATCATCAGTAAAAGGATGAAAACACGCTTATAATATGTGATGTATTCTCATTTTAAGTAGTTTGTGTGCATAACTACGCTAGTAGATTGTGACCACGAGGCACACCTGGCACTGGGGTGTCACTGTCTGTATCCGTGACGTGCTGGAACACCACTTGACCTAGGGCTTCCCTAAAACAGACCTTGGGGACAGTTTGGCAGTTCCATGGAGCATTGTCACTGGCAGTGTGCTTGCGGTCACTTTGTTTGGAAAATAAGTCCAATTATCATTCTGTATATCATATTCTATATCAGCTGGCATCAGTGTCCAGGAACATCATCATATGTCTGGGTTATTTCTGTAACAGTGACCTTGGTGTAGGGCTTCTCCTTTACTGAAACAGAGTTAGTATAATAGTTTAATGTTTTATGCTGATCATATACTATTATTACAGGCTTTCCTTCTTTTGGGGAATTGGCATGAACTTCTACATGGAAATAGCTAAGATGAGAGCTGGGAGGCGGCTGTGGGCTTACTTGGTAGAGAAAATGTTTAAGCCAAAGGATCCCAAATCTCTTCTGCTGAGAGCTCACTGTCAAACTTCGGGCTGGTCACTCACTGAGCAGGTTAGAAACTGGACTGTCATCAACTTCCTCATTTAAATATGTTTTCATGGTATGTATCTGATTTTAGGGGGCTGCTGATTTTACTCGTAAAGGTGCAGCTTTCTGAAGGAAACCGCCTGTCTTATCCTGACAAATGCACACACTAGCACTGGATACATCTTTTTGCTTATGTAAAACATAAGTCTTGTTGAGTTCCAGCAGCATTGCTTCCCAGAACCCTGCTTCCCAAAATACTTCAGTATTCTGGACTGCCTTGTAGTGCTCAAGTGAAAGGCAGAAACTGGAGTCTTGAAACTGTATTCACAAAAGGATTCCAGTATGTTAACAAGCATGTTAAGAATGAGTTATGCAGTCTGAGCTACTGTTAAGTTCCCTTAATAATCACATTAAATTAGGCAGCTGCACTGTGTGGTTCTTCACTCTGTCTCAGAATGTAAGTCACCCCCTGGAGATCATAGAATCATAGAATGGTTTGGGTTGGAAGAAACCTTAAAGCTCATCTAGTTCTAACTCCCCTACCATGGGCAGGGACACCTTCCACTAGACCAGGTTGCTCAAGGCCCTGTCCAGCCTGGCCTTGAACACTGCCAGGGATGGGGCAGCCACAGCTTCTCTGGGCAATCTGTGCCAGTGCCTCACAACCCTCACAGTAATGAATTTCTTCCTTATATTGAATCTAAATCATGATAACTGCTCTGTGACTTTAAAGGCACATATATCCAACTCGACTCTCTAAATGTCTGAAAGAAACAGATAAAAATTTTCACCTAAAGGCTGAGATTATATTCCTTAATACTGACTGTTTCTATACCTTGTGCTCCAGATTATCTTTTTGTTTTGGTTAATATCCCAGTTCTCCTGCAGATATCTTTCAGTTTTATAGCACCAGCAAATTTCAGCTGTAATTCCTGTCTTTATAGAGAGCTGCTGTTATTGCAAATACTAAGCACATTTAGTTCCAGAAGGGATCTTGACTAGTAACCTGTCTGGCAGATGTGCTATTCACTACTCCAAGAATTCTGGATCTGAGGATAGAGGACATTGGGATTTCCTGTTCCATCTTCTCCAACCTGGACTCGTGAAGTTCTTCGAAATAACACTAAATATAAGTTAAGCCTTGCTGTATTATCAGACCAGTTTGCTCATACACTGATAATTTTGGCTTGCTTTCTGGATTAATCTCCTTGTCTAAGATACTGATAAGTAATAGATCAGTTTGAATGCTAATTATTGACTGTTCTTTTTCAGCTTTTGCTATGATTGCAGTGTTTCAATGGGGAATCTTGCGTTCATTTCATTGCAGTATAGTACATGTGTGACTAATCTTCAGCCCTCTGGCAGAACCATTGAGCTTCAGAGTTCTCCTTTTCATTCCAGGATCCCTTTAACAATGTTATCCGTACTACAATTGAAGCAATGGCTGCAGTGTTTGGAGGTACACAGTCTCTGCATACAAATTCCTATGATGAAGCCTTGGGTTTGCCTACGGTGAAGAGCGCTCGCATTGCTAGGAACACACAGATCATAATTCAAGAGGAGTCAGGTATTCCTAAAGTGGCAGACCCCTGGGGGGGATCTTACCTTATGGAGTGCCTCACCAATGATGTCTATGAAGCTGCTTTAAAGGTCAGTTTGTATAGCCTTTTATGTGTTGTAGGAAAATTGGTATAGGAGTTTTGAGAAATATCTCTTAAGGGACTGTCTGATAATGTTGGTAACTTCTAACAATTATTTTACACTTAAGCGTCAGTGATTTCTTTGTAAATGAACTTTACAAAAATACTCTATATTTTGAGAGAGGGACACTTCTATTAGAAGTTAACAAATTCATGGAGTTTTGGTAATAGGAATGTTCTTTTGTTTGAGATGTCTCTTAATTTATAGCAAAATCTGTAGTGAGAGATGCAGAGATAGGAAGCGCACTTTTAGAGCACAAGACTGTATATATAGGTATAACATAAATTTGCATGATAACACCAGTGCCAAAGCTTGTTTTCTGAAGAACCTTGCTACTACTCACTTTCTCAATCCTCTTCATTTCTCAGCTTGTTGAGGAGATAGAAGAAATGGGTGGAATGGCTAAAGCTGTTGCTGAGGGAATTCCCAAACTTCGTATTGAAGAGTGTGCAGCCCGAAAACAAGCCAGGATTGACTCTGGTAGGAAGCAGAGAGATGAAAGAAAGGAAAACTACCAGTAGAATACCTTTGTATAAAAGTCTTTTATGCACATTTTCATTGGGTTTTTTTCTTCTTAGTTTAGGAGTAGCAGATTTTGAGAGATAAAATGATAATAGTTTCAGTGAAAGCCTTGGAAAAGAGATAGACGTATGTATGAAATACAGTACCAGTATGAAAATAGTCCTGCTTGATTTGTTTAAGACTAGATTAGACAAAGCACTAGAAAGACTGTTTTAAAGGAGTATTTTGGGCCTTCAGTACCTAATCTTTTTATTTCTTATAGTATCTTTAAACTGTGATTCCTGAATTTAAAAGCATGAGTGCCAGCAGATGGCAATATTGAATGTATCTGGCCAAATTCCTGGTTTTGCTTGAGAACTGCCTGTTTTCCCCAAAGACTAGGAAAAAAAAAAAAAAGCAGTCATCTCAGATGAGTATGATTATAGCTCTTTCTTTGTGATCATAGAATCATAAAATAGGGTTGGAAAGGACTTTTAAGATCATCTAGTTCCGCCCCCCCCCTGCCATGGACAGGAACACCTCACACTAAACCATGCCACCCAAGGCTCTGTCCAGCCTGGCCTTGAACACCGCCAGGGATGGAGAATTCACAGCCTCCCTGGGCAACCCATTCCAGTGCCTCACCACCATTACAGTAAAGAACTTCCTCCTAATATCCAATCTAAACTTCCCCTGTTTAAGTTTTAACCCGTTACCCATTGTCCTATCACTACAGTCCCTCATGAAGAGTCCCTCCCCAGCATCCCTATAGGCCCCCTTCAGATACTGCAAGGCTGCTATGAGGTCTCCACACAGCCTTCTCTCCTCCAGGCTGAACAGTCCCAACATTCTCAGCCTGTCTTCATATGAGAGGTGCTCCAGTCCCCGGATCATCCTTGTGGCCCTCCTCTGGACTTGTTCCAACAGTTCCATGTCCTGTTTATGTTGAGGACACCAGAACTGCACACAGTACTCCAGGTGAGGTCTCACAAGAGCAGAGTAGAGGGGCAGGATCACCTCCTTCGACCTGCTGGTCACGCTCCTTTTGATGCAGCCCAGGATGCGGGTGCCTTTCTGGGCTGCAAGCACACACTGCCGGCCTATGTTCATTTTCTCATCAACCAACACCCCCAAGTCCTTCTCCACAGGGCTGCTCTGAATCTGTTCTCTGCCTGGGATTGCTCTGACCCAGGTGTAGGACCTTGCACTTGTCATGGTTAAACTTCATGAGGTTGGCATCAGCCCACCTCACAAGCGTGTCAAGGTCCCTCTGAATGCCATTCCTTCCCTCCAGCGTATCAACCGAACAATATATATGTAATGTAATGTTATCAGTCACTGCAAATAAAAATGGTTTAGTCCATACTGGCTGAAAGCTGAAACACAGATTTTCAATGTGACAGATTAATTTTTATTTACATGCAGTAGTTTTAGGTAGGAACTTTACTTTCTTATTTGTCTGGTAAATCAGAAAAATAAATGTAGAAAAGTGCTGGAGATGAGCACTTCTTAATTCTGTAAGATTCAGTCATGTAAACTGAAAAAGAGAGCAACAGCTAATGTATATTGGTAACTCATTACAAAATCAGTTTGTAAGATAAATATTGGTTTAGTTCACATCTTTTTTTCGGGCCCAGTATTTGCCAAGTTCATGCATCTCATCCTCTCATAGTCTTTCCTGTAGAACAAAATCTTATGTATTTGAAGTGTATGTAGTTATAAAGCAAAGCACTGCGTTATAATGCTCAAAATTTTCTTATTAATATTATGTCTTTTCATAGTAATTTGTAAATCTATGCTGAGTTTCTGGTGTTTCCACTGGAAATAGGGTCTGAAGTAATTGTTGGAGTAAACAAGCATCAGCTAGAAAAAGAGGAGGCAGTGGAAGTTCTGGCTATTGATAATACTTCAGTCCGTAGCAAGCAGATCGAGAAGATTAATAAGGTGGGAACAACTTTCTTAAAAATGAAAGTTCTTGTAATTGCAGATAGAACTTGAATAAAGGTGGCTTGCCAGAAACTTGACCCTCAAATTCCTGAAAATATGCCCTAGTCTTTAGCAGAAAAGCTGCATTTCTGTTCAGCTTCACTGGAGGCTGATGGAAAGTCCCAAGAAACACAGTATTCTCATTCCAAACAAAAATGGTTTTGTTACATTCATTTCATTTTAACCATTGTATTTCAGATAGTCTTGTGAATTTGTTTAACCTTTCAAAATAAGGAACTTTATGTTTTCTGAAAATAAGATAGAAAATAGCTATGCAATGTTTTGCTTTAAAAAATCTACTATTACTTAGTCACTCAGACTATTGCATCTTGTTAAGTGCTATTAAGGGGCAGGGTTATGGAAGCAGAAATCAGCTTCCACTTTCATAATTAGTAAGAACATGGATAAAATTGTTTTAGAGTTATTTTATGGACTTGTACACATTTTAAAGTCTGAGACACCCTTTTACTTTGAATCTTACTGATGAATAAGTAGCATATATGGACAATTGACAATTGCATGCATCTAGAATGAACATTTGAAGTCAGCTCACTTTGTAGTTTAAGTTAATATTTCTCTCTTCCATGTTAGGTGAAGGCTAGTAGAGATGAAGCAGCAGCCCAGCAATGTCTTGCTGCTCTAACACAGTGTGCTGCAACCGGAGAAGGCAACTTACTTGCCCTTGCAGTGGAAGCAGCACGTTCAAGGTATTGAGAGTGGGGATGAATATCCAACTGATGTTTAAAAATTGTTGGTTCATTTTCGCCTTTTAGTTGTTCTTCTGTATGGTGTCAGTGCATTTGGTGTCTTGAGATGTTTTGGGTTTTTCTTCAGAGGTGGAAGTAAAAGATTACTTCAGTTTGACATTGTAAGATAGACTATTACATTTTACAGTCTCATAAGGCTATGCTTTAATTTCTTACAAAGAACAATATGGATACAAAGAATCTTAACAGTGTTCATACACATTCCTTGTTCATACACATTGTGTTGTTTGCAACTCAGATTCTTACCAGTTTCAGGACATAACTAGGTTTCTCTATCACCCTGCTATTTCACAGGTCAGGGAGCTTAAGAAGCGTCTGAGAGGTGAAAATGGATATTCAGAATCTTCTCATGGTCTGTTGCTTTATCCTTCATTGCACCATGAATTTGTGTGAAAACGTTTTTTGAGTGAAGGAGAAATAAGTTTGGTTAGTCAGGCAAACACGTAAAAGATACTCTTGAGTAGAGCAGTGAAGCATCCTTTGGAGTCCAGTGGAACATTTACTTTTTTCACCTAAGGTGCTTTTAAGACTTTTCTTTCCTACTTCAGTGTTGGTGTCTAGAATAGATCCTGTCTGTCCGTTCTTCAATTAACTAAGTTTGAGGAAGCACAGGGAATCTCTGAGCACTTGAGGGCTCTGATTTAGCACGGTTGGTCAGCAGTAATTATGAGCAGTGCAGAAGTTCATGAAGTGCAGATTACTATTTATGTACAAATACACTGCCCTTGCCACATTTTGTAGGGGTTATAGTCTGATAAAACACAAAACAGAGAATATAGCTGTCTTTTGGTCTCCACTTCAAAATTTTAATTTTACTTAAAACCCCAGATTAGGCTGCAGATTACCTGTTAACAGGTAGACAAAAGGTGCTATGAAAACATAACTGAGAGCAACCAGCAGAAAGGGGTCTGGGAGTGCTGGCCAGCAGCAGGCTCAGTGTCAGTCAGCAGTGTGCCCGGGCAGCCAAGAAGGCAAATGTCATCCTGGGATGTATTACCAGCCAGTCAAAAGAGGTGATTATCCCGCTGCATTCAGCATTTCTGCAGCCTCTCCTTTAGCACTGTGTGCAGTTGTGGGCCCCGCAATTTAAGAAGGATGTGAAGGTCCTTGAATGCTTCTAGAGAAAGGCAACAAAGCTGGTGAAAGGGCTGGAAGGAATGTCTTATGAGGAGCAGTTAAGGAATTTGAGCTTGTCTGGCCACAAGAAGAGGAACCTGAGAGATGACCTCGTTGCTTTCTGCAGCCTCCTGAGGAGGGAACTTAAAGAGGAAGGTGCTGAGCTCTTCTCTCTGGTATCCAGTGGTAGGATATGTGGGAACAGTTCAAAGCTGTTCAGAGGAGGTTTAGACTGGATATTAGGAAGCATTTCTTTACTGAAAGGGTGGTCAAACACTGGAACAGGCTTCTTAAGAGAGGTGCCCTGTTTAACAGAATTATTGCTTATGCTACCTAAGTTTTATAATAGTGAGATGAAAACAGTTATCTCCAGAACAGAGTTTTGCTGTAAAGAGAAACAAAAATGGGAGGAGGTTTATTTTAACAAACTGGTCTAATGTGGCTAGCTGATTAAAGAAGAGTGTAATTGTCATTAGAAGTACGCTTTTCTTCTCCTGTTAAGAAAAGAATACAGGGATTTCAGAAGCAGTATTTATAGAAGAAATAAATGTATTTCATTTTTTTGTGCAGTACACAGAAAAAACTTTATCCCAGCCACCAGATTATTCTTCAATAAAATTGATAGTCCAAACCATTTATTTTTCGCTTCTTACATAAACTTGCATTTACACTTTCAGATGGTAAGAACAGAAACACACCACATCTACACGTGCTGCACTTTAATTTAGCACTGAAGTTATACATAGATGCTGCTTCTGCAAAAGAGGAGAAGAAAGATTTATCTAAGATTATAGTTTTCTCTAGAAAAGACATGGTTTATGCCACTGTAAAGCCTTCAGCAAACTGCCAGCGTTTACACAGGAGTAAGTTGTCATTGTTTATGCATTGGCTGGATCTATATGAGGCTGCAATCTGTGATGTCTAGCACTGTGAGGAGGAGTCAGTATTTATAGATACTATTTCAAAGTCTGCTGCAAACTTGCTCTTGAATTGGGGAAGTCAGTTAATCTAGCACTTACACAGTTTTACTTTTCAATTTCTTATTAGTAATATCAGAGAACAGTAATATTAGTATGAGTATTTAGATGTCCTGGCAAACAAAAACTGATGATCAATAAGGTCTGAGAGCTCTTGTAATGCAAGTAACACTGGCTGTCTGAGATCATACAGGTGCTGTAAAAATAAAGTGTACTGCATATCAATGTCAGTGGGTTCTGATGCTGTCATGGACAGGTTGCTTTATAACTAATGCTTTTTGAATCATTGTTAACAGGTAAGTTAAAAGAGAGTATCAGAATAAGTCACATTCAGACATAGCCGTACAGAACTATAAATTTGGTATTACTTTGCCTTAACTGCTTTTCTGGACTATGATCCTCATAAATCCAGATATGAACTCAGTGCTCTGAGGAAGAAAATGGATAAAAGCAGAGAATGTTAAAAATGTAATTCCAGAAAGGCCAGAGGAGGGGAAATGATAAAAAGTGACCAAGACAGTGTCAGTAGTGTGAGTTAAAAATGTGTATTCCAACATGACACAAAGCAGGCCAGCTGTGAAGAGTGACACCTAGAGATAGGAGATCGGCTTCAGGCATATGCATTACACAGATGTTGCATATAGAATATATGATAGGATTTCTGCCATTCTACATTAGCATAGTTACAGTTTATAACTATGGTTAAGGTTGCTGAGTATAAAAACACATGAGCTAGCAAAAGAGCAAATAGCTAGAGTGGGTCACAGGAAGTAGAATAACTCTGAATTTTACTGAAAAATTCAGTTAATACAGCAGAAATGTATCTTCTGTTACAATGGATGTATGGCAGATTGCATGAGGTAGGAATCAGATAATAGCTACTGAAACTGCAAATGGCAGAAGGAGAACCAAGTACAATTCTTTCGCCATCCCTTTCTAAAGGTATGTAGACAAAAAGTTGCATCTTGTCCAAACATCCCTTGAGCATTTCATTTAAAAGCTTCAGAGTATGCGTAACCTAATTTTGCCTCATAGTACCTTACATTTAAATGCAATATGACAGGAGAAAATGTGAATTCCAGGGGTTTGAAACATGCTTAGCTGTAGCTGAATGGGGTTTATTTTCTGTGTCTGTAAGCGTACTTTTAAAATGCTTTGTAAGAGTAGTATTTTTCCTTTCCTTTGACAAAGTTTGCAGCAAGTTGCATTCATTTCTTCTATATATACAAATTCTTTAGTCTTTTTCTGTTCAAGTATAAACTGAAATATTTTTATGACAGATTTCAACAGAAGCTCAGTTACATACCTTCAAAATCATTACTCAGTACCGATTCCCAGTTAATTTCATACCAGAAGAAGCTTGCTGTGTTTGAGCTACCGATTGAGCTGCTCTTTCTCCACACGAGGTGTTTTTCCCTTCTAAGAAGGTTCCCTTCATCAAGCATTTGGTTGTGGGGTCAACTGTAAATAGAGTGCAGCATTGTTTACTTTGGTAAAATCTGCACTATGGATTTTACACAGACAGGTGGAATTTATTCGGGTAGATGACAACGTGATTTGCTTCTAGCACTTGCGCTACAGCAGCAAAATGTGTATGATTTTGAACATTCACAGTGTTTCCAGCATGTAACTTGCATGTAAATGGATTTCCTAGGTTCTTGTACAGCTCAGTGTATAAAGGAGCTATGTCAAGAGTAGAGTAGAGGAGAAGAAAAATAAATACTGAAATTTAAACATCAAGGGAAAAGAAAACAAATTCCAGTTAAAAAGTTACTTTTCAGGCTTTTCTGTGTGTTTATGTTTTGATTTATATTTTGAATTTATAGTATGAGTCCAAATGCAAGCTCTTGTAGTCTCAGCCCCCCAAAATATTCTCATTTGAGAAAATTTAATTTAATTTCTTGAAATATTTTGCTATGCAGTGGTCCCTGTTGCTTTGTCACTTCTCACATCAGCAAAACAGTATTTCTTTAAAAATTCTCTTGTATGTTCTATTAATGGATGACAGTGGGGTGAGTCAGATGTTCAGAGTTGTAGCACTAAAGGGGAAATGAGTGCAAATGAATTTGTTCTGCAGCACGGCAGTTGTTGGGCCACTGCCAGTGTGTATCTGTAGTCTGTTTTCATATAAGTCTCCTGGTAGCATTAATACTTTGTTCCTCTCTCTTAGGTGCACTGTTGGAGAAATAACAGATGCAATGAAGAAGGTGTTTGGGGAGCATAAAGCCAGTGACCGAATGGTGAGCGGAGCTTATCGCCAAGAGTTTGGAGAGAGTGATGAAATTCTTCATGCCATCAAGAGGTGAGAATGGCTTCCTATATAGCTAAACACAGCCTCACATTTAATCCTTGAGATACATGTGCTACTCGTTGTGACCTAAAAAAGCATTTCCCAAACCTGCATGACACTGACCTCAGTAGGCACTCCCATGACTGTCAGCAGAATAAAAACTAAGTGCAATAAGAAAATAGTCAAAACTTAATTGAACTTGTATTTGCTGGAAAACAAAATCCACTGGGGTGATGTTATAATTTGAGATTTTTGTTCAAATAAACTATGCAGCCACAGATTAAGAAGCTGAAAAACATTGCCTGAAATCCCCATACACTGAATTGCTTCCTTTACAGACTGTGTAAGAGTAATCTCTAAAATATTTCCAGTACCTCATAGTTACAAAACCTGGTTTTCTTCTGCCCATAAGTTGTTGCTGTAACCTCATTCTTACTGTTCCTAAAATTATAAGGCTAAAATCTGTCTGGATGTCCACATACAACTTCCAGTCTGTGCATGTTACTTACTCATACCACAAGGGAGAAAAACATCAGAAGATGGTAGCATGTGTGAAAACAGTTGCCTATTTGTGCCTTTTGTTAGCTTCTGTCTTTGCTGCTGTCCTCTTGGGTAAAGAAACTTAATTGCTGTAGTGGGTGGTGGTGTAATAGGAATCAATGTTTCTAAGTCCCTGCTGTGTTGCGGCTTACACATTAAAGACTTAAAGGCTCTCTTGAAAGGGAATTTCTTGATGGCTTCATAATAGTGATGTTTAGCCTGACTTGACTTTTCAAGTCAAGTTGTGCTGGGGAATGTCACCATCATTTTTTATTTTAAATATTTATTTTAAGTATTTTTAATTATACATTTACAGCTTACAGGTTGGTTGGGGATTTGAGCAACCTGTCTAGTGGAAGGTGTCCCCGCCTGTGGCACAGGGGGTGGATTTTTCACTGCATGATAACTAAGGCTATTTCTAACCCAAACCATTCTGGGATTCTATGATTCAGATACCTACTTCATCGATCTTCTCAGCAGTCTTTAGGAATAGAGAAGGCAGGCCCAACTCCTGTACATCCTCAAGCAGAAGTTTCTTCAGGCTCTGCTGACATAATTCCTTTTTAAGCTATGCAAGTTCTTACTTTTTTGCTTCTTAAATGCTGCATATTTCTGTCCTGGAATCACCTCCTGAGGCTTTTCACGTCTGTGCTAATAAATGCTTTATCTAGAGTCATTCTTTTCCCCTGAGTAAGCTACTGGATTCAAAGGGTGATCATCCTGGCCAGGTCAACATATGATTTCAAGGCACATCAAATCCATCCAGCTCCTCTCAGAACAGGTTGGACAGACCCTTTGGTGACTTGGTATAGTGGAAGACGTCCCTGCTCGTGGCAGGGACGTTGGAACTGGATGATCTTAAGGTCCTTTCGAATCCAAACCATTCTGTGATTCTACAATTCTATGAATAATAAAAAAAGAACCAAAACCAATAAAAACTGCCATTTCTGAGATGTGGTAGTTTTAGTGTCCCAGTCAAAGTAGCGGTACATGGATAATGAGCAGCAAGATGAAAGATGTGCTGTGGTTATGGAGTCACCTTAATACAATAGAAATATGAACTGCTACTAACCAGAAGAAGGGAGGTGCTGGAATGAGTGCACAGAATGAGGGATACAGTTATCCTTTTTGGGGCAGACTTGTGACCAGTTGAATGATGATGCACAGTATGATGTCTAGGACACATCTTTATGTCCCTGTGTGCCATACAAGTTCTTTTGAAATAATTGGTTGTAATTATCCTTAAAACCTAAGCATTGTATTTTAGGTAATTGTCATTCAGATCATTAAATCTGAAATAAAACCATAAAACCATTAAATTTTGTCCACTGGAAAAGTGGTGGAATGGTTTTCTTTAAAAAAGAACATTTTATTATTGAGGCTAGTAAATACAAGAAATCATATTAGTAATCATATAACATAAAAATTAACATAGTGTGCAGACTATGTAGACAAAGCATGACTTAGAAGATCTTTTTATCTGATGCATATGAATGATGCTACAGTTGAAGCCAGTGCTTTTTTTATTTGTGGAAATACTTCTAATGATTTTCAGTGACTTACGAAGATACAATATGTATATTCAATCAGAGTTAACAAGTTCATGGATCGTGAGGGGCGCAGGCCTCGTATACTTGTTGCAAAGATGGGTCAAGATGGCCATGACAGAGGAGCTAAAGTCATTGCTACAGGATTTGCAGACATTGGCTTTGATGTGGACATCGGTCCCCTCTTCCAGGTATGACTGAGCAGTGTCCAGTGTTTTTCAAATGCAGCATTTTTCCCTCTAATGCTTGTTCAGCAGCAAGGCTCAAGCTATTACTTCTCATGTCATCCCCTTTCCATACAGACACCTCGAGAAGTGGCCCAGCAGGCAGTTGATGCAGATGTGCACTGTGTTGGTGTGAGCACACTTGCAGCGGGTCATAAAACTCTTGTGCCTGAACTCATCAAAGAACTCAATGCCCTTGACCGGCCAGACATTCTTGTCATATGTGGAGGTGTCATCCCACCTCAGGTACAGGTCAACATCATTTTCATCAGGACTGAGAGTCTACTTTATTTCTGTCTGCACTGCTCTTAGCTATTTCCTATATTCTGTTAGTGTTAAATAAGATTTACAGAACTGAACGCTACTGTGTACAATCACCAGGTTCTGCACAGATCTGCAAGGTGGTTGCAGAGTGCTGTTGGGTCTTGCTGATTGGGTTTTCTGTACATCATGTTCTGGTTTATCTTACAGCATTCGTTGGATGGTATATTGTGTCCTGAAATCAGTAGCCTGAGAGAGGTGTTCTTTATGCTCTGTTGTTTCTGATTACGAGTACCTTGCATATTACGGTTAAACGCTTGCTCCTAAGAGACTTTATGACTTCTGGTAACAGTTTGGAAGAGTCATAGCTAGTGACTAAGACACCAGACAGGTCCCATCACCTATAGGCTACATATCACATTCACCATTTACCCTCTCTTCATGTTCCCCATCATCAGGCCTCAGTGTTGCCTCTTTCTCATTCCTTCTGCTTTCTCCTAAACTGTTGAACTGTTTTCTGGATTCTCTTGTAGTCAGATCCATGGTTTTGCCTTAGCTCATCCACAATTTCCCTGCCTGAATCACCTTTAGGGTGATCTTCTGTCTAGAGAGATTTAATCTGATTTTGCATATAAATCTCCTGTTACACCCGTTTCCCAGACTTCTTCTTTT
Organism: Pezoporus occidentalis; assembly: GCF_034315485.1. NCBI lineage: Eukaryota > Metazoa > Chordata > Aves > Psittaciformes > Psittacidae > Pezoporus > Pezoporus occidentalis. The sequence goes on along the minus strand of NW_026915910.1, from coordinate 3,906,885 downwards.
TCTAGCCATTTAGGTAAGTGTTCAGGAGTGACAGACTTTTAAGTTGAACAAACAGAACTCATAGTATTTTTCTAGGAGAAAAATTGTGTTTTGTTCAGTATCTCTCAATGGGATGCTACTAACCTGTTGTTGAAAAATAATGTATCCTATAGAGAGAGAATACATAACTGCTTCCCAGGCCTTTTTGAAATTTCAGGACAATCATAAAATCAGACTAACTCAAATTACAAGAAATGACTGGCAGTCATCTGGCCCAAGCCTTTAGTAAAGCAGTATTTTCAAAATTAGCATTATATTTAGATTAGGACATTCAGGGTCACATCCAGTTGACTTTTGAATGTTTTCCAAGGATCTGACTTTAGTCTGATTCTGAACAAATCTTTCCCAGGAGTGTTTTTGTACCACTGAGCTAACAGTTTTTTCCCATTTCCCTTTCTGCTGTGCTGCCTCTTTCTGGGACTTGTCACATACACTTTCTCAGGCCCAGCATACACAACAGAACAGAACTTTTAAAACAATTATCAATTTTCTGTTTCACTCTTAACTAAAGCCCTTAAATTTCTTTCTGAACAGGATTATGACTTCCTGTATGAAGCTGGTGTTACCAATGTGTTTGGTCCAGGGACTCGCATTCCGAAAGCTGCTGTCCAAGTCTTGGATGATATTGAGAAGTGCCTGGAGAAGAGGCTGCAATCTATGTAATGCTGAAATGTCACACAACACAACCAGCCTTGTACTAATCGCTTACAGAATGTAATCATCAGCAAGCAATGGCCAGCACATACCTTTGGTTCCACTGCCCTGTGCCCTGGTGTTTTGTGCTTTCTAAGAAAGTTCTAATTAATTCTCTGCTTGTTCTATTTGAGGATTATTTATACAGGTACTCACAAGAAAATTTTACCTCTACAACTATGACTTCTGGGAATGAAGGGAACTCATCATTTGGGTTTGTTGCATTTTTTTTCCATATATACTGATAAATAAAATATCTGTTCCAGCTCTTTGCTTGATCTGTTTTGCAAGCAGAGGACTTCTTTTGAATTTTTTGGCAGGTATTGTAGACCTAGAAGTCTTCAGATAAGTCATTGAAGTTCAGTAGAGATGTGATTCAATCCAGCAGCACTTTGATATTAAGGCTAATCTGACTTAAATCTCTTTAGAAACATACAAGTAGATAAACCATAATTTATCAAAGTTCATGGTTTGTTTAATGAGATACAAATCCTCTATCTGGCAGTAACCTATGTAGGGGCATGCAGCTCTGCTCTGTCTACATCACTGCCCATCCCCAATACATCGCTGGTTTTCAAATGAAGTTCATTTCAGTGCTCATTCTCCCTTCTGTAGTTCTGTATTTTTGTTCTTGCTGTCCCTGTCTATTTAGCACTTGGACTTTCTTCAGGTAAATTGATCCTAAATTCTCACCATTTTTGTCTTCCCTCCAGAAAGAATTTGATTTATACATGTGAAAAGTCCTGTGTGGAACCATATGAGGCAAACGGGCTGTGCAGATCTTTGGAGGGGCAGTCTCTGGCATGATGGCCCTATCCCACTTCACTTTGTTTTGGCTTCTTGCTCATTGCATCCCATCATAAAATGAGAGTACAGCTGCCCTGGGATAGTGCTTTTTTCTATGGTGAAAGAGGCTGTAGCATACTTCTGAGATGTTCAGCACCATAACACTTCATTCAAACTGAGATTTTCTGCAGTTGGCTGGAAATTCAGATCCAACTAAGAGCATTGTATCCTCGCTTCAAAGATTGCAGTTGATACAGATCTTTACTTAAGTTTGTTCACAGAGGCACATGCCCATAGTCTCACACTGCTCAGAAACAAGGAGGTCTAGTGACTTCCTGTTCATAGAATTAAAGAAAAGTTTGAGTTGGAAGGGACCTTAAAGATCATATAGTTCCACCCCCCTGCCACAAGCAGGGACACCTTCCACTAGACCAGGTTGCTCAAAGCCTGATCTAACCTGGCCTTGAATACTTCCAGGGACTGGGCATCCACAATCTCTCTGGGCAGCCTGTGCCAGTGTCTCACCACCCTCAACAGGGAAGAATTTCTTTCCACTATCTAGTCTAGATCTGCCCTCTTTCAGTTCAAAACCAATCCCTCTTGTCCTATAAAACATGCCTGTGTAAAAAGTTCCCATGATAGAAGATCTGTTATACCTGTTATACCTCAGCCAGCAACAGCACAAGGGCACAGTTCCTTTTGCTGAGGGATTCCTTCACTTCTCATTTTGCTATTTGTGACATGCAGAAGGCTTCCTTCACTGACTGCCACATTCGCACCTAACTTCTGCAGGCTGAGGCTGCTCAACTCCTTTTTGACTGTGTTTTGAGAAGTTGAAATTATACTTCTGACTGAGCAAGGGACTGTAAATCCCTGTCAGACATTTTGATATCAGCCACTTTTATCTCCTGACATTAAGTATTTCTTGCTACCTGTATGTTTTTCTGTCTATTGCTGGAAAACTGCATGCTCAGCTGTATTTGTTTGGCAGCAAACTGTTCAACCTACAGTTTTCTCTGATGGCTGTTTTACTGAAAGAGCCAAGAGTTTGCAGATAGGTTGCATTAAAAAGTCTAAAGTATAAGAAATAAACCCCACAATAATAATTTCTCTTTTAATTAAAACTGTTTTCCTGAAAATAAGTTTAGCTTATATCTTTTTTATGTTTAGTACATAAATCTATTTCCTCTAAATTGGATATTCTTGAAAAAAATAGGTTCTTTTGCTGTGTAGCATAAAGATAATATTTAAGAGTTGCTTAGCTTAAAAATATATACTTAAACCTCTGGATTTGACATAAGATACGCAGTGCTGCATTCCTACTCATTTGGACTCCTGAGGGAGCCCAAGTTTTGACCTGTGTTATGACACCATCACTGCATCTCAGCGAGCTGCAGCTCCCTGGTTCTCCACCTTTGCAGCTACAGAGAGACACATGTTATCTCTCCCGCTCCACATTGACATGGGATTTTCAGCAGAGTTGTCAGTGCTGAAGAAATGAACTTGCCAGCCACAGCAGCACTGCAGCTGTTTGAGTTCACAACGGAAAGTTTTGCTGAAGATGTAGTAAATAAAAGGGTTATACGCTGTTGAAGATTTGGCAAACAGACAAGGCAGCAGTGTAATGACGGGCTGCAGGGATTCGCTGGGGTTAAATATGGACCAGAAGCTGGCTGCTGCATACGGTGTCCACGAGCTCAGGAACCCAACTGAGATGAGCACAGCCATCTGAAAGGAAAACAGGGATTCAGTTCCCAGTGGGCACTGATACTCAGGCATGTGGTGCGTGGATGTAACCATGCCCGAAACAGCTCAAATGCCTGACACTGTATGACACATGTTGTGACATGAGCACAGCTAACATTGGACAGTGCATATATGCTTTTATTCCCACCTAGCAGATCTACACTGTGGTTTCTTAAAAGGCACTTGTTTTCATCTCCTTCCCTGACTCTGGCTGCAATGTCACAGGAGACACAGCCTAACTGGTCAGTGTAGCCTATCAACAGACTGGCCTCTAGAAAGCTTGGATCAATTCTGCTTTTCCACAAGAAATTAGCAACTGAAGTGCTTATTTGCAATAATGATATATTAAAAAGTCCTCTTTCTGTACAGAATTTCTGTGTAGCACTCACTCAGAATAGCCACTCAGTTGATTAAAAATACCTAGGATGCAGAACAAGACCTTCAGCCCAGCTACATCATGAAAGAATCCAGCAGCTCTTCCAGCATGACTGGAAACCTGCTTGTCTATGAAAATCTTGGATGCAACTGCCTAAAGATTTAATAAGCTGCACTGTAGCTATGATATCATGATCAAGCTACTGGAATGACAATGTGGATGACACTGGAAGCACATCTCCATCTTTGGTCAATACTAGACAGAAAAAATGAAGGGTTATCATGAGCCATGTGTAAGCAGAGCCAGTTCTCTGCAAGCTCCTGATTACTGTAGGCTCTTCTCACCACTGGGACAACTCACCAATGTCAGCTTCTTCTCCAGTTTAGCTGCATTAGGGATCCTGTCAATATTCTGGATCTCTTGGTATGCTTTATGAACCTTCCAGGCAATTCCCAAGTAACAGGTAACGATGGTCAGTGCAGGCAAGACTGTGCACAGGAGGAACATGCTCAAAATGAACGAAAAGCCATTGGAGGAGTTGTGGAACTTGCTCCAGGCTATTGTACAAGAGATGCCAAATGGCTCAGGGCCATAGTAGCCCCAGCCTACCAAGGGCAGAATGGCCCAGAGTAAGGAGTAGAGCCAGATGAAAGTAATCAAGATGCGAACAGTGTTCTTGGTGATTTTTTTACCTGCAAGAAAGAGGAAGAGCAAGCATGTATGGAACTCATCTCAGCCACATGGTTTTTGCTGTAGCTTCTTGGAGAGAAGTGTGGCAGCTACAAACATGCTTGGGCTGCTGCTGCAGTTCCTGAACCTTTGGTCTTCTTGAGGAATGTAACAGAGACTGTCCATGGATTGTGTGAGACCTGAGTGCAGACCTCAGTGCTGATCTGAAGTTTTATAGGTCAGGGAGCTTTACAAGAATAGTTAGGGCTGGAAAGGACCTTAAGATCATCTAGTTCCAGCCCCCCTGCCATGGGCAGGGACACCTCACACTAAACCATGTCACCCAAGGCCTCCTCCAACCTGGTCTTGAGCATTGCCAGGGATGGAGCATTCACAACCTCCCTGGGCAACCTATTCCAGTGCCTCACCAGCCTAACAGGAAAGAATTTCCTCCTTATATCCAATTTAAACTTCTCCTGTTTAAGTTTTAACCCGTTACTCCTTGTCCTATCACTACAGTCCCTAATGAAGAGTCCCTCCCCAGCATCCCTATAGGCCTATGAGTTGACCCCAAATGCACCAGGCACCCACCCCAGGAATGCCAGAGAACACTCCTTCCTCTCAAATTCCAGTATGTCAGTGTGTCTGCTTGCACACAAATAGGAAGCCAAGAGCTTCCAGCAAAACATTTGGGCTCTCCAAACTCTCAGGTAGTTTCACTTGGTATTACTGAGAAGTGGAAAATCCTCATTGCTTCATAAGGAATTTAATCAGATCCTTCTAAGAACCTAGGATTTGATACTGGACTAAAAGTTGAGGATTATTCCTACGGTTACTGAACTGATACACCATGCCATATTCTACTAACTACCTCTCTGAACGTAACAGCCCAAATGCTCCACTACAAGGTTATCAGAAGCTTAATTACTTACTGTTAGATTTGGATGAATTGGTAACAAGGAATCGAATCACGGCCATGGCACAGAGGGTCATCATGCTGCAGACACCAAAAAGGAAACCCATCAGGGCATAATATATGCAGGATGCATGTCCTCCCAGCCAAGCGTGGTTCCAGGCAGATGCGATGGCCAGCGGGTACATGCTGATGGCCATTCCAATATCTGCTACTGCCAAGTTGACTGTAAGCAGCTCCGGTGACTTCAGGAGGGAAGAGCGTTTCGCGGCTGTAGCAAGGACAGCTGAATTTCCAAGGATTGTCAGGATGGCTGAAAGAGAAGCATCAGCACAGGGCAATAATACCACATAGTTAACACAGCTGTGAAGTGTTAGCCTAACGTCCAGAAGAGAGCAGACTAAGAGATTAGCCAGAATTCAGAGCCTCCCAAGTCAGCACAGTACTGTGCTGATGCTTATCTGCTGTAAGTATCAGCACAGTACTGGTGTGTATCTGCTGTTCCCTGCCATGACACCTTGTTCTTCAGCTCATGATGAGGAAACTCATTCTCTTAGCTAGCAGATAGGAAATACTGCCTGGATGGCATTTCTGAGAGCTGCTACACAACTCAGCATCCTCATCACAGCATCCACTCAACTGAGGGAAACTTTTTCATATGAATATCTTGCCCCTTCATATCACCACACTGTAAATCTTCACTTCCATGTTACACCCCCTCTCCACGCACTATATCCCACCTATTCCCCTGTGGCTCCCCTCTCATGTGTATATCTCACACCTTCAAACTCCACTCTTTCAGTATCTTGCACAACACACTAGGAAGTAAAACAGGCGTATCCATCTTCATATTTCCCTGGTAATATCCTCATTTACTTCTCCTTCCTACTGAAGAGCTCCAACTGTCTTGCCTGCTTGTTCCATCCTCCCAACTGGTGCTCTCCACTTCCCGAAGCCTTCCTTCTCCCTTTACAATGTATCTTCCACTGGAGCACCAGGACAATCCTCCCAGGCTCTGAGCTGCCTCGACAGTCAACATATGCTGGTTTGGCAGCTCCTTGCTTGTCACTACGTGCTGCAGCTTAGACACCCACACTAATCGTATGGGCTGAGTGCCCTGAGGCAGATCACGGAAATGGTTTAGCCAGAGGCATGCAACAGACCAGAGATTGCTTTGTAAAAGGACCTGTTGGATATACATTATTCAGACACGCCATAGGGCTTCAAAGCATTCAGGTCAACAGTGTGAAAAGTACAAGTAGCAAACTACTAATTTTTTCTTCTATTTCAGGCGAATATTGTGCTGGAGCTTCATTTTGATCAAAGGTTTTCCTGAGAAGCCAGAAGTGAAACTGGAAAACAGAAAAAGATTCTGTCGTTCCCTTGTCGCTGTGAACACAGGGAAGCTGCATTTGCTCACAGACACCACATAATAAAGTGCTCACAGAGGAATTAATAAAGGCCCATGCAACAAAATGGAATACATTGGCATAAATCCAAGAATAGGCAGAGATGTGAAGAGAAAGCCTTGAAAAAAACAGAGGTACAAACCTGAGACCCCATATCCTTCATTCACCTCCTAATCACAGACGTTCACTTGGCATCCCTGGATATCTTGAAGTGTTCCCTGAGCTCTCAACAGCTGTATGTCTGCACACACAGGATGCCCACAGTGGCTTGGCATGGGACTGCTTGATGACAGCCAGCAACCTGTAGCTTGGTGGGAAGAACCTTCTCTTGCCAAATGGGACATCCACAAGCTTCAGGAGGAAAATTAATTCACTCTCTTCTGAGAGAGCCCTAATCACCGCGCATAAGGCAGGAAGTAGCTCTTAGTCTTACCATCAGAGATAGACATCTGGGCACACACTGACTTTGACATGCTATTTCTTTCCATCCCATTGCTTGTGAGGCTGCTGGCTGGCATGGGACAGAACAGTTCAAGAATAGGCTAGTGATCAAATAGCAGAGATGCTGGTGGTGAGTGCTGAAGCCTCTGCCCTAGCCTGGTTTTGTAATGAAAACATTTCAGAGGACACATAGGCCCTGCTGCAGCCCCCAGTGAGGTGGCAAAACTACAGATAAATGCAGCATGGTTTCCAGTTAAGCTCACTGCTTCGTATATGGGATGTTCCTGAGATCCCCTATGCAAGTAGTGATCCTGGGTGCCACAGAAGGCTCTTGATCCAGTGCTGCAAGCTATATCTGAAGTCTGGGTGCCTAAAAGCCCTTCAGGACAGCTGTGAGACTGTAGCACGGTGGGGCAAGAGCAGTATCAACAAGGGGAGCTCCAGCCCCCTGTCCTTTGTTGCTGCCCATTACCTTATCTGCACCTACATATTTACATTTCTATGAGAAAGAAGCTGGCTTCCTAACTTGAATTTAAATATAAACTCTTCGTTGTTTTGCAGATAGTGATTTTTCTCACCCTGAGTTGTGCTCTCTGCTGTCAGCTCAACTGAGGGGACAGCACAGTGCAGTGGAATGAAAAGTGTGCAGGAACAGGGGTGAGATGTGAATGCTAAAGCCCAGCATCATTGCCCAAAGTCTCTCTATTAAAGCACATAAAAATACATGTTTTTCTCTCTTCAATGAACCTCAACCATAGTTTTCAAATGAGCTGAAGGGATGCAGGTACTTGCATCGGGATTGGAACTACATGATCTTAAAGTCCTTTCCAACCCTAACTATTCTGTGATTCTATCTTAGCAAAATTCAGTTGGAGTGTGTGCCTAAACCAGTTCTGCTCCTCTCCAAATCTACAACAGCAGTAACCAAATCACCTGGGTATATGCAACAAACAGACAAGGAAGTAAACACTTAGCTAAAACCATGCTGGAGCACACTGGTAGGTAACCCCACTTGTAGTTAATTTTTAATATGCCTTCCGCAGAGCAAACAGGCCATTATAAAAACTAGAACTGCTAATTGGAAACCTTTTGTCATTTTATACCATTTTATTCTCCCAAGACACAGCTGCTCTTCAAGCATAATGACAGCTCTCCCCCTGCCAAGGGTCAGACCAAAGTTATTCTCCCTTGATCAGCCTCATGAAATGAGCTGCTTCGTCTCTCAGTTAATGGGGCTGAGATGCTAGGATAAGCAGTAGACAGTTTGAATACTTGTGATACCACAGAGGCAAACTTGTGCTGGCAAGTCTTCAGCATGGAAACAAAAGATTGCAAATCTGAGAGCAGAGATTAATCCTGACATCCAACCAACCTGAAGGCACTAAGCAGGGGAACAGATGTGCTATCATTTCCCTCCAGCTTCCTCTGACTGACTGCAGCACAGCCAGGGCAGCTCCAGTGTGTCTGTTCCTAGGCTTCAAGCAAGCAAGCAGGCTGTGAAGGCAGAACTCACCTATGATCAGAAGAAAGACCCCAGCTCCATAATCCACTACCGGGTGGAGTTTGGAAATGTACTGCTCCTCCATTGTTCCTTGTGGAAGTGGGTGAAGGCTTTAAACCAAAGGTGAAGTGACTGTAGGGGCAAAGAGACTCTTCCTCATGGTTTGCCTGCTGCAGATGTGAGCCAGGCAGTTGGGTGCTGTCAGTGTGAAGGGACCCTTCTGCTTTCTCCTCTCTCCCTCCCTCTTGTGTGGCAGGGGTGAAGCTTGGAGTGAGAGAAAGGCTCCCTCCCTGGGGAGACAGAGTGAAAGCTAGGCTGAGCCACTGAAAGAGGGATCCCGCCTGCCTGGCTGGCAGAGCATCTCTCCACCCACCCCTCTTCTCACAGCGCTCTGCTCCTGGGCTAGTCAATAAACTTCACAATTCAAACCCCCCACACTGCTACTGCTGAGCAAAATCTGTTGTTCAACCAGCGGCAGCCTTGGGGAATTAATTCAGGTTGATGGATGAGGCAGGGAATGGGATGTTTGGTTTTCAGCTTTATGGCTGGGAAGTACGAGGCTGGGGAGGGGGATCTCTATGCTGAAGTGTTTAGAGGAAAGCTGTTTGCTGTGGGGATTCAGAAGGGTCAGTCACACCACTGACTTTCAGAGCTGCTCCAGAGCAGAACCAGAGGATGTTCAGTCCAGTCTGCAGAGCACCCCAGCAAAACCAAGCTCTGATTTCACTCCAGTGACATATCAGTGTTTTTACCTGGCAAGCAACCAGAGCAGTGCTTCACATCCAAGCTTACCTTCTCCTTGTAATATCTGAGCCTACAATTGTCATAATGGTCTCTCAGTCTTTATAAACAATGCTGAGTTTTGCTCCAGTCTCCAAATGTGTTACAGACTCATCTATCAATTTACATACACAGGTCTTGATTTCAGTGTACACAATTTACATCTCTCTAGTTGCAATGCCATTAACTTTACTTTTAGCCTGGGCAGCACCCAGCCAGCACATTGAAGAGCTGATCTTTCTAAATTATCTAAACTATTTAATTCCAGTGCCTAGATATGCTAAACTGCATTAGCATCATTCTCAGCTTGGCCTATTTGACACTGTTCAGACTTAGGGAATTTTAAGATCCACAAGAGCACATAGGGATCTCATGTGCAATTTTAAGTGGAATTTATGTGCTTAAGTATAGCAGTAACATCCTGAATTCTGGAATCCTTAAGAATCTGAGAGACTTCAAAAGCTTTGAGTTTCACCAGAAAGCAAAACTGACCATACACACAGATATGCTACCACCTCATCTTTGCTGCGTGTATCTGTGCTCCTGTGCTGAAGCTGTCTGGATTTACACCCCAGGGATCCTTGCACTGAAGACTTTGAGGAGTTTAATTCAGCACCCAACTGCATGCAGCACAACACGTATAGGATAGGGCTCAGCAGCACCTGCAGCCTTCTCAGGCCTCCTTTGCCCTAAAAGCTTATCCATCCTCCATGAAATGGAGAAATTAGTTCCTTCCTCTGGTTTCAGAGACTTGTGTATATGTTCTTCCTGTAAGAGCATTTATTCTGCAGGTTACAGATACTTTGGGGCGAGAAAAATGGCATAACAGAGAGATGCTTTCCTCTCCACTTGAAGCTGGATTGCTCCACACCTAGGTCACAAGATTGGAGGGAGAAAAACCAAGTGGTATCTGACTCTCTAGTATGGTGCTGAAGGGAGCTCTTGCTCCAAAGGTTATTAATGTATTTTGCAATTAACAGCTATAGTTTAAAAAATAAAACCAACCCAAAACTGCAGGGGCAGTGGTGGTTCAGTACTGCTCGCTAGCCACATCTATAAAGTGAACTGATCTCACAGAGGTGCTGCTCAGGGTATGGTTATCACTTCAGAGAAACAAAATCCCTGTACCTGGGACCATGACCCCACTGCCAGCATGTTAGGTGTGATGAGTTTTGTTCTTAGTAAATCTGCGTCTACCTCTAAACAGAGATCTCACATACCAAATTCACCACTAATTCTGCTGCCACAGACACAGTCCTTGTTTTTAAAGAAGACTGGGCACTGCAAATTACTCCTGGGGGGATTCCAACTGGACACAAGAAAATTTTTCACAGTGAGAACAATCAGCCATTGGAATAATCTCCCCAGGGAACTTGTGGAAGCCCCAGCATTGGACGCTGTTAAGATTCTGCTGGACAGGGTGCTGGGACATCTAGTCAAAGTCAATATTTTGCCTAGAAAGGTTGGACCAGATGATCCTTGATGTCTCTTCCAGCCTTCTATGGTTCTATGATTTTATCCTCAGAAACCACTTCCCTATGGTAAGCTACTTCTTGACCGAGGCTGGCTTATGTTTAGTTGGCTCAAGTGCTTCTGAAAATTTCCCCAAACATCACATCACTCCAAAGTCAGCAGAAGCACAATGAAGTATGTACTCATGGCATAGGTAAGCACTAGGAGATGGAACAGTCCACCGGTTCTTCTCCAGAATTTATAATATTCTAGTTCAATGGCAGAAACTGCTGGTCTGAAAAATCTGAACAGGTAAGACAAAAAGGTTATGAGACTGTATAGACTGGACAGCTAGGAAGGCACGAGTTATCGGTAGAGGGAAGAAAACACAGGTAGGAGGGACTTTGATCTTATCTGGGTGAAGAGAAACTGATGTTCCAAACCCCAATTCAATGAAAAAAGCACATGTAATCACTGAGGATGAAAGGCACCTCTGAAGGTCATACAGTCCAAGACTGCTGCGCAGGATCAGGTACAGCAGATTGCTCAAGGCTGTGTCCAGTTGGATTTTGTATATCTCTGAGGATGGAGACTCCACAACAGGTGGAGCTCTGTGGTGTACAATTTGTTCCAGTGCCCCTTTGTGGTCTCCTTCAAAGTCTCACATGGTTTATGACTGAAGATACCACCTAACGCAAGAAATCAAGCCCCTTCTGGTGAGATGTTCAGTCCAGTTATCCTTCACCATGTTCTCTGGCAGCAGATATTCAGCTGAATGCGGTTGGTTGTTGCAAAGCTTCTCAAGCCTTGTGTGTATAACTGAGTATCAGTTTTGTATTAGTCTAGGAAGGTAGGACAGACAATATTAATTATAAAAGGAATGTCTATCAGCAAAGGCTAAAAAATTACAGATATGATGTCTCAAAAACATGCTTATAAGGGAGTCTTAAATAGCTTGATCAAAACAGTGTAATCTTTTCAAGAAAGTCAAGGCCAGGTTGGACGAGGCCTTGGGTGATATGATTTAGCATAAGGTGTCCCTGCCCACGGCAGGGGGGTTGGAACTGGATGATCTTAAGGTCCTTTCCAACCCTAACGATTCCATAATTCTATAAGTCAGCATTTGATCCCAATTTGGGGAAGAAATGTCTGCTAACGTCAGCAAGGCACAGTAAATCCTGTGACAGAAAGTAGAAGACTGCTGCAATGTGACAATCCTGTATAGTGCACACAAAACCATAATATTGGTAAATTAAACAATGTCAGATCACCACAAAGATCAGAAGACCCACACACCCACAGAATCATTAAGGTTGGAAAAGACCTTTAAGATCATCAACTCCAACCGTAAACCTAACACTGTTAAATCCACCAAGATGCTGGAATTCAACTGTCACCTTGCTAAATTCACAGAACAGGTGCTGGCACTGTTTTGGGCTGAGCCAGCTAGCACTGCCCTAAGTCCTTCCCAGGCACAGGTCAGCTGAATGAGCCCAGGACCATTCCCAGTAGGCAGTAAAGTCATCAGTTTCAAAGGCAAAGTGATCCTGTTTAGTTCCCTGGTACAGACGTTGCCCAGTGGTTTTGCTCTTATCCTGAGTGCAAACATTTAGCTGAGAAATACATTCTCAAGGTGGGCAGTCACTGGATGAGAAGTGACTTTTAAAGGACTGTCAATGCTCAAGCAAAGCTTATAATGCTGATAAAGAAAATTCTTTGGAAAGTTTACTGGCCTGTGCTACATAGCTCACCTAATGGGGTTTTTTTGGCCTTTCTTGGTGAAAACATAACAGAGGACTCAGTTCAAGGAGCCTGATGTCACCGAATCCAAGACAGGTCTCCTGCTTTCCCACTTGCTGCGTGATCCACCCTCTCTCTACTGAAATAAGACATTAAATTTCTTCAGGCAAGCAAAAAGAAACCAGAGTCAAGTTTAAAACATTTTGCTGAGAGTTTAATTACTCCCTGGATACCCCATTGGCTACATGAGGAGCCTAGTCCTTGTCCAACATTTGTGGGCACCTTAGTTTAAACTGTGAGGATATTTCATGCTGGTTTAGATGGCATTTCATTTATTGTGAAATCCTGAAATTAGCATTCACATGGGGTAGGATTACATCAACAGCTCAGTTATAAAATGGAAGAAAAGAAAATAAATGACTAAAGCCAGAAGAGCTGACTGATCCCAAATCCAGTGCATTATTCTTGTGTCATTTAACAATTGCAAGTTGTACCCAGCATTATCTTTCTGCACAGCAGATCAATCTAGATTATCTGTTTACAACCAAAGCACAGTCAAAGTTTATGCATCCTGACAGACCCAATTTGAGGGGATCATATTTTAGAAGTGTTTTGTGAAATTGCCCTTCAATTTAATATAGTACTCTTTGAATTAGACAGATAGAAGAATAAAGTTGCTACCTGCTCACTTTTTAAAATTTATATGAGACTTTGAACAAAAAGTGAACTTACCATAAAATCATACATATATATGTATGATTTAAATATATACATGTTGATGTAAACATATATATATATATGAACAAGTTCCTATTGTTGAGGTAAAACAGGATGTGGGTTGAGTAATTACTTGATGCTACCAAGTTAGGATGTCCTACAACTCTATTGTTATTTTCCACAAGGAAAAAAAAATAGTATCCTGAATTCTGAATAAGGGAGTTGTTCTGAATTATCATTTTGCCAGTATATGGTAGTTCATTTTGCAGAGATAAAGTGTCTCAATGTTTGGAGCTGTTTGAACCAAGAATATTAGGTTTAGTTTGGTACTATATATCAATAGCATTGATATCTCCTATACCTGAATAGGGCTATGCAGCTATGTCCCTACCTGCACAGATTTCATGTCTATCAAAAATAGTCATTTGTCATTTAGAAGATGAGCATGGCTTTGTTATTCCTGTTTATCAGTGGCTGCTCTGTCCAAATCTACTCTCTGTGAAGACTGAGATTTCTAGCTGAACACATTACTGCAAACAGTCTGTTTGGAGAGCCCCTTTTGGGTGTCTTCTCCTCAAAACAAGTTTGCTACGATGCACACTCAAGCTTTTTCATTAACAGATGCCACCTTTTTCTCCTCCTTGGAGGAGACAACCTCATCATATTATCCAGGAATTCCTACAGATTCCATTAATTTAATTATTGGTCTATTTCTGCAGTCTTACTTTTTGAGGCTCACCTTTGGGACCCCTAGCTGAGCTTCTAGCTTTCATCTCCACTTCTGCAAACCAGAATGAGCATTTAAATTGAATTCTCAGTCTGCTCATGAAGTTGTATGTTTTCAACAACCAAATATTGTTTAAGCTGGTATTTGCAACCTCAAGCATAGTAATTCGTTAATTGTTTTCTTCTGGATGTCTGCACAGACTTGCATGTTATTGCCTGAGGGGTTATTTACAAAGTCTAAATTTGGTCTAGGGACACTGACCTCCCTAGATTCCCTCCACAGTAACTGAAGGTAGCTGCCCCGTTGAAGAATCCAGTTTGGATCAATAAATTCTGCTCTTTTACTAAAACCATTTTAACATATAATACTTGGCTGTTGGTTAACCCAGTCAAAGTGAGCTCTCTACCACAGCAGTTAGAGACTCCCCCAGAAGAACTGTGTTGGAGCTGTTATTCTGGTGAGTGTTTGACCCCAGAGCAGGCTACAAACCCAAGACCATCTTGTACACAAAGGCCTGAAAGAGGACCTCAAGACTTCTTGTATCACTTCTATTATTCACTTTTAAGAGTTGTTTAATGCTACTGGGAGTTTGAGGTGAGGAGCAGCAATTTTAACACTAAATCAATGACCTGTGATTGAGTTATGAGGAAACAAAAAAACTTGTACAACTTCCACACTAGGACTAGTAAGTATAACATAGAATTAAAGCCAGAAGCTCATATTTATTAAACAACAATGTCACCATTTGTTTGTATCTGGTAAACATTGATACTCATAACACATTGGTGAAAAAGAGAGGTCAAGATGTACACCTGTGAGGAAAGTCACATGCAGAGTAAAGATGTGTCTTTGATGTGACAAGCCAGCTCTTTTCAACTGGGCAATAAGATGCCCTCTCAGGGACAGGGGGGGGTATTTTTTTTTGTTTGTTTTCATATTTCCCAAATACAAAATGAAAAGGACTAATTTGAGAAGCAATCTGAAAAGACAAAGTAGAAACATAGCATGAGGTGGGAAGAGAAAGGTGCTAATGAGATATGAAAAGGTTAATTCAACATGCAAGTATGAAGCATATAACTATTTCTTTCAAAGGTGTGAGAAGACACTATGAGTGGAAAGGAAACGGCACCAAAGATGCTAACATAAAATGAAAAATACTATAATGTCAGGAAAGGGTTGTTCAGCCTGGAGAAGTGAAAGCTCAAGGGAGATCTTAGAGCAGATTCCAGTACCTAAAGGGAGCCTACAAGAAACCAGGAGATGGATTTTTTTACAAGAGCATATAGGGATAGGATAAGGGAGAATGGATTTAAACTGAAAGAGGGGAGATTTAGATTAGATATTAGAAAGATGTTCTTCACTATGAGGGTGGTGAGTCACTGGCACAGGTTACCCAGAGAAGCTGTGGCTGCCCCATCCCTGGCAGTGTTCAAAGCCAGGTTGGACAGGGCTTGGAGCAACCTGGTCTAGTGGAAGGTGTCCCTGCCCATGGCAGGGGGTTGGAACTGGGTGATCTTTAAAGTCCTTTCCAACCCAAACCATTCTACAAAAAGACAAGAATAAAATATATTGCCCATGGTGTGGAATTGAAGAATGCAAACCTGCTTATATTTAATATAGTGACAGTATTTGAGACCTCAGTTTAACAGTAGTATGAACAGAACTGATCCCTTCATTTTCAGGCTTCAAAGACAAATTTCTGTCCTGTTATGCTGGGTATTGCACAAATAATCATGAGGGTACACTTGCAATTTAAGTAATTTTTCAACCAATTCTTAACAGTTGTTTTCAGTAGCTAGCTGTACTGAGTTTCCTTTGCATTTTGGTCCTGGACTCTATTTATTCATGGTTCTTCTCTGCCATTCAGACCATGGAAAGAAGTCATACAATTTGTAGAATGAGCCACCCATAACTCTACCACCACAAGAACATTCCTGTGCAGTTGCTCTGTATCGTTATCCTCTGCACACCTCCAGACAGACTGCATGCAGAAGCATAGCTAAAAAGAAGGGTGAACTGGGAATCAATGCATTGCAGCCACTCTACACCCCAAAAAGCCAGTGAACAGATTAAATCATTCAAGATTCTCTGATACTGTGTAATTGTAGCATGGTGGCAACAAAGACTTGACTGTGATCCTAAGCTCAGAAGTGTCCTGGAAGTAGAAAAATAGCAATCATGCCACTGGGAGTCAGACCTTAGAAAGGGATCACAGTGTGTAGCGTTGGGACTATACCTGCTCAGATCCCTCCAGCAGCACTGGGAGCAGGAAGGCCATGTCTTCAGCTTCAAGGCTAGTCCCATCTCTGCTCTTTGTCTCTTTCTTAGATGACCCAGCGCTGATTTGTGCTCACTCCTACCTCTTTTGAGTGACAAAACTCAAACCTCTCCTCTTTGTGGGGAAATCCAGAACCATGATGGGAGGCAGCATCACTCCAGCAGCACAGGTGAAACTGGTCCTTCTCTTTGATCCTTAACTTTGATAGCAGGACTAGGATCTGGCAGAATTAGGACAAAGCAGGCTGTGGCAGTGATGGCCACAAATGGGGATGTTTAATGTGCAGGGCCATATGGAATGGCAAATACTTGAGGGACCTTTTGAACACAGGTATGAGGAAAATAAACCCCATCCAGCTCCACCTCTGGTAGATTCCATTGGTTGCATTTGTGCTTGTGTTGGTGATGCTTGCTTCACTGAAGGAGGGAAAGGGGGAATTGTTTTGAAGGGAGCTTGTTAGATCTAGTTAAAGGTGGTCAGAAGGCAAAGTTACAAGAGTGGGAGAGATCAAGGTATTTTTCTTACTTTTGGGGACACAGATGAAGTATATACTGGTATTCCTTACCCAAATGGTGTAACCCAGCTGTGCTGACACCGTGGGGTCTCTGGGCACTCTTTGGATTTTTAGTGTGAAGGACCAAAGGTCCAAGGTGCATTTGCCTCTATTCCCTTTCCCAGTTTCTCCAGAAAGGCAGGAATACAGCAGACCAGGGGTGTGACACCAAGGCAAGCATGGCTGTGCATCCAGTGCAGACAGACAGTGGAATTCAAGGGTGCGAGGATACATATGCGCTACAGATGAACTCAATGGTACTGCTCTGGCCTCTCTGTTGCCTACTGTGTAACACTCATCAAGTCACTTTCTTCTTCTTTCTGCCTCTGATTTATCCACAGAGATCCTACATTTTTCAAGGTCTGACTGATCTCCTATTTCTGCTCAGTGTCTGGTTAACAGTGCTGCACATTATTGGCTTGTGCCTCTCAGCACCATTGTGATACAACAATAGTTTTAAGAAGGAGGCCAATTTTCTTTCATGCTAGGATTTGGCTAATTTTACTCTTACTAATTTATAAACTGACCCACACTGAGAATTCAGAAATGCCAGGATTACAACTTATTATTTAGACTTGGAAAAGAAAAATAGACGAGAGCCTAAATCCTATAAAAATATAGTGCAAAATATGAAAGGAAATTCATGAGGATACTCTCTTTAAAGGAAAAGAACAGGTTTCTTTGTTCAATAAAGAAAGAGGAGGTAGGTAGGCACAACAGAGACATGATGATAACAAATCTCTTCTGCCCTACAATGAGCTGTAGTGGCACCAACAGTACTTTAATAGTGATCCTCTTCAGGAGAACATTCAGCATAGCTGCCTGCCCAGCAACTCCTAATGCAACAACCCACAGCTAAGGCAACTTCCCTGGTTCTTAACCTTCATGTGAAACTTCTTGCTTGGCTGAGTGAGTTTAACAGTCTCAAGCAACAGGAATGGCACCAGAAGCCTCCTGTGAAAACCCTCTGTCACTTTTCAGGTCTTTATCAAATTTGCAAAATCATGTTCAGGCCTGTTTTTCAGCCTTCAGATTATATTTATATGAGTGAGAGAAGTCAGCTATTCTGTTTTGCTTTCCTTTCCATGGTCTTTTGGCCCTTTAAGCC
This sequence comes from Pezoporus occidentalis, assembly GCF_034315485.1. NCBI lineage: Eukaryota > Metazoa > Chordata > Aves > Psittaciformes > Psittacidae > Pezoporus > Pezoporus occidentalis. The sequence continues at coordinate 3,888,957 of NW_026915910.1, read as the reverse complement.
ATGTAGTGTTTAATCCTTGCTATACAAAACTGCCAAGCTTCAAGCTGGCACAGAGCAGGATTGTGAGGCAAAGAAGAGAAACTACTATACTACTTTTGTGTTACTATTAGATATTGGGCACTTGCATTTCAATTGCCTGAGTTTTCCAGGTTAAGTGAGCTGCAGCTATGTGTTGCTCCCAGGAAGCATATCCCACGCTTCTGCATTGGAAGGCTTTTTAGGGTTTACTTCTTGGCACTCCCTTGCCTCTTTGCAGTGATGTAAAATGCCCTTTGCAGGGATATAAGAGATCATCTAAGTTGCAAAAAATAATTCCTGCAAGTGTTATTAACTTGCAGTCAGGTACTCTTCTCATTGCTCTTGATACTTAACAGGAAACAAAAGTGGGATCAGGGGGAAAGTTAAACATTTAGTGGATATTCCCTGTATTTGCACAGAGAAACTTAGAGCTATTTTCTCCACGTTTAAACGGTTCTTGGCTATGCTTTTGTAATATTGTGTTATTCTTCTGATTACCTTCCAAGGGTCACTTTACATTGAAAAGCCAGTAAGAAGACAACAGGTCTCAGAAAAGCTATGCATCACTGCAGCCTTCTGCAGCTCTAGGTAGGTACAACACAAATTTCTCCGCTACTTAAGTAATCTGCTGTACATCAGAAAAAATATTGTCTCACTTTTAAGACCATGGTTCAGATTATTCTGTAATAGACCATGCTTAAAAACAGCAATAGCAACTATGAATACTTTCTGCACTCAATTACACTGAAAAAAACAGAGATGAACCTAGGCTCAGAAAAAACAACAAAGTCTTGTGGTTATGGCCCTGGGGAGTGCTGGGTTCATCTCCTTGCCTTGCCATTCTGTCTGCTTTTCGGCAAGTGATCAAATCTTTCTGGGCCTTAATACCCCCAGATTAAACTATGGATGTCAATAAAGCTTTCTTCGTCTTTGTATCTTTTAAATCACCAGCACAATTTGCAGCAGAGTTCTGGCCTGTGCAAAACAGCATTCCCTCAGGCAATGTATGGACATGATTCAAAGGACACCAGTGTGCCAAGGAGCATTCATGGTGGGCAGTTTCCTTCCTGTGCTGGGAAGGAAGAAGGGTCAGGCACGAAGATCTGGACTGTGCTACACCTGCCCTGCTGCTCAGAACAGAGCTGATGGCTTTGTTTACTCATAAGCATAGAGCTTGGGAGCAGAAGGGACTTGTTGCTGGGGGCTTGTTGAACTCACGTCAGCAGATGCGGTCAAAGGTCCCCATGGCACACTTCAGCATGTCTGGAAGTAGGGATGCTTGTCACTTGGAAAATCCCTCCCCAAGAGCATTTTATATTTAGTCTGTGTTGCAAACATGTTTGTTTGCTTCTTTGTTTGTAGACTCCATTTCCTCATTAGGAGAGAATCTCTGTGTTCATTCAGAAGGGAAAATTCTAGGCCGTCTTTATCCATTACAGTTATTTAGAAAAAACTCTGACAGCCTGAATACAACAGGCACAAAAACCATGAGGTAAATAAAAATCCATAATTACAATGCTTTTTTCACTTACCATTTCTGTGTTACTGACTTGTGACCACTTTAATGTGTGGCATTGACAGGATAATAATCTATTTTTGCCTATAACTGAATATATTAAACTATTTCTCTGTCACATGTACTTAAATGGATTTTATAAACTTTTTATAAAATTTTTAAATGTTAATTTAAAATTTTAATTTAAATTTATTTTTTAAATAAATAAATAAATTTTTTAAATAAATAAATTAATTAATTTAAATGTTAATTATAAAATTTATAAAATTTTATAAACTTAACATTGGAACAGAATTTATTTCAGCTAAATAAAATCATTTAAAAGCTTCAGATCTAGTTTAAACTGGTCCTCCAGACTTTTTCTAGAGTCAGTGGTGAAAGGCACTCTTGGTGGAGAAATATCCACCTTGTCTGAATGAGATCAGTTGTCATTGGAAGTGCCTACTGATGTTACAGGAAGCCAAAGAGGTGTCTTAAACAAACCACCCATTTTGAGGGGGCTAGATTTGATTGAGCTGAATCCCATCTGGACAGACTTATTCAAGGCAACACAAGAACCATATAGGAAAGGATAAACTGGAACCTAGGTGTCTCTAATCTTGAGTTAAGGCTTTAAACTTTTTTTAGATTCTACTTGTTTCCATAACTAAAAAATATGAAATTCCTCAGACCATTCAAAAGCCACAAATCATGAAGATTAAAAAGTATTTTAGCTGTTCAACTTTCATTGTTTTCCCAAAGGTTTTAAATTGCTGTTTTTTTCCTGAAGAAACACAATTAGGACAATGATGTTATTAGTATTTGAATGATCTCAGTTTGACTGTGAAAGTCACTATTACACAGACCTGGGCAACAGAGGGAACATGAATTTGACCCTTTGTTGTTGCAGAAAATTGTTGGTACTTGTAAGGCTCTGCTAGTAAGGCAACAGAACATTCTCTGTGGCACTCTCCAGGCACAAAAGAGTAATCTTTCCCAGAAACTGAAAAGGAAGATTGGAACAGTGGGGTCAGTAAAAGTGTAAGTATTGCAAAAGCACCCATAAAGCCATGAAAATAAGGCAAATCCTTGAACCTTCGTATTTTCTTTGCAAAGTCTTCACTTGCCCCCAAAAGCTACAATATCATTTCATGTTGTTAATTAATAAAGTTTCAAGCTTTGTTAATCCAGTTCAATAATGTATTTCCTCTTACCTGTTCTCTATCATATAAGTTACAGCTCTGCCAATCTGGCAGAGAGAAAGAACGTGTGGTTTTATCCCAAAAGTTTTGTATACTGGTCTAGTGGAAGGTGTCCCTACCCATGCCAGGTAGGTTGGAACTAGATGATCTTTAAGGTCCCTTCCAATCCAAACCGTTCTGTGGGTCTGCAATTCTATGACTCTATAATTTGAATTCTTTTCAAAGGTACTTTCAGTCCACTGATCAGTCCAGATAGTTGCTTAATCCATCAGACTTGCTATTGATATGTAGGCTTCAAGACGTCCAAATGATGAAAGGATAGAGATCATATGCCAGGGAAACAGTTATTGAAGGATTCACATTCTGGTTACAGTCCTATAAATGTTAGTTGCCCACAGGCATCCCTTACATCACAGAGACAGGCACCCTCCATATGAAACGTCATCCTATCTATCTTCAGCTGGAGGTTGCCTGCCCTTCACATATCATAATAAGAACCTATATAATCAATTTAAAATAGACTGCCTAACTTATTCATCTCTCTCGTGACCCAGCTGACTAGACTGCTGGGGCTCCTTGAGGAAGGTGGCTATTCTTTGTAAAAACAGATGAGCAGCAGCCATAGATTAGATGGACAAAGGGATTAAGTATTGATTGTTGTGATGGTGAAGACTCTGGTCTAGATCGACCAAACCAGAGGAGACTCAGGTAACTAAGGGAAGGAACTGTGCTAATGCATGCTAACAGGATAGCACAGACACAGCCTCTAAGACTGATTAAGCCCCCATATTAGTCTATGACTCACTTTGTTCTGCCAGCTCTGCCATAAAAGTGCTGACTTTTGGCAAAACATTAATAATAAAAACCAGAAGAATGATGTTATCTTGAACGGTGGCACCCAGCTGCTAAATTAATGTATGCCGAAACCCCAGGGTTTGCAAAGCCCACTGAAGCCAGTGGAAAGATTCCCATTGACCACAGTGGGCTATGAATCATTCTCGAATGGAAACAGAGCTCCAGTTCCAGTGGCTGTTCTCATCTCCATGAAGATCCTCGGGACAGAACCCTTATCAGCCATGGTGTTTGTTGAGTGATAAAGCTATTGCTGCTGATAGGCAAAGCATACCCTCATTGTACTCTGAAGTGGGGATGGAATGCGTTCATCTAATCCCATTGGACATCTACATCTAAGTTGATCACCCTCTGCTTCTCTGGTACTCAATGAAGAGAAATCAGCATTTTATCTGGAACTCATCACTCTAAAATGGACATCTAAAATAGGTCAGATGACTCACACTCTAAATGCCTGTTTCTTCCCATTGACAATAAAGGGAGCCCGAGGTAATTTTCTCAGATTCAGACATTGACATGCGGTTAGAAAGAATTTCACTCCAAGCATCTTCATTAGACAAGCTTCAAAAATGTTGTGTTTTTATATCTGATTGCTAAATGAAACAGCTAAGTCAACACAAGATCCTAGCAGAAACAGGTTCATGTAAATCCAGTTGGCTTTGAGTTGTCTTGCATGAACTACAAAATTTACTTCAGTAAGATTTCATATTAACAGCTTAAAAATATATCAAGTTTTTTGCAGTGACAAGATAGCCTCTGAAGTACTCTGCTCTGGTTATATGTTCTGGATGACAGGTCCAAAATAGCCTCAATTATATTCCAAAGATCACAATACTACATGGACAAGCGGCTTCAAATTATTGCCATTACTTTGTTCTCAGAAAGCTCCTATCCCACTGGTGAATGCTGTAGGGTTAAATTCAGCATCCATTTCAAAACTAAATGGACATGTCTATAACAGACTGTCAGGTCCTGTAATACACAATGAAGAACTAGTCAATACAGGCAATAAAGAGTGGAAAGCAATTCACTTGCCTAGAGGTACTTACTTCAGAGTGATGTGCACTACCCTGTGGGCTCTGTTGGCTATAGGAAATCTTTCTCCAAACCAGGAATTTGGCCACTAGCTCTGATTTTGTCACTACACAAAGAAGATATCCAAATTAGGTAATTGTAGTTGAATCTCATCCACTGGAAACTGCCTGCTTGGTTGCCTAGTAATAAAATCCTTACCTGGACCACATCCTGACAAGACACAGTGTGATGAGATCTGCCATATCCTGGACTACTAGAGCTATTATGTCAGGAGATAATGAACTAATACAGAGACAAAAAGAAACCCAAAATAAGTTTTGAAGTAACAATTTAATTTTGAAGTGAAGTTTCCTGTGTACACACATACATACATATAGATTTGTTTTTTTAAAGCAATGTTTTTCTAAACAAGCAGGAGATTTTTTATAGTTGTGGCTTTGTTCATACTGAGAACAAAAATACACTGTAAAACTTTGACATGAAATGGAAATGTTGAGTTTCAGACAGCTCAAGTAAATTCGATAAAGCCCTGCAAAGATGAAGTGTAGAACATCTTTAGCACAACCAAAACCATAAACTGGCTCCACAAGGGGACATGAAGAAAGACTGCCAGTCTTTGTTGTATCAGTCTGATCCCCTTCCACCAGATGTTTCTCGGATGATAGTCCAAACACACCAACATAAAGCTTCTCACAAAATTGCCCAAAACATAATAGAGTCCTTGTGTATTTGAAAAGCTCTATTCTTAAACACAGCTTCTTATTTGGCACTAATCCTTAAAATATTCACGATTGTCAGCAGCTATTAAAAGCAAGAATAACAATAGCTATTTCCATAATAGCTGCATTTTGAAATCTCAGAACTTAATTTGTGAACTTTGTGAACTTAACAGACTTATCTGAGAAGTAGGGACTCATATCATCTATTAGGGAATGCAGCTCCCTCTGGGGAAAGAATTGGACCTCTGTTCTCAAAAATTCTATAAAGAAATACAGGTAAAGCATGAATATAGGTTTCTGAAGATTGAACCCAATTTGGATATTCAGGTAGGCTGAGTTTTGCTCTCAGACTGTGCCCAGACACTATACTTAACCTCTGAAAGAGTGGACTGATTTCTTTTTTAATGAGCTGCAGTAAGCAGCATTTCTCTCTTTTGCACCAGGGAGATGCCATAATGTTTCAAAGAACTGCAATATCAGGCAAGGGGACCAGTGCAAGGAGGTAGTGCAGCCTACAGAATTGTCAGTGCAATAAATAAACATGCCTTTTGCATTCCCAGTGATAACAGTGCTGAGCTGGCACCTGGGACATCAGGACTGTGTTCCAGTTTTCTGTTTAGGCAAAAGAGTACTCTCTGAGGTTTTTTTCTCCGTCTCTAAAATGAGATTTTCCTTCATAGTATCACAGTGAGAAGCCTGTCTAAGGGAAATATGCTTTGGTTTGTTTCTGAGTGAACTACTCCAGGTAACTTTAACTAGTGATTCGGAGAAAAGTCTAGGAACAAACTCGTCGACAGTTTCAAGTTGACAAGCAAGTAGTCTTTATTGCGGCGCCGGGAGACACGGGGGATAGTTCCTCCTAACGTGTGTCCCCGTATTGCCATGCAGGCCATCCTAATATGGTCACTGGGCATATTACATCATTTTCCAGAAAGTTTCCGGCATGCATACAAAAATGTGGTGGTCTTCAAGGGTCGTTTACTTGTCCCAACAATCTTCATAACCAGCCTAATTAACATTACAGACATAGCAATCATCCTGTCCTTCTACTTATCAGTTAACTGCTCCCATCCTGGACATCAGCTAGTCCCGGATACTCCCATCCCCAGGTCCTGTTTTTCTATTCTGCTTTTCTTACACCTTTTGTAGTAAGGTCCTAAGGACCTGAAACTATGTCAACTATCTTCAAGCACCGCAGTTATTTTCCATTACAAAGCCATCACACTTAACATTGCTTAGAACTGATTACATTTTGTGCTTTTGTGCCTCCTTGTCTCACTAGGGAGAAGTTAGTCAGAGTGAACTTGGCCACATCTGGAATATATGCTAAATGCAGGCACAGCAAATGACTCTCTGGAAAAAAAAACAACAGACAACAAGTACTGTTTCTGTCTGCTAGGGGAAGAATAAAGTGTCTTCCTACAACGTGTCACAGGTTGGTCTCTGGGAAAGCACTGCAAGCTAGCGGCTTGGGACAGCTCAGAGAAATCATGTGTACCAAAGTAAGTTTCGTCCTAGCTCCTTTCTTCAGAAAGCTCCTTCTATTCAGTGTCATGTGAACCTTATTTCCCAGAGCAATGCTTGCTTGTGGGTCTCATCTGTGCTTAATTACACCATAGCCATGGCGAATATAATGCCTTTTGACTGATAAGTCACCCTAGTAATCATTCGACTATAATGAGAAGTCCATACCACTTGGTGAATGCCTCCATCACTTCTAACATGCTGTGTAACTGTCACTTATGCAAGGCAAAAGACGGAAAAAAGAGTATTTTGTACTTGCATTAATGGAATTTGCTTGAAGCCAGATGTGGTACTCTGCAATGTACAGGGGAAAATAAATTCTGGAGAGGATTTTTGTATCACATAAAATGCGCCTCATGTGTTTTTCCATTATTAGAAGTATAACCTAAACTATTTTAGGATGGAATAATATAAGCTGGAAGGAAAATACAAAAATAGGTTAGGAGGGACCTGACCTGTTTAGCTGGGGAAAAAGTTGCAAACATGAAAAGCTTTGGCTTCTTTTCCATAATTTTATGTCATTTTCTGTCTTCCCAGCATGAATAATATAGTTGATTTATTCTATGATTATGAAGCAGCTCCAGAATGCATAACTAATTTGAAAAACAACTGAGAATCCATTTATCTGTTTTGTTTTCAATGGAGACACTCCTCCCAACTGCAAAAAAGTAACCAAGCTGACTATAAGCCATAACCCACATCTGATCAGCATATACTTATAGTTTTGGGGAGACTTTTTTAAGAAATCTTTTGGAAAAGAAAAATGTTAAATATATGGTATAGACAAACAAAGCACCCTTTTAGGTAGTCAAACGAAGTATCCTTTTTGCAGCTGCGAACAGCAGCCCTAACTTTAGATGCCATCTAAAGTAGTCTAGATTCCACTTTGCACACTACAAAGGGTATTTCCAGTCAAAAGACTCATCTTTTAATGTAGACATCTAAAGGTCACGTGGGCTGCACACTAAAGGTGCTTGTTTTTCTTTTGTCCATAGAAAAGGGCCTTAGGTGTCTAGTTTAAAGGAAGCCTTAGAGAAGGGTAGGTAGGTGAGGTAGTAATACTTTATTCTAAGAATTGGCAAAAAAGGAAATCACAGAATCACAGAATGGTTTGGGTTGGAAGGAATCCTAAAGCTCATCTAATTCCAAACCCCTGCAATGGGTCTACATTCCACTAGAACAGGTTGCTCAAAGACCTGTACAACCTGGCCTTTCCAGGCCATCCATATAGATGGATTGAGTTCTACTGCTTTGTGCAGGTGTCTGTCACTGTCTACTTTGTCGGTGCGGCCTGGCAGAGACAGAGATATGGATGGATAATTTCCAAATGGCAATTGGGATCTAACCACCCAGTTTTGGAGCATAAAAGAAATTCACAACAGGACATGAGCAGATCCTATTATGAAGACCTTCAACCAGAAAAAAGAAAAACCCTGCCACATGCAAAAAACATGTCAAGAATCATCTAAACAATCAAATAATATCCACTCAAAGCAAACAGAACATTGTCCATTTTGAGTGAGATGCCTCAGCCATCTGTTTATCATGTTTTTGGGTTGGTCTTCAACCCTTGTGCCCGTGAAGAAACTGTTCCATAAATAAAACATGTAGTTTATTTAATTGGTGGGAATGTTTTATTTTAAGTTATTTCAAGTCCATTAGGATACATAAAAACTAAATAAAGGAACTTTTTATTGTTATTTATGTTCAGCCAATTGAATAGAGCTTGCAGTCAGTATTACCTGAGTCTAGAAAGAGATCAGCTGACCAAATGGACGGGTACATTGTATTGTCTAAGTAAATGTAAAGCCATTTGAGAAGCCCTGATTTATCTTGCCTGGTCTACAGATGCTCTTTCAGAAGGTCTCATTTTTCCATCATATCTGTCATATCTGCCTGCCCACACAGATGTCTCACATGCCCTATGGCACCTCAAATGTTTGTAGACACCCATGTTTAGGTGACTGAACCATGTAGTGGCTGATAAGCTTAATTACTTCCTAAGGTCTACTATCTATAGTGGGAGCTTAGACATCTGCTGTACCTGTGGACACATGTGGTGCAGGTCTCTTGAGTTGTAGCTCAACCTCATTTCAAGGTTTTAAACCAGTTCATAGCTGGACTTGTAGCACTCTTTTAAATGCTCTGCTGATAGGAAACATCCTCACAGGGCTGGACAACAGGACACAGTCAGGATACCTGCTCCTTCCAGACCAGCAGTAAAAACAGCTGTAGGGTAGCCAAGGGCTTCTTGATCAACCCAAGGCATCTACCTATGTGCAAGTAACTGGACTAAGCCCTATGTCTTAATCATAACCTGAACTCCACCAATAAAGCTGGTTGCTTCTTGTCTGTACAACCTGTATTTTGGTCTTACACGCTCCACTGAAGAAAACTTCACACAGATGGTAAATCATTAAATTCTGTCCATTAGGCACATATACTTTTCTTCAGCTGTGGGTCACTCAGCAACTGACAATTTGGCAGTGATACACACATTTTTATGATTAACCTTGTCAATCCATAGGCATTTGCTTTCCCAAACAGCTGATCTCTTCCTACAATATTATTTTTGACAAGTGATGGCTCATTACTCACTGTTAAACTGTAATTTAATGTTCAGTTTTCAAATTATTATTGAAGGCAGAGGCATTAATATTCCATATTAAAGTTTCCTCACACTTTCTATAATAAAGTCTTGCTGGAACTTTCAAGCTGAAATTTCCTTGGCCATGTTTGTTTCACATTGATACCTTTTTCAGAAAGATTCAATTAAAAACCCCCAAAAACCAGTAATTTCCAAGACCAGTGTTAAGCAATATTTTGTGTACATAAAATAATTAAAAAAATACAGTCAGTACTACACTAATCTGAAAAGTTCTAGTATTTCTGTGCTTTGAAGCTTGAAACGGAGGAAACCTTGGGTGAGATGACTTAGTGTGAGGTCTCCCTGCCCATGGCAGGGTGGTTGGAACTAGGTAATCTTAAGGTCCTTTCCAACCCTAACTATTATATGATTCTATGATTCTAAATCAAGCTATACACGTAACTCTGGGGACAACGTTGTGTCTAGCTGTTTTCATTATGTTCTTCCAAATAAAACACAGCTCTGAGCCCCTGAAAAAATTCAGTTCATACATGCTCACAATAGGCTTAGTTTGACAGCTATATTGTCCAGTGTGCTGGCACTGAGCTTCTCCCAGCACAGCTCCTTTTCCCACCATTCCTGGGATCATTAGGCACATCCACCCTGGGGTCACTGGGGCTCAGCAAGGCTTTCCCTGTAAAGATTCCCAAGAAGCTGCAGGTCACCAAAGTGCAAGTCAGTGATACAGTCAGAAGGGAATGCTGGAGACCCTACTGTGCAAAGCAAGGTGTGAACTGAGTCAAATGAAGATTTCTGAAAAATGAGGGTAAGACTGGGAGCAAAAAGGTTAGGAGAGAAAGAACAGGGACAGAAAGCAGAAAGAAAGGAGATAATGTGGGGAATGCAGAAAGAAAACTGGCAGGTGGAAAAAAGAGAAGAAAACTGTAAACGAATAGAAATAAGAGCAGAAGGAAGAGCAGAGTCTTCAGTGTTTCTTGCAGAACATGGGCAAGAGATGAAGGGAAGTGGATGGCCTATGCATTTTAGCATGTATTTAAGACACAGAATCCCCCGGACTACCTCCCTTCTAGGGAAACAGCTGCAATGAGGACTGCATGATAGAAATATTTCGTGTCATCTCTTGCTCCTCTCTCAATCTGCAACAAGCCCCACAACACAGAATTTTCAGCTAATTGTTCAGATCAAACCAGGAAACAACATTTAGTTTTCAGTGTTACTAGTTCTTTCTGCACACCTTCAAGAATAGCTACTTTGGTATTAGACTCTTAAGTGTGGCTTTACAAGAAACACTGTTTTGATTCAGAAGTCTCAGACTGGTGTCCTTGCTGGCAGAGATCCTTCGTCTTTCCCATCAGAAAGGTGCAAGAGAACTGCAGGGAGAGAGAATGGATTGTTCAGTAGAATTGATTGTTCTCAGTTTACCAGAGAAAGGCCTTTGTATTTCCATGTTTTCCTGAGTTCTACCTTCGATATATTTGTCTCCTGATTCAGGGAAATGCTGTGTATGGCAATAAATTAAAATCTGTTTCCAATTACCAAGAGCTGCAAACACTTACAAAATAGCACTGCACTGTTGTCTTAAAGCAATGTGAAGAATGTGAAACACTTTGCTAACAACATTGATTTACACAAACCTGCAGAACGATCAGGAGTGGAAATCAAACATCCTGGCTTCTCTGCCCTAACCATAAGACTGAATTTCTCCTCCAGTCTTGAGTTTGAATGAGTTCAAGGTGAACCTAATGACAAAGAGATCAGCTTGGAGCAGAAAGTACTGAAAAGAGAGTGCTCTGTGGACTTTGTGTGACTCTCAGTCCTGAGCTGCATCTCTCTGTGGGCATTTGGTGTTAGAAGACTCTGTCCTTAAGTGTTGCTCAGCTTTTTCTCAATGATTAGCTCCTTACTGATGTGTTTTCTTCTCTTCCCTCTGGAACGGAATTCAGTCAAGCTGTTTGCAAAAAAAAAAAAAAAAAAAAACAAAAACAAAACATAAAATTGAGTCAGTGTGAAAAAAACAACACCAGAGCAGGTTTTACAATAAAGGAAGCCAGTTAGTTCCTAAGTCTTGGTTTGCTATTGCAACATCCTAGCTTTTAAAAAGCTGTCAGTCATTGCAGGTCACAGTCCTAATACAGCTGATACTGTGCTGACCAACCCTCCTAGAGATATCTTCCCTCTTTACATTAGCTGATAAATTAATGATTTTATTTCCAACTCATCCATCCTGTTTCTGTGCTTTTCCAGCTGGATGTGTAGTCGGCTACCACTGTAGTTGGCTGCTTGCTCTAATTGCCAGACCATAACTGCTCTTACATTATTTTCCTAGGAAAAATTCTCTGACTCTCCCTGGTCTAAAAGTGACATTATCTTTTATCCCTGGGGTTTCAGGCTTTTTACTCAACTAGGCTATTTCCAGCCTGATTTTTGTTACATGCCAAATCTGCAAAGGTTTAACTGAAATTACTAGGAGCAGTGGATGTTTTTGTCCAGCTGAGAATCTGGAAGCATCTACAGCTGATGGTATTTCTCTTGAGGTTTTAAACAGCATATTGTAACGCCCATGAAAGGACTTATATTGCCATCTGCCAGCAGTTACAAATGACAGGTTCTGATGGCATCAATATGAGAGATGATGACAGTCATTGAGAGAAAGAGAATCAGGAGCATGAAATACAAAATGTGTAACTGCTGCAATAGTAATATTTATACAGCAGCAGCACTTGGAGGCTGTAATCAGACTGTGCTCCACTAAGCAAAGCACTGTGCAGACAGATACCAGATGTACTAATCCTCATTTTAGTGTTGTAGCCAAAGTTTGCATATCAGGAGTGTAATTTCCAAAGTTCTTCCATAATCAAGAGAGGTGGCTCAGTCTAACATCTCACTCACCTCTGTTCTTACTGTATGGCAATAATTTTCAACCTTCTTCAGCTTTCTGAAGACTTAAGGCTACCTTTTGCAGGTACAAGACCCTAGCTGGCAAACTGAAGCATCCTGATGTTAAGACCTCATGAAATTACTGTTATGGGTCCTGCCAATGCACAGCATTAGATGCATGAGGACCAAAAAAAAGCCTGCTCTAGGAGCAGCCTAGGGTGACTGCACTCTCATGTCACACATTTCAGGTCAATGCCTTATGTTGACGTAAATATGGGCCACCTTTCTGGCCCCAGAGATGTCAAAAATTCACACTTCAAATAATTACATTTCACTGGGGATACTTCAATTTTCTGCAGTGTTAGTGTCCAATACTTTCCAAATTGTTTTACAAATTTATTATCTTCCAAAAATACAAGATACATATTTGACTGTTAATCAGTATAGACAAAGTCTCAGTACAAATCAGTGTCTGATTTTTATCTTGCAGACAAAAAGATTGTTGTTTATTGTTAAAGTACACTTAAAAATACACTATATGCATGTTTCTGTCACTGCTGTCTGGCAAATCAAAGGAAAATAGAACATTCACTGGCCAAGACACATGCATGCATGGATAATCATAATCGAAGCTCATAAATAATGACCTTTGGCTACCAATTAATGTCAACTCCTCCTCCATTTAAGAGTGGGATGTTCTCCTTCTCCCGGTTTTGTCACAGAGTTAGAAGGCATAGATGCAGGAATCACAGAGATTCCTTTCAAGATACTTCCCACAACTTATTCCTTTTTTTCATTCTGGATTGTGGGCACAAGTGTCATTGCAGGCAGATTTTCACTCCACTGCAAGCTGAATTTGCAGAATAGAGTTTTGTGCAAAAGGGCTTGTAAAGGCAGATCCACTGTGACCCAGACTCACTGTCTATAGGCCACACTTCAGCCATTGCATGATTACTTTAATTGGTGGATGATGGCATTAAGGAGTACTAGGCTGAGAGTTATAGTTTGTTACTATAAGAAAAAGTTGAAATACTCACTTTCAAGGAAGAAGGCTTGTCATGCAGAGACGCTGATAGAGCTGAGCTTGTTCAGCCTGGAGAAAGCTCCAGGGAGACCTTAAAGTAACTTCCAGTGCCTAAAGGGGCTGACAATAAAGCTGGAGAGGGGCTTTTCACAAGACAGACAGGGCCGGTTCTTCAAGATGAAGAACAAATCAGAACTAACCTAAAACACAGACACAATTGTTAAGTAATTTACGAGTCTTTTCATATGCGCAAGCAGAGATGAGTCAGTAGCAGACTATACACAACCATCAGAGACCTCTGGAGACCACCACTCAGCAAGAAAAGCACATGTGTAATTAAAATGCAAATATTACAATTAGTTTCAGGAAATCTAATGTAAAACATTTCCTAGAAAGGTTGCAAATATGCATATTTTTTTTTGATATATGGATGGTGCTTGTAGACTTTAGGTGCACTCACCTTTGCAAAATGATTTGTGTGTGCGCTCAGTGCTGCAATAAAGAATGCCTGCTTTTTAAAACTCTGAATCAAATCTTAGAGAGTTTCTTAGACTGTCTTTTGCGGTAACAATATGATTCATTTTGAAGTCACCTATAAGATGGGAACAACAAATGTGTGGGAAATTACCTTTTCATTAGTTTTGATAATTACAACTGAGGTGATGTTCTTTTCCCCCTTAATTTTCTACTTGAAAATCAGATCTATCACCCCTTTCCACAAGAGATGCTTTGGACCAGATGAACAGGAACGGGATTATTGGTGATCTCTCGTGTGTTTTGAGGTTCCCCCATTTCAGAGCCTTTTCCAGCACGGCCACGGAGCAAACCCGCAGCTGCAGAGCCCTCTTGTGGAGAAGATTCAGGCGGTTCTGGCAGGAGGAGATGTTTCTGCTTGTTTTTTTTTTTTTTTCCTTTTTTTTTTTTTTTGCTTTTTTTTTTTTTTCGCACAAGGAACAAGAAGGACGTCCTATGGATTGCTGTGGCAGGGAACAGTGTAGGCAAGACATCCAGCTCACTCCAGAGTCAAGATATTGCTCCATTCTTATTTGCACAAAGATGGGGCTAGGTGGTAGTTTCACGGACCTAGCACACCCTCAGTCTGCCAGATATTCACTTTCATGCATTTCAAACAGTGAAAATCAGTGTTTTCTGTACATGTAACAATCTATATCTACAATCACTGTCTCTTCGATTCTCTCATCTCCATTTAAGGACACAGTACATATTTACTTCATTACGCATGTTCCATGAGTAAGGGTCTCTGTGGGGAGGGTCTCATCTCAGGGGGTGTGATTTTTGCTATTACAATGAACTAAGTTCACAGAGAACACAGTTATCTTCTGCTTTGCTGCACTTTTCAAAGTTAGTTCTGGATTTTTGACCCTGGGTTCCTTCCTAATCTTTCCCTAGTTGTTACTCCTGATCCAGATGTACCAGTCTTTTACCTCTTCTCAAGGCCTGTAACTTTAGTAAGGAAACACTGTTTTCCAAACTCAAGATTTTCAAGCTTTCACACACACAGTCCTTTACAAATCTTAACTTCTTCATTGTCAGATAACAGAAACTGCGTGCTTTACATTCTAATTGCACTATTATTGTTGAGATTTCTCCTCCACAGAAGTATTCTAAATGCAATCTTATTTTTCTTTTAATAATAATTAGATCTAGACTAATAATGATTCTTGAACTAGATTGTTATCAGTTGTGCTAACAACAAATTCTTAGCTTGATACATAAGGTCTGCCGCTTCTTTCCCCATAAATGAGACTTTGAGCACCCCACCAGCTATTGCAATGATCCTTACTATGGGTGTATATATATACATATATATATAGTATGCATATTTACAGATGTATGCATACCTATTCCGTTAGCAGAATCCAGCATGTTCAGGCAGTGAGGAGGAACAGGATCAGGGCACCAAAACCTCTCATATTTGTCTGCGTGCTTTGTATTTTCTGTCTGAGTTAATCTGTGTGGCTGATTATTACACACATACATGCATGTATACATATATTTAAATCTGTGTGTGTATATATATATATTTGTATGCTGGGTATATGAACATGAGTGCCTTTTGGCAGTACATGCTCAGCCTTACTGCTGGCTGGATCTGGCAGTGAGGAGCTGCAGCAGCCTCCCATTTAGTGGAGTCAAAGATTCAACAAACCCCAACACTTTTCCCTCAGGCCTTGTGTGAGGGATTCACTGCATCCTTACCTTGCTATAAGGGACTGCATGTTCTGGCAGCACATGTGAGCTTATCAGACCAGTTGAGAACAGTCCTTTCAAGGCAAATATAAGCAGTTCTACCCTCATTACTGGTTTACTTTTTATTTCAGTTTACCTTCCTGTGCTGTTTTTTCTATCAACAGCCCCAGAACATGGACAGCCAGGCAGTAAACTAAAAAGGAACAAAATCTCCTACTCCTCTGTCAGATGGCCATCAGCACCTGCACTGGCTCCAGCTGGGATGGTGTTAACTTTCCTCATAGCTGCTTGCAAGGTGCTTTGTTTTAGATTGGTAACTAAACTGTGTTAATAACACACCAGGTAGTCATACAGTCTAGAATGACCCTGTAGGTCACATGGATCAAACTCCTGTGGGGAGCTGGGGTCAGCTGTCCTGGATGGGTCCCATCCCAGCCTCTTGCCTACCTCAACCTGCTTCACAGCTGGGCAAAGTGGGAAACAGAGAAGGCCTTGATGTTGTGCAAAGAGCAGCTGAAATACTGGTACATTATCAACGCTGTTTTGGTCACAAACACAAAACATGGCACTATAGCGGCTGCTAGGAAGAAAATAAACTCTATCATAACCAGACTTTCTGTGAAATCCTTTGGGCCTAGTGACACAACGACTTTTTGGTTTATAAGCTGAGTTAGCAAGGAGCTGGCACAGAGGAGCAAGTGAGGCAAAGCAGTCTTTAAGCCCCGAGACACTGTTTGCTCATTATGAAACTCCTCCGTGTGTCCTTAGTACACTCATCTCTGAGCCCAAACCCTCACCAACACACTGAAGCTCATTCCTGAATGAACACCTCTGAAGGCTTGTCCATAACATCCTGGAAACAAGTTCTGGATAAGCTGCTCAGGACACCATGCAGTTTACCCAACTCTCACCAGCAAATTATGTCCTCAGACCTATTCTGCAAGCCTCTCCCCTGCCCTACCCTGCCTGTTCTCTTCCACCTCCCCTCCTCAGCAGCAGGACCAAAGCAAACATCATGAGATCACTGCGAGAACCTGGCGTATTTCAGCCGAGGGGGGAAGGAACACTCGGGACACGTAGGTCTGAGCCCTCCACCTCCCGGTTGATGGGCTATCTTGTTTTGCTTAAAACGCGAACGGATTTTGCAGAGCTTTCGAAAACCCCTCCCTGCTCACGGCTGGGGTATTCCAGTCCAGGCACCGGGTGAGTAAACCAAACTTTAAACCAACATAAACAATCCTCACCAAGACCCCAACCACGGCCACACAGCCCCCTCAAGGAAGCGGACACCCCACCCCGGCTCAGGCCACGCCTCCTGGCCGCTTCCTCCAATCAGGAAGCGGCAGCTGCGCACGCCCCGCCCATCTCCTCCCGCTGGCCGCAGGGAAATCGCTCTCCGGGTCGCGCTGTTTTCCGCCCTGATACGTGCCCGTGGGCGCGCGCAGGGCCGGGGTGTGTGGTGTGCCGTTGCGGCCTTGTGCGTAAGCCTGTGTGGGTGGCAGGAGGAGTGGACTGGAGAGGACAGCAGAATGTCGGTGACTCAGGGGAGCTCGGAGCTGGCGGACGACAGCGGTAGGTGCCCGCTTCCCTGGTAAAGATCCAGCGGGGGCTGGAAAACGCTTCTCCCGATCGCATCCGTGCGCGGAGCCTGTACCGCGGCGGCGGCTTGGTCTTGGGCCTGGGCCTGGGCCTGCACGGTGGGAGGTGCGCGGCACAGCGGCGGCCGTAGAATTAGAGAGTGGTTTGTGTTGGAAGGCACCTTAAAGCTCATCAAGCTCCAACCCCCTGCCACGGACAGGGACACCTTCCACTAGAGCAGGTTGCTTCAAGCCCCGTCCGACCTGGCCTTGAACACTGCCATGGATGGGGCAGCCACAGCTTGTCTGGGCAGCCTCACCACCCTCACAGGGAAGAATTTATTCCTTTTATCTAATCTAAACTTCTCCTGTTTAAGTTTTAGCCTGTTACCCCTTGTCCTATCACTACAGCTCCTGATGGAGAGTCCCTCTCTGGCATCCTTGTAGGCCCCATTCAGGTACTGGAAGGCTGCTATGAAGTCTCCACACAGCTCTCTCCACGCTGAGCAGCCCCAACTTTCTCAGCCTGTTTTCATATGGGAGGTGCCCCAGCCCCCTGATCATCCTTGTGGCACTCCTCTCGACTTGCTTCAATAGTTCTGTGTCCTTTTTGTGTTGGGGACACCAGAAATGTATGCAGCATTTTGGAAATAGTATTAATACTCTTTTTTTTTTTTTTTTTTTTTGTTCTCAGGTGTTTTTGAAATTGTTCTCCCTATCACCGTGCTTGTGCTGAGTGACGATGATTTTCTCCCAGATGACTCTGAGGAGCAAGCAGAGTCAGTTCCCAAGTCAAAGGAGGAGGATGAGCTGGAAGTGACCTTGAACAGTAGCATTCTCTTACAAAGTAATGGAACAGCTTCAAATGACAGTAACAGTGTGAGCATTTTGGAAGAAAACAAGACTGCTTCAAATGAGGATAATAGTATAACATACACTGAAAAAAACCAAGTTGCCAAGAGTGTGTGTAATGAATACGAATTAACTGATGGGAGTGGTGCATTCATGGACGAATGTCAGAATTACATGTTGCCTACATCATCTTACAAAACACAGCTTACAGAGAGAAATGAAGCCAGTTGTAGAGAAGAATGTGATGGTGATGACAGCTCTCAGAAAATTCCTCCTCTCTTCTCTGCTGGCATTGAGGGTAGCTATGATACCATCAGAACAAACAGCCAGGTGACATTGACAGTGATACCCAAACATGAAGAGGAGCCTGTCAGTGCTGCAAATGGTAGCAGTCAAGAGAAACAACCAGAAATCCCCAAGGAGATTGAAACTATTGTTGAAATGAAACGTAAGTTGTTGGTAAACCTAGTGCAAGAGCTTCAGAAATCTCAAGGTTTTGAAATAGGTAGGAAAGTGTATAGGAAGAATGCGAGACCCATTTATTTTAGAGTAAGCATTTCAACATGGATTAATATCAAATGCAGCAGAAAGAGAATACTGGCTGGAGTATGCTTAGTTCTTTCACAGACTCATGTGAAAATTAAACTAAGTTGGTACTGTTGCATTTTGCTGCAGTTTGCAAGGCATCCTTTCATTAGGAAAAAGTATCTGAAAATAAGAAGCAAAACAGGTGTCATATTTGTGAGAATGGAACCCTAGCAAAGTTTGTTGATGGTACTTTTATAGGAATTTTGGCATAAAGCTGTTCCCTAAAAAGTATAGGGGATGTAGTGTTGTCCAGTGGAATTTGGAGCTTTAAGTGGAAAGAAGGCTTCTATTTAGGATTTTTTATCTTAAGACACTAAATGTGGGGGTGGGGGTGGGGATGGGATGTGGAAACATACAGAGAACACAGTCACCGAGTGGTTTGATTTGGAAGGGACCTTAAAGGTGATTTTATTCCAATCCTCGGCCATGGGCAGGGACACCTTCCACTAGACCAGGTTGCTCCAAGCCCCGTCCAACCTGGCCTTGAACACTGCCATGGATGGGGCAGCCACAGCTTCTCTGGGCAACCTGTACCAGGGCCTCGCCACCCTCAGAGGGAAGAACTTCTTCCTAATATTTAATTTAAATTTCCCCTCTGTCAGTTTAAAGCCATTCCCCCATGTTGTATTGCTGCAGGCCCTTGTAAAATACCCCTCTCCAAATTTCTTGTCAGCCCCTTTAGGTACTGGAAGAGAGACATTAAAAGAGTGGAGATGGGAAAGTATTAAGGAAGCAAATGGAGTGCAGAGCAATCAAGTCATTAGATAATTCAGGATTATTACTACCAATTAATCATGAACATAGGTGATTGTATGACCTGTCATGCATGTGACTTTTTATTCCCCTGTAGATCCTGACTCTTCAGAGAATGGAGATAATAAAGCCAGTAACAATAAGAGAAGCAAATTTGAAGATGAAACTCTGGGTTCTCTTTTGAAGCGTGGCTTGAAAGAAGAACCAAAATTTACCTATAATTGTTCTGCTCCGTTTGTTAATGGATGTTCTTCTACTTCACAAGAATTGCTACAAGAGGCAGGGAAACCGGAGATGAGTGCCTCCACTTCTGCTGAATCAAATACTCCTGGAGATCATCTTTATGAGACATTATCACCATTTCCTAAAAAAAGATGTCGGCAGCAAAAAGTAATTTCTCTTCATGCAGGCCCAAAAGAATCCCCAAACCAGCAAGAAGGTTTAGCATGCCTAAGTAATATTATCACCATCAAAACCCTTCCTAAAGCGTCTTCTACAAATAAGCATGAAAGATTGAAGTGCAGATTTTGTAATTCTGTATATAAATGCAGTGCACATCTAAAGAAACATCTTTATTCAGCTCATAAAGGTAAGAAAATATATAAATGCTGCTTCTGTAAAAGAACCTTTTTCTTTTCTGTCAACCTTAAGAACCACCTTAAGCTTCATAAGAAAATAACTAGGTTGAAAAATGCAAGAAAAAATAGAAAGAATGTGAGAAAAGTTGGTCAGAAAAGATCTGAAGAAAGACAATCTGAGACCAAGAAAAAAGAAAGTAAATATAATAAACTTTTCAGCAAAATAGAAAGGGACTTCACACCTCTGAGTAGACCAGTTAGGTTTTCCTGCAGAATTTGTTTCTTTGCTTCATCAGATCCTAGGGTTTTTATTAATCACATGAAGGGACATAAAGAGAGACCACCCTACCAGTGTCCTCAATGTGATTATTCCTGCATTAGCTTATCCTATTTGTTGAATCACATCTACTGGCATGCTGGATATAAGCTGTACCAGTGCAGGTTTTGCACCTTTTTTTCATTGTATTTTGCAAGCATGGTAAGGCACAGCTACATGCACACAGGGGCTCGACTGTATTCCTGTGAGTTCTGCCAGTCAAATTTCACAAGCACTACAGCATTAAAGAGACACAGAAGATTACATGCAGGCAAAGAAACTTGCCGAGGGCAGCAGGTTGACTCAGCAACTAGAACAAAGAGAACTCGAAGACCTGTAAAGAGTTACACATGTGATGAGTGTAACATGGTGTTTTACACTAAAGGACATCTCAGCTTTCATCAGAAATTTCATGAACAGTTTAAGGCTAATGGTTATATGAATCAGAGCAATGAATATCATAAAAGAAAAATATGCAAAGCTAACAGTGATTCCCAGGAGACTGTTTCTCTGTCTCTTCCTGGTGGTGAAGAAAATGATTGTCTTGGTGGGAGAATGCTAGCTTCAGCAGTAGACTCCAAGCAGGAAGATAATGTGTGGGACAATAAGAAAATGCGCTCTAGAAAGAAATTCTCTGAAAAAAGCCGTGGAAGCAGCAGCGTACCTGTTGGGAATAGATCTGAAGTTCCTCTGAATTCACACCATATGGAAGCTGTCATTTGTAAAGCGGAGCCTCTCTTCAACTCCAAGGGCTCTCATTCACAAGTTCAAGATGTTGATGCGTATCATAAATATGTGGAAAACCTAAAGGTGACATGGCCTTCCAGTTTGTCTGCATTCAAAACATACAGGTGCCAACACTGCAGTTATGCTACCACTGTTCATAGCAACTTTAGGCTGCATTTGAAATGTCATACAAATGAAAGACAGTTTGTGTGTGAAGAATGCAATAAGGCATTTAGAACAGCAGATGATTTGCAGAAACACAGCCTAATTCATGTAAAGAATGGATATGAGTTTGGCCGTTGCTTCTATGTAAATAGTTATTTAGAGGATCTTGAATGGCATCGTGACACACCTGTAGGTATGTGTCCAGAAAGAGATTTTGGTTCCTTGGAAGGTTCAAAAAGTGTCCATTCCTTGCTTGGTTCAGAATTCTCTGGACTACAGCCAGATATCCAGGGGGGCAAAGGGAATGATTTGCTAGGACAAAGTCAGCCACAATACTATCAGTGTGCAGAGTGTGAGTATGCTACTTACATTTTAAGTAATCTTAAACTACATGTAAGAACTCACACAGGTGAGAGACCTTACAGCTGCAGTGTTTGTCAGAAGAAGTTTCGTAATTCCAGTCACCTTAAAAGACACAGAGTCATGCATTATAATTCAGATTATCTCAAGTGCAGGAAGTGTGACTATTCCACAAACAAATGGCTGTCCTTGAAACGGCATCTGGCTTCACACTCTTATGAAGAAAGCTCATCTACTGGCTGTCTCTATGAACAAAAGCAGCTACCTGTCAAAGCATACACTTGCAAGGAGTGTGGCTATTGCACACTCCACAACGGAAACCTGAAGCTACACATGAGGATTCACACAGGGGAGAAGCCATACAAATGCAGTCAGTGTGCTGTCGCTTTCCGCACATCAAGCCACCTGAAGCGCCACTTGGTGACTCATTTAAAGTTGCACTGCAGAAGGTGTAAATTTTCAACGTTTGATAAATGTGCTTTCCAAAAGCATGTGAAAACACACAAAAGAAAGCACAACTGTAGGAAGTGTAATGTGATGCTGCCTACCAAAAAACTTCTGGAGCAGCATAAGCGGCAACATAAGCTTGAAATATAATCTCGGGAATTGCAAGTTGGCACCTGGTTCTGAAGAGATTTGCATGTCCTGAGTTTGTTCTTTGCTTTACATTCCTCTGCTGTCCCCATAACAATGACTGGTAATGGATGCATCTGGTGGTGTGGTCCGGAGGGTGAAACTTGAGGTACTGACTTGCTCCAGGTTCTTGCAACAGCTCTGTTTCTAGTACAGGCTGTGCTAAAGATCTTGGAGCTGCATAACTTAAGGTTATGAGGTCAATTATGACTTTATATGTCCATCAGTTTAAAACAGTTATTCTGTGCCCCTTTTTTACTTAAAAGACCCCCAAAACTTTACTAACTGAAAGAACGCTTGAAGGGGGAAAGGAAGTGCGCATTATATTTTCTAGTGAAAGCTTTGCATTTAAACATTGTCATTGTGTTTCAAGGCTTAGTGCTGCATCCCATCTGCTGAAAGGTTCATTTACTACTTTCAGGTTCTCTTGCAAGTGTTGCAAGAAAAAAAGTATCTCACAAAATTACAGAAAAAAAGATTTGTGTCATCACTCGATTACAGGGTTATGTTTGCTGTATGTGTGTATACATGAAAGGTTGATAAAACCATTATCTTGACTGTACTTCTGGTAATTCCTTTGAGTAGTCTGACAGAAATGGTGATATTGTCCTTAATCAGATATTTTATGATCCTGGGAATGCTTAAACTGATCTTCAATTTTTTGTGGATATGTAATGTTAATCTAGTATGAAATGCCTCTTCTTTTCTCAGGGTGATAGTTACTCCACTCTTGTTTCTTAAAATAGACAATACTATACTTTTCAAAGAACTTCTGTTAATTTAAGCTCTTGCTGATGTATTGAGAATTAGCAATATCTTTAACTATAAAATTTTGTTAAAGAGCTTTCCTGTGCATCTACAGCACCATGTGTAAGGATCACTTGTGCTGAACAGCAGTTGTTACCATGGTGAAGACAGATGCTTCTTCCACTTTATATTCAAATATAGATGAATCTTTCATTGCTTTGTAGAGTTGCATGTTCTAAGAAGCTCTGTGTGGACATCACTGGCTGTAACATGTTCAGTGGTATTGATAACAGGGGTGTTATCCAAGGAAAGGCAGTAGCAGAGGACTGGTTCAAATCGCCCCTCATGTTACAGTTCAGTCCATGAAGCAGCAGAGTAAATGTACAGCTTAATTTAGAGAATGGAAACATGAAGCTACCACTATGTTTTTAGTGCTCTCAAATGTATGTTTTTCTTTATAAATATAGATAGTATTTTGCAGGGGCTTTCTGGTAATGTAGAAGACAGGTTGGAAGCAGTTGCTGGGAGGTAGTGGAGTCCCCCTCTTCAGATATCCTTGGAAGCCACCTGGAAGGGAGGCCTGGGCAGCCAATACTGTGTGTCCCTGCTGGACCAGGCCTTGAACCAGGTTAACTCCAGAGGACTCACAGCCATTTTGTAATTTGGAATGCAATTTTCCAAGTGTGGATCAAAATTCATGAATGGAAGCGTGTAGTTAAGGCCAGATCAGCAAAGCTATTTAAATGATCTAGTTCTTTGTAGTAAATCAGACAAGTAAATATCAATGACTCTGAGCCCTGATGGTTACACGTTTTTACTACAAGCCAGGAATGAGTGATTCAGATCTTGGAACACCTGAGTTGACCACCTAATACAGTTGTAAGAAAGAACAACATTATCCTGACATGAATAAAGAAAAGCATTTCTGAGAAATATTAACAGTTACACAAGTGTGGAGGAATTTTTACCTTACTGTACAATACCAGTCATTTATTTGAAGAAAAATTCAAAAGAACAGGTACTAAGAGGAAACAAAAACGGTGGAGAGAATTGTAAGCCTATGTATCTGATGTGATTAGGAAAGCTAAATATGGTAGAGAATGATTCTTTGAAAGTTTGGTATACAGCAATGAAGGGACCCCAATTTAAGGCAGTTAAATTCATTGAAGATTTTTTTTTAAAGACTTTGTAAACAGCATAAGTTTCTTTTAGTTGTAATAAAGAACAAGAGGGGATACTTTCACATGAAGCTTGTTAAGTTTGTAAAAATGATTATTCCAGGTGGTTGCCTCTAATAAAAATAAAATATTTGACTTCTGAGGTTCCTCTGTGTTTCTTGTGCAACGCACTGCACTTTTGGGGATGAAAAGTGATTCTTAGTCTGCCAAGGTGGAGAAATTTAAATGTAAGGGCATAATCCTTTTTAAATAAGGACATAGGCTGTTCTTGACATTTTTATTATTATTATTGCTAGTTTAAAGTATAATCTTTTATTCTTGCAGAGTTTTAACAAAACTCAAAGTCTTTCCTAAATCCTGTTTTCTATTTCAGCAGAAAAAGAAATTGCTTTATTTTCTTTATGGACGCACCTTGAATTCAGATAAAGCAATGACATATACCAGGAAATCACACTTAATGAGAACTTGAGCAAATGGGTGTTATTTTATCTGCTATACGTCTACTAGATAAGTGGATAACAGTTAAGCACAGTAAGTAAATCAGCACAGGTGAATCGGACCATGCTGCTATATTGTTCACCACCACCCAGATGTATCTACAGTGGAAGGAAGGGAATAACAGCATGGTTTTTTACATCGCTGGATGCTGCTCTCAGTTGCCATTTGGGCTGCAGAAAATGCATGTGGGTTGGTTTTTATTTTTTTCAAATTAAGAAAACGCACCTGAAGTGCAGCATCTACTTTTGTTCCTCTTCCTTCTCCATTTGTCTGCCCCCCCCGCGCTGTGCACACCTCCGGCCCGCAGGGGGGCGCTAGCAGCAAAGCGCGTCCACACTGCAGCAGAGAAGGCACAGGTCCACCCTGACTACGCATGAGCAGCCAGCTTCCCCCGCTTCCTTCCCCCCTGTGCGCCTGCGCAGAGGACGACGCTTCCCCGCGGAGAGCGCCTGGGCAGAGTGTCTGCTGGTTCCTGTGAGGCGGGCGGTGTTCCGTTCCTTTCCCTCGCTGCTTTGTCTGTGCGGCACTGCCAGCCCCTTCGCAGCCAAGATGCCGCGGATTATGATAAAAGGCGGTGTGTGGCGGAACACTGAGGTAGGTCTCTGGTCGCTTTAATCCCGGGGGGTAGTTTTAGCGGTTTGTGGGGGGACGGCCTGTCCTGCACTAGTGCGCAGGCGCTCATTGAGGGGTCGTGGCGCGCATGCGCGGGGCATTTGTGTGTTGTGTGCTGTAACAGCGTGGGGTTGCGGGAGATACTGGGTCTCTCCGGGGTGGAGAGGGGATTTAGATGGTTAGGTGTCTGCAGGCACATGGCTCTGGTGGCTTGGCTCCTCGGCAGCCTGCCTTCCTGCTTGCCCCCTCTCATCAGGTCCGTGTTGTTTCTCCTGAAGGCTGCGCGTTGGGGAGGACACGCAGCTCAGGCATGCGTGTGTCGTGTCTCTTCCCCCCCCCCCCCCCCGCCGAGGAACCGTCCCCTCGGCAGCTGTAGGGGGTGTGTTGGTCAGGTTGTTCTTGGAGATGCCCCTTTTGCAGGCTGGAGTGTGTCTTGTACTGTACAGTTAGGGTTCTTCGTCTCTGTGGGTATGAGGCAACTGGAATGTTTTGCCCTTCAAGACCATGCCAGATGCGAGAATGAGGATGGGTACACCCTCTTCATCTGCGGGCCAATGTGTGTTGTACACACAAATCTATGTGTTGTTCACAAAGAAAAAAAAAACACACCCTTTTCTCACCTTTGCCACCACGTGCTTTCAAAACTGCAGTTGGTCATGAAAAGGAAAATAACAACATGAGAAGTCAAGAATGTCAGCTTTATTAGATGCATGTTTAAAGTAAAAGGTTTTACCTGACACTGAGGTGCGGAACTGCCGCTGTATACCCCGAACACTAGACATGTACAGTTTGGAACGCTAGTTCCAAAAAGCAGTGAGAAAAATAATAGATCACAGAATGTGTTGGAAGGGACCTTAAATCTTATCTAGTTCCAACCCTCTGTCATAGGCAGGGACACCTTCCACTAGCCCATGTTGCTCAAAGCAGCTAGATAAAGGTCTAGCCTTTAATAATGTACAGAGTGCTGTATGTGTTTTTAACCACTTGTGATGTTACCAGCTATGTGCCAGGAAGCAGCTAAATTGGGGGTCAGCAGGGGACAGGAAGAACTGTTGTATGCTGACACCATTCTCATGGTCTTCCAAAATTGACTTATTTTGGTGGCTGTTAAGAGATACAGCAGTGTGTTAAACACATCATTTTTTCGCTGCTTTGTGTACCAGAGATGAAATTGCTCTCTTTTGGTACTATATTATATTTTTTTAATTAACATTTTGATTATACATACAAGACTAAAAATATAGAACGTGGAACCAGTTGATATCAGATCATTTGTAAAATGACTCATTTCTTGCAAAAACACCTGCTAATGTCATCAGTATGGCTACTGTATGCTACATAGCACCAAGTAAATAAAAAACAACCTAAACCCAAGAGGATTTATTATTATTTTTTAATAGAAATTACAGTAATTGCTTCCTGTAGCAGTTCAAACCAGAGCTAATCATCATCTTACAGATTAAGCTGCTGTATGCTCTGAGAGATGTCTGTGCTGGGCCACAGTGTCTGCCCGTGATGACTAGCATCTGCATGGTACAGCTGAACGGATTCTGAACACAGCTACAAGTACTTACTGGGTACAGAAGAGGAACATCTGTGCTTGACAAGGCTGCAGAATAGCTTTGATGTGTTTAAAATACCACTTTCTGGCCTGTGAGGAAACCAGAAATAATGAACCCATTTATCAGAGCGACAGGAGGGGAGAGACTGGTAGATGGATTGACAGACAACTGATAGGGCTTCTAGCTTTTGATCAAATCTCAATGTGCTCTTTGATGTGTATGAGCCATCTGGCTCCCAAGCTGAATCCATTAGATTTTTACTTTTTTTCCCCCCTAAGTTTATAGGCTTTGGGATCAGAACTTCTGAATGTTGCATTCTGAACGTTCAGGTGATTTATTTTAAGATGTTTACATGTAAAAGAAAAATTTATTATCAAGTATTAATATCTTTTTAACAGCATATTTCATTAGTAGGTAAATATTCCATTTGCATTAAAATATGCAAAAAGGTTATGATTTTATGGTATTGTTTGAAAAAAGCCACCCAGAGGTAACTGTTAGTTCTGTATTTTTCTTTCCAAATGTTGTGTCATTGCCAGAGAAGCACTTCCCTACCTCTTTACTGCTGTCCTTCAGGGAAGACATACAGAACCTTTAAAAACTGAGCATTAGAGAGCATTGAAAGGCGTTGTTTTGGAAGATCTGTTGGGTCTGTAAAGCTAGCCATAATCATCATCATGTGTCTTTTTCATGTAATCTTTATTAATTTAATTGGCCTGTGAAATACAAATCCTCATTCATCTTGAGAATAAAATGTGGATAAGAACTGGGTCAGCCTGTTGGATGACAGCCACAGTGATCTTCTCTGCTTGAGCTCAGACTTTCTGGTTTGCAATTTCTTGTGATCTGTAACTATTATTATGTTTTTTAAGGATGAAATTTTGAAAGCAGCTGTGATGAAATATGGCAAAAACCAGTGGTCTCGTATTGCATCTTTATTGCATAGAAAATCAGCAAAGCAGTGCAAAGCCAGATGGTAAGTGAGAAGTGCCATGACTGGGAATGAGAGATTTATAATTAGTGGGAATTGAGAAATTACCACAGATAAATTTATGTCCATGAAGCAACAGTAGTTTTAAGTTTGTGTGATTTCTGCTCTTGTGGATATTTCAAATTCCTGTTGCTTGAAAGTAATTGAACAAAAGTTCTCTTTGCCAGTGCCTGCAGTGTTAGCAAATGCAGGATCACTTAAAATTGTGCACATGCTTTTTCCCCCCCCTCTGTTTGGACATTTTTAATCAGAATCACCAAGGAAGTAAAACTGTAGGATATTAATTGCTCTTAAAGGTAATTTCCTAGTTTTTCAGAACAGTAATTTGGCTTGAGGATAAATGTTTAGATATTGCACAATGGAATTTAACTTCATATTAAAAAAACAGAAGCGTAAAACTAATTCAGACTGTTTGAAAATTAGACTTAGTTTCTTGACTGTTGAACTGCACATAGAATCACAAAATGGTTTGGGTTGGAAGAGACCTTAAAGGTCATCTCGTTCCAACCCCCCTGCCATGGGGGGGGGGGGGGGGGGGGGTTGCTCCAAGTCCTATCCAACCTGGTCTTGAACACTGCCAAGGATGGGGGAGCAGCAGCTTCTGTGGACAGCATGTGCCAGTGTTTCACATATTTATTACAGTACTTGTATATAAAGGTAACAGTACTGGCAGAGTTTGAGATTGGTAAGATGACCGTTAAAGGATCCAGACCAAACAAATCTACCACTTATGGAACCTTTAGTTGCTGCAGTTTTTACTTTTGTTTTTCTGGATTCTGTGACTCCTTACTTTGCTAGACTAGAGATGTCAGAAGAAAGAAGAGTCCATATGTGTATAAAAACTGATGGACAGTACACTTTAAAGCTTGAATACATTTGTCATAAAAATACTCTGGAGTGACATCCTCTTGCACAGACAAAGCTTCTGTGAAGTTTGTATGACAAGATTTTGAGATTTCATTGTAGTTTTTTGGGTGGACACTCTTCTGAATTAATTCAAGACAAATCAATGGATGGCTTGGATCTGTCATCCTGATTTTTTTTCTGTTTTTAACAGGTATGAATGGCTAGACCCAAGCATCAAAAAGACAGAGTGGTCACGGGAAGAGGAGGAGAAACTCTTGCACCTGGCCAAGCTAATGCCAACCCAGTGGAGAACCATTGCCCCAATTATTGGGAGAACTGCTGCACAGTGTTTGGAGCACTATGAATTTCTGCTGTGAGTTACTGTTTTGCTAAAGGTGCATGCCAAGAAAATCTGTTGAATTTGTTGTAGCAGTGTGTCGTTCCCTTCTACCATGGTGCTGATGGTTTCAAGCTGACAGTCCTTTTGTAAGCAAGTCCTTAAGGACCATTTCTTTTCAGTGAGCGTGCCTGGCTTGAAAGACACAGCTTTTGGAACCCAGAGAACAGGCTTGAATAGAGATAGGTGTATGTTTTCTTACTTCTGGTCCTTCTGGCTAGAGGAGTGTCAAGATTGATGTTTTTTATGGGCTTACATTTGAGGTTTATTTGGGTATTTTTTGACTGGTTGATTAGTACGTGTGGGTGTGTGACAGAAGAAAAAAAAGACATAAACCACATGTTGTTGAAATGACTGAATGTGCTGTATGCTCTGTATGAAATGCTGTATGTGCTGTATGAAACGTCTCTGTATGCTACAGAGGGTTTCTTTAGGCTGTGAGAAGAGAAGGAAACTGCTCTTTTCCCTCATGATCTTGCTTAATTCTGTTGTGATTGGTTTAGTGTAATATATAATGGGAAACTCAATTATTTTTTTTTGTCACACTGCTTGAGGAGAATTCTTTACTATTAGCTTTATCAATATTGTGTTTTATACAATATTTTATTATAATGTCATACTGCATTGTGTTCTTTCTGATTAAAGATTATGTAACTGTACCATGTTCATGATTTTTTCCTGCAGTAGTTGTATAACAAGCTTAATGTCTGGTAAGTAGTACAAGGTTACCCTTTTTTGATCAGTCTTTGGGGACCTAATGGTTATTATGAGCCTGGGGGAAACAAAGAGCTAGTTGTCACATTCGTAAAATGCATTTTTAGGGACAAAGCTGCTCAGAGAGACAATGAGGAAGAAACTGCTGATGATCCTCGGAAACTTAAACCTGGAGAAATTGATCCAAATCCAGAAACTAAACCAGCCAGGCCAGATCCTATTGACATGGATGAGGGTAAGATAGGAGTTTGTTTGCCATTTCTGATAGAAATGTGATCTCTTTTTCGTTTTATCTTTTTACACAGCCTCTGTACCCTGGGTTTCTCTTGTATTTTTTTTCTCCACGCCGAGATCATTTTTTTCTTACAGGTCTTGTCTTATTTCTGTGTCTGGCCAGTCAGCTGTACTTTTCCAGTTTCCTTCTCCTTGGTGTGTTTTCTGCTGTTGAAGTTGTCTTCATTGTCTCTTAACCATGACTGACTGTTCTTTGCTTTGACAAATGCTCTGCTCATTTGCCATTCTTGTTTCTGTATCTTCATCTTTTCCCATCAGCTCGTACCTTCCAGATGAATCCATGCAGAAGGACTACATGACTATTTTTTTCCTTGCACATAGCAGTGTTATAAACTAAAAAATGAATGTTGCTAAAATTCCATTAATGGACTAACAGTGGTTTTCAAGAGTCACAGGCTCACATATGTAGCAGTCTTGGATCTGGATATAAATAAAATTGACAAGGTCTAACAACAGTCCTCTTAGCTGAAGATGTAATTGATGTAATTACATTGGTGTGGTCAGTTTGCCTCTTTATGTAGACATTTTATGGCCGTCATATTTGAGAAATCATGGCAGTCAGGTGAAGTTCCCGATGACTGGAAAAAGAGAAATATAACCCCCATTTTCAAGAAGGGGAAAATGGATGACCCGGGGAATTACAGACCAGTCAGTCTCACCTCTGTGCCTGGCAAAATCTTGGAGCAGATTCTCCTGGATGGCATGCTAAGGCAATGAAAATCAACAAGGTACTTGGTGACAGCCAACATGGCTTTGCTAAGGGGGAATCCTGCCTGACCAATTTGGTGGCCTTCTATGATTTGGCTACAGAACTGATGGACAGGGGTAGAGCAGTTGATGTCATCTACCTGGACTTGTGTAAAGCATTCGACAGTGACCCACATGACATCCTTGTCTCTAAATTGGAGCAACATCAATTTGCTGGATGGACCACTCGGTGGATAAAGAACTGGCTGGATGGCCGCACACAAAGATTGTGGTCAATGACTCAATGTCCGGCTGGAGACCAGTAATGAGTGGTGTCCCTCAGGGATCAGTGTTGAGACCGGTCTTGTTTAACGTCTTCGTTGCTGACATGGACAGTGGGATTGAGTGTGCCCTCAGCAAGTTTGCCGATGACACCAAGCTGTGTGGTTCAGTTGATAACCTGGAGGGAAGGAATGCCATCCAGAGGGACCTTGACACACTTGTGAGGTGGGCTGATGCCAACCTCATGAAGTTTAACCATGCCAAGTGCAAGGTCCTACACCTGGGTCGGAGCAATCCCAGGCACAGCTACAGGTTGGGCAAAGAAAAGATTCAGAGCAGCCTTGTGGAGAAGGACTTGGGGGTGTTGGTTGATGAGAAAATGAACATGAGCCAGCAGTGTGCGCTTGCAGCCCAGAAAGGCAACCGTATCCTGGGCTGCATCAAAAGGAGCATGACCAGCAGGTCGAAGGAGGTGATCCTGCCCCTCTACTCTGCTCTCGTGAGACCTCACCTGGAGTATTGTGTGCAGGTCTGGTGTCCTCAACATAAAAAGGACATGGAACTGTTGGAACAAGTCCAGGGAAGGGCCACGAGGATGATCAGGGGACTGGAGCACCTCCCGTATGAAGACAGGCTGAGAAAGTTGGGGCTGTTCAGCCTGGAGAAGAGAAGGCTGCTTGGAGACCTCATAGCAGCCTTCCAGTGTCTGAAGGGGGCCTATAGGGATGCTGGGGAGGGACTCTTGATTAGGGACTGTAGTGATAGGACAAGGGGTAACGGGTTAAAACTTAAACAGGGGACGTTTAGATTGGGTATGAGAAGGAAATTCTTTACTGTTAGGGTGGTGAGGCACTGGAATGGGTTGCCCAGGGAGGTTGTGAATGCTCCATCCCTGGCAGTGTTCAAGACCGGGTTGGACGAGGCCTTGGGTGATATGATTTAGCATAAGGTGTCCCTGCCCACGGCAGGGGGGTTGCAACTAGATGATCTTAAGGTCCTTTCCAACCCTAACTATTCTATGATTCTATGAGTTTGATTTGCTGTAGATGTTGAATAATCTTCAACAGAAGGCATTTTTTTTCTTGAAGTCTTTATTTCATTTTTCCAATGATTCAGAAAATAAATTGGGGCAACTTGGAGAAAACTAGTTTATTAGTCATAGAATCATGGAATAGTTAGGGTTGGAAAGGACCTTAAGATCATCTAGTTCCAACACCCTTGCCATGGCAGGGACACCTTACACTAAACTGTGTCACTCAAGGCTTTGTCCAGCCTGGCCTTGGAACACCGCCAGGGATGGAGCATTCACAACTTCCTTGGGCAGCCCAGTCATTTAGAGTGCCTGTAAAAGCACTGATTCAGTTTTTAAAAATTGCTTTCTGATGTTAATGTAATTTTTTCCTTGTATTTGTCTGTACTATTTTAGATGAACTTGAAATGCTGTCTGAAGCTAGAGCTCGTCTGGCTAATACACAGGGAAAGAAGGCCAAAAGGAAAGCAAGAGAGAAGCAGCTGGAGGAAGCTAGGTAAACTTAGTTTTATATATTGGAACTGCTTTTGCTGTCTCTGGAGCATTTACAATGCATAAATTCAGTCACAGCCTTAAGCCATTGCAGAATCAGATATTTTTTGTTATTTGCAACAATAGCTTCTTTCTTGTGGAAGTACATGTAGCCCTATCTCAGCAGCAACCTGTTAAAGTAGTACCAGATCTTAGGATACAGGATACGCCTATGGTATGCATTTTAAATCACATGGTGTTACTGTTTCTATAGACGGCTTGCTGCTCTCCAGAAAAGACGAGAACTTCGGGCTGCTGGAATTGAAATTCAGAAGAAAAGAAAAAAGAAGAGAGGTGTGGATTATAATGCAGAAATTCCATTTGAAAAGAAGCCTGCTCCTGGTTTTTATGACACATCAGAGGAAAACTACCAGTCTCTGGATGCAGATTTCAGAAAGCTACGTCAGCAAGACCTGGATGGAGAATTGAGATCGTAAGTGTGTATTTTACCAAGGAGAAAATAGTATATTTGAAAAAAAAACCCAAACTTCATATATATATATGTGTGTGTATCTGTGTGTGCATATATGTGTACATATGCAGATATGTTAGGTCCTAAAAATGCCTGAAGTATAATATGGGCAGGAGTTGTATTTTCTGTAGGACAGAAAGGTTGCTTTTACCTTTTCAGTCTTTATATCTTTCTAAAAGGCATAGTTGACCTTTTTTATCCATGAGAATAAAGTTTCTCATGCATGTTCTTGCTCTTTAAATGGAAATCTTAGGATTTTTTTCGAGGTTCATTTTCTGTAAGCAGTGCCTTTGCAGTCCTTTCTTGAAGTAATAGCATTAATAAGATTGCTTACAGGAGTAGATGTTGCTTGTTGTAGTATCACTTCTGATAGAATCGTTCTTAAGTAGAATTTCCTGAAATGGTTAATTTCTCCCCCTCCACAAAAAATGCAGTTGAGAAATAAGATGCCCATCTTCATCATGATCAGCATGTTACATGTTTAATTATACACTTGCATTTCCCACTACTTCTGCCAACTGCTTTTTACTGAGAGAGTAGGTCCAGTACTATGTATGATTTGGTTCATTAGCTTGTGATGAGATCGATTCTTTCTGTATGGCTCGTAGTTCAGAGGGGCTGGCAGGACCTTCAAACTGACACTTATGATTTCACAGGCTGACTTCACTGCTGTTTGAAGAAAATACCATTTTTATTACATACTGAAGAGGAACTGGTTCCCATATCCCACAGAAGATGTTTGTGTTCCCTTAGCTGCTGCTGAAGAAAAGGGACTGTTCACATCCTCTTATTCTTGCTATCTGCATTCTTGGATTGACATTTTTTTCTTGTTCCAGTGATGCTGTTGATTGTAGCTGAAGCAACCACCTGTTGCCTAAGTCCAGAATTTAGAAGCATTACACTGTCTTGTAGGTTCTGCTGCAAGATCTGTAGACCATATTTAATCACTTAACTTGTGCTCCACAAGGTGTTTCACTCTTCCTGCAACATGTTTTATTTCAGCATATCCAATTTTTGATAGTTAACATACAGTATTTTAGATAACGTACAGCATTTTTGCTCATTGCTTGTTTGGTTTACTTTGTAGCTGTTCTGAATGTTCTGAAATGATTCTGTTATCTGTAATGACAGTGAAAGGGAGGGAAGAGAGCGCAAAAAAGACAAACAACATATGAAACGGAAAAAAGAGTCAGACTTGCCTTCAGCTATTCTACAGACCAGTGGAGTGTCAGAATTTACCAAAAAAAGAAGTAAGCTGGTTCTTCCAGCTCCTCAGGTAAGCTGTTCATTGATCAGTAAATGACTTAAAAGACCAATGCCAGTCAGTGAGTTCTGTTTTATCAAGTGGATCTCGTGGTTGTATTTTATTTTACTATGGCTTGGGATTTTCTCTTTTAAAGATATCTGATACGGAGCTTGAAGAAGTCGTGAAAGTAGGCCAGGCAAGTGAGATTGCACGCCAAACTGCTGAGGAATCTGGAATTACAAATTCAGCTTCCAGCACTCTTCTGTCTGAATATAGCGTGACCAACAACAACATAGCACTGAGGACTCCCAGAACTCCTGCAGCGCAAGACAGGATCCTGCAGGTAGAGTATAAATGTATAAAATCAGAATCATAGAATTACAGAATGGTTTGGGTTGGAAGAGACCTTAAAGACCATCACATTCAACCCCCCTGGCATGGGCTGGGACACCTTCCACCAGACTGTGTTGCTTAAAACCCCATCCAACCTGCCATGGATGGGGCAGCCTGTTCTGGCGCCTCACAGTAAAGAACTTCTTCCTAATGTCTAACTTAAGTTTACTCTATGGTCTTGTATTTTTAGTGAAGGTGTAAGTATCATAGAAACATTCATTAGGTTGTATGTGGTACTCGGGTTTGAACAGACGTGATCTCCAGGGCACACTGAAAAGCGTAGAAGCAGATCCACTTCTATCTGTTAAATACTGTGATTTTTTTTTTTTTTTGTATTACATACTGTGGGCAACTTCTAGCATTAACCATTCTCCTGGTGTTTTTTGATAATTTCCTCTAGTATTGGGTTCCTCTCAGCATTGAAGATGTATATAATGTTGATGTCCTTAAAGCAGTCTTTTATGTTGTTCCTAATTATGTTCTGCTGTTCAGTTTTTAGTTCAGTTAACAAGAAGTAATTAACTGCAACAATACAGGAATAGTTTTCTAGCACTTTATTGGCTTAAAACCACTGAAGAGAAAGGTTGTCAAAAACCTGCAAGTTATATTTGTGTTATACTGATTGTATGAGTGTCTGGGTTCTTTCAAAACCTGGTAGTGTTGGGTAATGTTTTGCTGACTGTGGGGACATGGCTAAATAAAATCAGTGTTGCTAGTGTGCAAAACGAACAAAAGTCCACCCCAAAAAACCCACCCTGAAACAAAAATCCCCAACTTATGTTGATAATTAGCTGTATTCTAACAGTTTCATGATAGTAGAAAAGAGAAAGCTCCTGACTCTACAGATCATGACCTAAGTCTCTATGCAGTGTTTGCCGGAGGGATCACATTCACCTTCAGATGGAGTAATCTCACATCATGTATGTTGCAGTATTATGTGTATACACAGGTCAGCAGTTGCAGTGGTAGTCTTCTCTCAAGATAATGGCTATATGCAGTAGTTTCATTATGTCAGCTCATTTTCAGTGACCTAATTCTTCACTGTAGAAGAAAAAAGAAAAAATAGGGGGGTATTCCTAAAAAGCCCAACTGAATCATGGACAAAAACTCTGGATAGTGACCCTCTCTGTTGGAACATTCCCTTTGAAGTACAGCTTGGATAAACTTCACTGATGTTGCATTTCAGAGTGCAGCTGTGCTGCTCCCTGAAAATTGAGATCCTTAGGATGACTTGAGTATTCACTCAGTAATAAATTTTGCAAATTTATGGAGTCTGGCAAACTGAAGAAAGCTGAAACATTAAGTAACCCACTCATTTTTGCAACTCCAGTTGGTAACATCTTCTGCTGAAAATAAAGTTTAAAATCCCTTTCAGTGGAACAGTCAGGTTTGTAAATACCTGTGTATGGGTGTTAAGAAGTGTTAAATGTTTCCCACAAACTCACTGGTATTTAAATAATTCTTCAGCTGTTGTTACTGCTAGTGAATCTGTTGTACAGAGTAGAGTGTGACAATGAAAAGTCTTAGTGATGTACTGCATGTATTGTCTGTTTTACAGGAAGCCCAGAATCTGATGGCTCTCACAAATGTGGATACCCCCCTGAAAGGAGGACTTAACACTCCCTTGCATGAAAGTGATTTTTCAGGGGTAACACCACAGAAACAGGTTATCCAGACTCCAAATACTGTGCTTTCCACACCCTTCAGGTAAAGCAGACTCCTTTTCTAATGGGCGCTGGGATGGGCACGTATCTGTTGGAGATGGGTGAGCAGAGTGGATTTCAATGTGTGAAATAATAGGTCATGATCAGTGCTTTGAAACAAGTTTTAACACACTTTTTTATTTCAGGCCCTTGTTGTACACCTTTCTCCTTCTCTGTGTCTTTTGCAAGCTCTGCCACATCATTGGCTGTATTTGTACAGTGTATAGCTCACTGGAGTTTTTGTCCAAAAATGAGGCCTTCTCTGCTTTGTAGCTATATAAATTACACTGGAGTAATACAGGGGTATAAATAGTAAGATACAGTGTCAGTCTGTATGTGGATCTTAACCTTTCCAAAGTATTACCTCTGAGTCAAAAGTGTAGGAGGTCCCTTAGCCAAACCCACACTGAATTTTTTTAAAGCTGGATTAAATATTTTATAAGCTGTATATATGCAAAATAAAATATTTCTTATATTGCCAACCTAAATAGCATGGAATTGGTGGTTAAACTATTGCAGTGGGTCCTGAATAAGTATATATCCAACAAATGCCAAGTATGGTTCAACTACTACCAAATACTACACTTGGTACATTTTGTCTGTCAATTTTTTTCCACTTAAGTTTTAATTTTACTTGTATCATGCTAGTAGGAAAAGTGGAGAAAGGAATAAAAAAGCCTTTATGGCAGCTTTTCAAAAGAAGCTTTATTTTGGTGTTTTAAAGCTATGTGCAAAAGCCCTGCTCTTTTTAATTGGATCTACATAAATACCTTTCTGGAGATCTATTAACATTAGTTCAGTGCAGAATGAATGTAGAGTTTGGCCTGGAGTGGTCTGGCTGCTATTTGGGTGATTTTATATTAAAAAATGTAAAAACATTCTATTTTTGTTTGGGTGTTGGGGTGTTTTGTTTGTGGTGGGTTTTTTAGCTTCTGAAGTTCAGATTTGCACATGTAAATGTGGTACCTATGTATCAACTTAGCTTGCTTGCAGAAATGCTTTATCAGCGTGAATATCCAAGACTGAGCAGAAAGAACAAAATAAATTCGTAAAGTGGTAAAAAAATAGATAAAGGGAAGCCATAACTTTTTAAGAAGGCAGAGTAGTGAAGCAGAGTCATTTGCAATATTTAATCTAAATACACCCTTTCCTCCTCTGGTCGTATGAAATTTGTAATGTTTTGATGCAAGGTTTTTATGGAAGTTGTTGCCTTGCATTAGGTGTTTTGTTTTGGTTGTTGTGGGTTTGGTTGGTTTTTTTTTTCCACATCCTAGTTATAAGATTTTTCTTAAAAGCTGTGAGGTTATAGGGTTTTAAACACTATATGGAACTGAGACAACTAGAAGAAATAACCCACTTACTTGGAAATTGTTTCTTCTGGGAAGTCAGTGTAAAACTTTTCTGCTAGTATAATCAACAAAATAAATATATCATAGAATCATAGAATGCTTTTGGTTGGAAGAGACCTTGAGGATCATCTAATTAAAGCCCTTCTGCCATGGGCAGGGACACCTTCCACTAGACCAGGTTGTTCCAAGCCCCATCCAGCCTGTCCTTAAACATTTCCAGGGATGGGGCACCCACAGCTTCTCAGGGCAACTTGGGCCACTGTCACACCGCCTGGCAGTAAATCTCAGTATATTCTACGAAACATTAATTTTGCTGGGTTTTTGTGGGTGTCATCCTGCAAATGCTATTGCTTCTATTTGTTATCCTAAATGAGAGTTCATTAAAACATCTGTGAACAATGTCAAGCAAGAGGATGGTATCACTTGCCTCTCAAACACACACCCAGTAAATAAGGTGCTGTTGTATCATTTAGAAGAGGACCAGTAGTGCATGTCAGGCCAGTTGTGTTTGTCCACCATTATGGTATCTTCCTTGCACTACAGAATTACAATATCTAGTGGTGGAAATTATGTATTAAATCGTCTGGTCCAGCTGTCTCTGCCAGCATGATTCTCTACAGTACACATACTTATCATTACTGTCTGAAAATAATCACGTAAGCACAGGTGAGTACCACAGTGTAGGCTTTTTTCTAAAAGTTTTGCCCATCCTGAACTTACTTTGTTTGAGACAGTTAACAGTATCTTATCAGTTCATTGTTACTGCCATAATCACCACTATGTGAAACCTCATTATAAGCTGGCAACAGAAAACTTTTTACTATATCCAAGACCATATCTGCAAGATTTTCATATAGTAGGTTACTGGGATAGAGAACAAAATTTCTTCCCAGTCTAGAAGAAAAGCAGCTGAGCCGCACAGAATCTAAGGCTTAATCTAACTTGCCTAACCTTAGATTCCTAA
Organism: Pezoporus occidentalis; assembly: GCF_034315485.1. Lineage (NCBI taxonomy): Eukaryota > Metazoa > Chordata > Aves > Psittaciformes > Psittacidae > Pezoporus > Pezoporus occidentalis. The sequence goes on along the minus strand of NW_026915910.1, from coordinate 3,850,348 downwards.
AAGTAATTATTGTAATGTAATTACTCCTGAATAATCAGTGAAAGCAGAAAGACATCTTCAGAGTGATTAATGGAATTCTAAGTTGGGACAGCTGCTAGGCCAGATGAATTCAGAGTGAACGACTTGCCACAGGTGGTAAGGAAATCAGAGCTTGCAATCAAATCCTCGTTACTGTATCCCAAAATAGTGCCTGGTGACTGGATAATTTCTTCTTTCAAACGTAGCAGTGGGAGGTTGTGTTGATGTAGTTTCTGAAATGTCTCTTCACATAATGATGTGTCTAGATTTCAGACTGGCAGGTCCTTGGTCACACCTTGACAGGTTTAAACAATTTATTTTTTGGATTCTTCTAATTGCATGTTATAGTTTTACCTCCTCCCAAGAAAAAAATCTAGATTGAATTTGTTAATGGTATTTACGTAACTTTATCTAGCATTCAGACTTTGGTAAGTAGAGCTTTTAAGGGAAAAAATAATTATCTGCCTCTGCATTTCCTCTAGGACACCTCATGGACAAGAAGGCTTAACTCCTCGTGGAGGACTAACTCCTAAACCTGTGCTTGGTACAACTCCTGGTAGAACTCCACTACGTGATAAATTGAACATCAACCCAGAAGAGGGAATGGCAGATTACAGTGACCCATCTTATGCAAAACAAATGGTAAGAAACACTTAAGAAGGGAAAAAGCAAGTGTTATTTCTACCACTTGTCTGCAGGTCTGTACTCATCACCTGATAAAATCAAATCTTTATTTGAAAGAACAGAAATCTTGCCACTTAGAATGGATTTCAGTGTGCTCAGTGAAAGCACGCTCAAGCTGTTTGTCAAGGAAGACATGCTTAAGTTTCAGTCCTACTTGTATCTTTGAAGCTGAGCAGGAAATATATCAAGCAAAGATTCATTTTTCTTGCTGTTCCACACAGCCCTCAAATCCCTCATCATCTTGGCTTCCCAGTTTACCTACAGGACCTTTTCATCAGTCTGTCGTGTTGACAGCATTGAGCTAAAGGAGTTTAATTTTTGCCATTAGGAGCACTTGGTTTTGAGATGTCCAGTAATCCGAGTCCCATCCAGATTCTTTCATCGCCTTTTCAACAGATGTTTCTATTCTTGGAGAGTGAGCCAGATGTACCCTGCCAATTAGCCATGGTATAAAACGGCATATACCTAATAGGTAGCACCTTGGGAACTCCTTTTATGTGGCTGATTCTGCAGCCTTAACTGTGGCTTGGATATCTCCCACCAGAGCTATTGACATTTTTCTTTTTGGGCTAGCTAAGGATATCCACTTCAAGTGTTTGGCACGTTCTGCTCATGAAAACAGCTCTTCAAGTTCAGAATTTCAGATTTCCTCCTAGCTTGCAGGGCAAGGATTATTTATTGTCTATTTACTTACTTTGGTTCTGTCTTAGCCTTTTTATAGTAAAAAGGCTTTTTGCTGCTAGAAGGAATACTGGGGCTTCAGTTTCCTGATGGACTCCACTGGTTCCCAGATCTGGTATTGTGACAGAGGACGAAAATGAGGCAAACATTCCTCAGATTTGTGAGCAACTTCAAGGAAGAAAGTTCCCGTTAGGCTTGCAGATAACCTCTGTGTCCATCATCACATTTCCACATATTTTCAGTTTCTTGGAAAGTGTTTATGTGAGTTTCTGCTGTTGTACTGAAGCTACTGTGAGGCAAAGGTGCTGTGCTGTTGTTTTACTTGAGTGTATTTCAGCCTGTTTGAAGATTTCATTAGCTGTCTTTAAGAAATCTGCCTAATGTTTTTTTTTTAGTATCAAAGAGTTTCTGTGATGAAAAGTGCATGAACTCTGGTATGGTGGTCTGTAGCTAGGCTGGATTAGTAACATGCCTCTTGTCAGACTTCAGAAGATCTTGTTTCTGTTGACTTTGTAGCAATCAAAGATAGCTGGATTATATCAGCTGTGTATTGTTCATGTCTATTAATGCAGATGAATGGAATGTTATTGAATTGCACCTTAATTCATGAATCCAGAAGCATTATATCTTACTGTTTATTTCAACAGGAGAGAGAGTCTCGTGAACACCTGCGCCTTGGACTCATGGCCCTTCCTGCCCCAAAGAATGACTTTGAGATTGTTTTACCTGAAAATGCAGAAAAAGAACTTGAGGAACATGAAATAGATGAAACCTTTGTAGAAGACACTGCTGATATAGATGCCCGCAAGCAGGTGAGTGTATGTGAGGCAGATAGTGCCTTTGGTTTATAATAAAATATTTCTTGTATTGTTCCCATAGTTTCATACCTGTTCAGTGGCAGTGGTACAGCTTCTACAAAGTAAAATGTACCTGTTTTCTCTGCTGACTTCAGTGTACACACACACATAGGCTAAATCAGTTTTCTCTCGGAATTGTTTTCTTAATTTGTTAATGTTATGTATCACATTTCGTTTGTCATTTTCTACGATGAAGTCATGAGTGTTTATGCCCCAAGTCCTGCATTTCTCCCCCAAAAGATAAAAATATAATTAAAAGCATTTCTCTGCAGAGGCACACTCTTCACTGTAAGCACATGGGAATTGTACTGTTGTACCTTTTTTCTTTTTCAGTTTCATATTCTCTCAAGTTAAAAGTTACTGGTTATGAAATGTAAGATAGGTAACATACAAATTCAGCAGGCTGGTAGCACACAGATACAGATCTTCCAGGCAGTGAATTGGTTCCTTTTGTATGACTTGCACCAAAGGATTACCAGGCAGCTGAGCCGTGAATGGGTCCCTTTTTTATTTTCAGAATCAAGGAAGGCTTGATAAAGTGATGCCTTAAATTCTGCAGGTTAAATAACTGCACTGGCATGTAATTAGAGACACCTTAAATTTTTATGTTTGTAAGAACAGTGTCTTTTCCATTTATTGCTTATCCTGATTTTTATGATACAAATCTAATTTTGTTATATATCTTCAAATAAATGGCAATTTTTAGTTCAGAGGGTTTTTTGCCAATCAATGCACTTGGCAAGTTAACAAAATACTAAAAAAAAAAAAATCCTATGCCTTGATATCTGCTAAGCATTTCCCAGAGTTGAGTTTCTAGCTTGTCCCGATTGGGGAAGATCACATTATGTGCATATATATGCATGTCTTATGCATACATCCCTTAATAAAAAGTTTGAATAAATATGGATAATTTACGCACGTAGAATAGAGAAAACAATTTGAGTTGTAATATCATGCAAGAGAATGAAGGTTTGACATGTCTAGAATTAGAGCATGGAGGATATTGGTTATTTTTCCTGAAGTTTTAGGTGGCACTGCCTTTTCATGTTAATTATTGACTGAAAATTGAATATAAGGAGAAATCTTATGTTTTTACACTTTCACGTGTATTGCTTTAATGAGTAGTTACTCCAAGTCATCGAAGAGAACAAACACAATCCTGGCTGCAAATTTAAGTGTCTGTCTTTTCCTGGTGGATTTTGTGTCTGGAGAGTTCAAGCAGCTGTCAAACCTGATGGTAGAGAAATCTGTGAAGAATGAAGTCTGCTGGGCTTGAGGATGAAGGAGAATGTGATGGCCGGAAATTACATTTTAGGATATCTCTCCTCTTAGTCTGCTACACTCTTCCTGTTTAGAGGCACTAAATTATGATGTCATCACATTATTTAGCTCTGGCTTTTTAACATGAAGTCTTTAAGGAATCTTTGCTGTGGTAATTAATTAGTTTTTATATCATGTATATTTCTAGGAAGCATCTGATTGTACTCCAGTAGCTGGATTAACATTTAGCTTGTTTGTCTAGGCTCTCCGAGAGGCAGAACGTGTGAAAGAACTGAAAAGAATGCACAAAGCTGTTCAGAAGAATCTACCGCGACCTTCTGAAGTAAGTGGAAACAAAATATACTTTTAAGGAGAAAAAAATACAGAGGTTTTAACCATTATAGGAGGAAATACAGTCTAAGTAGATCATGAGAAAATGAAATCTCTATTTGATTATGCTGATTTCAGCATTATGGGAAACTTTTGCAGCAAAATTGTCTGAGGTATTTCATATTCACAAATGAAACCACAGTTGAGTGTTTGGGTTGCTGTATGTGTGTCACACTGCAAGGGATTTTGGCACCTCTTCTGCATGGATTAGCTCATATATAAAACTCGTATTCAGGTGGAGGTGTATAAATTTAATGTGATCTTTGGTGTATATGATATTTATGAACTTTTTTAATTCCTGGACAGGTTAATGAAACAATACTGAGACCCTTAAATGTGGAACCACCTCTAACAGACTTGCAGAAAAGTGAAGAGCTAATAAAGAAAGAGATGATTACTATGCTTCATTTTGATCTTTTACACCACCCATTTGGAGAACAGCCTAGTGGTAAGAAGGGAAAAGGCCCGGGATTTGGAAGCAACAATGCAGAACATATGGCTTACTTGGAACAAAATCCTTATGAGAAGTTCTCCAAAGAGGACCTCAAGAAGGTGAGAATTGTATGGCCTAATTACCAGTGACGTAATCTCTCCTTATGCCATGGTCATGTAATCTTGCAAATAAAGGTGAGCCTGCACAGAATTTAAATTGGAGATCTCCAGAGTATTGTATGAAGAGCTGTAAGGATAATTTAAGTGCACATTTTCTTTTCTGTGATCTTCTGTTAGTCTAGGCACTTAACAGAGTGATGAGGATGCTGTATTTGTCCAGAGACATTGTCTTTTTAATACAAATTTGGATGTGTTGTGTGATTGCTTGTCATTTTAAGTAAGGGTAGGAGCTGTAATGGCCCAATAGTTATCCAATTTAATTTACTATTCCTGGAAATTACTAAAACCATTATTAATGATTACTAAATCATTGAGGCTTTAACTAAGTGTGATGCCCACCTTCTGCTGCCTGTGTAGTTTGTTAATCCAGAATTCCTAAGTGTTTTTTTGTCAGTGCAAACTAAATATGGCAGTGATGGCCAGTTTATAACTTGAAGCAGCAAAACCAGTTGTTTAATTGTGCTTGTCAAGCTTGATCCAACAGATCTTTGCTAGTGCAGAGCCTGCTGGGCTACGCCAACTGATCTTAGAGCATACCTGGTTAAAAAGCGGGTGAATAGGGGGAATAGGTTTTTGCTGAATGAAATGAGTAGGCTGTCTGGGCACTCAGTCTGTTTAGCATTGTAATGCTGAGTTAAATAGCAGTCCTGCACCAAGGGTTCTGGTTTGGGTTGTTCATTTATATTTAAGCAGCTACAGATGTTGCCTTTTGTTGCCAAGTGACAGATGGACAGTTCAGACGCACAGTGCTGTGCTTAGTTCTTTCAAAGAGTTTCACCTGTGAAGTTGTGCCAGTAACCTTTGACCATATGCTTACAAGAATAAAAGTGAAAAGGACAAAATCGTATGCCACCAAGTCATCTATTTCATGCAGACTCCTGCTATCCAAGACTTGGATTCTGACAATAGCTGTGGTACCTTTACACCTAAATCCCATAGTACTGTAAAGATATACAAGCAGATTTTAAGTCTGACCATATCAGACCAAGGAATCAAGAGCCTAAAATGAGAAACACTGAACAGTATGTAGTTTCAGTTTGCTGTTAAATGGAAAATTATACTTGAAGATTTCTGAGCAGGAGAATTTAAAGATTGGAAAATACGGTTAGATCATGAATTTCACTGTCCTGCCAGTGTCAAATTGTTCCCTTAGGAACATTCTCTGAGTGTTTGCTTGTTTTGAAGTGCAATGAGAGTTGGGTTTTCTGTCACTTCCCTTGAAGACTATTACACAGTCCAGTAGTTTTTGTGTGGAAACTTTCTTCAGAATCTCTGCCTGATGGGCAGAAGTTTTTTGCATCCTTGCTCCTGCTTGCTCTCTAACTTTCAGCATATTTCCTCTTTGTCTAAAATCAAATTCAAACCAGAAAGTTTTCCTGTCTTTGAGCTCTCATCTGAGGCTTGCTTATTTTGCTTTACTTCTTCATTTGTTTTTAGAACATCTTCCCACTAAAATCCTTTAATAAAGTGTTCCTTTCTTTTCTGATATGTAGTGCTTGTTTCGAAAGGATTAGCAGTGTTGCTGAGCATGGTGTACTGAGCTGTTAGAGCTATAGAACAGTTGTGGTGCCACAATTAAATAGCCTTAAGTAGTTCTCGCAGTGTACAAATAGAAGCTGATTGAAAGTGAACCTTTCCAAGGTTCAGCTCTGTCAAGTGTGGTTAGAGAGCTCCTATTTTATTTGTCTCCACCATCAGGGACAACTGATTTATTTTCCTTTCTTCCGTATCTCTGGAATCATCCTATCTGGTGATACCTGAATTGCTTGATATGAAAATTTGTGATGCACATGTAAATGCTGTTGAGAGAGAGGACTTGCATTTATAATCAATGAAGTCCAGACTGGTGAAGATAGTTTAGGTTTTTAGTTACAAATAAAATGCAAAGGACCTGGGTGTCTCTGTAGTTTCATGGGCCAGGCTCTTTCTCAGAAATCTTAAAGGTTATGAGAACAACGTGAATCTTTTTATTTGACTGTAAGTTAATTTTGTAAACTAAACTGGAAACTGCAGAATGCTCATCTCACTAGTAGTTCTTCAGACACATAATCTGTGTTAAAGTCAGATATTTCTTGCAATGGAGCTTATGCAGCTCCATTATTTTTGAAGTTGATTTTCCAGGTTCTGTGGAAAAGGGCAAGGAAAAGGAAATGAGAAGTAATTTTTTGTTTCGTAGAACAGCTGCTTCTGTCTGTAGAGTTCTCCCTCCCCTAAAGATCTTTGCTTTTATCTCTTGTCTTCTGCCACAGGATGAAGGATCTAGCTGTGACACAGGGTTCATTAGCTACAGCAGTGTGATGTCAAGTTTGGCCAAATTATATAAAATGAGGGATAGTTGTGCTGTGAATAGCCTTCTAGCCTGGGTTTCATTTATAATCCACAGCATCTGTGTTAGATTTCATAGTTAGCTTAACCTGATGGTGAGCTTTTAGTATGAAAAAAGAAACTACCCCCATGAATTGCACACTGAAGAGGAATTTTCCTGTATCTTTTGTATTGTAACTGGTTTATTTCTCGTAATTTCCAACAGGCACAGGATCTACTGGCACAAGAGATGGAAGTGGTAAAGCAAGGAATGGGGCACGGAGAGCTCTCAAGTGAAGCTTATAACCAGGTGTGGGAAGAATGTTACAGTCAAGTGTTATACCTGCCTGGACAGAGCCGCTACACAAGAGCTAACTTGGCCAGCAAAAAAGACAGGATAGAGTCTCTTGAAAAGAGGCTTGAGGTCAGTGTCACTTTTGTTTTGCTTTTTGCACACCCCCCCTTTTTTTTTTTCTAAGTTTCTCCCCATGTGTTTTCTTTTTTTCTACGTAAGAGTTACAGAATTCTCTATTAATCATTCGGGTCCTTTGTTGAGGAATTTTCTGAGGGAGTTCATAGATGCCCTTGAGGTGTTCAAATCGCATTTTCTCACCCTCCTCCTTTTCTTAAAATACCCCCAGAGTATTCCCACACAGTTTCTCTTTGCACTATTAGCTGTAACACAGCTCGTCTCACCCACTTGATTCTCAACTGGAAAGCAGGTCAGGTTCTGCTCTCTCATAATTCCATGTGGATTTTTTGCTGTTTTCTTAATCTGCTATTAGCGGAACAAACACCTGATCTGTCTAGTTTCATGCTTTGTCCCTGTTAGTGACCAGTCTGAGATACTTCAGAGAAAGATGCTTAAACCCAACATCTCTGTGGCCAGACTCCTTTTAACTTCTCTTTCAGACTTCAGATTTGGTTTCTGATTGACTCTTCTGTATAGGTCCAGATAGTTCTGAATTCTCACCAGACTGGCATCCTCTGCTGATTCCAGTGATTCCCTCCAACAACAGTTGTACAGTGGATGTTTGTCATCCAATTTCAGTTAATCAGGAAATAATAACAGGCTTCCTTTTGAATGCATCTTAAACTCAAATTTTGAGTTTGCTGTTGTATGTTTTTGTAACTAATTTATTCTGCAAGTACTAAATGCCAGACTTCAGGTAGCAACATCTTGCCAGTGTGTCGCCTTACAGTCTGAGTCCTCTGTGCAGGGCACTGGTACTAAGGGACCAAGAACTGACCATCCTCCTCTGTTGAGTTACGGAGTAGTGTTCTCCAGTGTCAACATACTTGCATCAGTTTATTCAAAATGCAACTGTCACAGATCTTAACAAGCTGTTAAGATTTGGTGCCCTGGGATTGAGGGAGTTGGATGTGGAGAGGAAATAATTTGAAGTATGGGGGACTTAAGTAGAAGGTGAAAGTTCAAACACTTTGATACTGAATTCCTTTGCCCTGTGTGCCCTCTCTAGAGTTCCACCCAAACACTTCACCCAAAGCACACAAATATAGTGCTTTCATGATAAGAAGTAAGGTGGTTTTGAATGGTTTCTTACCACAGAATGCGTTTGTTCAGACTTGCAGGAATTCATATTAACTACTTTCCAAAATACCTTTTTAGCCCCAAAGCTTCCCAAAATTATGCAGCATCAGATTGTTATATATATAAAATATAAACATATTATTATTTCCATGGTGAAAGGAAACTTAAAAAGTTACTCTGTATTTGACATCAACATAGCTACTGTTGCTAGAAGAAAAAGTCTGCTCAAACAGCTACTACCACAGAAATGAGAGGCCAGAAACACTGAATTTTCACTTGATTCATGCACGTGAAATAAAGCGTGAATGTGTGTTTTGTAAAGTTTATCTGTCAAGAATGTCGTCCTGGTACAAACTCGACCATTGTTAGTCACCCCTTCGGTCCAGGAGGCGCTCGCCGACAGGTAGCTCGGTAGCCGGAGGGTGTTGATGCCGGTGCGCTTGTGTTGCTTCTGTTCCCCAGCAGAGAGCACCATTGCCCTGCCCAACGCTGCCCCTGCTTGAACGCTCTGCTCTGCTCAACTTTCGTCTCACCAAAACAGTGTGTGAGCGCAGCAGCAGCCAGCCTGCGCGGCAGCAGGGGCTGTGCTGGCGTCAGGCCAGCGATCGGAGGGCTGTACCTCATTTGTGTACAAATGCTTTTTGAAATTTAAATACCTCACGCCCAAAACTGCTTTAGAAGTGCATTATTAAAGTTGCAAAGTCAAATAGTCAAAGTCAGGAGATGCACAAACAGCCTTAATTTGCCTATGCACGTGCATTATGAGACAAACTTTAATTTCATTATTACAGCCTAGTTTTTCCACAGAGTCATTTACTGCACAGGGTGGATGGTATTTGCTTAGTGAGTAGCTATTGAATATTTTGTTTTCTCTTTATTGTTCAGTGTGTGGCCCTGTGCTTTTACGCTGCACACTATTTCTTGCAGTGGTTACTTCTGTGTGGGCTTTCTTGTGCTATTGGTTTTGGTTCATCTCCTCCCAATATTTGAATGAGTAGTTGGTAGTAGTGTGTTTATTAAGGATGTTGAAGAGAAGAAAGTTCAAGTCATCCATTCATCTGACTCCTGTTCTGTTTGTTCGTGCTGTAAGTGCTCGCTCTGCTCTGTAGTCAGAAGGCAGTTACTCAGGAAGCAAAATACAAATCCAAGGTCTTGCTGAGAAAAAAATATTGTTTCATTTGCTACCAGTGTTGCATGGGACTCCATGGGAAACAGTTAAAAAAATCCAGCTAGCTGTGCCTATGTTCAATTGCTGCAGTCAGGTGACTCCATGTGTCACTAATGCAGCTACATCTCCTCAGATTAGCTGAGAGCTTGGCGTGCCTCTAGACCAGGCTAATTATGTGTTGCATGTACTGTAAAGTGAGAGAAAAGCTTGTGTATGTGTTCAAAATACCACATACCTTAATTCAGTCAGGCACCCAGGGCCAGCAGAGCTGTCTGCGCCCTGCAGCTGCAGGTGCACTGCCTTTCACAACTCACTGTTGAGTGCAGGTGGACTCTGCGAAGCTAAATTTGAGCTGAAAATCTCTCCCAAGTGTGCGCAAAATGGAGTTTAGTGCAGCTCTGTTGCTTGACCTATTTAGAAGGCCCTTCCTAAAAGCAAGATACACGGTTTTGTAAGTATAGGTCACCAGCTGGATCATTTTTTAAATAAAAAGCATAGCAGTTTAATGAACAAATGAATATACAATGAGACAAGCACAGCAATTGTTTTTTTTCCTAACCCATTCTCAGCAATGGTAAAACCCACCTTTGTTTTAATGCTTTTCCAAAGAAAATTGAAAGCACTATCAGTTGAAATAGATATTTTAATGGGAAGTATCAAACAACCTTAATGAAAACCAGGAATATTAGCTCAGCTTTCAATACCCCAAGATACTTGCTTGTACTCTTTAACTTCCTTTGAGAGAAGAGTAGAAACTATAAAACAGAGTTTGCCAGCAACAGGAACTGATGTTGGTCAGCTTTTGGGGCTGCTTTTTCCCTTTCATATTGTACTAAGATCATTAGGAAAAAAAACATGACAGTTTAGTGACATTTGCTGGAGACAGCTGCACATTGGGTAGTCACTGTCTAATACTTCCATATGGGACTGCTTGCACCCTGCAGATCCTGTGCTAAAAAGCCAGCTATTTCTACTGCTGTCTTCATTGCTCAGAGATTTCTGTGTGGATTGATGGCGTGGACAAACAGTCATTTTTTCTCTAATTGGCTTGTTTTCACTGCCTGAGTGATTTAGTGATGGCAGCCTTGTATATGTTGACATGACATTTATCTTTTCTGAGATTGATAGTCATATCACAAACAGATTTGTGCTGTTACTGATGAACTTGAGGAGGCAAAGTGGAACAGTTGTGGAGAGCTTCTGTTTGGCTAGATATCCTATCCAGGATTCAGTGGCAGTAATGTACAACTCGGCAATAGTTTTAATACTGGAATGTACTCCTCTGTATTAGTAATAGTTTTCACTACTCCTTTATTTGGAGAGTTTTGGACTCTGAATATGTTACTTAACGTGGCTTAAGAGTGTTACCAAATTAGTACGCGAACTTTTTTGCATTACAGATGGGGAGTTTCAGGTCCATCCGAGTGAATCCCTGTGACCTCACTATGTGTCAGTGGTGCAGCATAGATTTGTTTGAATCCTGGTGGAATTTTCTGATCTGCCCAGTAGGTTCTAAAAGTCTAGTATACTTGTTCAAGGCTAGGCTACGCTACAGAGCTAGTAATTTCAGAAGTGGGAGTTTTCTGATGCTCAAAGTAATTTGCAATACCTGTACTCCCCTCTCTTCCAAGCAATATATTTATAAAGAAAAACATTCCTACCTAAGTTGTACATTAAACTAGGACCCTTATCAGATGAAATGAGGCAGTAGAGGTATCTATTTAACAAGGTAGTTACTTCCATTTCTAGTTCATAATGTAGAAACTTCCTTCCAGCATTACTTTTCCTTTGAAGATGGTTCATAAACTTGGCTTGCAGCATAAAAATATTTTTATTAAAACTGTGATAGTTAACATCGTCATCTCAGTTGCTTCCTGAATTATAAACACTATTGAAAGTCTACAGGGGAAGAAGCTTTAGTTACGCTGTGTACACAGAGCATAGTAAATCATCTTCTCTTTGCAGTATCCAAGATATACCAAGATGGTAATCTACCTGGCCGAAGTGTGCATTTTTGCTTTTAGTTGTAGCCCAAGTCCTCTGAATTAATTTACAATGAAAACCAGTTGCTTAGCTAGAGTTTTAGGGATTACCTAGTATACTCTCGCTTACTAGTTTATTGGAGACTGTGTTTTAATTTCTGTTTTAGTTTACATGCTTCTAAAGCTTCAGTTTCTTTTGAGTTTTTGGGTGTGCTGTTACTGAGAAAACACCAGGGGAAACTAAGAGAATGTGTAAGATTAGTAATAGGGATGTTACCCTTTAAAACACAGTGAAATCTCTGAGCAGTCTGCTTTTATGGTCACATGTATTCGTTTGTTGCCTGTGTTGCCCTTGCAGAATATGCTTTTATTTATAAGGTCTGTTGCAAACGTAAGTTGGCACCAGAGGATCACCTATGAGGGATGTTAGTTGTCCTCACTGGCAAGTTGTTCAGAATCTGATAGAGCTGACTGTTTATACAAGATCACTGTTGCAGTGTCTGATCTTTGCTTGATGTACAGTTGATCATCAAAGTAAGTGTATTTAGCAGTTCTGGAGGGTATATACTTCTCCTGGGTAACACAGATATATGGCACATCCCTTAGGAATTTACCAGTGTGTGAAAACACTTTTACTATATACAAGAATGGTTATCATGCGGTTTGTTCTATAGTTATCATGCGGTTTGTTCTATAGCCAGGATGTTTTAACATTTGACGCATTTGAAATTGGCAAACGTGATGCCCATATATAAGAAGGGCTGGAAGGAGGATCTGGGGAACAACAGGGCTCAGTCTGACCAGTGAAAAGGATGTGGGGGTTCAGTCAACAGTCTGCTCAACATGAACCAGCTTGTGCCCAGGTGGCAAAGAAGGGCAGCAGCACCCTGGCCTGTATTGGAAATAGTGTGACCACCAGGACTGGGTGATTGTCCCCTTGTATTTGGCAGTGGTGAGGCTGCATCTCAAATCCTGTGTTTAGTTTTGGGCTGCTCACTGCAGGAATGATACTGAGTTGCTGAAGTGTGTCCAGAGAAGGGCAGCGAAGCTGGTGAAGGTTCTGGAGCACAGGTTATGAGGAGCAGCTGAGGGAATTGGGGTTGTTTAGGCTGGAGAAAAGGAAGCTCAGGAGAGACCTTATCACCCTCTACAGGTATCTGAAAGGAGGTTGTAGTGAGGTGGGGTAGTCAGTTTCTTCTCGCAAGTAACAAGCAGTGAGAGGAAGTGGCCTCATGTTGTGCCAGGGAAAGTTTAGTTTGGGTATTAGGAAATTGTCTTCACTGAAAGGGTTGTCTCATGGTGAAACAGGCTTGCCCTGGAACAAACTGCTACTTATTTTTGTCCGGCTGCCACCTGCCATTCCCGGTAACCTTGTACCCATGCTCTTGTAACTATGTGGTAATCTGGATCAGTTCATTGAATTGGCTGAAAACAAAGTAATTTTAGATTAAGCAGCAGACCCCTTTCCAGAGGAGCTGGATATTGGATCAGCTTAGCTGTAATATACATCACGTCTTTGCTTTCAGAATTTTAGAGTATTTGTGAGATCTACAGTGGAGGTAATGCATAACCTATAATGAGGAAAGTAATAAAAGTTTTTGTATTGCCAAGGATAACTTATGTCTACAATAAGAAAAAAATGACAGGGAAGATAAATGGATTTAGCCAAAAAGCTTGTGTTTTCTTTCTAGCACAGGTGAATATTTGCCTGTTTTTGAGCAAGTCCCATGAGTTCAGATTTGATACACCTTATTTTAGCCTCCTACCTAAACAAAGTTGCAATTGCCTTAGGTTCTCTTCAGTAAAGATGAGGTACCTCCTGAAAGCAGCTTGGCCCATTTTAGAGTTGAATTTCCCTCCGAGTTTTCTTTCCTGTGGTTTTTTTTTTTGTTGTTGTTGTTGTTGTTTTGTTTTTTTATTTAATTATTAGAGAGGCATTTACAGCACCTCAGAGGAGCAAAACAAAACTAAGTCTGAGGAAAATGCTACTAGTTGATTTCATACCAGTTCTCTTATTATTGACTTTGGGACCTTTGAAAGGAAGCAGATAACTGTCAGTAAGAGGGTTCTTCATATTCTTTTTTTTCTGTGATCTTGCCTATGAGTCTGAAATTTGTCTTCAAATTGGATTGTTGTGCTAGCCTTCCAAGTCATCATTTTTGTGGTGCTGGATAACTTTGTATAGAAAAAAAAAGTCTTTTTCTACATGTTCTCCGTCTAGAGTATTCCCAAACATTGGAAATGAGCAATAAAATAGTTCTTTAAAAATAATCTTAGACTGCATAGTAGTTACTTTTTTTTTGTCCATTTTTCATAGTATGGTGGGAGGTTTTTTCCTTCCATGTCTTGATGGAAACCATAGATTCCTCTGTGGTGGTTGGTGAAATCAGGATTTCCTACTTCCAGCCTGTCCTAATATGAGCAGTGTCAGAATGTGTGAATGTCAGGCCCTCATGAGTTGCTGCTAAGTAACTTGCTTCATTTATATCTGTTGTTAGCTGCAGTACCGGTGACTCATCATGCAGGCTTCTCATGGCACTTCTGGTATGTATTGAGAGGGAGGCAGTTTGTTAACTTGTTTATTGCATGACCTTGACAAGACTTGTTAGCCTTTTCTCTGGAAGAGACCAGTACAAGAACTCTGGGCTTGCAGTGATAATTTTTGAAGGTAACTACACTGTGCTTACTGCCATATTATCTCATCAGATACAGTAGTAACCCATGTTGCTTACAGTTAATCAAAGCTGTTAGTCCGAGGTAGCTGTTGCTGTCTGTGATCATACTGTGGGTTTTTTGGTTTGGCTTGTTGGTCGGTTTTGGGTTTGTTTGTAAAGAGTTTTCAGAAAAGCTTAGTAACAATAAATTGTTTGATGTTCTTAAACTGTGCTTTTCTAGACATGTTTCTACTGTGATTGTTATATACGATATCACTGATAATATTGCTAGTCTTAGAAACATTTCTGAAATAAAAATATTCAAAGTGGGATTTAACATCATTGTTGTAGATCAGCAGTGACTGCTAACAATGTGGTAACTTTCTGGATTATTCTAGTTCTAGATAGTTGGATGCTGTGAGCTTCCTGTGGGAGCATTTGCTTTTGATGTACCCTGTGCTGTGTTTACTCAGCAGTCCTACCAGTTCATGTCATGACATTTGAAAGCTAATTGCCATAATTTCTGAAACATAGTTCACATGGAGATTGCTCTTGAGTTTTGTTTTAACTATGAGAATAGCTTTCTGCAGATATCAGTAGGTTGTAATACATAATCTATGTAGCAAAGTGCAATATAGGAATTTAGGTTGAGGCTTCCCTATTAAAATGGGGAAAGGTAGCTTTATATTTCCATGCAAGCTTTGAACATTTGGTCTAGTTTTGATTGCAAAGTTGCAGTTGCGCACCGGCAGTGCCTTAATTTAAGGATCACCTGTGACCAGATCTTTCCATGAGAAAATTTGTTGTCACCTGAAAGTTACATGCTCTGTCCTCTTTTGACTGCTCTGCTAGTAATTAGCACCTTTTCTTAATGATCTTCATACCCCCTTGTGTGTTAAGTAAGCATCTTCAGTGTTGCAGCAGCGCACTGAAGCTGTGTCAAACCATGGAGTGGTTTCAGTTGATGAGTTGAGCTGATGTGAGTGTTGATGTCAGTTTGATAGATTTGAGACCATGCTGTTCTACTCTGGGAATGCAATTTTTTGTTTGATAGTAACCCCAAGCCTCAGTTTCCAGCAGAGTTCAGTATTATTTTTTTACTAACTCAGAGGTAAGAGGCAGGCTCTACAGAGAGTGTTGACTGGTCAACTGTAGACAGATAGAGCAGTGTTTCAAGCCAAAAAAACGGAAAATTCTGTCCAAGAGCATGGAAGTGGAAAAATATTTTTAAGTAGAGCAATTTGTTTAATTTTAGTAGAGCAATTTTTGTTTAAAAACGTGCTATTGTAGAGTGCACACTCAAGCTTATAAAGACAGATTATACACAGAGGATACCCCAGCGTTACAATCATCGTTGTCCTTGGGATGGTTTGAAGTGCTGGTGTAACCTGGTGTTGGGCAGAAGGCTGTCATCTGAGTGTGTATTGTCTCATTCCAGCTACTCTGCCTGACTGAGCCAATATGAGGCAAGTTCACAAACCCTGCTACTTAAATAAAGTTAAACCAGCTCCTGCCAGCAGAATTGAGTATGGGAGGGCCTCTTGTGGGTCTGAGGTAAGGAAGGAAGTTATAGTAACATTTGGAGTAGTCCTGTATAGATTCTGAAAGTAACCTATTCAGCCAGCGTAGTTGAAGCTGGCAGAGGATTTCTCTGGACAAGCTAAGCAGCTTTATAATATGTTGATTCTCCAAGGTCAAGGAGCAAGTTGGTTTACTTTTAACTATGGCCCTGGTAAGAACATGCAGCAGTTTTCTGTCATGCTTTTTATCCATCAGTCATGATTAAGAAAATCAATGAGAAGACAAGAGAGCTTAATGCTGTTTAAGGATTACCAGAAGGTCCGCATTTAATGGACACAAACAGTCAGTAAAGGGAAAACCAATGCTTTTGAATTGAACTGAGGAGGGGGGTCCTCAGTGAAATAAGGAATGTGAAAATTCAGTTTTGAGTGCACTTGAGCCATTCCTTCCTCAGGGCCAGTTATTCTTAAATCTTTCCTGGTGCGTGTTTGTTCTCATAGCAGTCTTCCCTGTTCTTTGTTGTCCTTAGTGAAACCTTCCAAGTAACCAAGAATTCCATGCGAAATTTAAATCCCTCTTCCTTTCTCAGTGGACATAAGAACAGACTAATTTTTCACAATGATCTTGGGGATATTTAAAACATGTTGTTGTGTCTCTTCTTAATTTTCCCTATTTTTTGTAAGGTGGAGGAAAAAAACTCAAACAAAAAAAAAAACAACAAAAGATCTACCCTGTTTTTTCAGTCAGTCTCCCTTTTCTAGGTCCTGTTTTATAAACCTCTGATTATGTCTATTGCTGTGTTCTGTTTTCTCTTGTTTGGATCTCTAGTGTAGTATTGGAAATTGAACACAACTCTACGAGGCCTGAGGGAAGGCTTTTTTGTGGGGATTTGGGATGGGATGAGGCTCTCATGCTTGCCCTAACATCATATATCATCCTACCCCGTGTCTGTACATTCTGTTCTTGTTTTGCTATAGCTGGTACAGAAGTCAGCAGAACCAAAGCTGGCCCAGGAGCAGCACAAAATAAATAACAAAGTGGAGAAATCTGTCAAAAGTCTTTAGTTTTCTGCTAGGTTCAAATGGTTGTCAGATTTTACTGAAATCTGTTTCTTAGCTTTAAGCAAATAATGTAGACTACCGTTTAAACACACCTCTTCATAACTGCTTGGAATTTTTAGCTTGGTATCTGATCCTTAAAATTTTACGAAGCTTGAGCTAAAATTATATGCAGTTGTTGGCATTAATGCAGCAGTCAGCAATTTTGAATAAATAGTATTTGTTACAAAAGCTAAGACCTCTTTTTGACCTTTTCATAGTAGGTCCTAAAATCTTGTAGTTGGGAGGGGGGAGGAAAGGTGGTGAGTGTTCGCATTTCTCTCTATAAGCAGAGAAGGACGAAAGGGCTGTTATTTCTTGTGATAGATACTTGCGAGGCTTTTTTCTCCCCCAGTAACACACCCTCCCACCCCCCCCCACCTCCGCCCCCGCCAGTAGAAAAGCAAGGTCTGAATAGCAGTATAAAACCTACAGAGCTCTAGTAGTTGAATCTATACCCAGATCAACTTAGAAATATCAACTCCAGTTCTTGTCTGAAAATTTCAGGAGTGTTTAAGTAGTCAGGGTCTGATACTATAATATTACAGTTGAACTGGATTTTTTTTTTTCTTGGAGGAAAAAAAGCTTTATTATATCTCGTACATTAAAACAGTACACACTTAGAGTGGGATTGATCCACCTGACCTTAGGTAATGCTGTCTGAGCAAGCCATCTGTCCTCCCATATTCGTCAGTGAAGAGCACTTCAGTAGCATGCTTCTTCTCATTCTGAGGCCCTGGATCAGATGATACATGCTTTAGAGTTGCCAGTTTGTCTTCTGGTTATGGAAAGATCTCGGGCAGCAAGCTCAGATGTTGATGTCTAAAGCTGAGAAAAGTGAATCCCAGCTCAAGTGTGTAAAAGTGTGAGACCATCCCAGAGCATGAGACGGTACTGCCACTGCTACTGGTGATGCTTAGAGAATACAGGTAATTCAAGACTTATAACTGCAGTGCCCTGATCCAGTCTCTTTTCTGTATGGTGGAGATAGTGCTTATAACTGTATTTCATGTACTCAGTATTTAACATTTTATTAGAAAATCTGGTTATTGACAGATCATCCCTCAGGACAACAGAATAGTTGAACTTTTCTAAATGGTCTTTTTTAATCTGTTCTAGGAGACTGACATTCTGATTGCAGTTTCATTTCACACCAAGCATACTTTATGTTGTCTATAATGCTGTGAAGCAACATGGGACAATTGATCTTTGTTACATTAGACCTCTGTTATAAATAAATTTCTGTTTGCCTGTGCATCCATCTGTTCCACGATCTCTAAATGTCAGTGGCTCTCAACACACATTTTTCATCCAAGAAATAGTAATTGGAAAATAGTTAATTTACTGCACAGCTGTATTTGTTGTTGCAGTAATAGCATATTATTTACCACTGGAAACATTCAAAGCTTTCATACTTTTCCATTAGAGAGTATCCTCACAAATCCCTAATCTATTTATTTAATTTTCTCTAGATTTATATAAATATTGAAAAAGAGGCGCCTTTCTGTATGCTTAAAGCACCTTGGGCATAGCTTAAGTCTACATTGCAAACAGAAACTGAAAGGCATAGCAGTCTGGGTCTCTCTCCCCAGGAGCAAACTAGACAGCTCAGAAAGTCAAATTTCTCTTTCACTCACCCATTAACAGTTTGCTCCCTTGACCATTCACTTTGTTTATCTCTGCACCACCTACTAAAACTGTTTCAAGTGAGTGAATAAATTGTTAAGGAGTAGGGCATTTCACAGAAACATACAGCTGTATGATAGAGCATGTGTTATTAAAGTTGGGATGGTTGAAAGGTTGATGAAATGTGTTTTGCAATAGCTTGGAGCATAAGACTGTGATGGCTGTGCTGGTCCTAGTGGCTGAGGTTGGCTGGCTGACTGTAGTTACAGCTGTAAAGAACAGATAGGAAAGTAGTTCCTTCCCAGTGCAGTTTAGTTTAATTGGTAAAAGATGATACCTTGGGTAATTGTAGAGTTCAAAGCAGTGAAACCTTCTTGGTTTTGGTTAATCAGGGTAAGTCCTTTGCATATGAGAACGATCACCAGCAAAGCTTTGATTTTTTTTTTTAAGAAATGAGGCAGGGTAGGTGATTCAGCCTCTGTGGTTCTGAGTTTTATCATAGAATCACAGAATGTCTTTTTACTATATGAAATATGATTTAGATGAATGTTGTTAGAATAGACAGAGGGATTGAAAGATGTAGCTGCTTTTGCAGACTAAGAATATAATTTGGAAAAGGAGGAATGTAATACCTTGATTTAGTTTTACTTTACTAAAGCATAGAACATCTCCTGTGTAAGCGGGATGTGGCATAGCAAGCTGACATGTGACTCGGCTGCTTAGTTAACTCAGCAACTGCAGCAACTCCTGTCTGTAAGGCGATACTCAGATCGTGTGTCATCACCCCTGTTTTGACTGTTCATCCCCCAGAATAATCTATTTACATTGTAAGGCTTTTAATCCAGAAATTTAGGTTGTTGTAAAATCTGCAGTATGATTTGTTAATAGAAATCGAAGAACTCAATCAACTTGATGGAGTTCCACAGATATATTTTTGCTACTTTTTTGGTTTGTTTTGTTTGGCTTTTGAATTCTGGGTAGATAAAACAATTCTTGGGTTCTTTCTGACAGATAAACAGAGGTCACATGACAACTGAAGCGAAGAGGGCTGCCAAGATGGAGAAAAAGCTGAAGATCTTGCTTGGTGGTTATCAGTCTCGGGCAATGGGCCTCATCAAACAGTTGAATGATTTGTGGGACCAAATTGAACAGGCACATCTGGAGCTACGTACATTCGAGGAACTGAAGAAACATGAAGATGCTGCAATCCCTCGGAGACTGGAGGTGGGATTCCTAAATGTAACATGTTAGGTCAAATACAGGCGCTTTGTGGAAAAGATGTTTTTACAAGGCTCTGAGGTTCACAGCCTGAGTTTGTATCAAGTTTTTAATGGTCTTTTAAAATTATACTTTTGGCTATGACCTGACTCCTCTGCTGTTCATTTCAATATCAAAGATTCTCTGATACATATATTAGAAGCTGGGACTAATCTACTAGTGTGTTCTTTAAATTTGTTTTTATTCTGTTTCCTTGTGTGGTTTATTTTATTAATCTTCTGCAATGCAAATCAGCAGAAGTTCCATATCTATCTTAATTTGGCTTGTCTTGTTTTTAATTACTGTCAGAACTTAAGGTAGATCTGAAACTTCCTTAAAAGTCAAGGGACCAAATGCCAACATACTACAGGAGATTCTCCTTTCTTTTCAAATGTTAATTATATTACTCCCTGAAGCTAACATTGTCATTGGACTTGCAGGTGGGTGGACTTCTGGAAAGCCAGTACTGAAATGGAGTTATTGTACTGATTTAAACATGGGTCGCTGTTTCAGAAGCTGAGCGGTTGTTCTGTAGTTATTGTTTTGAGCCATCCTCGGTGTTCAGGCCATTTGCCTGTGGTCCTGTTGCTAACTAACAACGTTTGCATGTGGACCTCCTGATAATGCCACCTGCCTTACTGGCCTCTAACTGGTTGGCATGGCTTTTAAGAAGCAAGATAACTTTCTCTTAAGCAGCCTTAACTTCAGCCAGGAACTAGCAGAAATAGTCTGAGATACATGAAAACAGTGCCTCAGACCCACCGCCCGTAGTTAAGGGTCTCCTGGATATTCTACGCTTTATTCGGCTAACAAGGCAGCCCTCAACCAAGATGCAGTCTTAGGCTTGAGCCAGTGCCAGGCTTGCTTTCCAAGAAACAAGTACTCAACGTAATTTTGAGTCTCAGATCTTCCCAACCACTTGCTAAAAAAAAGATAAAATATATCAATTCCAAAAACTGTTCTTATGAAGACTGCAAATGCTCATAGATGTGTTTGCAAATTCAGAAGTGATTGTTTTAGTGAAAGTTAACAGTAAAAATGTATTAAATAGCTTGATAGCTACTAATAGCACCTGGTATTAGTAAATGGGACTTTACCCAGGGATGATCCTCAGAATACATTT
Organism: Pezoporus occidentalis; assembly: GCF_034315485.1. Taxonomy (NCBI): domain Eukaryota; kingdom Metazoa; phylum Chordata; class Aves; order Psittaciformes; family Psittacidae; genus Pezoporus; species Pezoporus occidentalis. The sequence continues at coordinate 3,829,562 of NW_026915910.1, read as the reverse complement.
ACTGCCTCTCCTGAAACTAAAGTGAAGGGAGATGAAATGAACTGGCAACTGGCAGTTTTAGAAGAAGCAGTAGTTCTTCATGCCTTATGTAGTTAGTGGAAGAAGGCCTGTAGAAGGCCTTGTTGCAGGAAGCAGGGTTGATTAAGAAGGTTACCCAAAAAATGTTTTGAACAAACTCATGGAAGAAGAATCCATGGATAACTGTTAAATTCAATACTTGTGTCAAGTTTCCTATTTGAAATCTCTCCTTTTGAGGCATTTAATATTAACTGTTGTCAAAAACAGGTTAGGATACCTGACATTTGAAATAAAGTAACTGTGATTCTTGATGCTCTCATCAACTTCTCTGTTTTACATTTATATTTAAAATAGGTAATTTTAGTGGTGTCTTACCTCAGTTCTGACCACTTCCTCTGAAGGAACTAAAATACAACCCTTGGTAAAGATCTTCATCTTGTGACCGTTGGAAAAACTGACTGGTTTCTTAATTATGTTTTCCTTGCAGTGTCTGAAGGAAGATGTGCAACGGCAGCAGGAGAGAGAAAAGGAGCTCCAGCAGAGATTTGCTGACTTCATGTTGGATAAAGAGACATTTCAAGCAAAGTATTAAAGCACAGAATTCCATTCATCGCTGATGTAACATTTTTAAGGTGTACAGATACTTCTCCAGCAGCTCTTACTACTGTACTGCAGAAATCAAATGTAGTCTGCTCTTTGCATCTTGTCAAGTTTTGTTCATTTAGTGGACTATTCAAAATGCTCTATGTATGAATGTCTTTGGCCAAAATTAAAAATCGAATTGAAATGGCCAAAATTTTATTAAAAGAAAAAAAAAAAATCACTTTGCTATGATTTTAGTTATGTCTTCATTTGCTAGGGTTATCACATTATTCCTAGTGTTTTACCAGTCTTAAAACTTGTAAGATACATGCCTGCAGAATAATGTCTTTGGAATAAATATGGAATGTTAAAAAATGAGATACAAAATGCCTGTCTTTCAACTAAAATCGAATCTTCCCCTATCCCGGGCCTCTTGTGTTTCTGGTAGATTGTCTTTCTTCCCTTTCTTTGCTGCTGCTTTTTATTTCCCAAGGCTGTAATTTGTAGTAGAAAGGACGTGTGTGGGATAATTGCAGTCCATGTAATAATCTTTTCATGGTGCATGTTCCTTCCATCTGGTTGATGAACCTTTTTCTGCTTTTATACAGTGTGCAGAAGAACTTGGGTAACATCACAGATCTACCTTGGCCCAGACCTTGTGGATGATGGATGTGGGGACTACATCCATACTCTTACACACCACAAGCACTGGAACTCAGCTGCTTGTTGTGTTCAGTTTTTAGCATTGTCCTTTGCTCTGTTCTGGCTCTGATCAGCTCGTGTCTTCAGAGCACCTCCAGGTCACGGTTTGTGAATTAGTGTAGGCCAGGGACACTGGGAATGCTCAATCAGCTGTGAGGATGTGGCCAGCCCCAGTAGCTTAACGGCATGTGTCCGTGCTGTGCCAATTAGCCTGAGAGCATCCTGGGAACATAATTACTTTACTACTGCAGACATGAACATTCACAAGGTTATCACTGTGTGCCTTCATTTAGGGGTTTGTGGAGTAGGTCCTGAACATGTAGTGCTTTTGAGATCCTTGGTAGTATTTTCTGTTGCTCCTTGAGAGCTGGTTACTCATGCTTTGTTGCCCAGAACAGCTGTGGAATGGGTTGGAGCAAAGCTTCCTGATTACAGCTCCTCTCTACACTTCAACAGGTTTTCATTTTCTTGCTGCTTTGACTGTTCTGAAGGGTAAGGATGGGATTGAAAGGGGTGACTGCATTATTTCCTATTCTTTTAAGTACTTTTCTAAATCTCATCCAAAATCTTTCTCCAAGTACTGTCTAGTCAGACTACACTTAAGTTTGATGTTAGTTGAAAATTTTGCCAGCCACTCCCAATGCTGTTCATACAAGCATTTACCAGAGTCAAGCATCTCATTAGAGGTTTGTTTTCATATTTTTATCTTTGTGGAGATGTCTTTCACTTCTTCAAGGATCCATGTTATTTCCAGCTCTTAGACTTTGGGTCCTTTGAGTAGTTGTTTGTGGAACTGCATAGGGAAAAAGGCAAAACTGTTCTTAACAACAAAAAATTCAGCAATTAGATACATCCAGTTGCATGCATCACCAAATTTTGCTTGTAGATACTTGAATTTAAATGAAGACTTTGCTGTCTGCGATTTTACCATGTTACAGAATGTCACTTTGTTTAGGCCTTGTCCTGGGGGACACTGTCAGGTTTGTGGTCCTGTGTCTGTTTATGTGCCATCCATGTTACCAGTGGTAATCAGATTCTTTTAAAAGTGACCTGTCTGATTTCTACTGGTCACTGGCAGCTACAGAGCCAGCCTTAAATATCTTTCCCTTTACTCACCAGGGCATCATTCTTCTGAAGTATTAATGCAATTATAGACTACATTCTTCTAGAAATATTCAGAATTAAATATTTAACTAAACCAGAGCGCATCTGGAAAGAAGTATTAAGCATCGACCTTTTAGTATGGGGTATTTTAGTCTGGGTGGTGATACCCAAAAGGAAAAATCATATAAATGCACATCATGACAGTTCTTGTGGTTATGTGGTAGCTAGAGGTATTAAGAGAAAAGCCTGGTAGGCTTACCAATACCACAACTGCAATTCTTTCTTTTTAGGGCTGCAGCAAAATCTCTTTGAAGTTTCCTGTATTTTTGACAGCTTTGGAGCAAGACAGGTATTCAAACATTCTGCCTTAGCAAATAGTTTTTAATGGAAAATTCAGAAGGACTGATAGATTACAAGAGACTTTTCATTCTTAAAACCCATACAATTAAGCAGTTTTTAGTTGTAGCAGATAAGAATTTTTAACGTGCAAAGCAGCAGATACAAGGTGGTTATATTTGAAAGGTGTCTACAGGAGGTTTATTCAGTGTTTTCTCCAGCTCAGCTTGTTTACAAAATGCTTACACTGTTTTCCCTGTTTGTAATCAGAATTTTGATTGGAAGTTTCTGCCTATCTCAGTAACGAAAGAAAACTAGTGAAAGAAAACAATGTCTCTTGCCTCACCTAAAGCTCAATTGTACTTTGGTTTGACTTTTTGCCTGCCCTTGGCTGCCAACCAATCCTGCTGTGAGCCAGGGACAGACCCTTTTGGTACAGAAAGTGCTTTAAGGCCCTCTGGTACTTCTTGAGCTCAGAAAGAGTGCTGCAGAAGGCTTGATGTCAGGTATAGCTGAGGGTCCTAAATGGGCCCTGCTGTAATCAGGACTGTAATGACCAGAGGACAGAAAATGCAGAGGTGATACTAAGCTATAAAGACTCCCTCTTCCCCATCTTGACTTTATCCTAGTTCTGGTGTCCTCAACATAAAAAGGACATGGAACTGTTGAAAGAGAGCCACAAGGATGATCAGGGGATTGGAGCACCTCCTCTATGAAGACAGACTGAGAAAGTTGGGGCTGTTCAGCCTGGAGAAAAGAAAGCTGCGTGGAGACCTCATAGCAGCCTTCCAGTACCTGAAGGGGGGCTATAGGGATGCTGGGGATGGACTATTGCTTAGGGACTGTAGTGATAGGACAAGGGATAATGGGTTAAAACTTAAACAGGGGAAGTTTAGATTGGATATAAGGAAGAAATTCTTTCCTGTTAGGGTGGTGAGGCACTGGAATGTGTTGCCCAAGGAAGTTGTGAATGCTCCATCCCTGGTGGTGTTCAAGGCCAGGTTGGACAGAGCCTTGAGTGACGTTTATTAGGGTGAAGTGTCCCTGCCCATGGCAGGGGGGTTGGAACTAGATGATCTTAAAGTCCTTTCCAACCCTAACTATTCTGTGATTCTGTGATTCTATCACTAATACTGGAGTCTTGGACCATTAATTTGCAGACACAAAATATTGGCAGAGGTGTGACTATGTCACCACTCCTGCCTCCTTTTCCAGAACTATTTCAGTGCCAGGGCAGTAGCTTGTCACTGTCAGATGCTTGAGATATTTTCTGAGGTTGGTTAGTCCTGGATATCATTCACAGCCTCAGTGCCCACTTGAAGTCTTAGATCTTCTGAAAGCACTCTTAAAACTTCACACTGGATAGTCTGTGCATATGTCTGTTGGATTCAGAGAGATGTGAATGGAGCAACAGAGCCTGGCTAGGACGTCCCCAGATTAAGGAATTCAGGTGTGGTAGCTTAAACAGGAGTGCTTAGGAAATTTGTTCAAATTTGAATGCTGGTAGATACCAATGCTTCCAACAGCAGGTGGTGATGGAGCTTGGGCTTTCTAGATCTCTTTCTTGGACTTAGGCCCAGTTTATGTCCAAAACAATGCTCCCTGAATCTCCTTCTAAAATACTTTGTAAATCTGATGCAGGTGTTTGGTGGACACCAGAGTGACCAGCGCACCTTGATACCAAATCTTTATTTTAAGCTTCTGATTTGGTCTTTGTTTCCAAGAACAATAACAAATATAACCACAAACACTGCAAACTAGTTAACAGTTTACTGCAATGGGTAAACCGTAACCTGACTGAGTGACAGAGGTGGGATGGGGGTTGTGCTGTGTGTGTTAACGATTATTTTGAGAATTATTTAACATTCTCTTTGAGAAACTCCTTCATTTCCATTTATCATGCCAAGATATATCTGCAAGTCTTTAAATAATTTCAGCTGATGATTTTCCTCTCTTCTTGGGACCAGACTCGCCATTTGCATATTGGATCAATCCTGTAGCTGGATCCTGCTTCAAAGTCTGTGGAGCTGTCGTTGCTTCAATTTAGTTGGATACGGGTACCTGAGGAAGCTAATAGTACAGTAGCATTAAATTGTAACAGCTGAGTGTTTCATCCATATGCACAAACAAAAATCAAGTGTGAGCTGGAGGTAAGGGGGAGACTTTTCTAAGGCACAGGAGGCTCCCTGTGAGAAATCCAGCAGAGCTGGAGTCAGCTCTTCAAAAGGTAGCAAATCTCCAGTGAAACATGCACTGTTTTGATGTTGTAATTAGTCACTCCAGCTGGCAATGGCCAAGATACACTCTAGTTCTCTGGCTTCTTTAAGCAGAGACTTAAGCAGTGCCAACAGAAGTAGCATCTTGTCTTTGGCTGTTCCTGCTTGTTCTGCTGTCGCACCCTTGTTTGCTGGTGCAAGCACTGGGGCAGCCACCTTTGGTTTTAGCTATGTTGATCCACACCTTAGTTGTGCAGTTCCCTGTACAGATGAGTTGGGCCAGCTTTCAAGGTAGGAAGTGCAACAGAAGGTGGAAGTGGGGCAGAATTGCCTCTGTTGGAGGCTGTCCCACTTCATTATCTGCTTAAAGTGACTGAAACATGGCCTGCAGTGCTTCAAGGCAAGCAGCTAACATGAGGCAACCACCCACAATTAGGCACTGTAACTGACTCAGCTGGATCTGAGCCCCTGATGATAAACTCTGGGGATTCATTGCTTTTTGCAAACATAGCTTGAACATAGATTTCTAAATAAAATGCATCCAAACCCATGTCTGAACTTTTTGCTTTGGCTGCAAACTAGCTAGCGGTATCTTAAACTAGTGTGTGAACTTTGGCTTGCCTTCGATATCCCAGGACAGTGATGCTGCTGGAGAAGATGACATTATTGTGGTCTGGACTTAATCTGCCTCACATTAATCTTGGGAATCCAGCTTGCAGTTATCTTCCATACTGTGGGTTCAAAGCAGCACCTGTCTTCCAAGCCAGATTTAAAAGTGAAGTATCAAATAGCATTTCCTCTGTTTTCTTAGTTGAGTGAAGTGCATGTTGAAAAATAGCCAGATACACATCTAAAAGCAAAGTGTCCTTATAACTGTTTCCAGACATGTACTTTCTGCCTTTCTAGGACCCCAGCTCGTACCTTTGCTTATGAACAACAGAACACCTGGTTCTGCTGGTCCTGAAGACTTATACTCATGTTAACTCGCATGGGAGTGAGATCGGACCCTGATTCAGAAAAGGACTCAAAAGATGTACTTAAAATGTATGTAAACCAATCCGTCCCTCTATCTCCTCTGAGTACATAAAATTATCCCACTGCTTCAGAAGTTCAACCTGGTCTCTAAGCTCTTTGTTGAATCAGGGTGTTAATAACTGCAGCAAAGGGGAGTAGCAGTGAATAAAAAGGAGCTTCACTTTTTGGTTGCATACAGGCACTGTGAGTCTCTCCTCTCCCCTCCAGCTAGCCTATGGCTCATTAATTTTTTGATGTATTTAAATGAGGTGGCTTTAACCAATTCCTGCTGCCTCAGGCATAACTGTTATCCTCACAGTAGGTGAAAAGGTAAAGAAGTGGGTGCAAGCAGTGTTTTACAGCATCAATTCTGCTGCTGGTATGATTACTCATAGTAGGTTTGATTGTTTGCCAGTTGTTAGGGGGTGTTTTCTGGTTTGGGATTTTTATATATAATTTATTAAGAGATACCTTAGTGTCAGGGTTAGAAAAATCTTGCTTTCAAGTTAAAGTCAAAGGTTTTTCACATATCAGGTTAGACAGGGTCTGCCTCATTAGATCACCTTCTGGTTTCCAAGTTACAACCGTGGTTCTGATGTATTTGGATTCCTCAAAGATTCCTCAGAGGAAATGAAAGTACCTCTTTTAAGATCATTTATGTACATTGAAAGCATTTACGAATTGTGACGCGAGGAAACACAGACTATTTTATTACTTATTCAGGTCATACATCAGATCTTTTGCCAAGTACATGCTACTGGTAAATGCCTCATAGGATCAGACAAACGTGTGTGTTAGGTTCCCCTCTTCTCCTCCCACTTCTCTTTCCCAGAAGAGAAACGTGGAGTCTATTTTGTATACTTGTCATGCCAGTAGCATTTTAAAGTGGGTTATGCAGCTTAGGTGAGACTGTGGCCCCAGTGAAACCAATGGGAGATTTGGCCTCAACTTCAATGAAGCTGAGATTTCCTCTCCTCTCCTGTCTGCATTTGATGAGCCTTTCTGTCAGGAGAAGAAAGAGATCCTCCTTTGAAAAATAGTCAGAGATGCTTAATAAAGCTGAATGAGCCAGCCAGGATTATGTTTTTAGCTCTATGGCCAGCAAAATCTATTCCAGAACTAATTCTGATTAAAAGGACTGTATCCACTGGTTGAACCTCAGACACAAAGGCACCCCTGGAGTAATTCAGCTGTATGATTTTTATTTTAATTAATTATTGCACTGATCTTCATTATATCTGGCTCTTGTATAAAGCATTGATTTCAAAGCTGTCTCCGTCTTATCTATTAATGTTCATTAATTATCTTAGGTCTTGGGCAAGACCATCGCTGCAGCTGGATCCTAAAAAAAGAGTGAGTTTGCTGGCCACATTAATTAATCTGCATGGCAGACCATAAAATGATATAAATAAAAGTTAAATTATTTCATAGATTGTGTCCTGTCCCCTCCCTTTTCTTTCTTAATTCAAGCTCAACTAAATCAATCTTTAGCACAGAACAGGCTAGCTCGTCCTTGGTCTGTGCTCCTACCAAAGCGCTTTCAAGGGTTTGGGAAAAGGAAGGGTCTTTCATTAAACCATTCAGGTGAACACAGCTATACATGAAGTCTTGAACTCTGAAACTAGAATCTCATCTCCCTTTTCCAGCTGTTTTACTGAATGATGTTCTCCCTTCAAATCATGCTGCTTCTATGTCCTTAGCTCATCCTGGTTACAACAGGGACCTCAGATACTTTTATTAACTTTTGTGCTGGTGTTTTACTTAAAAAGAAACAATACTGGTCTTCTTGTTTTAAATTTAGAGCATACAGCACTGGATCACCCAACATAAGGAGGACATGGAGCTCTTGGAGTAAACCCAGGGGGGGCCAAAAAGGTGTTCTGAGGGCTGGAGCACCTCTGCTCTGGAGACAGGGTGAGAGAGCTAGGCTTGTTCAGCCTGGAGAAGAGAAAGCTCCAGGGAGACCTGAGAGCAGCTTCCAGTGCCTAAAGGGGCTGATAAGAAAGCTGGAGAGGGGCATTTAACAAGGGCCTGTAGCGACAAGCTGTAAGAAGCGGAGACAGGACACCTGACTCAAGCTAGCCAAAGAGATATTCCATACCACAGCACGTCATGGCCAGGATGCACAGTCTCCCACAGCATCCTCACAGCTAAATTGAGGAAGTGTGGTCTGGATGATCAGGTAGTGAGGTGGACTGCGAACTGGCTGAAGGAGAGAAGCCAGAGAGTTGTAGTCTATGGGGCTGAGTCTAGTTGGAGGCCTGTAACTAGTGGAGTGCCTCAAGGGTCAGTACTGGGACCGGTATTATTTAGTATATTCATCAATGATTTAGATGAGGGAATTGAGTGTACTATCAGCAAGTTTGCTGATGACACTAAGCTGGGAGGAGTGGCTGACACGCCAGAAGGCTGTGCTGCCATCCAGCGAGACCTGGACAGGCTGGAGAGTTGGGCAGGGAGTAACTTGATGAAATATAACAAGGGAAAGTGTAGAGTCCTGCATCTGGGCAGGAACAACCCCAGGTTCCAGTATAGGTTGGGAAACGACCTGTTAGAGAGCAGTGTAGGGGAGAGGGACCTGGGGGTCCTAGTGGATGACAGGATGACCATGAGCCAACACTGTGCCCTTGTGACCAAGAAGGCCAATGGCATCCTGGTGTGTATTAGAAGGGGGGTGGTTAGTAGGTCGAGAGAGGTCCTCCTTCCCCTCTACTCTGCCCTGGTGAGACCCCATCTGGAATACTGTGTCCAGTTCTGGGCCCCTCATTTCAAGAAGGACAGGGACCTGCTGGAGAGAGTCCAGCACAGGGCAACTAAGGTGATTAAGGGAGTGGAGCATCTCCCTTATGAGGAGAGACTGAGGGAGCTGGGTCTCTACAGTTTGGAGGAGACTGAGGGGTGACCTTATAAGTGTCTATAAATATATAAAGGGGGAGTGTCACGAGGATGGAGCTGGGCTCTACTCAGTGGCAAACAATGATAGGACAAGGGGTAATGGGTACAAACTGGAACACAAGAGGTTCCACTTAAACTTGAGAAGAAACTTCTTCTCAGTGAGGGTGACGGAACACTGGAACAGGCTGCCCAGGGAGGTTGTGGAGCTCCTTCCCTGGAGACACTCAAAACCCGCCTGGACACATTCCTGTGTAACATTATCTAGGTGTTCCTGCTCCGGCAGGGGGATTGGACTAGATGATCTTTCGAGGTCCCTTCCAATCTCTAGCATACTGTGATGCTGTGTGATGTAACTGAGAGTTACCCGGACGGGCTAGTACAGTGCAGGGTTGGAGGAGGTATCAGTCAGTGCTTGGTTGGGCTGGGGGGGGCGAGTTATCAGTCAGGAGGTGATGAGGTGTTGTATTTTCTTCCCTTGATATTTCCTTTATCATTATTATCATTGGTGGTAGCAGTAGTGATCTGTGTTATACCTTAGTTACTAAACTGTTCTTATCTCAACCCGTGGGAGTTGCATTCTTTTCGATTCTCCTCTCTGTCCCTCCGGGAGTAGGGGGAGGGCAAGAAGAGGGGGAGTGAGTGAACAAGCTGTCTGTCTGGGTTTAAACCACGACACAGGACAAAGTGAAATGGCTTTAAACTGACAGAGGGTACATAATAGATTGATGTAAGGAAGAAATTCTTCCCTGTGAGGGTGCTGAGGTGCTGGCACAGGTTGCCCAGAGAAGCTGTGGCTGCCCCATCCCTGGCAGTGTTCAAGGCCAGGCTGGACAGGGCTTGGAGCACCCTGGTCTAGTGGAAGGTGCCCCTGCTGTGACAGGGAGTTGGAGCTGGATGAGCTTTAAAGTCTCTTCCAACCCAAACCTAGAGCAGTGGTAAAAGAGGAGATAGTTCCTTTAATACTTATGTGCCCAGCTCTCAGAGTTCGATGGATCCCATGTGCCTCAGAAATCACTCTGAGGTCCCAGTTCTGTGGGCTAAATCCCAAAGGTATTGCTTTGTGGTGCATCTTTGCATCTAAACCCAGCCTTGGGCTTTCTGGTGTTACAGAAACATTGCTTTAGAGGGCCCTAGCCAGTTTCTGTACCTGTAGCAGATGTTTAGTCACACAAGTGTGTCGTTTCTGTGTGACGAAGTGCCTTTCCAGGGGACATGCCAAACCTTCAGCACCGTTAGGAGTATGAAGGTCCAGACTTCAGGTAACAGAGATCAACCATCTGACATCACCATATTGCCTGAAAAACATCCAAATTCCAGTGAAGGCAGAATTTTTTGGCTCTGGCCGCTTGCCTGGTTTCTAGATAGGAAGGTGGGAGTAGGTGGCCATCCTCTACCTCATGAAAGGATTGTACAGAGAGAAAAGGAGGCTCAAGGACTATATTTTGTACATTTCATGCTTGCTGTAGCACATTCTGTGGATTTTATTCTCTCATTCTTAACAATGGCAATGCTACCAATGTCCAGGCAAAAATCAAAAAAGTCCTTTAACCTACTATTAGCACAAAAAAATCCCACCTAACTCTAAATCACATTAAACTGGGGATGAACTTAATCATGGGACTGAGGATAGAGCAGTGAATCCAGCTTCCTATCAGGTCCTGTAAAGTATTGTTGACAGCAAACAAACCCCTCCAGCACTATATTTAACTTCCTTTTATGGCAAATGCCTCTTGGTTAACAGCAAGGATCTGTTTTAATTTTACAGTTACCCAGTGACCACAGGACAGAGATTGTGCATCACCAGAGAATGCACAAGCGTCTGCCTGCCTTCCCCTGTTCCAGCAGCAATGAGTGATCCCAGGAGCACAGCCAAGCCAATGCAGCCACGCAAGGGGCGGTTGTGACAGTGATTGAGGAAACTGCCAACTCAGACAGAAGAACAAGGGTTTGCAGCCGAAGCTTGAGCCAGGCAGACACATGTCCTACGAACACCAAGAAAAAGATAATCACAAATAATGATGAAGACTTGTCCAGGAGAGGTCAAGAGATGCCGGTTGGTTGGGAGGCATCTACTTACCTACTAGGAAGTCCTTTCCAGCAGGACAGCAGGTTGCCAACCCTCTGGTATTGTAAGGGGCAGATTTCTGTAAAGGACTTCTTTGCCTTTGGATCACAGATACTATGTGGTACCTCCACAGTCTTGAAGCATAAGGATGAAAGTAGTCACAGCCACTTACACTGCAAACTGGGGTTGGGTTATACTGTACCTGGCACTTCTGGGGACACTTTGGCTTCTGCAAGCCATGGTGGCTGTTTAGACTAGAAAGGAGCCTCCAGCCTGGGCCAGTTCTGTGACATGTTTGTGACAAAGAAATGAGGGGGCCTAATGACTGTAGATAGCTTCTGGGGCCAAACTAGCTAAATTATTTGCAAGGTCCATTTGCAAGCACTCAGGTTTTCCTCTTGGAGCAACCAGTGTACATGGGCTATTTCTGCTGTCTTCAGGAACACAAATTCAGCACCTCTGTCCCATTGGTTTCAAGGAGAAACCTGTCTGGACACTACTGAGGAGAGCCTTTGGCACAAAAGGAAAGTTACCTTAGGAAACTAGCTGAAATGCTTCACAGGAATTTTAACCTTTCATAAATCTGATCTTCGGTGGCCCAAGTAACCAAGGTCAAAGCCAGAGGGAGTGCTTTAAGGAGGCTTGAACAACTTCCTTCAGAATTTGATGATATTTGACATCCAACCAGACTGAATCAGTAACAGGTCGATAGGTAACCACATGGGGAAAAACACATGCCACAGACAGAGCTGCCTGCCACAGCACATACAAGATCCTTTTTTGCCAAATTTGCTTCAAGAAGGCTAAATTTCCCAAGAATCCATTAGACCCTTCCTGCGTTAATGGTGTGGATGACATAAGATTGCTATGACCCACCTGCTGAGATCTTCCTTTAGCTCTTGTAGCCCTGCTCGTTGGTTTAGCTTGTTGGAAGGGTCCTGTGCCTATTGCTGACAATGTCCAAAGGCAACCTTCTAACGCAGGCTCATGTAACTGCTTGTGAAGACAGTCAGCAGCAAGGATCAGTCTTTCCCCACCGGTCCTGCTGGTTTAGGGAGCAGAAGCCTGAGAACAGCTGCATAGCGGCTGAGAGCCTGTCACAGCCCACAGCTGGAAGCAGTTTTCTTGCAGAGGCTCAACGAAGCTTCCAAGCCCCAGGGTGGAAGGAGGATACAGCAGGGAAGTGGGGCAAAGCGAAGGAAAGGAGGGAGACAAGGAGCTGTAATGAAGCGCACACATGTGTATGTGTGAAGGGATGACCTGACACATGAGATGTGTGCCAGCAAAATTCAGGAAAAAAAAAAAACAAAAAAAAGTGTGTCCTGATGGTTTTCTGCTCCTGTCACACGTGCAGGGCTGACCTCAAATGCCTTCTCTCTGGCATCACTGCACTCCAGAGATGATGGGACTCGGGTGACGTATTTGGTCCTTGGCCATTGCTGGCTCAAGCTCCTCAACAGAGTACTTGGCCCAGTAAAAACCAAGAGGAGGAGCAGCTGCAGCTGGAAGAGAGTATCCCCATAGCTCTCTGCTGGGAAGCAATGCCTGGACCAGGAGCTGCCTAGTTTTGCACTGTAGCAACAAGGTACTCAGATCCTCTTCTCCCTTCTCCACACGAGGCAGGCAGGAGCACTTCAAGGAAGAGGTTAGAAGACTCTGGTCGCTTTTGTCCATGTTTACTATATCCACTCACTGATAAACTAAAACTATCTGAGCAGCCCTTGGACCTGCTTGCTGCTTGCTGCCTGCCCCACTGGGGTTACAGAGTCCTCCTTGCAGTGCATGACCACATTGGTGCCAGAAAATTAAACCACTCCTGTCCTTGTCCCTAAGGTGGGGTATGGCTATGCCCTTATTAAATTCTTTCTCCCAGTATGACAACTATGTTAGTAATTGGTCCTGATCTCTGCTGATATCTGAGGAAAGCTTGAGAATTGATGGCTCAAAGGGAGCATCCTACCAGATGGACAATAGAGATCCCTGGGTCCAGCACTTGTGGCCCTGTGCTGCAACTGCTTAATGGAAAGTAGGCAAGAAAGAGCTGCTCTCTCACCCCAAAAGTGACAAGGTAACGGGACCCTCTTTTGAGGCTGAACATCCTACCCTGTGGGATGCAGAACCACATTACACATCTCACTGCCATGGCTTCCAGAATGTACAGACCCAAACCCATCCTCCCTGGGCTGGCTTGCGCTTCCTTGATGAAGAAACAGCCATCAGCAGTCTCTGACCACTTCATCAGATGCTGGCATGGATACAGCCTAATGCTGTCAGGTAGGATAGCATGATTAATTCATGATAGACTCATCTCTTTTAAAAGATGATTTTTTACCATAGTGAAACAGCTGCAACTGTTGAAGCAAAGGAGTGCAGTGACATTTTTCTGACATGGTTTAAAGGCTTTAGATGGTTTCGAGCTTATCTAACTCACATTTTAAAATGTTCCTTTTTTTCTCTCAATACTATCAACCTGTTTCCTTAAGACTCTCACTCTGAGAGCTGACTAATTTATTTCCCCCTGCACCAAAGTCTTCATTAATAGAATATTCCAAGATTTGGAACCAGCAGGTTCCTTCTCTCCTGCAGGAGTGGAGATGGGACTTACTTAAACTACCGGTGCTAGTTTTTGGAAGCCCGCCATTTGCCAAGGACCCCCCTGGGGCTAAGTTTCAAGATTCTCCTTCCTTCTGTATCATTATTTGAGGCCTGTGGCACAGGGACACAGACCCATTAGCTGATATTTCTGTGGTATTCCAGTGGCCAGCACCACTGCTGCATTTGAAGCTCTCAGACTGCATGAAGATGGTGACAACACTTCCTCTGAGACTACAGTGGCCTCTTTCCCATGCAAAGTTGTTCATAGAATCATAGAATATTTAGGGTTGGAAAGGACTTTAAAATCACCTAGTTTCAACCCCCTGCCATGGGCAGGGACACCTCACACTAAACCATGCCACCAAAGGCTCTGTCCAATCTGGTCTTGAGCACTGCCAGGGATGGAGCATTCACGACTTCCCTGGGCAACCCATTCCAGTGCCTCACCACCTTAACAGGAAAGAATTTCCTTCTTATATCCAATCTAAACTTCCCCTGTTTAAGTTTGAACCCATTACCCCTTGTCCTATCACTATAGTCCCTAATGAAGAGTCCCTCTCCAGCATCCTTATAGGCCTCCTTCAGATACTGGAAGGCTGCTATGAGGTCTCCACACAGCCTTCTCTTCTCCAGGCTGAACAGTCCCAACTTCCTCAGCCTGTCTTCATACAGGAGGTGCTCCAGTCCCCTGATCATCCTCATGGCCCTTCTCTGGACTTGTTCCAACAGTTCCATGTTGTTTTTATGTTAAGGACACCAGAACTGCACACAATACTCCAGGTGAGGTCTCACGAGAGCAGAGTAGAGGGGCAGGATCACCTCCTTTGACCTGCTGGTCATGCTCCTTTTAATGCAACCCAGGATACGGTTGGCTTTCTGGGCTGCAAGTGCACACTGAAGCCGGCTCATGTTCATTTTCTCATCGACCAACACCCCCAAGTCCTTCTCCACAGGGCTGCTCTGAATCTCTTCTCTGCCCAACCTGTAGCTGTGCCTGGGATTGCTCCGACCCAGGTGTAGGACCTTGCACTTGGCATGGTTAAACTTCATGAGGTTGGCATCAGCCCACCTCACAAGTGTGTCAAGGTCCCTCTGGATGGCATTCCTTCCCTCCAGCGTATCAACCGAACCACACAGCTTGGAGTCATCAGCAAACTTGCTGAGGGCGCACTCAATACCACTGTCCATGTCAGCGACAAAGATGTTGAACAAGCCTGGTCCCAACACCGATCCCTGAGGGACACCACTTGTTACTGGTCTCCAGCCGGACATTGAGCCATTGACCACAACTCTTTGTGTGCAGCCAGCCATCTAGTTCTTTATTCACTGAGTGGTCCATCCATCAAATTGATGTCTCTCCAATTTAGAGACATGGATGTTGTGTGGGACAATGTCGAACGCTTTACACAAGTCCAGGTAGATGACATCACCTGCTCTACCCCTGTCCATCAGTTCTGTAGCCCCATCATAAAGGCCACCAAATTGCTCAGGCAGGATTTCCCCTTAGTGAAGCCATGCTGGCTGTCACCAAGCACCTTGTTGTTTTTCCTGTGCCTTAGCATGCCTTCCAGGAGAATCTGCTCCAAGATTTTGCCAGGCACAGAGGTGAGATTGACTGGTCATCTAAAACCATGAAAATGCTTCAGAGGTGAAGTTCATCTCTTTGTCCAAGCTAATAATCCAAGGGCTGGAAACCTCAGAATGCTAAGGGTATATGAGGAAATGGGCAAAGATACTCATGTGCATGCCCCTTACATGGGGAACATGTCCCACACGTTGCAGTGAAATTCAAGCTTCCAAGCCTCACTCTAAGACTGAGGGTCCCCTCCACACAGAGCCTAAGCACATGGTCTATGTCCCGTGAACACGTTAGTAAATGCCATGTGCATGCTGAAGGACAGCTTGAGCAAAACTATGGGGTTTCCCTGATTTCTGATTCCTGATGTGTTGTAAGATTATGTCTCTGCCCTGCAGCCATACCTACCAATATACACAAGCCATTTCAAGCCCCATATCCACAGGCTCCTGAATCACATCTGTGTGTCCTTTAAGACAATGCCAGACACCTACTTCCCTAGCTGCATAAATACTGCAGAGGTACTAAATATAGCATCAGATCATTTCTCAAAATCACATTTTTGCTTCTACGCTGAGGCTAGAAAATGGCAAATAGGATGCAGGGTTTGGCTCCACAATATTCACTGTTGTCATGAGTCATGAGTTATTTTTATCTTTCTTGTAACAGAACAAATGGCTGCAGCAATTAATCTCTGTCTGTTTTGACAATGGCCTGGCCGAAACACATTATGTTCTTGAATACAGACAAAGTAAGAAGAGAAGCACAACAACATCATGCATGTGGTTTGGTATTAGAGTCTTTTCTTTATGTTTGTATTTCCACATGTCTTTAAAATATGCTTATGTACTGTACTGAATGTATTAAAGAAAGTCAAAAGAAGCAACAAGTGCTATTATGCAGGTTAGCTGCACAGATATAAATCTTTGTTTTGAAGCTCAACCACTTGTGAAACAAGGACTAATCAAATTATAACAAAAGCAAAATTAATTTGAGTCTTTTCAAGAGGATCCAAAGAGGAAGCACCCAATCCCAGTGGAGGATTTAACTCTGCCAAGATCCTTCCAACTTTATTAGCTAATAATTATTTCTACAGAAAAATATGTTGCAAGCAAGCACTCCCCCAACTGTACTTTTGTTTTTCTACAGAACTGGTTGAGCAATTTAAAAATTTATTAGTGGAGAATATATTAATGAGGCATTTGAGGAGAAACAACCAAAAAGTCAGTGAGTGGGATTTCCATGAAATATCTCCAGGGTGTGTGTTTGCCTTGTACACAGCTTGCAGATGCCCAGAGCTCCCTATGGAGTAATGGCTGTACCAGAAACTCTGGAAACAAGTATTTTTGCCACCCAGCATGCCTAAAGGGAAATACCAATTTACAGTAGCAGTCCAGAGCTACTGATAGCAACTCATCTGTAAGCTGAAAGGACCAAGTACTTCATCCTTTGAGTTCAGGTTACCCCTAATTGTTGGGGTAGCAAAATACTTCTGCACAGAACTGCTCATCCCATAAGCATAAATTATGGTTTCTTGTCCCTTCATATGAAACACCATGTTCTCATGGTCTAACGGATATGAGTTAGACAAGCCTGTCTAGTAAACTTGATATTTTATGACAGTCTCTCATGGGACTTCTACAAGCATATCCTAAAATAAGAAATGTCCATTTTCAATACCCACTGCTCACAACTAAGATACTATCTGAACTATCCTGTCACCTTTATCCTTATTATTAAGCTTTTCTTGCAAGGACCCATAAATCAATAAGTAGACTTGTCCTTAATTGCTCAAAGTCTGTTGCACAACAGGACATTAGTATAACTCCATGATTTTTAAGATCTCAGAAAAAAATCCTCCAAGTCTGTTACAGCAGTAAGTGTGATGCTTTTGCTTCTGTCAAACTTTGTAAAAGTGAGAGGAAAAACTAGTTTATAGCATTGTCCAGGCCTTTCATTTTTGTCTATCAAAACAAAGAATCTATTTTTGAGTTGCCTTTTTCTTTCTACCTATGGGAAAAGCTTTCATGCCACATATTCAGAGTTCTTCCAGTACTGGGATATCTGTGTTTGTGTTGAAGATAAACAGTGACAAATTTATCTTATTTCCAATTTACAGAGAATTTGGACTGGTGTGTTTCCTGGAGTTTCATGGAACTGATGTGTTTGATAGAGTTCAGAAGATATTTTTGAACTGTTACAGGAAAATACACAAGTATTTCCTGAATTTGTTTCTTCTTACCCCATAGTTTACATGAGCTGTTCAGCAAAGGGAAGCAAAAGCTGAGTTTCAACCAAACCCAAACCAATACAGAGCTTCTGGTGGAAACCATGTTGGGATTAAATGATTTCCTTTGGTTTCCATCCAAAACCAAGCTGAACGTGGATTTCTGGGTTGAGTTTCACTTTGAATTTTTGGGTTTATTCAGTTATGAAGAATTAAGTGAAACTTGGGCGGTTCAAGCCCTCATTGAATGATCCTGAAAAATGATCTGCAAAACCCCTTGCTATGGAGTCATATTTCATACCTTTGATCTCTGTGGATGCTGGGAGCAGCATTAGCATCTCTTCCAAACTATAAAAAAAAGGCAAGTGAAGCCACTGCATTTTTATCCAGAGACTTAGATATCCAAGAGACAACATCCAATCCCAGTCACCACCCTGGGGCCAACTGGAAAGTAGGAAATCCTGGAGTTCACCATTCTCCCAGATAGGATCCATCAAAACCAGTGGGTACCACTCTGAGCATGCCATGAGCCTACTGAGAAATACAGAGAAAGGCAGACAACTAGAGGTCCTGCTAACTTCTTTCTCTACCAATACGAAAGTGTCACCTTCCTCAGTTCCCAGCTTGTGCTGAAATCACAAGCAGTGGTCTCTGTGCTTCCCATCGTAATCAGGATGATCCATGATATGCCAGCTGTCATAGCTGTCACTGAGCAGCCCACTCCAGCTGATGGGAGCACGACGGCAGTCACTGAGCTGCCTGGCCATCCAAACACTAGGTTTTTTACTTTTAATTATCTACCCATCTACACCCTGGGGTGTGCCAGCTCTCGCAGAAGAGATGGTGCAAGAACTTCCTGCCCCACCATCTTGGATCTTCATAGCTTGCTTTTTAATTGATGTAATTTCAGTGATCTGACTTTAAGCCTGACCCATACAAGCTTGTGTGATGAAACTGGGGAGCAGTTAAATGCATCATAAATTGAGTGGCTTTTTGGGATGAAGAAGCCCTTGGAGCTACTGCCTCTCCCAAAATACCTACAGGTACTACTGTTGGACCCTCTTGTAGATCACAGAATCGTGGAATACTTAGGGTGGAAAGGACCTTAAGATCATCTAGTTCCAATGTGTGACACATGTCTTCCAGTTAAGTCAACTTTATGGAGCACATATTTCCTGCTTGTGTTTTAGTTTTCTTCTCCCTCTTCAAATACTTCCTGGCTTTGGCTGTCTGTGATTGAATTCCCTGGAGCCTTTACAGTCCTGGAATCCCTCCACTTTTATAACATGATTTTACTATTTAGAAGAAAGTTTGATTATCCCTTCCCCCCCCCCCAAAAAAAAAGAGAGAGAAGAAAGGAGGGGGGAAAGTCCTATTCACCCACCAACAAAGAAGCAAGATACAAGAAGATGAGATTATTCTTATTCAACTATTCATAGCATTGGACTGCATTTCATTTCAGTGTCTGCACAGGCCTTTGTAGCAACCATCTGATTGAACATTACTTATACTGCGTATTATATGCACTAATGAGAAAATGATTCTAAATTGCCCCTAGGGATGGTTATGATTAAACTATTTGCCTTCACTTCCTCTACTAAATTAAAGCAACCAAAAGAAAGAGAAAAAAAAAGAAAGATTCAATCTGGAAAGCAGTCAGCATAATGGTTTGGTAGCGTTTCTGAATTCCTAGGAACATTTTTACTCCTAAACCTGGTGATTGGCTCTATGTTTCATCCTGCAATTTGAAGCTAAAGCTGTGGCAAATATGTGACATGAAGAAGCATTTTGGAGAGCTGAACTGGGCATGATTTTCTGTGTTTTCAACCAGTCCGAAGCCCTGATCAACTTTAATTGCTCACAACTGAAGCTGCTAAAGCCCTCTCTGCCACTGAGGAGCTCCTCCGAGGCGTCAGACGTCTGTCTCAAAAGAGCATTTCAGAGGCTCACATACACGGAGCCTCATTCAGACATTTTATTTAAACTGTTAAATCTTTTGAGCTTTCGATGAATAAACAAGCCCCTGAAATGCAATCCACTCTTGCTGGTCAGAGTTTGCAAGTGTTTTTTACCGAGAAGAAACAAAATGTCGTTTGTGTTTCCTCTGGCCTTTTTCAACATAGCGGGATTTGGGAAGAGGGGAGCAACGTTATGTTGTGCATGTGTCCCTGTGTGTGCTCACACACTGGGACTGTAATGGGAGTTATACATGGTTGTCCATCCATGCCTGTTGAATTACCTAATGAATTAATTAAATGTGTGCAAACTCCATGGGGCAAACTGCCAGGTCACACAGTTTCTGAAGCGCTAGCTAAAATATCTGAACTGACAGCTCCCAAATTGGAGTCCCTGTCCCTCCCTGGTGGTCCCTGTGTCTCTGCAAGGTGGCCCTCATCATCTTCACACTCTCCAACCTGGACACCGTCTCACTCTCATCACTCAACCCTATGCACTGGGGTCAATTAATGCAGCTGGTTTATGGATTCTCCCCATGGTCCTGTGACAGGGAACCACCCTGACATGATTGGTCTGCCAACACACCAAGCATCAACAAAGCACAACTTGATGATCTTAGAGGTCTTTTCCAAACTGGTTGATTCTATGATTCTATGACATACACATCCCCAGCATGGGTGCATGCTTACACCTGGGCTGTACAACAATTTGTCTCACCAAGCCCGACAGATGCCTTGGTGGTTCCTCAAAAGATAACTAAGCATAGAGTTTAGAGACCCAAGAGAACAACCAGAAGTCTTGCTATAGAGGTACTAATAGAGGTACTAATAATGTCACATCACAGCTTTCAACAATATGTCCCTTGTTTTATTCTTTATCACAGGGACATGAAAAAGAAAAATATTGTAAGCTTATCTATATGATACTAGAGATGAAGACATGGGTCTTCAATAACTCAGGATGAGAAGAACTTGCTTTTGCTTTCCTTTGGCCATGAGGAAAGTCATGAAGGAATGTTTTACAAGGGCATACAAAGATAAGACAAGGGGGAGTGGCTTAAAATGAAAGAAGGTAGATTTAGATTAGATATTAGGAAGAAGTTCTTTACTGTGAGGGTGGTGAGACACTGGTACAGGTTGCCCAGAGAAGCTGTGGCTGCCCCATCCCTGGTAGTGTTCAGGGCCAGGTTGGATGGGGCTTTGAGCAACCTGGTGTAGTGGATGGTGTCCCTGCTCATAGTAGGGGGCTGGAACTAGATGATCTTTAAGGTTCCTCCCAACCCAAGTCATTATATGATTCTATGAAGGTATAACTGAGTAATTCAGATGCAGATATCTGCGCCAGTGACATCTGAAGCTGGAGGAGTTTTCTAGATAACAGTCCATTTTTCTGGGCAACTCCAGGCTCAAAAGCTCTTTGGGGTGCCAGGCAAGAACTTGGCCAATGCTTGCATTGACACAGATGGTCACTGGGATTTATTCACACCGCTTAATTTGAGGTGGACTACATCAGGGAGCTCACTGAGGTCCCACCACTGAGGTCCCAATCTGTGCCATGATGATAGATATTTAATTAACCTGCTCCCTCGAAGGAAGACATTTCTGTCCACACAGTCAGTGGTGCGAAAAAAAAACCTTTGAAAGTCTTATGGGGAACACAAGTACCCACAAACAGCCCAAACCACAAGCACTCAACCTTCCTACACAAGGTAGAGAGGCTTTTCCCTTTAGAGGCGCTCATTGGTGCTCACCATTAACTACCCAAAGAAATGTGGATCTTGGTGACAGAAACATCTGCAATCTTGCTTTTAGATGCCTGAATAAGACATGATTTGGGCTACCTGTCAAGAAATGAAACAAGGTCTAATGGCATGTACTCAACTGATACACAGGTTTGTGCACCACAGGTCACAGAGTTCTGCCATGTGCACTTCTGTGCATGTGTGAAGTGGGGTGTATCGGTAGAAGGAGAAAGGGAGGAGGCAGACTCTTTCGCACATATGCGTTACATCTGAGAAGCTGTCCCTTAAAGCTCCTGGCCTCTTGTGCAGGAGGATTGTGGCTTTGGTGGCAGGAATACATTTTCAACTGACCCCATGCTCAAACCCAAAAGCAGAGTCTTCTTTGTTTCCTCTCCACACTGCTCCCCCCCTATAACTGGAAGGTTATGTGTTTCTTAGCTACTGGTCAGACTGGAAGTGCCTGCCAAGAAGCTTTCAGGGAATTTCCTCACTATGTAGCAAATTTATGAGTCATATGAAAATCTGGGAAATGATTCAACCAGCTGTCTTTAGTTGACTCAAAGATTTTTACAACACCTCAGTGCCTCATCTTTGATTTGAGCCAGCAGAATGGTTTATGGTAACATCAAATGGTCTTATGTTCACTTGAAGGATGCTTCTTACTACCCAAAAAAGAAAGAAAGAAGAGCTGAAAAGAGCCCACCACTAGGTGAATGGTGCACAGAGCTGATATAGTTACTCACTATGAACTGATGAATGCGGCCTGGCTGCTGCTTTCCCACAGCATGGCTGCAGAGGTGACTGTGTTGTGGTTTAAAACCAGTTGTCACCAAGCTATGCAGCTCAGGTGCTGCATGTACAGCCTTCGTTCATGGCAGAGACCACGCTTGCAAAAGCTTTTGTTCAGTTTCTGGGCATATTCAGGCTCAACCAGCTATTTCATAGAATCATAGAATAATTAGGGTTGAAAAGGACCTTAAGATTATCTAGTCCCAACTCCCCTGCCATGGGCAGGGATGTCTCACACTAGACCATGCCGCTGAAGGCTCTGTCTAACCTGGCCTTGAATACTGGCAGAGATGGAGCATTTACCACTTTTAAAGGAATCTGAGCAGATTCTGACTGAGCAGCACCTCAGTTAAAGCTGGGGAATGTTGTTAGTTTTTATCTTTTCTTCCTGCAGTCTCAGGTATTGCCTTCAAAACCTTGTATTCCGCTGAGCAGATAGGGATCCCAGCCAAACAACCACTGTTTGGCCTTTGGAGCATACTTCACAAGGGAATCACACAGCTCCAACTCAGGGCTGGGCAGGAGGGGAATATGCCCTCCCAGCCATACTTCTGAGGTACTCTTTGTCTTTTCTTCAAGGAGTGGAATTTGCAGCACATTATTTGCCCAGGGAGCAAAGCCTTAGGTTGCCTCTATCCCAACTGAGGGCACGAAAATTCCCCTTTTTCTTACCTGTGTTCCTCATGTACCCAAATATCTTGCAGTCTTGCCTGCAGAGAGGCCAAGGATGACCCCAAGCATGTGGAACACTTGGAGAGCAGAGCTTCAGCTGGAAGAGAGATGGACTGAGGAGCAGGCAGATAGCTACAGATGTGGGCACTAGGCTGAGGAGATTAAGTGGATCAGCCCTTAATTGGGTGAATGCCTCCCTCTTGGGTGACGCAATAGCTTTGGATTCCCCTCTTCTTCTCAAGGGGACTTAAAGTACAAAAAAACCCATCTATAATTTATCACAGGTGGGGAATGATCCCTCAAAGCCTTACCTGGCACATGGACATTGAACCAGCCAGAGGTGATCCTCTAGCCAGTGGCTAATGTGTGCCATTTTAGTCCTGGTGGCACCATAGAGGAAAACATTCCTTCGAAAGGTTTTCAATCTCCCCCTCCTCCAATTTCCATAATTTTCCTTCTGGTTGAGTAAAAGTTGAATAAAGGTCACTGGATTCAGGCCTAGAGTAATATTCTCATAGGCACTGAAATTGCTTCCTCAGCATGGAAAACCAGGTCTATTAAGGGCCTGCAAGCCTTGCCAGCAGGAGACTTCTTAAATCTCCATCAGGAGCCCATGGGCAAGGCCCTTACCCCACAACAAGTGTCACAAGCATAACCAGTGCTCGCACTCAGCAAACACTGTAGTTTTATAGGTCTTGGTGAAAAAAAAAAGTGGGGTCCTACATGGAGCTTGTTGTGGCATCACACACAAGAAAGGGACATTAGTGCTTACTGAGGATACTATCACCAGCAAACAATCTTTGCTAGAGGCAAAGCAGACAATGGCTCTTCTGCTGTTCACCCAGGCACTTCAGACAATTTCCTGCAGCCAGGGCTGTCCTCAGCAGACATCAGTTCTTTACTACCACTGCTGTTGCCAATTATCATCATTAATGGAAGCTGTGCTTTTTTTGCTCAAGAGAACCAGTATAAGAGCAATGAGATTTTGGCAGAGTTACGTGAGACCTCAAAGGCCAGCCCACTTAAAGAGCCAGAGCACAACAACGGTGTCATTAAGCAACTTTAGATACAGTTTAATCACTTAGGATTCAGAGATTTGTATTTGATAATTTGGTAGAGAGAAATCACTTGGATCCTGTTCTTTTTAAAAACTATAAAGTTGGACAAGTCCATTTAATAAATGGCACTAGAGCTAACCAGAGAATGGAAAGCAGAAGTAGAGCAGAAATGATTCTTCCAGTAAGAATTATATTGCTGCAAACACAAAAGAAGAAAAACTGGAATTTATTATGACAGAACTAAATCAGCACTCTACATTAGATATCCAAATGAACTTAATTATTAGAACCATGTTTCCAGCATGAATTTCCATGTCTATGAAAGCAATCAGCCACACAAAGAATTGCCCACAGTAGCCCAAACACTTTTGTTTTAGCCACTCGATTTCACTGCCAAAATATTTGTGGCAAGCAGCTCTCAGTACAGCTGAAATTAGCACACCTCTTGCAGCAGACACACAGCACAATGCAGGTGTAATGTGGCCTACAAATATGCTACATTTGTAATGCTTTGTGTCAGCACCTGGAGAATCACTGTAAAACATGGTAAAGGCAAATACAATACACTTTAAACAGCCAAGACAAGTAAAGGTTCAGTGGAGAGCAGTATTAATTTGATTTATTGGGGTCACAACCTATATTCAGTGAACTGAGCTACCCTTCTCTGTCCAGGCACTTAGAGCAACTGTACTCTTAATTCAAATATTCAGAAGCTGTATAAATCCTTGTCAAAGTTTTTATCCATATCACAAATACACACATATAAGCTTGCATGAAATTCTTGTTTCTGTCCATTTCCAAAGGATACAAAGCTGGAAACAGTGGAGGATGAGGGAATTAGAAACTTGGGGAAGATTAAATGGTGATATTGTTTCATGACTATTTTCTGGTCAAGAATTCCCCTTTCATCCTTCCACCCCATTCCTATTAAGCAGAGTCCTACTAAGCAGCATTTGTAACAAGCAGAGAGCACGATATCTGACTTCAGGGGATTTGGCAAAGATTCTGGGCTTGAACCTAGCAGCAGAGGCAGAGCACTTGTAACATTCATAACAGGCTCTCTCTTCCATGACCTCTGTGATTTTTATTGCTTATCTGGGTATACATAATCATTTTGAGATGTCTCCACTCACTATAAAATAAGCATGAATTATTTTTTAAAAGGGAGATAATAAACTTCAGAATAACTCATAAATTTACTCAAGCAGACAAGGGGGAAAGTGAGGTTACTGTTATGAAGGATAGCTTCTGGCAGTTGATCACAGATTGCTGCTAATGATTTTAATTAGCTTTGTGGAAGCACAATCTACCCATTCTGAAGCCAGTGTCCTGCTGCCAGTGATGATGCTTTGGAAGATCAACAGCACGAAACATTTTCTGTAGTGACACTTTGTACAACTCTGTGTGTCAAACAGGCAGTGATTTGTCTCCTGCAGAACTGCAATAAGAAATGTGTAGCCAGTAGGCTTTCCAGCTGCGGACCTCCAGCAGGTAAACACACATGCTCCCTTGGGAAATTGGGGATTAATGACCAGGCAGTGAGACCTGGTGCCATCAGGTGCAAATCTGAAAATCATCTTTTTCCCCTGGGAAATCATTTCACCTCCTTATATTTTTATTCATCTATTTAGTTTACAGACTTTTTCAGAGGGATGCTAATCCCTGCCTACATGTTTGTACAGTGCCTAGTATATAGTAAGGACTGAATCACAGTTGGGGTTATCAACCTGCAGGAATAGGAACAGTGAAGTTGCAATAAATTAGGCAAAGCAACAGTAGATACTGGTGCTTTGGAGGTTGTTGGGACAAGGTCCTCCTCTGGTGGACCAAAGCTGGATACAGTTCAGCAGTGAACAACAAATCCAATCAAATGTGGAAAGTGCATTAGGAAGAGATATTTAAACTATTAAAAAACCCACAACTACATGAAGGGCTTTTCCCTGCATTCTCGTTTAGAGTCTGATGAAAATGTCAGTGTTTTGTCCAGCCATATCCATGCTGGCCAGAGCTGGGAGCAGTCCTGCTGCCATTCAGGGTCTAATTAGCTTCAGGGTTAGGGCATCAGCTCTCCCTGCATGTTCCACAATCTGTTGCACTGAGAAGCCATCCCTAAGATCCTGAGAGCTAAAAGGGGGTGAGAAATACATGCATGCAAGAGTGACAGGAAGCTGTCCAGCCAGGGAGCTGGTTTGCAAAGGCAGGAATGTACGGTTTCCCGAAAATTGTTTTCCTGCTGAGGTGCCTTAAGTTGGGCGATGAAAAGCAGAAGGACACAAAGGCAGTAATATCTTTGGAGACTTTCAGCACATACCAGCAACACAGTTAGCAGAGCTTGACGGCCCTCAGTACACGTTAGCAGCACAGCTTTGCCATCCTACAGCGCCCTCAACATCTCCATCACAGTTCAGTTGGAAAGAGCCAAGAAAAACTCAGCAAACTCAGGGAAAGACACTTGTAAAGGACATCAAAAACTGCCTGATGTCAGAGCATACTGCATAACGTGGAGAACTTCAAACTACCTAACTCAGCACTCCTCCAGCTCTGCAGCTACCCTCTAATGCATGCATTTTAGAAGGCAGGCTGGAATCAGTAGCTGAGACACAGAGCAGTTGGTCCTTCAACATGGGACATAATTTACAGCAGGCCAATGCAGGATTAAAAAAATGCAAGGAATACAAATTACTGGTGGGGAAAGAGACATTTAGGAGAGAGTTTGACCAAGAGTTAATTAAGTCAAATGTTTGTGCTGAATTTTTGGCCAGGTAGGACAGACACCAGACAAAGACAAAGATGTCTTTGTCCTCAACAAGTAATAGCTGGTGCTGTCACAGGGGAATTTGAAGTATTCCAGAAGAAACCAGGAGGAACCAGCAGATGCAGAGACACTGTCACCAAAAATTTTGAGCTGGGTATGATGTTATGCTGACTGATAGAATCACAGATAGGTAGATATTGAACATATTATTTCAAACAAATCAGATCAAAGATGAGAGGAATTGACCACAATTTTCACTAAAAATGCAAGTGAAAGGGGGGCTTAGTATTTTCTACAACTTAGAAAAAGTTTGGGTTGCTTTTATACCTTTTATCATAAATTACTGGGCCCAATGCACATGTTTAAGTACTTTGCTGAATCAGGGCCGTTATGAATAAGAGCCTGGCAATGCTCCCCTGTTAATGAGCTTCCAGGAAATGTACAATTGTTTTTAGAAGAAGTCTAATGAAGACAGATGTGTATGAATTCTCATTTGATGCAGCCAGAAAACCCAAACTCATCGACCAAACAAAAGCTTGGAAGTCATTTTTTTGGGGTGTCTGATTATACTTCCAGGAGTGCTGATGTGTAATGCTTTCAAACTTTCATTGAACTTTACTCTCTCACTCTAGGTGATTATTCTTCCTTGATGTCTGATGTTGAATGATATACGTGCACCTGTGTGATAATGGCTGGTTAGATATATCTTTACTGAGCTGGGAAAACCCAGAAAGTCACCTCTACACTTAAACATTTTATTTCTTTTACAGCTCTGGTATGGATTCTTTCTCTAAAAGCTACTGGTGGAGCTTACATTTGTCAGGGAATATGTGGGTGTTTTATCATACCAGCTGTTTAAAGTCTTCTACAACTTTGCAAAATGCTTTAAGAGTCCTTGCTTTTATCACTGCTTAAACTTCCAAGCAGCCACCAGAGCAAAGGAAGGAACAGCTGGGAAGTTTTAAAAGCAGCAATGTTTGCCATTTCACTCAGGTTTAAGTACAATAATTAATAAAACTTCCCCTCCTCTTCCACCCCATCTCAGTGCAAGATCACTTTGGAACAGGATTTCTTGCCTGTCCCTTCTGCTATGTTTCAGCAGTTACATTCCCCTATTCCAAAATAACAATTATTATTATCATGTCACATCCGTATTGTGCTAGCTTTTCTTCTCAACCTGCTAACAGGCATTGTGCTCAGGGCAATTTTTATTAAGCATAAGCAACAATTCTGGTATTTCATTCATCTAAAAAAGACACCTTGCAGAGGAGCAGAAATACAACAGGCATGGCCAAAGGAAGTGAGAAACACCTCGCTTCACTTCAGCCATCTACAAGTTAAGTATCTCAAATTGGTGAATCATATGGGCTCCACCTACAGCCAACAAAGATTCAGGGCCTCCGAAAGGTGATTTATCTTGGCTGCTTCAGACACCTCTCTTAGCATGGGATGAATCATGCTCTGACCTTCTACCGCTCCCTCCACAAACCAGAGAAGGATATCTGGTGTTAGCCAAACTTGCAGGCAGTTGCATTAGGTCAGGCAAATCCCACCTGGGCACTGCGGTGGTCTGTCCAGCCTGGTTTTCCATCAGGCTTTCCATCAGCAGACAATGACGGATGCTCCTCAAAGATGCAAAACAAAGAGCAGCACTGAGATCTGTAATGTTTGGGGCTGTGCAGTAATAAAGTGTGAAGAAAATTGCTTCCTTCCCCTTTGCGGTGATTAACGTATGCTCTGAAGTGTGAGGGCTGGATTGATGGCCGTTGTAATTTTATCCCAACTGAAGCCGCTGGAGTAAATTTCATGGGTGGAAAGAGTGCTCAGGATCCCTAAAAGATGAGGCTGGGTCCTCTGAAAGGACCCAGAGGCTTGAAACGGTGCTTATAGGGAAAACAAATTATGGGATTTAATAGGAAATAGCAGTGATCATGTGTTCACACAGTACATGGCTGGAGAAATAGCAGCAGCAGGTACAATTCTGGGTATTTCCCAAAATCACTTAGGGGTCTTAACTCCCACTACATATAAATATAGACATTGAAATAACTGATTTATTTTTTTCCTTTCTCTGACAATTAATGCCATGAATGGTGGCTTTGGCCTTTTTGCTCTCCTCAGGACACCCCCATGACTGCAGTTCGACATCCCAGCAGGACATTCTCCATGCCATGAAGAGAGTCCTCCCTCTGACAAGTGAGGTTGGTTCTTTATTGACAGGATAACACACCCAGCTGTGATCGCAGCAGGGATCTTCCAGGGATGAGTGGCCCTTGCTCAGAAATGACCTGGTGAGTTCCCCAAAATGTTCAGCTCCCTAAATCTCAGGCTCACCCAGGGTGACCTCCCAAATGCTGCTGAATGAAGGGATGGATGAATTTAGCCAGAGACCTGGGCTACTCAGCAGAGCATCGTTTCACTGTGGCCACAGACTTGTGACATTAACAGGCACTACTGCAAGGAAAACCACTTGAAGCATGTTAAGTAACACAAGGTACCTGTGTTTCTCAGCCAAGACTTTTCCAAGATAGTGGCAGCGACAGACAGCATTTACAAATCATTATTAACAAAACAAAGCACTTCAAAAAGAGTCACCCCAGGGCACTCTGGCCTCTGTTAAAACAGACTACTCAAAAACATTTATGGAGTTAAACAAAACTCATTTCAGAATGCCGACAAAATTGCCTCCAGGTTGCACTCTGCTTTACTACCAGTCTAGTCCTTAAAATTACTCACCAGGAAAAGGAAAAGTTTTTTTCCTCTCTAAAGGGTTCCCATGTGTGCTGCTCAGCTGTGAAAGTCCTGCCAGAATGCAGTTGGCCTAATGCGGGTGGCTGAGATTTGATGAAGTGTATAAACCAGATTGTCATTATGGTTGTTACTATTATTCTTATTACGATTACTATTACTATTATGTCAATTACAGCCTTATCTGAAAGTTCGCATAGGCAAAGGATAGGAGTTAGAAATGCCGTAGCAAAGAGACTGAGGTAGATCAAATGATTTGCCCTGGGACACACAGGAGGTTGGTGGCAGAACTGGGAAATGAGTTCAGCTTTCCTGAGACCCAAACCAGCTTCTTTAAAACAGGTCTAACTACAGCACTTTTAAGGTGTCCATCTCACTGCCATCCAACCTCCTGTCCCGGGATTCCAACCTACACATAAACTGCTATGCTCTGGAAGCTGTTCTTTATCCTTCTGCCAGTAAATGCAAAAACTTCATGAATAAGAGATAAACGGTTGCAGAAATGCATTTGCTGGTAACTTTCACTCTAGCTAATATTGTTAACACACCCAGATCCAAATGCTGGATGGCAGATGGAAATACTCATTGGCCTGATGGATTTATGGATGTCTGAATCCTTGTGGCAATACATATTGCCTTAAGAACAACATTTTCTTCACAGTGAGCCAAGTCCTGGAGCAGTTGAAGTTATTGGAAGTTTTGGCACTAACTTTAATGGGATCAGGATTTGGATTTACGTCTGCAGATGCAAAATAACCTACTATTGCAAATCTGGAAAGCAAGAATTGAATTAAATGGAGTGATATTGAGGAAAAAGAGGGAGTAAATTGAAGATCTGGTAAGATTAAGGATTGAGTTTTGCCCCATCTCTGTGTCTCCTCGCAAGACATTTCAGACATCTCAGACTGTTCTGAGATGATTTCTAGCATATTTGGTATAAAGGCATGGTTTTTAAACTCTCAACAATCTAAGTTGGCATCCTGATGGCAGACAGGGAGAGGAGGATGCTACTTCGATGTGTGCTCACACTAACATAGATTTGCAGCACTAACACACAACGAGCAGAGGTTGGAAATGTTCAACAGGTCCCAGAAATCTACACTCAGCTGTGGTGAGCAACACCATTTCCAGGCTGAAAAGTGACAGGATACATGTGGCAAATGGGTCTCTTATGACACTCATTGTTTCTTTAAACTCTTTTGCCAGTGTTTATGTGTTTTGTGACATGGAGTTTTATGTCACAAGATACTGCAGCATGTGAAGATGGCTTTTGCAATCAAAGCAGACGATCAAGAACTAATAACATTTGAACTCAGTTCCTGACATTGCCTTGGTGATTTTGAGGCTTCTTTGAAACCACTTGGAAAGCTACAAGTGCATTTGATGGGGCAAGGGTTGTGCATCACCTCCTGAAGTCACCTCCATCCCCAATCAGAAGAAGAACACTTTACATAAATACTATTTCAGAAGCTGAAGCAAAGACCATCCACCAAGTTTGCTGAGCACCTTAAATCTAGCTAGAGTGGAAAAACCAGTCGAATGCGAGTCTTTTTACAGCTCTGCCTTGAAAGGGAAGATGAAATTCTTCCTCCTGAGGTGCTCGGCTTGGCCAGCTCCAGCTGTGAGCTCACAGCCGCTCTCCTCCCTGGGCAGAGTGAGATATCAATGCGGAAATCACCGCCCGTGGCTGATTACACAAGGCAGGTGTGATGCCAAGAATATCGTCACCAGCTTCGCTTGCCAATTACCTGGATGCAGCATGAACAATTGCATCCTGCAGATAGCTCTGTCAGCCGATGAGCACATTCCCCTTGGAGATAGGATGACTGAACATGCAAACTAATGTGCTTGTGAGCCTTTCATGTGCAGAGCTGTAACAGATGTTTAAAGATCCTCATCCTCTGGTGCTGGGAAAGTGTCTAGGAGGCCCTGGATAAGAGTTTTTTTGGCACAGGTTGTTCTTTTTTTTTTTCTTCAGATGAGCTGAAGGGAGAAAGTTCTTGTTAGTGATTATTTTCTGTCTGTGAGCAAGGAGCTTACAATGGGTGTCCTAGCACACGTATACAGGAATGCCAACCAGATAAATGCAGCTTTCCTCTTCCTTGTGAGTCCCTATATCTCAGTGAGTTTTAGAAAGTGGCATAAGACATCCTTTTTGGTGACACCAGCAATTAAAAACCTACAGCTAGAAGCACCTCAAATGGGAATCAGAGGTGATGCCCACAAGAATCTCAGACAAAAATAATAGGTATTTTTTTGAGAAATTTTCTTGAAGCTGAGTTAAAAATGGCATTGTGTGTTCTCCAGGACTAGCCCCAGATCCTATACACTTCTAATTCAGTGTTATGGGCCCTGTTGCACATGGTGGTCAGTCTTTTCAGTAAGACTTCTCTAGCTTGGCTGCTCCCTTCTCCTCAATAACTAAGGCAGTTACTGAGGAGCAGACACATCTTCTCATGTCTTGATGCAAAGTAAGATGGCCCTAGTGATAATGACGCCCTTGACAACACCATGTGAGTGTGAAGCTTTGCATCTCCCTGCAATTCCCCTGCCAGCATAGTCCTGGGTTTCTTTTGGGATGCACTGATTATAGGCATGGGCACAGGCAGCTCATCACATGGATTGTCTTTGGGGCATGACTGGAGGATGCAACTTGTCTCAGTGCTCCATTCTGTAGGACCTGTCAGAGCTCATCAGGAGATCACAATCCTGACCTGATGTGTGAGGGCAGTGTCTGAGAACCACCATTATGTGCTGTTGGGCACAGATGGCAACAGTAGGTCACTCAAGATTTAGAAAACATGGCCACTTATTTGAGCGCATAAAGGGTGAACCCTATGGGTGCTGGGTGAGGAGCTTATTGCAAATCTGACCTGATGTTCCTCTGACTGTTCTCCATGTGTAGAGGGGGGGATGCCCATTTATCCTTTCTTTAATATTGTCCATCTCCTTTCATGCTCCCCAGTGTACAGGCTCTCTGCAGCTGCAGGTATATTTGATTTGCAGGTTGCTGATGCTTTAAAGTTTGTACTTTCCATTTATACCCAATAGTTAAATGCCTGGTACAAGCAATCAGGATTGCATCTAACTGAAGTCTATATTCCTGCTAAGAAATCCTAGAGCAACAATTTAAGCTGTCTCACTGAGGACTGTCCCATCCCACCATGAAATAATGCCTTCAGGGCAACACCATATGCTGCAAAACCTATTGGGGCAAGTCCTGTTTAATCAACAGGAGTTGTTATGTAGGGCAGCTAAAATGCCTTCAACTCTCTTGATGGGTTTGGCTGGCTTACTGTGGAGCTACCTACCTTTAAACAAGAAGGAGCATTTATCCTCAGGGTCTGACCTGGAGCCACTGCAAAGTGCTAGGACCCTTTTGACTGATTACTCAGAGCAGGGAATAGACCCCTACTGACAGCTGCAAAAATTTAGACCTTCTTTTTCTTGCTGTTGTTGAGTAGAGACAGAGAAGACACAGACATAGATAAATAGGGCATAAAAGACATTTTGCTAGTGTAGATTGGAACACCATGGGAAAAACTCACCCCCTCCTTCTTCTTCATTTATGAGTGGTATGTTTTGAACACTGGCTTTTGGTAAAGGAGTATTTCACTATCAAATTGTAAGGTGAAACCTAGCATTGAATGTCCATCGGGGTTAAAGACAGTGTATCAAAAAAGGGTATAGCACCAAAATAGGCTTGTTACAACTTCAAATAAAAACTGGAGGCAATTGCTCTCAGTTTGTGTCAGTAAGACAATGACTTCTCTTCCACTCTCCTGGATTTTGTTTTTAGCAATGAGGCTACAACACTATAACGTTGTTTGCAGCTTCATTGAAGATGAAGTTTAATTCATTAATGTTTATAAAGTGCTTTAAGATCTGCAGCCCGATAAGTGCTAAGTAGTCTTATTGCTGTAATACAGATGAATCTGCTTATCTCTCATGTAAATCAGTTTAAAACATCACCCTGAAATTAACAGCTCTGGGGTTAACAATAGGCTCAACCACACATTAAACTGCAGCACTTATCATATCACAACATTACCCTTATTAATTACACACCCTGCTGTGGTTTTTGGACCAAAATCAACTACAGTTCAGATATGGGCAGCCGGACAATGCCGTGAGGAAAGCGTTTGTAAGTGCACGATACATATGTCAATCGTGAAATTAAACAGATGGCCCAGTCACTCATCAGTGAAAGTCCACCAGGGGCTGTAAGAAAGAAGGAGATTTCCTATGTAGCATAACTATTTGGACATCAGAAGGTTTCGAGTTACAAGATTTTTCTTTATCCTCCACCTGAAACTTTTAAGGGGTAATGTCAGGGAATTTCATCCGGACTTCAGATACTAATCTAGTTTCATGCTGGTTTGATCTGTCTGTTGAGAGCTGGCAGCCAGCTCTGCCTACTCCACGTAAGTGTACACCATGCAGCATATGGACCGGCCCCTTGCAGCCACCAAGATGCGTCTGGAGCTTGCAAATCCCCCTGGTCTCCAGAAATCCTTGCACATGGTGAACTCATAAAAGAGCTAGACCCAGCACTCACTGCATCATGTGCTGGCAGGACAGGTTTAGGGGTTGGGATGCAGGGATACAGGAACAACTATTCACTTGTTGCTCATCCGTGCATTGCCACTGAAGCCACAAGTGTCAGATCTAACACTAAAACTGGTTTCAGACTGTGTAAACACTAAGCTCACTTCAAACCTGCTCTGCGAGTTTTTCTTACTCTGAGCAAGGTGCACAAGTAATATCTACTGCAGGTCTGCCTGGTGTAAAAACATAAAAAAGGGAAAATGGGCCCAATTAAGATTAAAAGTCACCTTATGTCTGAATTCTTCATCCTTCTTCACTTACAGACATGAAAGGGATGATTATCAACATTTCTAAATGCATTTCTGGCAATGGTTAGCAGTTCTAACCAAAGGGCTCTGATGCACACATGCATGCAGGTAAAGACAGGTTATACACAGGATGATTTACAATCTAAGAGGACACCAAAGAAAGACTAGATGAAGGGAAGAAAGGGTTATTATCCTCAGAGCACTTAGAGTCAAACTTTTGGTAGTGTTTAAATGCCTATTGGTGTTTTCAAAACTTGACATCTAATTCCCTTTGAAAACCTGTTCCAGATTTACAGAAGTGATCAGCTCTCCCAACTGGAGATACGTTTTCAAAAGAGCTCAGATCCTAATTGAAAAACGGGCAGACTTTCAGAAGTGCCCAGTGAGGGGCTTTGAGATATTTTGCAAAAATGGGAATACAAATCAAAATGTGCTCTGAGGGTGTGAAAAGCCACGTTTACACAGCCTTTATCAGGTGCAGCCTGAGAATATATGTTTGGACTTGTTTGGACTTAATCAAAAGCCTTTCGATGAAGAAATTATTAATTTTAGCTTCAATTAATCAAGACCCTACCATCTTCCTGTTCTACAATGCAAAAAACCATGGATAGCCCTTTCTTCCCATCACATTGAGTTTTCAATATAGAACAGTTTGGGGAAAATGAGAGAATTTTTCTCTCTCAATTTAATATTTACAGAAAGGGGATTTATTTTATTTTATTTTATTTTATTCCCACTTCATCTTAGTTTTAAGATTCCTTCTGAATCCTGAACCTTTTCAGTTACTTATGTCTGTTTTAAAGCTGACTGGCAGTTAGTTGGAGCCTTAGAGTTTCTATTTCAAAAATATCAATGAGTATGAAAAAAATGCTTATTTTACTTGTATTTTCAATGTGTAATAAAATGATTTCACAACGAACCCAAATTTGGAAAATGGAGCTGTAATATGCAGAAAAAGTCACCTGTGTGAAGGTTTTTCACATAACCACTAAAGTTTCAATATTGATTTGAATTTTTGCCACTTTTATTTCAAGTTGAGTAAAACATTCTCAGACTGCTATTGAAATGTAACTAAGCTATTCTTTTGCCAAGAAAAGACCATGTGGTGGATTTGCCCAAGAATAATATCAGCCTAAAAACCATAACTGCCAGATTATCATCTTGCATTGGACTCTTTCGGTCCTATGTAGGCACAACAGTAAGTGGCTGAGGTCCCATGGCCCATGAAATCCCAGAGGAGAACATTTCACTTCTTACAGGTTGATCTGTGTGGAGACTTGAGCTTCATTGGGCACTGCTGTGCTCTGCTAGGTAGAGCTAGGCAGAGCTCACAACCTCAGCAGGGAAAAATAGATGGTGTGTCTGTGGCCAGCCATGTCTAACTGGGCTTCTGGCAAGTGCAAGGCACTGGGGCCATGGCAGTGCTCAACATCTGGCACCAGGAGCACTCAAGGTGGTGAAACCCCATGTAGAGCAAAGAAACATGAGCAAAGCTCAGTGAAGTGATCATGCATGATGCACCTCTCACTTGGGCCCTGCAGGTACCTGGGAAACACCCCAAAAGTCATGTAGAGATCTCTCTCTGACTGGGACAAAGCTCTGTGTCCACATCCAAACATCTGGGTGAGGTACCTTGAAATCACACAACCTGCTCAATCAACT
Source organism: Pezoporus occidentalis (assembly GCF_034315485.1). NCBI lineage: Eukaryota > Metazoa > Chordata > Aves > Psittaciformes > Psittacidae > Pezoporus > Pezoporus occidentalis. Next base: position 3,793,995 of record NW_026915910.1, on the reverse strand, counting down.
AACTGAATGAATTAGAATGTATTAGAATGAACTGCACTTACCTTTCACACTGGTTTTGAAGGTGGAGATGTCAGGGATTTTTCCCAATGTGCAGAGTCATACCAGTTTTCTGGGTCCAGCTTAACCTGTCAGGGAATGAGGTCTCTCTGCTGTCTCACCATGGCAGTGGTGCACAAGGCAGGACTGCAGAAGCATCATCATACAAAGTCCAACTGTGATTGCCAGGAGACAAGCCAACCAATCAATCACCATTGTCACCTCGTAGGTGTGGGAACACACAGCTATTACCAGGGTGTGTATCCTGCATATGCACAGCTGGCACTACCTCATAGCCTGGGAGTCCAGAGCCTGTGGGCAGGCTTTGCTTTGAGAGCCCATCACCTTTAAGCAGTAAGATACTACAGGGGGAGAGCAGAAATACACAAACAGCAATCAGATGACCAGCCCAAATTTTTACTGAGATGATTTGTGCCACAAGAAATCTCTCCTCTTTGGTTATATTAACAACTATCTGTCAGCAGAGAGGGAATAACAGTAGGGCACACTGACTGAATAACACTGTAGTTCTTGTTAAACACTCGATTTTATATTTTAATCCTTTCCATCTCCTTCTCAGGGTTTTAGCTTGTAACACCAAAAGGTATTGGAACTGGGGCTTTCTGATGTTGTCATGTGGCAGAAGGTCAGATAAGATGATCTCACAAGGTCCTCTCAACCTGTTTATCCTCCAGTTCTGTAATACGACTCAATTTACTGGGGATTAATGACCAGGTGGGGTTAATGCTGCTCAGCTGTAAAGTAAGCCACCAGCTCCTTCCAGATGGTCAGTACTCATCCCTGCATGTCAGTCACAACTGCTGCCCTTTGGGTCTAAAAACCCTGAAAAAAGCATAATGTTTTTCCATAGTTATCTCAGCATAAATACTCCCTCAGAAAAAGGCTAGAAGCACAGTCCAGAAGTCATCACCCAATGTTGCAGGACAAGCACTCCTGATACAGTACCTTTGCATTTCACCCTGATAAGCAAGCTGATAATCAAAAGCCAAAGTGCTCAAGTCATGGGCACCTTGCAAGTAATTTCTTGTTGATTAGAAAGGTCTTCAGACACTGCCTGTTCCTGGGACATGCTGAGACAGCGGGTATCAAGCTATCCTTTGTCAGCACAGGGAACTCTACCTGGCATCTCTCAATCTGCTGAAGGCAGGGCTTGGCTTTCTCTGCCATCACAACATGCTGTGACCTTACCATCAGCACAGCCTGGTGCCAGCAGTGGAGTTTTGAAATGCTTATGCATGCAGCTCAGTCACTGGATGGGGACACAGGGGGTTGATCTGGTAGAACTGGGGTGCTGGAATGGGGCAGGCAGACAAAATGCCCATGAAGCAGCAAAGATCTCAGGAAACAGGGGAAGACAACACACCCCAGCAGTCCTCGTCAGTGCAACATGGGGGAAAACTTCATTAGATCCATCATTAGCCTGACCTGGAACAAAATGATGATTTACAGTACCCAGCCCCATCATTTATCAGGGTCCAGGGCTCTGCCCACACCCCGGGCAGCTGTGTGCCTACATTGTCCGTGCCCAGCTCCAGCCCTACATCTGCAAAGTGCACCCAACAGTGCTGAAAGGTTTTCCAGCATCTCACCCACCTCCTGCTCTGGGAGCTGCTCCCAGCAGGAGAGAGCTGCTGAGCTGGGAAGGGGTTTTCTTGCAGTAATAGCAGGGCAGGGAGACCAAAGAGAAGTCTGTGCCAGCCTCCAGCTAGCCACAGGCACAATTGCTGATCCTCATGAAATCATCAACCCTCTGTCCTTGGAATATGGACTCAGACAGATGGCCCAGAGGACCTGTTGTTCAAACAGCCAGGAGGGGGGAATTTCTTTCCCATAGCAGGCAAATTATGTATTGAATAAGAAAGATTATTTACTTAAAGGTCTTTAGCCAGTTCAGACCTTGAGATCTGGAGTGTCTGGGCCGTGGAGACCCATCGCCCTGCATCCAGGCGGGGGGCACAAGCAGAGACGCCCCCACCAGCTACCATGGATTCTTCAAGGCAGAACAGCTGCAAATAAATGTGCAGCTCATAAAAACTGAAGGGGCTCTGCAAGCTATTAGGTAATTAAGCAAAGTGAGGGCTCAGAGCACCCGGCTGCTGCTTCTAGCTCATGGCTGTGCTCTTTTTAGAGTCTGATTGGATAAAGGATTTTTATTAACTTCATATTTTTGCTTCTAATTTTCCTCCCTTTGCCTTTCATATTGCAGGCCCTGAGCTCCTCTGGTCTTGTGGTGATGTTTATTGGCACTGGCAGGTTGCAACACCCCTGCAGGCTTCCCACAGACAAATCCCAGAGTGCAGACCACGAACCGACGCAACTTCATACACTGCCTTTGCTGTGAAATTCCTCAGGCAGCTCCCTCCCGGTTTTTCTCTCACCCTCCCCACCTTCCCAGCTGGAGCCTCCACCCCCCCCTGCTGTGCCTTTCCTTTTCCAGCAGCAGAGGCAGCAGGCCCAGAAAAGCAGCTGGTTTGCAGGGCATCGCCAAATTCGCTGCTCCTTGAGGCTGTGGTTTGAGGTAGGAAATAAGCCCCAGCCACCACTTCTGTGTAGTGCTGGGCAGACTCCAGACAAAGAGGAAGAATGGAGGGAGGGTGGCTTTGAAGCAGCAGCAAAAAGCTTGGTCATCTGCTTTTAACACCTCTGTAGACCTTCTTCATATTCAAGGTGATGTAAAACAACCCCATCTAGCCTAGATACCTGAGAAACCCTTAAATGCACTTCTCCCTCCTATTACCTTCAAAGTGAGCTTAAAAATGCAGATATTTTTGATGACATAGTGCTGGTGTTTGGGCACCTACTATCTGCTCCAGAACTCCACAAACTCGTCACAGAGCAGTCCCAAGCACCTTTCTGGAAGCTTTCCACAGCTTACAAAAGTTGTGCCCTGGGGTTTATTTAACCTCCTGCAGTTTCATGTTCTGTCCCATCAAACAATGGACTCTACTTTGCGAGCAAGCTAGATTGGCTAAATTGGCTTATTCTTCATGATGCTCACGGGCACATCTGTTTACAACAGCTGGCTGCGAGCCCAGCTTCCTTTTTTTAATATCACTTTGGGGTCTTACTGGTAGTGTCTCTGGACAGTAGGAGGCAAAGAAAGAAGTGGCAAACCCCCAGAGTGCCACCAGTGAGCCCAAATAAAAGGCAAATGGGAAAGCGCCTGTTTGACTAGCAGCAGTGCCCAGTTTTGGTGGCCCTCCAGCTGCTTGTTATAATAGCAGGGGAGTGGCTGGGTCACTTGATGATTTATTTCAGCCCTTTGTCCTGGTTGGAAAGAAACATAAAAGATGCTTTATTTCTATGAACAGGAGACAGGGAGTACTCCAGCCTCCAAATCTCCTGTTTGCCAGTGGAGCCTGATGAGCTCCTCCATGTGGGATCCATTTGGGTCTGAAAACTTGACAAGAAATGTCATAGCAACACCAGGATGTTCCCCTATCCAGCACAGCAGCGGCAGCTTATTTGTTCAGTGCTCAGCTGCTGGGCACAATCAATGCAACATGTAGCGTTCAACGGGCATTAAAGACATATGGGCAATCTCTGGCTGTGTTGAAAAGATGGTCTGTCCACAGGGAGTGCTTTTTGAGCCGCACTCAGCATTGTTTAAGCTTCTAGGCATCTCGCCTGGCTCTTACAAGTCATCGTTCCTCCCAAGCACTTGTAAAACTTTAAAGCTGAGCCATTTCCAAGCTTTTGAGGGTGCTGTTGTATTTGGTGTGAATGCCCCAACCCAGACTCAGCAGCCTTTTTAGGTTCCTACCTTCTTAACAAACTGGATTTTGGACCCAAAAGTTGATGTTGGATCTGGAATGGCACTTTTATGATTATCTGCTGAATTTTATTTTTTTTTAAGTCCCTATTCTTTATAGCTGCAAATAAAACTGAGGAGCACAGAAAGACGTAAGAGATCCTTTTGATAGTCTGTAAGCAGCCTGGAGTAGTAGCTCAGAGGAGCAGCATCTGCTGGCTTCACCAAAGTCTGCTGTTACCCTGAGGAGTAGCGGATAAGTTTGTCTTTGGAGAAGGACTAACATGCGGTGGATAAGCCTATGTAGTTATCATAAACAGTTAAAAGGAGTTTTTCCCTATGTAGTGCATCTGCCAGTAGGAATCCAAAGTGTTCAGGGGTCTGTTAGAGGACCTGCATGGATGACAGTCTCTTTTATTTCAAATGCATGAGTCTAAATAACTTACATAATTTTAAAGGCACTAACTTTAATGGACATGACACAGTTCTGTGTATCAAGATCCATCTGGCTTTGGTCCTGCTTCCAGTGTCACTGTTACTGGTGTGAAGAGACATGGGTATGGTATGAGATGACTCTGAGAACTGAGATTACCCCCAGGAAGTAATACATCTTATTTAAAAACATTTTTACACAGTCCTTTGTGAGGTCTCAACAATGATACTGTTCTGTCTGAGCTGCAAATGACTTCATGGGGACATTTTCCTCAGCTACTGAGGCTGTCACTGTTACTCCATGCTTTACAAATGGAAAGGCCCAGACAAGCCAAAAGACCCAAGTCATATAGATGAAGATTGCAGAGCTGAATTTCAGTTTCTGGACTTGGGTGGAAAACAGATAATAATAAATTATATTGAAAGACTCAGTGATGTGATTAGTTGCATTTTTTCTCCTTGGCTATTCATCCACTTGTCTGTGCTATACAGAGAGTCACTACAACGGGATGTTTCTCTTATCTGCTGGAAGAAGCTTTTATCCTGGAAAAAAAAGCCTTTTTGTGTTACATGGCAGCCCCTAAGGCAATAGTCAAAAGAACAGTTTGGTGGGCAAAAAACACTCAGAAATTACTCCATGCTAGTTAAGCTGACACTGAGCTTTGGTGACTTATCTTTGGCATGTAATGTTCATTTGTCTTGTTGCATTGTCATTTATCAGCCTGGCCTGAGGACAGAGCCATCAAAATCCTGTCTCCAGCCTCAGCTGCAAGAGGGCACAAAACATTGATAGGAAGGACCACCCAAAAGGATCTCAGTCTTTCAGGATTTTGCTTTTATTGAGAAAGGAGCAGCTGTATTTCCACAGTTTCATGCTCGCCAGCTATCACAGCTGGTTCCAGTACTATGGGCGTCTCAAAGAGACAACACTCCTTAATGTGACTTCCTGAGTTGCTATTGTTTATTCTCTGCTGATCTCCTTCTTGGTGACAATCTCTGCCTCTGTCAGATTGTAGTCAAACACTTGTTGGTTTTGGCACTCACTACACCAGGATCTTCAGCTGGCCTCACCATGTCCATCTAGGTCTACCTGCAGCTCCCTTCCCCACGGATAATTCCATCTGGGAGAAACTGTCTAGCGCCATCTGACCATTAGTGACTGAACTTTAATGACAAAGAAAAAAACCCCAACAAACAAACTTTAAAAATCCCTTTTTATTTTTGCTGTTCCATTTAGTGTTTGTGTGTTCTTAAACCACCAGCTTTTTCAGGCCAAGGATGCTGTGTGGCTGCCCGGAATGTGCTTTGCTCTCTGGAAGCACTGCCATTAACAACTAATAAATGTCAAGATAAACTTCATAATGACTGATTGCTGCATCTAGACCTGAAAGCTCCTTGGATTGTTTTACCTTTAAGCAAAACCACCAACTCACTGGATTGACACATTTTTTTTAGGGCCAAAAGGCACGATTATTATTAACCTCAAGGGACAGGTTTCGGGCAGAAAACACTGAATATCCACAACAGACTTGCTGGAAAACAGCTTGAGCATGGGTACAACAGTCCCAACGTGTTACTGTGAGCTGCCCATGCTCAGCCATGAGCTGATCACTGTCATAAGGTGACCTTGTAATCCTGGTCACCTGCTGGTCCAGTTAAATTATGGACATCTGCAATATATAAGCCCAGAGACTCCCTGTGTCCTTGTGGCATGCGAGTTGTATTTTATAATGATTCTGAAACAGTTTTAAGTGAAAATAAGCCGCCCTGTGCAAGAGCTAACACAGGCAGGGTGCAGATCTGAAAAAGAACTGGAAAAAATTAACTTCTGGTATATATTTCCTATGGTTCCTTTCAGTTAACTCACTGCAATGCTTAAAATACTTCCTTGCCATATGAATCTGCTGGGGTATATTTAACACATTACCGGTATAAAATGATTCAAGCTCAAGCTTCTTTTATCAGTGAAGTCCAAAGTACGTTCCTCCCTTTAAAACAATGATGGAGCTAAACCAAAACCACAGATCTGATCATTCCTTGAACATTTCAGCAAGTTTGGGTCTTCAACCTAGCATCATGTACAGTCCTAATTTGTTAATAGGCCCACACCTAAATCCCACAAACAAATGTTGTTGGATTTGGAGGTTGTTCCTTATAATGAAAGTGATCCAAAACTCTTTTTCTAGGAGATTTAGGCTTTGAGGAAGTTTGGTTCTGACAAAAAGCAACCACTCATGACCTTTCTCTAAACAAAACAGAAAGGAGAAACTGAAATTTTACCCCTCTTGTATTTGGACAGAAGATTTAATTTTGTTCCAAAATTTGCCTGGCAGACACCAGTTCAAGGCAAAACCCTGAAATTTTACAAGGTGAGGAAATTATATAGGTCTTTGAGGATTTGTCCTAAAGGGATTTTGGGCTTTTTTTTGATTAAGGAAATTGTACCAAGTCTTTCTTTCAAGCAGGTACAACCATTCTCTATTAGTTTTGACATCAGTACAGTAAGAACCAATGGATAGAGGTGAGCAGTCAGAGGGCAGTTTGGTCTTTGCCTAAGTATCATTAAGAACAACTAGCTCCTTGGACAGACCTCACTGATGGCCTCTGCTGTCATGTCGCCAGGGTGGTCCTTTCCAGGCTGCCATCTCTTCCAGGCTGCTTCCAGGGATGGTGTAAGATCAGGCACACTCCTGGGACCATTTCCAATAGATAGCTGAGGCCACCATCCTGTTTCAGAGGCTAACAGAGTTTAATAGTGTAACCAGACTGTTAGTCTCCAAGGCAAAGAATGACTCCTGGCAGTGCTTGTTTTGTTAATACACATGGAGCCATTGAAGTCAATGAGAAACTGGAGAGACCAATACATTTAAGTACTCTGAGAGATGAAGGCTGAAAGAAGAGTCTGGGCTATAAAACCTCTGTTTTTTCACTAGATGGGAATAGCACAAGCAGCAGTACTTAATACTATTTCACTAACCCAAAGTCACAATTCTGAGCAAGAAGCTGAGCTTTCCCTCTGAGACCATCTTCAGGATCCCAGACCCAGCCATTAGGTCTTTTTGCTAATGCTATTGACAAGACTCCTCTGATGCACTGGAAACCTCTGAACATTAAAGCTGAAAAATTCAAATACATGCCAGATTCTGCCCCAGAAAAATACAGATCCTGTCTGTGTTTGCCATGCCCTGTCAAGGTAATCATCAGGAATAATTTTAAGATCCCATCCTTTGTCTTCTTGTGCCCTTGTTGTGAGTGCATTCCCAGCAGAAAAGATCAAAAAGGAAACCCTAAGATCACTGTCTTTTAAGTGCTTGTCAGAGGGAGATGGCATGGTCTGAATGACCCATGACACAAATGCCCTTGGTCTTCCAGCATGTGTAGCACAAGGCAGTACCACGGAGGTGGCATCTCTGCACATTGAAATCACATTTCTGAGCCTCTTCACTGCTTTTTGGTATGACCTTCTATACCACAGATGAATGCTATGCCAGACTGTCACCACTCATGGGACCGCTGTCAAAGTCAGTTTGCTTCATTATGAAAACAATGTCTGGAAAGCCCATGTATGCCACTCATGGGCTTTCCTTCTTATCCTTTTTCAACCCTATTACTCTATCTGTTCCCACACAGCCTACAAGGTAGACTTTTTTGAGGACATTTTGTTTGGGTGCTTTCACACTCTGTCACCCTGATTCTCCTGTACCACAACAGGGAAGATGGGAAGGTGTGGGAGAAGAGAAAATAATGGGGAGACATTTACCAACTCATATCAGCTTAAATTACTAATAAAAATCAGTTTGCACTAACTCACCAAACTGAGTTGCCAGAGGAGTACAAGCAGCTGAACCTCCTTGCACAGCTCTCCAGCATAACTATGTAAGAATCACAAGTTTTGAGTTTAAGCCCAGAGAAACTTCTTCACATCAGAAAACCTTCAGCATATGGTTGCAGGGTTCTGAACAACTGTGGGTTTCCAATAGGTTCCACAGAAGCTCTAAAGAGCAGCTTTTTTCCATGACAGTTTATTTTTGTGTATCTATTTAGCAGAAAGGACACACTCCTACAAGTAATCTAACGTGCTTGGAAATCATGATTTTGTAGACCTTCTGTTTTCAAGGCTATAATAGATATATGCACCTACAGCCCATTGGGAGAGACTGCTCGGTTCCTTGGTCATATGGATCAAGCTGTCTTTGGATGCTCTGGGATGAAGCCAAACCTCAGGTGGGTACCCTGACCCAGTTTCAGAGCTCTTGTCATCTGCTCCATCTCAGATCTGCATGACTGAGGTATAAATTGGGATAAGACTTCAAAGCCAATCCTGAGTAAGACAGCATTTCTGAATTTCAAGTTCCTCAGTGTGATCCTTGCTGTTAAATTCTGGTTTAGTAAAATGCCACAAGCCTCCCCAGAACCATCTCATCACATGAAGGTCAACAAGGCATTGCTACCAATATTTTTGTTTGGCTTATTTTTTGTTGTTCCCTGTTTTTTCACTCCAAGTTTCCCTCTTGTTTTATACTGCTTTCATCTCCCTTTGTCTCTTGAGCACTGTCTCATTCTGCATCTGTTTTCCCTTTGCATGTTCTCCCTTCCCCCCTATGTTTACTTTTGTAAGCAGACTGTTGTTTTTATCCAACTCCCCTTGGTTTTCTTTGGGGTTTTAAGTTCTTCTAATATTCTCAGCAGCTTTCCCATTCCTTCTGCTTACCTTCCATCTTGGAGTGCCACTGGAGCCCTGTTTCCAATTATGTTTGTTTTGTCTTGTTTACTGGATTTTTCCTCTCCCCTGTGTTGCACAGCAGTCACAATTTTTTGCATTTTTTAAAATTATTTTTATTTTTTCCCTTGCTGATCAGAAGCCAGGCAGTTACTTCTTCTTCACTGTTGTTGGTTTTATTCATTTATATATTTTTTTCCCCCAAGAAATAAAGTAGATGGTTGTTTAAAAATGTTTGCATTCTAATTGTAGCAACTGCTGTAGAAATTACTTTCATGCATATTAAATTGCAGTTATAAAGTCCATCTTAGTGTTCTCTTCTTTTTTACCTTAAAACACCTCATCAAATATACACCTAATCCTACCTCCTACTAAATTGCCTTACCAGAAGACCCACAGACCCTGGTTGCTGAGCACCCAGGTCCTTATCAAGCCTTCTTAAAAAGTGCTGCTGGAAAGTCAGAAGCATCCTTCTGAGCCGACATAACACAGACTTCCAGCACAACTTCTTTCATAGGTCTCCTACAAGATTTGTCAAAACCAAACCACCTCCAAGAACTCTTCAGATAGCAGCAAACCTGACTTTCCTGGCAGGGAAATGATGTGAGGAGAGAATTTCTTACTGGATCTGGTTCATATTCTGTGTTACCTTGTCCTGGGTAGTACAGCAGGGAAAAGTTAGCATCATAAGGGAAGGCAAATTTCATTAACAAGAAAAAATCTTAGAGGGTAACATGGGTTTCATCTGCTCATTTCCTTTTTTTCTTCTTCTTTTTTTTTTTTTTAAAGAAAAAGGAAACAAAGTAAAAGTTAACTTCTGCACTTGGCAGTCTTCTGTCCCCTCAAAGATTAAAGGCTTTTTTCAGTCTCTGGGGAAAAAAGTGGGACTGACCAAGATACAGAAGGGTAGCAAAATCAAATTCTACAGTAATAAAATTTGTGGGGAAAATTATCCATAAGCTTTGAGAATTCCAGCAGTGCTCAAAGACATAAATGTTTGGCAACACAAGGCATTCAGGAAATCTGAACGGCTGATGTTGGGTTTAGTTCTTTGAAATCTTTCCTTCTTACTCCCCTTTGTTATGTTTTTCCATACTTGATTCTTATGAGCAGAAGTAGTTAACTCAGGAGTTTATGAAACAAGAAACTTGGCATCTGTTCCTGGCTCTTGCATTTACTTTCTGCCTAGTTTTGGAAAAGTCACTCAAAACTAGATCTATAAGCAGACTTGGGTTGTTCCAGGCATCAAACACTCAGGATCTCTGTAAGCAAATTAGATGAGTAAATAGGATTACACAAAGACAGAAAGCAGAGCTTAAATGTATGTGGGGCAACTTGTAGAAAATAGGAAGATGGGCAAAACTAAGGGCTTCTAGATACCTGGTCCTGGATGAAGGAAGACATGACTGTTTGGGAGTCTCTAGCTGGAATTTGCAGCTCTGAATCTTTTTGTAGATTAGGTACCTAAGCCACATTAGCCCAATTTTATGGAAACCTGTGGGGAGATTCCTTGTTCTTGACAGCAAAAGAGGAAGGTAGGGTGTTTGCTAATTGAGCCAGAAGCTTCAACCCACATCTTGAATTCTGCAGGTAATTTTTTGAGCATCTCCCTGGCAGGGTAGGCAAACTAGCAAGAAACCAGTCCAGTTCTGTTACTGGTCTGTGGGATGCAATGGGACACACATGGCAACATCAGAAAGTTTCATTGCTACTTCTGACTGGTGCAAAGCCGAGTATAATAACTGTGCTCAAAGAACAACATGCCCTGATGTAGGTCCTAGAAGAAGGACCATGAAGCAGTCAGTCAGTCTGAGAACTCTGCTTTGCCTCTGATGTGACACAGGGGTCTCAGCAAAGTGACAGCTTGTAGGTTGTTATAATTTCTCTGATGGAGACTTAAGGCCCATGGGGCTTTGCCGACAGTAATGTCAATGTGCATAGCCCTCAGCCACAGGAATTTGAAGGATCCCTGTAAAATACCATGTTGGAAGTAACACTTAGGTCTATTTGTAGCTTTAGCTCAGAAGTCTCATTCTATGATCTGTCTGTACCCAGAAATGCTGGATTTCTTTCTGAAAGATGTGAATATTCATACAATCCAGTTGTGCTGAGGAGGTGAGCTGGAGTCCGCCAATTGTGTAGCATGTGTGTGTTTACACATTTTATTGTAAATGTGTGTTGGAAAGTCAATAAAGAACAGCACTATTTTAATAAATAATCCTATCAAACTTTTATGATGCCAAAGCCATAATATAAATCAATATGTTTAGATTTCAGTATGATAAAGATACGTTGAAACAAATTATTTGAAAATAATTTCCTTATTCACTTGCCTGCCAATTTTTCTATACAAAAGCCTTTGTTTCTCTAGCTACTCCTGATAACATCACAGCCACCTAAACATCTCTTGGAGCAAACCTCAGAAACAATCCAAAACTCATGAATCATGTAGACATGCATGCATAATGAGAATGGGACCTCCTAAAATTGCTGACTGTTAATAGTCATTATTGTTTATAACAAGGAGTAGGGTCATGCATGTAGTCTTTGGGTGACAAGCCCAAAATCTTGGCAGCAAGCAGTGCACAGATTTATTTATTCTGCTTGAACCCCTTACAATGTGACAAGGATAGACAGGATGGAAGAAGCAAATATTTTTCAGTGATGAGTAAAACAATTAAAGTCTTCAATCAAAATAAAATATTGTTTTACCTTAACAGTAAGGGCTAGGCATGGGGCTTGATGTTTGCTTTACCACTTAGACACTCAGCTTTTGGTTCTGGGTACAGACCTATGGCGACTTGGCACCCACACCCAAAACTGCTCCCAGGGTCAAACCTGGCTCTGCTGGCACCTACTTGGGGCTCTCTGGGCAGCAGTGGGGATGCAGGAGAAGACACCAACTTCAGACCTCTGTTTTGAGGGAACTTTCTATAATTGTATTTTTGTAGTCCCCACAAAAAGCTTGTCACATAACATCAATGACAGGGTTTCTTCCAATCATTCTTGTCATATGGTCTTTGACTGCTTGAACCAGAGAGCTGTTCCTTCTTGTATTAAGTACAGCCATCTCATTGTTAGATTACAATGCTGCTTTTCCTGCTTTTCCAGGATGAGAAGATCAGGTCTATGTCCTAAAGCTATGATTTGGTTTGTTTGTTTGTTTCAAAAACATCCAAAGGACAGATATTTTGCTCAATGTATATTTTAGCTACTGGCAAATGTTTCTAGCCGTGCTAGAGAGCTGATTATATCCCTCCCAAGCTTCCACTTTGGATGAAAAAAAGTCTTGGTAACAGTTGCTAGCAAAAACTTTCTGGAATAGATTTGTTGTTAGAAGATGACTGCTGTGCTTTCTGAAGGAAAATTAAACTGAAGAACAAGATTATTTAAGCATAATTGCTTTAAAAACAGAACACATGCTATATTATATCTGTAGTTCACTGGAAAATGGAATAATCCAGAAAGCTGAATTCAGTACAGTGCACTACAAGAGTTATGTTAATTTGCAGTGTTATGTTAATTTGCAATGAGTCCTGCTTGCAACTTTCTATCCAACTATGTGTAAAATGCCTCAGTGCCACTGGAGAACAACTCAACTTGGATTCTAGTAGGACAGTATAGTAAGCTTCAGATGTAATTTTGAAGAAGGGAATTTTGTGGATCAAGATAATATTAATGAAAACTGGTTTTGAAAGAGGATCCAATTCTCTCTGGTGGCTGGGTAACCCCAAAGCAACTGAGCCACGGAATCCATCTGTGCTCCAGATTCCCTGTGTAATGACCTTGTCTTTGGTGTTACATAGCATCTTCTCATTGGGTTCTGTTAACCATGACACTATTAGCATGTTGTAGTAAATGCAAATAGTAATTATTTGCTGATGAAGTTTTTAGTTTCTATTTCAATCAAGATCATCTTTGAGTCACTACCAGTTTTCATAAATTCTGATACTCAAAAGGAGATGATACTAGTATCTGTTTTTCATTTCAGAAATCTGGAGCTTCCCCAGTTTGTAGAGGCAGACACAGACAACTCCATTTGTCCAGCAGGCCTGAACCATGAAGATCTGATCTCAGACATCCATTAGCCTAAATATTATTTCAAACCACCAAGTAATCATTGAGCATTGATTGCATAAGTCAGAAATTTATTACTTTGTCAAAGAAAAAAATAAACCATGTCAAACAACCTAACAATTTTTTGCTTGCCTTTTTTCTACCTTCTTTTTTTACCTTTTCCTCTTACTTTGTATTCTGTGCCTTATGCTTCCTGTGTGGAGAATGGGGCCACCTCACAGGAATGAATGTTATAGCAACTTTTCTAATCAGTGCTGTTGTAGGTCAAAATGAGCACTTTCTAAACAGCAAGACAAGAGGTAAGGCATGACAGCAACAGCAAATCCCATTATGGACTAGAGTGCTGGAGACACCAGCAGGTCAACGGGCCTGTGTTGATCAGACTTTACCACACTGCAGTCTTACTGTGTTAGAAAGTAAGCTTTTCAATGAAACGTCAAAAGATACCAAATCATGAGCAACACCAGCCTTCTTGTCACTCTGAAGGAAGGAAATCATCCATCTCAAGATGCGTTGAGCCTGTTCATGTTATACTAATCTATGTTAAGGTTCTTTGGCGCTTGTAAACCAAGCAAGAATAATAAACAAGTGAAAGCTGAAAGAGGTTGGAAGGAGTCTGGTGTATATAACAGGAATTCAGCTTTGCTGCCACCAGGATTTCAGCAGGCTTGCTCCTGACAGCCTGACACTACTCTGTTCTTAGTTGAGGAAGGTTTAGTCCATTTTCCAAATTTTCAAAGACCTGATTTCTAAAACAAGTTTCAACCCAGCTTAGCACACATCATGCTATTTGCTCCCACAAAAAACTGCAGAACTGCATCATATTTTCTCATTATTTATTTATTTATTAATTTTCCCCATCCATGAAAGCATCCTGAGCTAATCAGGAAGCTCCATCAAATCAGTGCACCAGTTCTTTCAGGACCATAGTAGCTAGGTAGCAGTGCTGAGCCATATCCTGTGGATATATTTGCTTTTCCCAGCATTAGATTTAGAGGTGAGCCACGTATTCATATTGGCTGAAACTCCACCAGCGTTTCATAAACAGAAATTATTCATCCAAGATCCTAAGATGCTCATTATGATTAGGAGCTATGTTCTGATTATCTGCTAAATGATGCTCAAGATAATGAGGAAATACAGGATCTGAAATAATTAGACGTGCAGTAACACATTAATTAAACCCTTTCAATACAAACCTAGGAAGCTGTATTGGCTGTATGTCTCAGAGTTATGGGTAAACTGAGGCACAGAACAGTAACTTGCTGGTGTCGCTCAAGATGTTGGACCTGTGCCACAATCTCTTTTGCAGCTGATAGTTTCTGCCTGGCCCTATCAAACTATAGCAAGGAAGCTGCATAGTGCCAAGAGTAAATATCCCCAAAGTGATGAGGTGAGATTATTAGTGCTAGACACCTTTCATATTCCCTGTGTATAGAACTACTGTCCAGCAAGACCAAGGATTATTTTGATAAGCAGTTGGCCTCAGGCAATATTAGTTTGTGGGAAAGTTTCTTGGATGTAGAAAGTCTTCCCTACAAGGCTCATTAAATTGCATTTTGCTACATTTACTGCACGTGGCCTGTTTCCCTCATATGGATTGACTGTTTATGCTCTTTTCTCAGCTGTGTTTATTGGTAAAGTTTCATAGCCTTAATCACAAATGCATAACAGCCTTAACCAATATAAAGCATCCACCATTTCTAATAACATATGGTCTGACCACTCAATAGTTTAGATGCCATGGTTCATTAATTCTCCACAGGAGTAATAAGCATTTGGTATTGTCTTATATTTTAAACCAATTTATTGTTCCAAATGGATAAAAAAAAAAAGAAAAAGGACCTGCTATGGTCTGAGTTTAAACAATCCCTTGCTTAGCTTTTCCAGAGCTGTGCTGCTGTTTGACAACAAAATCAAAGCCACAGGACCTTTGTCTCTGTTAAATAAATGTCACTCCCCATTGACTGGAAGCCTTCAGAGGCAAAACTCTAGCTCGTCTCTGAGGTCATTCTGATGTGCTTCTTTCCCTCACCTGTTTTGGAAAACACCCATCCTTAGGATGAGGACATGAGAAAGAAAGAATGGTAAATTTAACAAGAAAATTTAGAACTAATTAGTTGTTGTACCACAACAAAAGCATGGGAAACTCCCACTGTTGGAAATCAGAAACTAAGAAGGGCTTAGTCTGAAACTGTGACCCTCACCAGATTCCTAGGGGTAAGGAAGGAAGGTTTCTAATAGACAGGAGTACAACATTTTTTCCTCAATTGTTTTCAGAGTTAAGGCCTGGCTAAATTTGTGGATAATACCATAATATATTAGTGTTCTAATTAGGCTTCATCAGGGAATAAGGTGATTTTTGGCAATTTTGAGAAGGTGTTACATGGCAGAGCAATTATTGCATAGCCAACAAGGTGTAAGAGGGAGGATTATATCTTTCTTTGAAACTTGAACCACCACCTGAGAGACTGAATAGCCAGCCTGATCAGCTGGCAGTGGGATTGGGGCAGTTGTCAGCCAGATTTTTTTGTACTTTGGGACATTTGACTGGTTTGTTTTTGACTCTCTGCAGTTGCTTCTCATTCTCCCAGGACATCTCCCAACATAAACCCAGCAACACAGTCTCCTTTGCAAATGCTTCCATGTGGGTGAAGTTGATTCAGTCTCAGATCAAGAAGATGAGATGTTCTATGGGCTGTAGGCCATGCTTTCAGGTCAGCACACAAGATATGCAGGACTGCAGCCAACTTATCCTTAAAGAGAGAATACTCTTGTTTCTGTTTTCTAAATTAATTCCTGAAATGTAAGGTACTAATAGAAATGTGGTGATGGAGAATGACATCTGGTTGCTCCAGTCCACTAGAGTCTTTAATTGGTTCCAGTTTGTAGTGCTTCTGTGCTAGGTTTTGTTTGTTAAAATATACCCACTCGTGCTACAACTGATGGAAGCAGCCGTGAGAGTTCTAGTATTTGAACAAGTTATTCCTAACTACAAGAGTTT
Organism: Pezoporus occidentalis; assembly: GCF_034315485.1. Classification (NCBI taxonomy): domain Eukaryota; kingdom Metazoa; phylum Chordata; class Aves; order Psittaciformes; family Psittacidae; genus Pezoporus; species Pezoporus occidentalis. The sequence goes on along the minus strand of NW_026915910.1, from coordinate 3,777,954 downwards.
TTAGACCCAATGAAGGTAAGGTTAGACAGAAAGGGAGCTGAAGGGTGGTAGCGGGGTCATAACAATGCTCAGATCTTAGATGTCCCCAGTGTAATGTGAATATTTCTTTCAAGTAACATTCACAGCAATTTTTAGGGACTGGCAATGGCCAGTGCTGTTGACTGTATGGAATTATGTGATCATTCCCATTGACAGTTTTCCTTTTTTCTTTTTTCCTTAACTTGTGAGAAAACAGCTAGTAAAATTGAAGCTTATTTGCTCTTCAGCCTTCTACTGGCACTGCTGACCAGAATGAAAACGACCCAAATGACAGCAGATCAGAACAGAAAACAATAAAACATGATGAGAGCAATTCTTTCCTTCAAAACCTGTTGTCCAGGGCTAATTGATACTTCTGAGTAAGTCATTTATTTGTTTTGACAACTGTTAATAGCTCCTGGCTGAAAGTCAACTTTGTTCACTTAATTTCTCTTAAATTCTGTTCTATCTGGCCAGAAAAAAGCTATTTTCTTCCTTTGAGAGGTGTGGATCAGATGAGATGCTTGTGGCTATGTCTTTGCTGCAGGATTTGAGCTAGTATCCTTACCCTATCTGAACCCTTTATCTGCAGAAGATCCCTTATCAGAGCAAGACCTAATATTCTCATTTCCCCTTTCATGTCATGGTTGCTCTAGAGAGGAAGCCTGGGCCCATAGCCAAAGGGCATGAAGCACTGCATCCAAGCCCTGAGCCCACTGTGCCCCATTTCTCCTACTAAATGAGGTAGATGGGTAAAACCCCTAGATATGAAGGCCAACAGGCATGGCATGATCTGTGTGCAGCATGATGTCTCAGTCTTCAGAAGAGGATGGCTTGGTGTCACTTGCCAGTTGGGCATGGTGCCTGCAAGGTCCTAGTTCCCAAGCCATACAAAGACACTATTTGTACACTGTCAGTTGGCTCCAATCTAAAGCACTTCAAGGTGAGTTCCATCAGTGCCATGGCAGAGATGATTAAACTCCCAGGTGCCATTTAGCTGACTCGTGCAAATGTACTCTTGGGGTACCAAGCTGTGCCATCTGTGGTGATATACACCCACCCTACCTTCTCCATATTGCCCTGAGAGTGAATAAAAGTCAAAGCAAAACACTTCTGTGGAAAATCCTACTTGAGATAAAGGAATTTTCCAAAACTGATGAGTCCCTTTCTATTACATTATTATAGAAGCTCTGCTGGAAATAAAGCAGAGGAGGCAATTTTCAGGGCATGTATGCTCAGTGCTTGAAAGTTGGATGCCTGTGAAATGGGTTGGTTTTGGCTTTCAGAAACTAAAACACTCAAAATCACTCTTGGAAGATAGTAGATAACAGGGCATGCCTCCAAACTTTCTGCAGTTTTCACATGCAAAATGAGTGGCTAGGCTAGAGATAACACAATCGCACAGTAATCTGTAACAGCCTAAGAAGGTATTCCATACAGAAAGAGAGAAAAGAAGGGGAAAGCTGCTATTTTGTGGGATAAAAAAATAGTAAGGCAAGTAAGAAAAGTTGAGGTTAAAGCTCTGAGTAAATAGTTTGATACTACAAATTCTTATACACATCGGTGTAACTGTATGATAGTATCATTGTATCACTCCAGAACTTTTTGATGAAATATGCGTTTCCAGATATTAGTATACTTTTATTTGGATTATGGTTCTTTTTTGCCTGGTGCGTAGTGAACCACAGTGTGGAAATGGACACCTTTCTGCCCTAAATCAATGATTCATGTCTACAGTTTTTACATGGTGGGCATATATTTTGGATCCCTGTAATACCTGACCCATCTGCTTAGCCAGTGAAAAAAAGTAAGTAATGTGTGTTGCTTGTTCACATAAACATTCAAGCCTTTAAAAATATCTCTCTGACCTTCTTCAATTCTGCCTCAATGATTTCCTGTGGCAGGGAATTCCTCAGGGTGATTATATGCTTTAAACAGAAGTATTTCCTTGCATCCATTTTAACTTTGTTGCCTGTCAGATTGACCCAGCAGCCCCTTTTGGTTCTTGCTTTACGGTGTTGGATATAGAGAAACTTCTGGATGGCTTTTCTACAAACCAGTCATTATTTTGTATTCCAGCATTAGCTGTTTATAAATATATATACAAAAGAAGCACAACGATCCACTTATAAGTAAACAGGAAAAATCTAAAAGTTTTTGCAGAAGCTTTAGTCACTTACATGCAAGAAAGAAAACTCAAAATTATTTTGAAGAGGTGGCTGCACACAGAATACACAGTAAATAGGAAAAAACAAGATGGCTTTTCCCTCTTTTTCTTTCCCTCAGAAGGAAAATATCTTTTCTTAGACATGCACCTCTTATACTAAGTGAACTGCCTCTCAAGTCCATCTCACCCACTGTGGGTCTCTCCTAGACTATTGCTACCATCAATAGTAAGGTCCCTGGAGGGACCAGCACCAAGACCCATATCTTCTTGATTCTTGATTCTGGGTAGCTTTTCCACTCCAGCAGTATTCCTGTTGCCATTTACTCCCACTACACTTACTGATGGCTGAAACAGGTGGACTGCAGGGCATGTCATTTTCATGTCAAGATGGCCAAAAAGGTTAATAAATAGAGAATTGCAGAATTATAGAATGGTTTGGGTTGGAAAGGATCTTAAGATCACCTAGTTCCAACCCCAGTACCATGGTCAGGGACACCTTCCACTAGACCAGGCTGCTCAAGGCCCTGTCCAGCCTGGCCTTAAACACTTCCAGGGATGGAGCGTTCACAACTTCCTTGGGAAACCTATTGCAGTGCTCAAGATTATTGCAATCTCAGCAGTGGAATCACAGAGCTGAAGACCTCCATCTCTCAATCTGCTTTTTTACCCCTCATTACTAATTGCTTGTGTGATGAATTTTACTTCTGTAGATACTGTAGAAGTTAGTAGATGAGTGAGATGGGTCAGGAGGTGAGTAGGAGAGGACAAAACAATTCCTCTTTAGCTTTAATAAAGCTTTTAGCTTTAGTCCAGACCATAGTGTCTCCTTAAAAGAAATACTAGAATCTATTGAGGAAACAGGAATTGTGGAGCAGGAACATCCGACTTCCTTTTCAAGAAACATAAAATTACACCCCTCCATGAGGCCACTCTGGAAGATCCACGAAGTTACACTGGAGAGGACCAACCTGTTATGCCAAACAGAAACAGTAAATGAACTTTTATATAAATAGAATGGGCTTTTATGTTGCCTGTTTTTTTTAGTAAAGAACTTCTATCTCCCCATTCACCTTTCTTGAAGAAAAATGTCTATCATCCCAAATCAGGGATCTCAAAAGGCTTAGCAACTGTGAAGTCTTTCTTTGCCATCTCTTTCAAGCAAGCCCCAAAGGCTTGTGTTTGAAAAACAGAACCCTTACGGAAAATATTAATATTTTTAGCCTCATTCAGTAGCTCAGCCTGAGAAGAACAAGAACCCATTGGTTCTCTGAAGACCTCAGAGCTTCAAGATCAGCCTCATGTCAACCTTTGGGATGAGGAAGCTTCCCAAAGGCCACCATACTGTACTTGCCATCAGTGTATATGTGTTTAATCAGGCTCTTGACAGGTAAAGACTGTAAAAAGAGGACAGTTTGTTCTCCCAAGCTGTTCGCTCTCTAAGCCCCCTGTTTATTTTGGAAGTGAATGAATAACATTGTGCTGGGAAAGGAAATTAAAAAAGCAGGGTTGTAATTTACAGTAGAGAAAAGAACAGACTTAGGGACTTTTTTTTTTTTTTTTTTTACCCTCCTTCCCCCTCCTCCTTTACCCCTCTTTTTACCGCTCTGGTTCCAAACATCCAAACGTGCTACAGCTGAAAAAGAGGACCTCAAGCCTTCCGTACTGCTGGCAACAAGAAGTGAGCTACAATTGCCAGTCTCTGTATTCTTGCCAAGAGAATAAACTGCTTCAAGGCAAAAGAAGAAAAAAAAAGGAGGTTTATCAAAACCAAATGCCACTGGAAATCCTAACGCAGAGGAGCCCAATTCAAGATGTACGTTGAAACCTATCCCCAACCATTTAAGGAAAAAGAAGAAAATGGATTCTTTAATAGAATATTTAAAATATAACAATTGCTTTGGAGTGAGGAATTCTACTCTCTCTGGTTCTTATAAAAGCTTTAATTTTTTTTTTCTTCATCTCTAAGTAAACTCCCAGCAGTTTTCTTTGAAAGTGGATCCTAGGCAAGCACCTCTTTTCCAAAGCGCTCAACATTGTTCTAATGAGATGTGATAGGTGGTTTGGAGTAGGAGCTGGTCCAAGCAGCGGAGGTATCGCTTTATTGTGTGTTTGTTTTTCTTTTGAAAGTCAGTGATCTGGCTACTCTTCATTTTCACTTTAATGCTTCTTATTATTTTGTTTCTAACCTGCCCCTGGATCCAAATCAGATCCAGCCTTCTTCCCCCTTCCAAGCATTCATTACAGAATGGAAAAGAGGGAAATTCAAGGCTTTTATTTTTAGAGTAGTTGCAGTTTGGAAGGACAGAGGGAATGAACTATTTGGGCCATCTAGTTTGATTTGGACACCACAGAGCATAGAATTTCATACAGTGATTTGTGCATTTTGTGCAGGAGCTGGACAACACTTTTTGGGAAACCACCCATGCATCAGGTCCTGCAGGAGCCACCACAATCCTGGGCATATAGACCTAATGGGCAAGTCTCAATTCTACAAGTTATGCTAAGTGTTTGCCTAGAACACTTGCAAATCTCAGTTCAAGACATTCAAGCTTTTAATAACTTTAGAGGACACTGTACTGCGTGCTGGCCTTGTCCTGAGCTGTACCTGCAGGCCATGGTTAGGGCTGTGGCTCCTAAGTGTCACCTGAGCAGACATCTGAGCTGACCTATTATCTTAAGCATCCACGGTCAAATGTCATCCGAGAGGCAAGTCCCACTGCCTCCCAGTGGCGTAACAACCAGCAAAATGCTACCTTTGAACTGAGACCAGAGTCTCCAGCCAAACCAAACGACAGAAATATTCCGAAACAGTGGGCAGACAAAGAAACTGCACAGTAAGGATCTAGTTTCAGCTGAGAGATGGGGAAGTTCCTGGCTCCTGTCTACATGAAAGCCTTTCCTACTTTTCCTGCTATAGGGAGGAGTATGCAATCACAGTCCAGCTTCAGCCAACAGACAGTGCTATTAACCATGAGGTCAAAGCCCAGGCTTGACATTGTTCAGCATCACAGCCAAGAAGAAGCAGCTAAAAGAGGCAAAGTAGCCGAGAGTAAGTTCCTAAGCTGATTTTGAACTGGGATGCCATCACCTATGTTGCACATTGAAGCCCAGGGCAGCAGGATGAACCTGCTGGTGAATCTCAGCAGGCTTCCCAAATTCAGCTCAGGCATAGAGGTTTAACTAAGCATACTGCAAGCAATATATGTCTAAAGATCTGGGTAAGGTCAGGCCAGCTCCACCATGCAGACCCAGTTTAAATCACTGCCTAGTTGCCCCATGGACAAACTAGGCAGCTTCACTATCGGGTGCATTTCCCAGATTCTGAATGACTCTTTAAATCTTTCCTGAATCGTTTCCATTTACCCCATGTCTTCTTTGAAATTCACCAGATCATCAATGCAGCATCAGTCCCACTAGTGCAAACACAGATGCGAGGCCATCTCCTACACATTATTTTCCTGCTTATCTATGGGAAAGATCTGTGATGGATGCAATTGCATTGTTTTGCTGGGGTATTTCAATTGGTGTCCTCTTTAATGTGTGAATGTACTGGTTCTTCCATTATCTTGTTGAAGTTAACTGGTATCAAATAATCTGTTTCAAAACATATTTGATTGGTACTTAAGTCTTATTTACACTAATCCTTCAACATAAAAGTGTGCCTCCAAAGATATCTCTGCATATGTTTGCCTCTCCAAACTACACCACAGCAAAGATATCACAGTATTTTCCTCCACCACCCAACCACACAGCTGTGATAAAGAGAATGCAGTTTAGACCCAAAGAGTGCGAGAGGAAATAAGAGGTTCTGGGTGCAACGTACAAAGCCTTGTATGTTGATGAGAGTTCCAAGTTTTGTTTCCTCCAGCAAAGTGCCTCTGTAACTGTTACCCTGATATTTATATTTTAACTTATTAAATCTGTGCCACATAATAAAATGTACTATAAATTAAAGACAAAGTATGAGCTTTCTCACCTGTTCCCTGCTCCATGTCAACCTCAGGATATTGCATTATGGATCCTTTCCTGGTTCACCAAGCTTTCTGCTCCATTATGTCAAAAGAGAAATCGGTGAAATATTCCGTTGTTATTAACTGCTAATGCCTGATTTTTTTTCCTTTTTTTTTCTTTAACACAAAATGCTCTGAAATTGAAATCAGAGCTGCAGCGCGTTAGCAGCTGTTAACACATCTCTGTTAGCTTGTCCACCAGCCACAGAGCACAGATCCCTTCTGCTGCACATCTGAGCCACCAGGCTCTGTTTCAAATGAAAGCAAAGCTCAGCTTCAAAGTGTGCGCCCAGAGCAAAGCTTCCTCAGCATCAAAGGTGTGGACAGGCCCTTACCAAGATGTACATCAGTCTCACCATCCAGATCCCAGTGAGGTTTTTCCAGGAGCTAATCAAGATTTTCATGAAAGCAAAAAATCAAGCAAAAGGCTTGCCAGGATTTAGATGATGGATTTGAACTCCACATTATCTGTCTACCTAGCACAGATTTCCACTCCCAGATCCTGACTGGTTTTCCCCAGATTTGTGGAGATAAATGGCAAGCAGAAACATCACCCATGTCTGTGGATGCCCCTCTCTGCTTTTTGTCTTACATCTGAAGAACAAGGCATGGCTCACATAGAAGTGGTGTAGAAGAGTGGCTGGCTTGGGTGACATCTTGACAGGATGGCTATCTCCTCAGCTTTTAACAACTGCAGAGGCAGCATGTACTTTCAGGAAGGGAATTGTTGGTATTTGAATGTTCTTGTGTCACCACAAAAATCACTACAGTATTTAAACAGAATGGGCAGAAATTCATCTGAAACTTGAATAAATTTGTCAGCTACCTGGAGGGAACCTGGGGACTATAGAAGTAAATATTAGGATATGCTTGGTGGTGTGTCAATGAGAATTTTTTACGTGCCCAAACCACATACCTAGTCTGTATCCAAATTTATATCCGAGCTCTAATCAGACTGTAAAATTCCTAAATCCATGCTGCAATAGCTCCCTACCCAGGTTGTGAAACCCTTGAGCCCCTGGGCCAGAGGTCAGCAGGGTAAGTGAACTTGTTTCTCATTTTCAGTTTAAAGAGGAAGTGCAAAGACATCTGACAGGGGTTTGGGAAGCTGCTGTTAATAATTTCTTGGCTTCTGGCCCTCAGCTGATGTCAAGGTGCAGGAATGATGAGGAGAGAAAAGAGAGTCTGTTCTCCACTTTGACCTGTTCTCAGCATCCAGCTTTAGGTGATAGTAACATCAAGATCTAGAAATACAGAGGAGGGTGAGGAGTTCTTCCTTGCTGTTCCTCATCCGTTGTGTCTCTGACCTCCATTCCAGAAGTATGGCTTACACAAGAAGAGAAGACCGGGGGGAGGTACCCACTCTGAGGTGTGGTTCTGAGCAGGGTAGCTGGGACCTGTGCCTCATTCTTGTAATTGCTTAGCCAGGGAGTATCTGAATCGATCCTCAGATTGAGTAAAGCTGTCTGAAGGGCAGTGTAGTTCTCCTTCAGCTGTCATTTGGCAGTTTGTGTAAGTGGCCCATGATTCTCTTCTCTTCCTTTCATATTTTCACAGACCTAACTGGACAATTAAGACTGAAAATGTATAGAAAAGTATCCAAGCTGAGAATTCAAGTGAGTAAAGTGGATCTGTGTATTTAAACAGGGACCAAGCACTTAAATGTGCAAAATCAAAACCAGCCGTATTTTCAAAAAGATACTTCTAAGCTCTATGTATGTCATCTTTCATCTTTACTTTGAGAACATTAACACCTATATATCTCAGGAAGCGCAAAACCGCACCACCTGAGATATCATGGTTGCTATGACAAGAATGGGAGTTGTTAAGCAATGACATAAGAGTGAATGGGGAAAAAAACATCAATATCAGCAGGTGTTGTGCACAACCTAAGTCCATATCAGCTGCTAGTCTTGCAGCCCTGCATTCTCATGTGTAGAGGTCAGAAAGAACACTAAACAGAGCAAAAGAGTTGCTAAAGTAGGTGGAATGTAGCAGTGACCAGTCTCAGATTCATTTCAGTAGTATGACTTAATAGGACCCAGCAGAGACACAAACTTTGCTGGTGGTTCTGGTTATCTAGGAGAAAGAAAGGTTTTTCTGTAGCAATGGCAATAAATATGTGAAAGCAAGGTTCAAATAAAGAATGGTTTGCAGTGAAGGAATCACATTGACAGAGTACCTGTGATAAGACTACAGCATTATCAACTGCTGATGTTAGAAGTGATACATGGGTGAAAATCAGTGTTTCAGTGATGCCACTAGTTGGAATATTTGATTCTTATCTGAAAAGCCACATAGCACCAATGGGATCTCAGGACCATATGTTCATTCTGTTGCAATCTCCTATCAAATATACACACATTATGCAGGATGATTTTTCGTTTCCATCTCTCCAAATTTAGCTTCAGATCTGAGATTCAAGAAGTGGTTTGCTTCCCTGTAATATTGCTTTCAATGGGGATCCTATAGAATAAGTGATACATGTAGTTTCTATGTACCTTATGGTCACTGAACGAGATATTCTGAGATAAGTGTCCAGCTCATTAAACTCCAGTGGGTTTGATTAGAAACAACTGAAGGGAAAACAAATTATTTTGTTGAGTTCATAGGGAGTGAGAGGCAGCTGACTTGGTCTTAAATGCGCTTGTTCTGCAAGCCTAGGAAGACTGAAAGCAGGTGGCTCTGAATGCATACAGGAGTAGGCATACAGGTTAAGCTAATGCTGTTTTCTGTTAGTTTTCAGTGTAAGGATCACAGCATGGAACAAAAATAGCTGCCTCTGAATCAGCAGAAATAATGCAATTGTATCTTCAAATGAATCTAAGCAAGGGGGAGCTGTGAATCCAGAATGCAGGGTATGGAGGAAGAATAGATTACACAGAAATTTACATTGAAGCCAATTCAACAGGCTTTCACCCAGCATCAGAGCTCTGCATCTTCAGCACCCTGATTCAAGACGGTAATCAGGAATGTGTGGTTTTAAATTTGGAAGAGAAAATTCAGCAGGTACGTCTGTAATCAGTGTCTTATTTTAAGCATCCATATATTTATGCACAGCAGCAGTGTGGTGTTTCCAGGTAAAGTTTAATAATAACTACAAGAACAGGAGACAAAGCTGAGCAGAGTGAGGCAATTATAAACACTAGCAAAGAAGCAAGGAAGTGAAAGGTTTTTTTTTTTTCTTTCTTTTGGTGCATTATTGTTAAACCATAAAAAATAATAGGGAAATTCCTGCTCTTAGGGAATTTTTATGGAGAAATTTGAATGTGGGCTTGAAGGAAACTCCAAGTTTAAAAAAAAAAGGAAAAAAAGGGAGAAACCTGAGAAGTTCAAGTGCAGTAAATCAACAGGAGTTGATGATCTTCACCCAAGGGTATGGAAGGAAATGAAGTGTGAAATAGCAGATATCTGAATTTATGCAATAAAGGACCATTCCAAGAGTCTCTGAAATCAATGGAAATACTCTCTATACTTCTCTGAAAACTGGATCAGACCTTCCCAAATTAATTCTGAAAAACAAGGAGTACTCACAGGAAGGTGTCCATCACCCTTTCAGGTCAGCTGTGGAAAGCACAGAGGGGTGGGGAAGGCTGTATCAAGTAGTATTAGCCAGACCAGGAGCAACCCAGACAGTATGGAAAGCTCTCTGTAATTACAAAGCTACATCTCAGCCAGTGCAATGAAGCTCTGTGGGAGCTGGCCCTATAATATTGGAAATGACATGTGACACTATGAGCACCAAGCCAAATCCTGCCACCCCCAAGGCATAGTAAATGCTCTCAGGATCTGGTCCATCTCAGTGGCACCATTATGCTTGCATGACTACAGTCTCTTGCAGCTCGGCTTAGCTCCCTGGCTTGCTAGATGTAGTACATCTGAAAGCTGCTCTTTCTTCCCCGAAATCACTGCTGGCAATCATTTGTCACAGCTAAGGACAACATCTCCTGCTGCTTGGCGATAGGGCTTCTGCACAGACGATGCCTTATGGACAGCTTCAAGTTTCCAAAACAGCATGAGTGCAGAGCACAGGCCAGGGTTCCCTTTTCAGACACGAAGAAGCAAACACTCCCAGCTGCCAAGGATTTTACTTTATTGTCATTTAAGTTGGCTCCTTCTGCACAACTTGCTGGCGGTCTTACAGTAGCAGGAATTGAGTAATAATAGTATTTCCATATATGCTCACCTCCAAGCAATGCTTTAGAGGAGAGACTGCTGGGAGAACAGGATGAGGATGGTTTGTATTGGCTGTTCCTTCCCTTTCTCATCAGTCTGTGATTCAAACTAACATCAAACTACAAACTCCATCATTCACATCCCCCCTGCAAATTTTCCATGTTGGCTCCTCAGCAAGTGGGACTAGACTACCATTCATCAGGACTTGGAGGTGCTGAGAGGGTCCTCTCATCTTGGAAATTCTGAAACAAAGTCATCCACCAGCTTTTCAACAGTCCTATGGCTTTACTACACAGAGGTTGGGGACTGATATATTTTTCCCAGAGAAGATTTCTCCAGGAAGTTTGCAAAACCAACACACCAGCCTTCACCCAGCTAAATACAGGACACTTCCCCTTCCTGAAACTTTCCTCATACAAAACAAATAATGGAAAGTGTCTGGAAGAAGGGTAGTATCACAGAGCTCCAAAATAACCCCCAAAGACATCAATATAGCATCCAAAACAACTTCTAAATGCAATGTTTAAATAGTCCCTGACTGCTGAGACCCAGTGCTCTTCTTCATTTTCTTCTTTGAGAATGCAAGGACACACTCCTCCACACCATCCTCTTCCTTAACATTGGCCTCCACATATCCAAAGTAATCTTTTTTCTAACTTAGATGCAGACTCACACTGTTGTGGAGCAGGAATTCCTCTGATTTTTGGTCATCTGAGATGATAGCAGAGGCTGGAGAGAATGTAATGTTTAACAGAGTCCTCTGAAAGTAGATCCCTACTTGTGGTGCTTGCCTGGCCTTGTTTAATTAGGTTCAAAGGAGCACCATGGTTTCTTGCCTGGCCTGTGATCAATCCTGGTAAAAAGATGCAGCAACCAGCTCAATATTCAATGCAATACAATGCAACAGAACAAGAAAAGATCAGCGAACTAATTGCATGCAAGAAATAAAGCCACAGGAAAAAGGGAAAAGGGCAGGAGGTGACTGCATTAATATATTGCTCACTAAGGATATCATCCCACCTGGAACTAACGGGTGCTGTGCGAATTATCAGGTGATGTCAAGAGAGACCATGATTTATGAACGGCTGATCTCAGCTATTCAAAGCTGTAATGCTGCATTCAGGGCTGCAATCTGAGAGCTGATAGTGATTTAATGTTTCCATTTTCTGACTTTCCTGGGAGCTGGGAGACTATACTTGGAATTAATGTAAGTTGTCTTGCATTTAATTTCCTAGACTATTTTAAAAAGTAAAAAGAAATTGTGGTATTTCTTATGACAAATAATACTTCTATCAATATCTAGAGAACCCTGAATAGGCTTTAATGGTCACAACTTTTTGGAGAGAACTGGGAGAGAAGAAAGGACTTCTCATTACTGCCCCAATTTTAATTTTTTGGCTGAAAATAGTTTTATGAGACAATGGAATGAAAGATCGGCTATTGCCTTGTTAGTTTTGTGATTGTTTTCTACCTCATACCAAGCAAGTGTGGTGAAGATTTACACCACCCAACATAATCTTACAGTTTCCAGGAGTTTTTGGACAAAATTGGTGGGCCTATGTGATGAGCAAGAATCAGACACTTTATGAAGTCCATTGGGAATTAGGATGACCTATCTGTTTTCCACACAAAACCCTGATCTATTCCCAGCAGTGCCACAGCCAAGCTTCTTAAGAACCTGGCCTTGAGATAGGACTTCATAAAACATTTAAGTGCTTACACGCCTTTATGAGAGGTATATGATCAACCAGGCAGGAATAGGAGTGTAGTTGAGTTGTGGAGGGGAGCTTACCAGTCAGTACAAGATGATGAAACATGGCATGGTGTGAAATAATGTCCCTGATGACTGGGCTCCAGCAGACTCGAGTTGATTACCTCTCTGAAGCTGAAATTCACAGGCTGAATCTTTCAGTTGCCTCCCTGCCTGTTCTTGGGTTTAGGAGACCTTATCCCAGATACGTCTTGTTTCTTCTGGGAAACTTTGTCTGAGAGGATAAAGGATTGTCCTTACAATGTATTTCTGAATCTGAAGAAATATGGCACCTGCCTTATTCCCTGGATCATAATGGAGAGTGGAGTGCAGTATGCAGTTAGTAGTTCAATGCTTCCCACCCATCAAGTGGGAAACCTGTATTCATCTACCATGTCAGTCTTTCCATCTTTAAACCTACCCATCTCACCTCCCAGAACAAAGCCCTGACCTAGGCTATCATCTACACCACACAACAAAGACGGGCCAGAGACAGAGCAAGTGGGAGAGACTTTCCCTCCATGCTCCCCTACAAGAAACAGTCCAAGATTTCACTCACTAGCTCTTCTTGCACTAAAAAGCTATTCAAATTCATACTGAAAACTTTCCAGGTGGGACAGCCCCAGATAGACCTACCAAGAAGATTTCCCCAAAGCCAAGGTCTTCAGGATTACAGAGTCTGTAGCTGTAGGGCAGGGAGTGATGCCAAAACTTCCAGACAGTCTCTCCTGGAGCCAAGAGCCTGGAAGAGTAGATATAATCTGGGCTCAGATCCCAGGTCCACAGCAGGGATCCTGGAAGCTTAGAGAAGCCCAACTAGAGCCAGAACTCTCCAAGTACACTGATTCCCTGCTGCAAGGCTGTAACTCAGAGCCTGGGCAAGGGGGACAGTCTCTAAAGGGTGGGTTAACCAAGCCCAAATACAAGCTGTCTTCTTCTGGACTTAGTTGGACCGATGCAAGTAGTATGCAAGCAGGAAGCCGGGTTTCAAGTGGTCTCTTCTACTACTTGCTGTAACAAGTAGCTTGCTGTGTCAAAAGAGCCCATATCTTTTCAGACCCATCATGTTTTGGGAGTCCTGCGAGCAGAAATTTATTAGAAATTCAAAATACTTTTTGGTTTATATGCAGCATAGACAGAAGTCAGATTTAAAAGATAAATAAATAAAAGATTGAATTGGAAAAGTGAAAAAAAATCTTTAAAATTCTGAAATATAACCTTTTGTGAGGATAGGCATGGATGGAAGGAACTAATTTGAATAAAACACTTTTTTCCCTCTATGCTTCTAAATGAACTGATATAGCACTCTAAAGGCAGAAATGTGGGTAGATTCCTTATCAGTGGGTGTGAGTGCAGCTCCACTGACTTCTGGCAGGACTTCCCCAAAGCAAGTTATTCAAGAATGAGTGCAAAGCCCATCAGTTAAATCATTTGCAACGACAGTCACTGTTTTATTAGGCTATTTTAAGAAAAATAAAGAATAATTTATTTTACCTAATCACAAATTCAAATCACTTTGCTAGAAAATGATATGCAAACTGCTCTAGTCAGCTCTAATAAGGCTTGGGAGGAAAGCCAGGCATTGATTTGCTTTGTGGAGCTCTGATATCATGCTGGCCATTGTGCAATGGTTGCAGGAGTCAGACAGAGATGAGTGTGCTGGTTTTATCAGAAATCTCTGCCAGTGGAGGAGACAGATGCCTTTTTGACTAACACCCACTGGACTCACACACACAAAAAGGAGTGTTTATTCACTTGTTTGTGGCTCTGCTGATAAGTGGATGTGTTCACACTCACTCTGCCTGTTTTGTTAAGTCTGACATATCGTGTATGCACTTGGCATGCTGCAAAAAAAGGCTTTCAGATAAGGTGAGTCCTTTCCACTGAGCTCTGTGTGAGTTTGGTAACTCTCCTATTCACTCAGCAAGGAAGGATTAATAATAGTGACTAAACTAAGGTGCAACCAGGCAGGCAGCTCAGACTTCTCTTTGTGTTTTTCTGTTTAGAAGATTTTCTTTCCCATTCTTTGACAGGTCTCGACTGCAATGAAAAATTACATCTTTAATTGAAACACAGGGTCCACTAGCAGAAAAGAAAGGAGATCTTGTGGGACAAACACAATACTAAGAGGCATGAGATGTTAGTTCAGGTCCAGGTTCTCCTACAGCCTGCCTGTGTGACCCCTAACAATTCATCTGATACCTCTGTGCTTCTATTCTGGTAAATGAGAAAAATGAATTGCAGATTTTCGTCTCTTCAGTTAATTTAGCCTACAAGACTTCTTGGAGCAGCCAGTGTCTCCTGTTACCTGTAGATACAATGCCTTCCCCAACAGGTTGCAAACTCGGAGAACATTCCTAAGTGCTATTGTAATAATGAGTCGTTTAGCCCCAAGATCCCTTAACAGGTTATTGTAGATAATAAATAAGCCCAAGACTGACCTTTACTGAAATCTGTAAACTTTTTAAGATTTAAATACCAGAGCATGCCAGGACAAGAATGTCAGCTCAGCTCCCTATAGAAAGAAAGACAAATATCTCCACTTTAGAGGTTGAAAACTGAACAGGAAGAATAAGTGATAGTTTCCCCATTCCCAATTCCCCATGGAGTTTCTGGGAATTAAACATAAACCTTTTTTACCGAGCTCTTACTAACTCTTTTCTTCTTTGTGTTTCAAAACAAAAAATAAGCCAAACATTTTCCCCAGGTTTCAGCAAAGTCAGCATGAGATTGTGAAGTGGTTTTTGTTGTTTTTTTTTTTTTTTTTTCCAGTTCTTCAATCAGTTTTTGTTAAGAAATCCTAAATTCAGTCATAACCATTTTCCTTTTTGGTTAATAAAATGCTTCTGTATCAATCAAATGGCTACTTTTCTCCCTTTACTAAATGAAATTGCAATTGAAAGAAATGCAGTTTAAAATCTCTTACTTTGTAATAGAATATGTGTATATTTCAATGCATGTGAACACATGTATTGATACATATTCTCTAACTGTGAACTGCAAATATTCCTCAAGCACACTAAATATTGTAAATGAGTGAAGCTCTAGCACTCTGTCCAAATACATGAATAACCCTTACAGAATAATATGCATGAATCTTGACCATATGCTTAAACTTGTCCTGTATATTAATTTCCTGAATAGGGCATCATCTCTGTCAGAGTCACAAAGCATCTTTTACATTGCTAGGTTCCACACATGCATTACTATAATGTGGTTAGGAACTATGAATTTTTTAGGTACCATTCAGGGGGTATTTTATATGCATATTTCATGAGAGGATGGGGTGGGAATAATATTTTTGGCAGACACTTGCCAGGTTATGGATGGGATTCAGGAGAAGATGGCTTTTTATATAAGTAGTCACCCCCACTCAATTTAAACCATGGCTCTTGGGAAGCATTTAAAACACAGAGCTTAAATGAAGCTGCACTGTAAGCAGTACAGAGCAAGTTGTCCAGAGTACGTGTGTGTGTGTAGATATATATTTATATATAGCCAGATGCTCAAGGTCAAATGCACAGAGCCAGCTATTTGGGGACTGAAACTATGAAACATTTTGCTGAGACAACTCACTGTTCAGAGCTGCATACCCCTGAGAGGTTCGTAGAATTGTAGAATCACAGAATAGTTAGGGTTGGAAAGGATGTTAAGATCATCAAGTTCCAACCCCCACTGCCATGGGCATGGACACCTCACACTAAACCATATCACCCAAGGCCTCGTCCAACCTGGTCTTGAACACTGCCAGGGATGGAGCATTCACAACTTCCCTGGGCAACCCATTCCAGTGCCTCACCACCCTAACAGGAAAGAATTTCCTCCTTATATCCAATCTAAACTTCCCCTGTTTAAGTTTTAACACATTACCCCTTGTCCTATCACTACAGTCCCTAAGGAAGAGTCCCTCCCCAACATCCCTATAGGCCCCCTTCAGATACTGGAAGGCTGCTATGAGGTCTCCACGCAGCCTTCTCTTCTCCAGGATGAACAACCCCAGCTTTCTCAGCCTATCTTCATACAGGAGGTGCTCCAGTCCCCTGATCATCCTTGTGGCTCTTCTCTGGACTTGTTCCAACAGTTCCATGTCCTTTTTATATGGAGGACACCAGAACTGCACACAATACTCCAGGTGAGGTCTCACAAGAGCAGAGTAAAGGGGCAGGATCACCTCCTTATAGGTTGCTTGGTACCAGAAAATTTTCCTTGGGGTGAACTATGGGATCTAAGTCACTGCAATAGCACCAGTGACAAGGCGCTTCTGAGAAGGTCAGGCAGCAGATGAGGAGAAAATAATAGTGCAAGTTGCTGGTGTATTAAAGTGTAAAGTCATGTATCTTGTACAGCTGCTTGTTACCTATGACATCCAGACATCTTCCGTCCGAATGAACTACAAGGAACTACAAGGCTTTGAACCTTAGAAGTGGTGCACACACAGCTATGTGCTTGAGCATAAGCGGAATAATCCATCTCTGCCTAGAGTCAACAGCTTGTGAGCAAGACTGTGTGGAAAAAAATCTTCATGAAATAAGTTCAATGCTTAATAATAGGAGTACCTTGTGCATGGCATCAGGCAGTCAGAGCTTGGTAATGGCCCTGAGTGCACCAAACCAGAAAGCAGACTTGTCTTCTTAAGGTACTCAGTGGAAAACAGAGAGTTGGAGAGGCACACATATTACATCACAGAAATGGAGGGAGTGACTCCTCAGGACACTGCAAGGGCACAGGATCCTCGTAATCAGGTCCACCTGAGCTCTATCATGGTCCTGTCCAGACAGCTTCCTATTCAGCCCTAGGCACTCGGCTTTTGGCCTGTCCCTGAGTAGACTCATCCTTGCTTTTTAGACCATTTATTTTTCAGTCAAAAGATGGAAAGAAATGAAAAAGCTTAGCTGTCTGAATACATTACTAACAGATTTTGGAAATAAGTAATCTGTATATGTTTCCAGAGTCTCTATTCATTCTTCCTAACTCTAGGCACACAGTGGAGCCAAAAAAATTAGTAGCATAATTGCCTTCAGTTCCTCTATAATCAGAGTAAAGAGACAAGTACTAAGAGAGGCAGTACTGCTCTTAACTGGACTGGAGGTTTTTTTTCTCTTAAGTAATTATAGTCTGTCTTTCTGTGACCATTGCTTGTTTCAGCCATTTTGATCTTCTCCAGTCTTATCAGAAAGTACATCTTAGGTACTCCTGGATATTTCTTTTGCAAATTTTCTCTCTCAAACCCTTTGATTTCTTTTCAACTTTTTTCCAGTCATCACCTTTACTTCAATTATGGTCTGGATCAAACACAACCCTTTCCGAACTCCATTTGACCAAATCCAGTTTAACCTCTGTTATCGGATTCAACTGTAATTTCTGTGTGGGACACTAATGGTTTAGCAAATCTACTTTGTCTGGTTGATTTCCCAGAAAGAACTGGGTATTTAAAACTCTCCAATAATATAAGGTCAAATAAACTGTAGGTCAGCCACATATTCTTACTTTGAGGGGCAGTTTTTAACACATTCACTCTCTAAAGATGGTGAAAGCAAGTTCATGAGCAGAGAACAGCTAAGCATACCATTAAAATGGACTGCTCAGATTAGTCCTGTACCACTTCAGCTTGCTGGCAAGCACCTCCAGCAGCCCCCTCCGGCAGCAGTCAGAAACCAGAAAGCATCTGCCTTGGGACCAGTCAGTCATGCGTGCATCCGATCCTGGCGCCTGTCCTGCTGAGAAAGGGGGCTTGTCTTCACTAATTTCATGATGTCACCATTAGAAGAGTGGGAAGCAGTATTTCCATGAATAATAATGTACCATGAAGGGCAATCAGTGTTCAAGAACAGCATCCTTGATCGTCGGCCAGCCAGGCAACCTAAAGAACTCTCCTCCTCATTGCATAGGAAAATGAGTTATTGATTTGCACATTGTTACAGGGGGCAGTTCTTAATCATAATTAAGCCACTGTGAAAAGTCAAAGCATTCAAATCATGTGAGGGCTTTCACCATTACAATCTGGCATCCATATGTTCAATGACAACTCAAGCAGACTGCTTTCATTTTTCCGTAGCTTTTTTTTTTCTCTGAAGACTCAATATCATTTACCCCTTTAAATATGTCAGTTCTGTGTTTTTGGATATGCAGCCCCATATTGTCTTTCAGAAGGCTAAGTTAAAACACAGCACTCTATTTTGATGCACTATGCAGTAAGAAATCCTCTCTTTGAGAAAAATAAGACATGACAATCACCATTGTATTGTGAGATATTCCCACAAACTTGCATATTTCAATCTGAATATAGGTTGCTTCAGAACCTGCCTAAGTTTCTTAAGTAAATTCTGAATAAAAGTAAGAGTAACCAAAAAATCTTTTAGCTGATTGCTAATCTCAGGCACTGAATACATCGTTCAGATATTTCCAGACATTACTCAAATATTTCTAGCTGAAAGGTTTAGTGTTTATATTCATCTTGGGTTTGATTAAGAAAAATTGGAAAAAAAACCCTGTCTAACATAGAATCATAGAATCATAGAATCATAGAATAGTTAGGGCTGGAAAGGATGTTAAGATCATCAAGTTCCAACCCCCCTGCCATGGGCAGGGACACCTCATGCTAAATCATGTCACCCAAGGCCTCGTCCAACCTGGCCTTGAACACTGCCAGGGATGGAGCATTCACAACTTCCCTGGGCAACCTATTCCAGTGCCTCACCACCCTAACAGGAAAGAATTTCCTTCTTAGATCCAATCTAAACTTCCCCTGTTTAATTTTTAACCCATTACCCCTTGTCCTATCGCTACAGTCCCTAATGAAGAGCCCCTCTCCAGCATCCCTATAGGCCCCCTTCAGATACTGGAAGGCTGCTATGAGGTCTCCACGCAGCCTTCTCTTCTCCAGGCTGAACAGCCCCAACTTTCTCAGCCTGTCTTCATACAGGAGGTGCTCCAGTCCCCTGATCATCTTCGTGGCCCTTCTCTGGACTTGTTCCAACAGTTCCATGTCCTTTTTATATGGAGGACACCAGAACTGCACACAATACTCCAGGTGAGGTCTCACAAGAGCAGAGTAGAGGGGCAGGATCACCTCCTTCAACCTGCTGGTCACGTTCCTTTTGATGCAGCCCAGGATACAGTTGGCTTTCTGGGCTGCGAGCACACACTGAAGCCAGCTCATGTTCAGTTTCTCATCGGCCAACATCCCCAAGTCCTTCTCCGCAGGGCTGCTCTGAATCTCTTCTCTGCCCAACCTGTAGCTGTGCCTGGGATTGCTCCGACCCAGGTGTAGGACTTTGCACTTGGCATGGTTAAACTTCATGAGGTTGGCATCAGCCCACCTCACAAGTGTGTCCAGGTCCCTCTGGATGCCATTCCTTCCCTCCAGGGTATCAACCGAACCACACAGCTTGGTGTCATTGGCAAACTTGCTGAGGGCGCACTCAATCCCACTGTCCATGTCACCGATGAAGACGTTTAACAACAAGGTCCCAATACCAATCCCTGAGGGACACCACTCGTTACTGGTCTCCAGCTGGACATTGAGCCATTGACCACAACTCTTGGTGTGTGGCCATCCAGCCAGTATTAAAGGAGAAAAACGTATCTTAGCTTGTCTGAAAATCACTGGAATACATCAAATTCATCAGTTCTGCTTTGGGTCGTTCTGCCCTGAGTTTCTTCGGCTTCCAAATACCTCCTTAAGCATCCCACAGTGTACATACCCCAGGTCCCCTGCTTGCAATACTATCCAGCTTTCGTCAGCAGTGAATCCAGTCAGAACCAGGAAAACAAATATTTTTTTCATACACTTTTGAAAAACACCCCAATGAGGATTTTCTGTTGCCTGTATGAGGCATATAAACAAGGCTGAGATAAGGTAATAGAAGGGATAAGAAAGCAGAGATTATTAATTTATGCCAGCCTAAAGCTACAGCAATTTTATTATGTAAAAATGATAAAACAGGATGAGCACAGAGGTACACTTTCAATACAAGAGACTATTTTAGTGTTCCAAAGCCTTAATTAACAATAAAGGCTTTTGGAATAAAGCCAATAAATAAATAAATAAATAAATATATAAAATAAAGCCTAAAAGCATCTCAGACTCCATTTGAATGGGCAAAATATTACAAAATTGTCATGTTCACCTTCTGTTCCTTAGAAACTAAGAGTTGGACGTTTCAGAAAGGTGAGAGTTTAGAGCCGCTGATGGATTGAGGAGCCTTGAACTAGTCTTAAACTCAGTTCCTCCAGTAGGTATCCTGGCAGAATCTGTTCAGAGAGTTAGGCTACATGACTTCTCACTAGTACATCGCCAGCTCTTCATGTTGATGAACCTCATGACATCAACCCTCTCTCTCTGACCCTGAGAAAAAAATTGTGCTTAACATAACCTGCGAATTTTTATATTTATGGTGATACCAGCTTGGCTTAGGTGATATCCTCATGGCTCTTCAGCAGCTGACAGGTCATGTGTGTTGCCACAAAAGGCCCTTTACAGCTGTGTATTGAGATGATAGAGGGTTAATTTTAATACAAATTGGAAGAACCACTTTTTTCATATGGCCTCCGTCTTGCAAATACCTAAAAGACGAAGCTGAAAATGCCGTGTTCTTCTGAAATCTTTAAGCATATAACATTATGCTCTACACAGATAACCAAATTCCATTCCTCATTTCCTCATGTGAAGCTCAAGCAACCCATGGAAACAGAAGAATCTGCACTTGAGATATCCTAATGAATTGCATTTGTGAAGTCTGCTGTAGCAAATTAATTGATTTGATATGATTTAGAAGGACAAAATTTTCCAGTCTCTTGGCATTTTACCTCAAATCTGCCACATCCAGAAGACCCACAGAGAACAGAGGAGTTAAATGAGGGACAGTAGAACTTCTCCTCTGGCTTCCCATCCCCTGCAAAACCAAGAACCATTCTGCATGGCAGCGTCCCCTCTCCTACCCCCAGCCCGAAATACTATGAATAAGGACCACAGTTCTCTGTTCACTCAGGAATGCCAGATATGAAACCACAATCAAGCTACGATCTCTTCAGCACAGCATGCTCCACATGCCAATCTACATGTTTGTTGAAAAAAAAATGATTCTGCTGGAATAAGTTTCTATTATAAGCTCTCAGTGTATACATTTTTTGGAGTTAGTGTATAATTCCTGCACCAGAACCCAATGTCTTTTCTGTTTTACAACTGTACATAAATACAACTGCCTTCCATCTAAAAAAAATAAATATTCACAATGTCTGTTCAGTTTGCCTTCTCGCAGCATCTTTCTCCCTCTGCCCAAATATAATCGCACTTTCTAACCCCAATCACTTGTGGGGGGGAGAGCTAAACAAATCTCACATTCATAAACTCAGATGACAGCCACCCTGTGCCATAGGAGTAGCATTAAATTCATTGGAGCCATTAGCACAGTACAAAACAACTGGAGTAAACAGCGACTTCCAAAAGAGGCAAAGTTATTTGGAGCTGCTCCAGCATGCAAATGGCAGAGGCATTGATAGCTGTAGCAGTTATTATTTCCTTCCCTCACACCCTTTTCCTTTTTGAAGTTTGGACAAATGAGTTTCTCTGCAGATGAGGAGGCACTGGAATCTGTTGAAAATAAGCGTGATTTGTATGGCTTCCATCAGGTTTTCAATACAAGAATGAAAACATTTCTAGCTTATCCATCACCATGAATTCTGGGTGGGAATAGTGTTTGGCCAAGAATACACTTGCTAGATCTTGTTTTCTTCTTGGAACTGGTGAAGCAGGTTGCCTGGCCAAGTGATCTGTGGGCTAACCCTTGTCTGTGAGAGGCAAATAGGAAAAAGGCCAATTTGTCTAGAATTAATTTTTTGGGTTTTGTTTTAAATAACTGAGCTCCCACAAATATGAGCTGAAGCCAGAAAGATGGTTTTAAGGTTAGAGCACAAAATTGGAAAGTAGGATAATTATTACTATTGGTAGCATTGTTCCTGCTCTTAGCAACCTCACACCCAAACCAGAAAGCTGCTACAACAAGAATTGTGCAAACACTGAACAGAAAAATAGTCCTTGCCCCAAATAACACACAGTCTTATGCAAGAGACAGAAGGACTAACAGAGAAAGTACAGGGACATGGTGAGCAGTTGGTAAACTTAATGAGCTAAAATGAAAACGACTCCAGAGTCACCTTCTTTTTCCATCTGCCTGGTTTCTTTGCACTACACTACGCAGCAGACCTTTGGGTCAGGGCATCTCTCTTTCTATGCATTTATACAGCTTCAAGCATCATTTCTGTTCTGAGGAAGCTTTCAGCAAGTTTCTAAGTGAAAGGTATTCAAATGGATAAGACAGTCAGTCTGGCCTTGTTTGTGATCTTTATTCTTGTGTTAAATTAATATGTACATAGGATTGTGCCATGTGTTTTCAGTCAGCCCTCGGATGTGGGATTTTATACAGGCAGGGAAGACATACTGGGAGGAGCAGGAGGTTTCAACAGCAAAGGGTGCTGCAGTTGATCCTCTTGGCTTAACTGCTGAAATTGTTAGGTTTCCTTTGTGCTAGGAAGAGGAGGAAAGATGGGCTAGTGTGAAAAGCTGAAAAATTTGTATTTTGGAAACAGACCTGAGCATGAGCCAGTGGTCTGAGCACTGAATCAAGACCTGCCTGAAACTGTTTAAGTTTCTAACTCTTGTTGATATCTTTGAGGAAATTTGGCAGTACACGTGCACGTTCCCATGGTGTTTTGCCCTACCTGGTACTTCTGCTTATCACTGCACTTCATGGTCTTGCTTCAGTCAAGATAGCCCTAACCCAAGACCTGTTGCACAGTTAGATCCTTCCAGAGATTTCTGGGCCAGAAAAAATTGTTTCATGAATCAAAGAGCTAACATGCATTTATTATCCCCTTTGTTATGTGTTATTAATTAGCATCCTAAAAATTATCCACAGCACCTCAGAGTGTTTGCAAACAACAGCAACATAAACTCTCATTCCTAAAACTGTCATAGAAAGTATATGACATCAAACAACCTATAATGCAGTAGCTTAATGCAACATTATCTCAGAGAGCACCTTAATAGAGCACATTGTGGACATAATTAGCAACATCACAGCATGCTTCAGTGCCAGCAGTGGACTTGCTTCAAAGACTTATAAAGACCCTTCTGTTAACCCATTCCAGAATAAAGGTCATTGTTGCATAATCCAGTACCTAAAGGGATGATACAGATGATGGAGGCAGAACAGAAGATTTCTACATCAAAAGGGTTGTCAGCACCTGAGAAGTGTCATGCACTCAGCTTGTTTTATGCTTTTTCCAGATTAAAATTTTATATGGGTTATGTGCCAGCAGGAGGCATTTCAACAGCAAAATGAAACTTTTCTCTCCTGAAGCTGTTGGCTCAGAATTCAGTTAGGCTCACCATCACCCATTGGTTTATTCTCTTTTTAAGACTGTTTGAACACATTGTGGCAGGATTTGTTACTTCAAGGGTTTTCTTTTGACACAAGAATCTGCTGTTTGTAATTCTGTAAATATCTGTAATTCTGAAAGCTGTTTATTAGATAGGTAAAAGCCAGAAATTTGACCATGTGTTGTCATCTGGAAGTGTTGTCATCTGGAAGTGGTGTCATCTGGAAATATTGTCATTAGCATGTTGGCAGTCTTCAGGCACCATCCTCATGGGGTGTTGCAGCAGCTGATAACAAGTCCCACAGAAGATCACCACCTAACATGGAGAAAGACTTATGGAGGCTGATGCCTAATTTCAGAGGAGATATGCCTTTCAAGGACCTATTTTTTCTCCAAGGACTATAATGGGAACTTGGCTCAGATATCAATATTTACACTGTAGAGCTGTAAGGTCAGATGAAATTAACTCCAGACTTGGGCTCAGTGCCTCACTGTTTGCTGTGTGTAATTCTGAGCGGTCTCCAAAGGCTGAGAGTTATCAGCATGACAACATGGGCTCATACGTGCAACCATGACATCGTCAGATAGATGCATGAGCTTCAGCATCCTAAACTCACTCAGCAGACCCGTATCCTCCAAGCCACAGCCAAGCCTGCCCTTTTTACATTCCCAATTTCATAGAATCATAGAATAGTTAGGGCTGGAAAGGACCTTAAGATTGTTTAGTTTCAACCTCCCTCCCTAGCTTGACCAATGTATCCAGCAAGCATTGCAAGTATACACACATAAACAGAGCCTGGCTTTGATAAACAGACTTAGAAAATGTGACTGAAAACCACCTGACTGGCTCTAGACCTGCAGGTGTTCAAGAACTGCTTTAAAGCCATCTTTTACATACTTGCAAGAGGAACTGTTTAATCGAACCAATACTGCAAGAAATAAACACGTCCTTTAACCACTAAAAGGTGCCTGTGCAGTTTGTAAAAGTCACCAGCACCTTGAAACCATTTGAAATTCTGCCTTCATTGTGTTTCCCCTTCAGTAAAATAGCTGCTGAGTTAATGGGCGAGATTGCTGCCAGTCTGGGCTAGCATGGTGGGAAATAGGAAAAGCTGCTTGTTCAACAGTAGGCAGGTCTTCAAGCTGTATCTCAGGCAAGATTTCCACTGAAAATTCCACTCTGCATATTCATAATCCCCATGTGCTGCCACTCCATTCACAAATGCCGAATTCTTCACTCATATTTAAAAAAAAACAAAACCAAAAAAACCCGAAAGATTGCCTTCACAGGCAGCAACATTTTTAAACTAAGTATGCTCTGTTTTTAATGCCTAGTTCCTGCCAGTAACATCTCTATACCTTACAAACCATTAAAATCTGCAAAATATTTCCATTTCTCCTCACTTCAAGGGAAAACTACTGCAAAGAAAGGATGAGCCACACTTGTTTCCAGGTTTATCTTTACACTGGGTTGTTGTTAAGAAACTTTGTTGTGTGGCCAACAGCAGACTGTCATTCCCCCTTCCTTTCTGGTTTCCAAAAGCCCATAACTCCCAATGATAAATGACTCCCAGCCACAAATGTTTGGTATTAGTGCAGGAATAGCCAAGCAAAGTCTGGAAGACCCATTTATACTAAAAGCTGTTCTTCAGGATTTCCACAGGGAAGAGACAATGTGGAACAAGTATGTTCCTATGCCTCAACTTCAATTTATAGTTAGATCCAAACAAGAAACAATAAATTCCTTAACCAAACATTCCTTTATGTTGACTCCATGAAAAAAAAACCAAACCAAACCAAACCAAAAGAAATCAAACCAAAACAAAACCTTTACAAGACTTCAGACTGCAGCAGCCTACTGTGCCTACTGTGCCTTGTCACAGAATAGTGTAGGTTGGAAGAGACCCTTGGTAGAAGAATACATGAAATGCAACTTGTGGTCCAGCCTGTCAAGTTCCTACTGAATGGCCTCCCTACCTTCCACTTATATCAGTCACTTTTCTTAGTTTAAAATTATCCACGATTTTGTTGAGGTGCTCTCTGACCCGCCTTGTCATTAATGATGTTCAACATTGTCAGTCCCAATATTGATCCCTGAAGAAAACTGCTAGCAAATGATCACCAATTGCACTTCCCGCTGATGACCACTGTTCCATGATCCCAGTGATCCTGTCTATTTCCCACCTACCTTGCAGTCCATCCATACAGTTTACTTGTCTCTGAATTCAGTCATCTCATCACAGTGACACTGCTTCCATTCTCCATCTCTCTGTCCATCTGTCATCTTTTCTGTATTTAGATGAGCTTTCTGCAGAAGGCTCTGTCTTTATGTTCCATGCTTTTCCAGTGATATACTAGCATGTAAGTACAGCTCCTGAGGAGTAGAACAACAGCAATAAAATCATAACAAAACTACTTAGTTTGGGCTTTTTTTGTATTACCTAAGGAGAAATGCGGAATAGAGCTTTGAGGTAATACAAACCAGAGCAGCAACAGTTGGTTCAGCTCATACGCAGACTTCTGAAGCATTAGCAGTTACCAGACACTCACCTTGCTGTTTTAAAGATGCCTGGCATCCTAGGAAGTCAGGAGCTGGCTTTAAATTACTTGTGATGTCTTTACCTCTAGAGTTTTCTGTCATGATTCCATATGTGCATCTGATAAGTATTAGCACTTATCTTCATACCTGTGTGTCTCAAGGCCTGACACTGAGTTGTACCAGAAGAAAGTTTGTTCATACACTTTTTTCAGTCCAGCAAGGGGAAATTCCTGAAAGCCTGAGTAGTTGTGTGCTCAGTTACTGTCACACCCCAACAGTCAAGTAAGAGCTCTGGGTAGCATTGGAGGAAGAAGTCATTGCAGGAGTCCTTTGGCCACATCAGATGATGCTCATCTGATGCTCCGGGTCCAACATGCAATTTGGGACAACTGCTTAGCCAAATCCAAAGTTGAAAGCCTTTGATATTTCCCTATCATTCTTCAGTAGCAAAAGCCTGGATCCATTTTACTTCCTGTCAAACTATCAGCACTAAGGGTCCACCTATATAACCTAAATACTGAAAGGACCCACACTCTGACCCTGAGATTAACTGATACACTCTGGTCATACCCATATTATTAAATTTCCTTACCTACAAACCAAGGTGGTTGCTTCATCTTACCTATAGCAAATGGATCACAAATACCAATGTCGTGAGTCACAAGAAGTAAAAAGGCATAAATCCCACTGTTTTTACATGGCATATATGTATGTACATCTCATATAGGTATAAAACTACCAAAATCAAGAGTCACAGTTTGAATGCACTCAGCATTGCTGATGATGCAGCTGACTTCAGCAGAGGCCATTAACTTAATGCTGAGCACTTTGCCTCAAATAAAACAGTTCAATATGACTATTTTGGGAGAAAATGCAGGTGTAGGACTTAGGCACTTTGAAAGCCTATTCTAGGCTTCATCTCTCTTCCTGTGAAAAGGAGCAAACAGGATCACTTTTTGATAATACTACTTTTCTACTTATCAAGCACTATTAGGATAATAATCTACTAAAATACTAAAATATATAAAGAACATGAAAAGCAGAAAGCACCGGAAATGTTACCTGTTGTAGTTATTATTTTGCTGTATAGGTATTAATTTTGGATTTGGTCCACAGGAAATGAAATTTAGAAACACAGTTATAATAGGCAAGACAATTTGTCCAGTTGATTCAGGGAAGTTCAAGAGTAGCAAAGTGTGAGACAACAGCTATTATAGATATTGGAGATATATATATATATATCCAATAACTTCTGAAACATAAGTGAGTTCAGGCAACTGGATCAAATTTAGTGCCTATTTTTGTGTATCAGTTGACTCAACATGAATGTCCAGGGTTAACTCCTAGAAATTTAAATATTTTTTGCTTCATTAAAATGAAGCCTAAATACATTTGTATCTCAATTTGTAAAATCACAGAGAATATAAAATGCGTCTAAGATAGATTTGCAAAAATAAATCAAGCCAAGCCAATTAAATATCTAAAAATCTAAAATCTGGGCTAAAAATCCATATCATGTCTAGACTTTAGTTAGGTTTTTGACATTGTCTTATACGAGCTTCCAAGTTTCCACCTAAAGAAACATGATTTAGATAGGATTACAGTAAACTGGGTATGCTCCTGTTCATACTCACAAAGCAGTTAGTAACAATCACAGTCAAAGTTGAAAAATATATCCAATAGTTTTCCTTAGGTATCCAGTCTGGCACTGCACAATATACTCATTAACGACCTGAATCATGAAACAGGTTTGTGATTGCTAGAAAGTTGCAGTTAATCCTGGTTTGAGTTTGGGGACAGATGGACGACCAGCTTGCTAATCATCATTATTCATCTCTTCCCTTTACTGTAATACAACCCAGATGATTATGGAAAGGGGAAAAAAGAAGTATTTTAAACAGAATATGCAGTGCTACCCAAACAGGGTTTTGGGCTTATTCTGCAAAGTATTTGTACTGTCCAATCATTATATCCTGAATAAACACAATTGGTTTTCTATGCTGCAATATTTTTCCCCTGAGATTTCTGAAGTGCTTTTCCAACATAGTTAATCAATATTGCAAGCCCTTCATAGATTTTGAAAGCTGAAGGGAACTAGTTTGATCATGTAGCCTTATCTCCAGCCTAATACATGAAATATATGAATACATGAAAACAGGTTCAAGACATCCTAAATTTCTAAAAACGCACAGTAATTATTTGGAATTGATGTATTCATCTTCCTCTCAGGCCACCACCCTGGAATCTTCTTCTGCCATTTCCAATTTACTGAGCTGAGCATGGATTTAAGCCATTGCTGACCCTGGAAGAAAACCACAGCTACACTACAGACTGGTTTAGATTTAGGCCAGAGAGTACTGGCTCCAACTTGAAATGCAGAGGTCAAACTTCAGTAACCAGAAATAATCTTCAGAGCTTTAAAATGGCAGGGATCCAAGGATCCAGCTTTCTCCTCGGCTTGATAAATGCTGCCCAGAAGTAAATCCTAGAGGATTTGTGTGTTTTTCATATATCTGGAGGCATGCAGCATCTTTGTCAGCTCTGAGAAGTAGAATGTTTCTAGCAAAAGGAAACCCTCCCCAGCACTGAGCACTTAATCTGCCAAAATGGGGCATCTTTGAAGATGTGGAGATGGGAGCTAGTGCAATGTAACTGTGATGTGCAGATTGAGAAGGTACCAGGGCCCCATTACTCTGTTTGATTGCCACAAGGGATTGCAAGACAGCTATCATGCTTTGTATGTGCTGGGAAGTGAGAATTTTGATGACTTTCACCTCTTCTTTATTTTATGTTCAAGGCAGGTTTTGAGTATGAGGACGGGGAACAGTATTTCTGGGACATCTGTAAAAAAAGAAAACTCTTTCTTGATGAATCCTGGTAAAGGGAAGCCTGCATTATGAAAAGTTCCTGTACCCCTCCATTCCTTGTTATCCCTACTGTTTTCCTCACAAATTTCCCCCTGGTTAAAGTCTTCACTGCAAGCAGGCAGAACCTCAGATTTACGTCTCATCTGAGCTGTGTCTCAATAATTCTCAGTTAACACAATAAAGTAACACTAGATCAGGTATCATCTGAGGGGGAAAACATGCCACCTCTGGAGACACAAATATAACTTCCTCAGCACCTGGATGTTCTTGGAGAGCTCTTACTTACTAATTTGTTTTTTAATATATACAGATATTCAACAATGGCAGAGGGGGGCCACTGGGTGTTAGAAGAAAAAAGGAGCCTTATCTGAGCAAAGACATGACTTCAAAATGGGTATCAACAGTAGCATGCCACACAAGGCTCAGAAAGCTCGAAAGCCTGCTGGGATTTATTTTCCACATTGAATAAATGATGTGACATGGACAGAGGGTCCTGCTGGAAATCTGAGCAGGGAGTTTAAACTTCAAGTCAGGGTGACAGCATGGAAAAACAAACCCAGGTATGAGAAACTTCCTCTGTTTTCAACTACAGGTTTGAAGATTGCTTGGCTCTCCCCACCTATTACTATTGCCTTTGATATGAGCTGTCATGGGTTTCTTGCTTCCTGTGAGGCTTGATATACAAAGTCCATATGAGAGACAATGCCTTTATCCAGAAGGACACATGCAAGCTCTGCTCTATGTTATTCTTACCTCTCTCAAGCCCCCATACTATGTGTTTGTACACACTGCAGAACAACAAACCCACTGCAGTAACCCCAGAGTACCTTCTAGGAAGACATACTATTTTTCCTGCTATCCATTTCCTTTGCAGACTGAAACAAGGAAGTAAAAAACAAAGAAGATATCATAGAATCACAGAATCACAGAATAGTTAGGGTTGGAAAGGACCTTAAGATCATCTAGTTCCCAACCGCCTGCCATGGCAGTAGTTTCACACCTGGGACTCCTATAGACTTAAGCGAGATTTGCATTTGTGCATATTTGAAGC
Organism: Pezoporus occidentalis; assembly: GCF_034315485.1. Taxonomy (NCBI): domain Eukaryota; kingdom Metazoa; phylum Chordata; class Aves; order Psittaciformes; family Psittacidae; genus Pezoporus; species Pezoporus occidentalis. The sequence continues at coordinate 3,747,997 of NW_026915910.1, read as the reverse complement.
CATAATAAGATCCTTCAGTTATTGTGAGATGAAACTGTACTGCAAAGCTTTAATTCAGAGTAAAATTTGGATACAAACTCTCAAATCTTGCGAATCTAAGTGGCTTATTACACAACTAACAGGCTTTTAGAAGGTTTCCAAAGTCTGGAGGTGTTTGAGGCAAGGAGCTGCTTACTTCAATACTGGTGATGTGGGAGAAGGGAGAGCCTTACCTTTTATATCTTCTGTTCTTCCCATTTTGCCTGTGACTGGAATCATAAACTCTGTGTTGTGCCACAAAAACATTCTTCACAATCAGTTCTATCTCAAGATGGGATTCAACACCCTCCCAAAACAAAGAATAAAACTCAACCAAACATTTTCAACCCCCTAAAGACTTTCAGGTTTAGTTCAAGGCTTTGACAAAGGCTTTGGGTCACTTCAGATTTTATCCAACTCTATTTGCCTAGCTCTAATTGTAACAGCACATCTGGAAATGCTACAGCTAAGGCCCTGCCAGCACTTGTATTATAAACCCTCCTGTTTTCAGGGTTTTGTAACTTTTCCTGAAAAAAAAAAAAAAAAAAAGCAACAGGTCTGAAACTTGATATAAAAAGTTCTCAGCTGGGGAGCAATTTTTTGTGTGTGTTGCAACATTTCAAGGAAATTATATCAAACCATTTTGAAAATGAAAAAAGACTATGTAGAAAAGGGTGGGAAGGTAGAAGATGAATTTCTTGAGTTTGCTTTTTACTTTATTTGAAGCACACAGGGAAAAAATATTGTAGCTATAAACCGTTTCTCCACTCTGACCTATGGCTTGACTTGCATTAAAGGCTTTGAATGACTCTTTCAAATGGTGGTAAGAATGGCAAAGAAAAAGAACATTTGCTAACAACACCTTCTTGGAAATAGCTCTGAGGGGTAAAAAGCATCAGTATGTCCCTGTCCTGAGAGAATGGCTAGAAACTCTCAGGGCATCTGAGACATCTACTACTTAATAACGAGCATGGGCTTGCTCAGAAATACTACTTGACAGAGAAATCTCTAGAGTAAACTCCCTTCAGATCTGGAGAGAAACAGAGTTTTCTTCCCAGACAATGCTCGTGGCTGAGTGTAGCTCTCAATCACTGACACAAAAGCAGAGCAAGGCCTGCTTGTGATAAACACTGAGTATATCCACAGAATGAGACTAATTCTGAGGTTAAGATAAATACAAACACCTATGAGTAGGTCTCTAAGACAACATTAGAGGTAACGGAGATCTGTTTCACAGGGTGAAATTCCTTGGCTATCCAAGAGAAACACACAAGGGCTGCTAAACAGGACATGGGTCCTGCCGGATCAACAGCTGAGATACTTTAAGATGGCACTATTGAGATACTTTAGGATACTTCAGGTGGCACTACACATCTGAATCACATAATATACATATATTTACCATGAGCTGAAGCGGTTACTGGTCTCTATTCATTACACTGACCACATCAACTTTATGTCCTCTAACTACAGTGGGAGCTCAGACATCTACATGTAGATTCCTAGAAGTATCCAGAGTTTCCATCCAGCACACTGCATCATTAACCACATAGTCAAAGAGCACTTTTCATCTTCTGGTCTCAAAAGCAGTAGAAAGGAACACAGTATTTTGCCTGTAGACACTACATATACCCAGCATGTGTTAAAAATACTTGAAAAAGTTATTACTGCAGCTGACCCCCGATTCAAGTTAAGCTCCACAAAAACCATGTGGATTGTATCTGAATTACTGCATTGTACCACGTTATGGAGCAGATTTTAACCAGGGTGTCTGAAGATAATTGATGTAAGTTATCTGCAAGTGACCCTCTCTTTTTGTTGACTACCAACAGGCCACCTGACTAGTAGACAAGGGTCCAACTTAATACATTGTCTACTCCATCTCTTCACAACTGACCAGACACACATTGACTTTAACATAAGCTTGGATACATATAAGCACTAAATTGGGTGTCTTAGGTCTGGAGCTGAGTTAAGTTAGAGATTTTGTGGAGGTGACCTCCAAACCTTGTCCACAGCATCCAACAGCTTATGAAGCATAGGTTTAACCTCTTTCACTGTGAGCCAAACTGGGTTGCATTATGTCACATTCGCAGTAAGCACAGTCATCTTGTGCTTATTCTGAGCACAGCCTGTGCTCCGCTGGCACATGGTAGCTTGCAAAAGCATGGTAAGTTGTTTGTGTCTCTAAGCCCTAATTCTGAAGCAGTTCAGATGCAAACATGCAGTTTGCATTTTAGCCAAATTAAAGGCACTTAAATACTAGTGTAGATTGATGAGAACTTGATGGAAAAGGGTAATTTTATCACAGTTTTTTTAAGCCTGTCTCTCATTTAGATAGAGCTGAAAGCACTGGGGAAACATACTGGGAATTGTTTTCATTACACAAACGAGCCTGGCTAAAATCAGGAACATTTTGACATGTCTTCATTAGGTTGAATCAAATTGGAAACTGTAGACATGGTAACTACAATTGCACAGGTGCAAAGCTATTCCCTTCTGGAATAGAAGTCACGATTCAGATGACCTGTGATCAGGAAAGATGAACTGGAATTAAGAATGGTGCAGCAAAGAGCACTGGGACCATCTAAGGAATGTGGAACTTCATACATTATTAGAGAGGTTTGTTTTAAGTATCAGAACAGAAGCTGAAAGATGATATTACTATTTAAACTACAGGATGATTTTGGCATAATGACAAATGGGTATTAACTGGCCATGAATAAATGTCAGATGGGCATCAGAAGATAGTTTCAAACTGTCAGAAGAGTGAAGTTTTGAAGCAGTCTTCCCATAGGAGTAGTCATGGCAAGAAACCTAAACATTTTTATGAACAACACACAAAATTTATGGACAGATTATGTTACGTGGGAGGCTGAAGTAGCATGTGGCTGCATTTGATGATCCACGTGATTTATTCCATGCTACTTCATAGAAAATTTATAATTTAATTTTCAAATGTCCTTTATACTGTTTGTATGTATAATTCTGAGGATAGAAATACTCTCACTTTGCAGCTAAGTCTTCTTTTGTGTTATTTCCACCTTGAACAAAGAAAGGAAGTAATTGGAAAACCACAGGAAAAGCTATTTTGTGACATTACAAACACTAGAATGAACAGATAAGGTAAAAGAAATCAGTCCACGTTCCTCCATGGGCTGATTAACAGCCTTTGCAGGATTTTAATCCCTCAAGAATACCTATTTTTTTATTTTATCTTACTAGAACCTGACCAATTGTGTCAGATTTGAGAATGAGCGCAAGAATTAACACACAATTCAAAGCATACAAGTGGTATGCAAAACAGAACAGAGAAGAAATATCTGGGAAAGAATCAAATGAAGTAGTTCCAGAAGTGCAAGTAGTATAGCTGTATTAGGCCAGGGCTGAGCCCAGGACAGTTGCCTATCTGAGAGGCAGAGCTAGTCACCTTGGAATAAAATCCAGTCCACTTAAATCCACTTTTGTCACAGACAGTAAATGAATACATATATTTTCCTGACTGCTCATTATAGACACCCATAAGATCATTAAATGCACCTTTATTTCATCAGAGATTTTTGTGGACTCACATGTATCAGTCAAAATCTGCTGTGATCAAAGTTCTAGTCTTTCTTAAAACTACATGACTTTGTCTCCACCTAAGAAGTCTTCTAGAAAGGGCTTTAAAGTCAGAGGTAGTGAAGGCAATGTGGCAGTATCCTGCTTTCTCCAAAAATCTAAAAGCTGTAGAAACTTGAAGGTGTTTTATTTTCTTGTCAATTTTGGAGCAGGAGACAGACATAACAAAAAAAAAAAGGGGGGGGGGGGGAGAAAAAAGAGCAGGGATGTCAAATTGTCAGATCATGCTCCTTGTGAGATAACATGACTAGTCTATTTCAGGACACACAGTAGTTTGGGTGCGTGAAGGAAAGGGAGACCACAGTGTGCCTGGACTTGACGTTGTGATTAGGGAGCCCTTGTGGGCAATGGAAAGTCAAACATCCTTGAGGCTGTGTTGACCACAGAATCAGGGTCTTGGGAGAACATTAGACATTATATCATCATTATATAAACCCTGGACATATAGAATCATAGAATGGTTTGGGTTGGAAAAGACCTTAAGATCATTTAGTTTCAACCCAGTGCCATGGGCCTGGATGCCTCATACTAGACGATGTCTGTCCAGCCTGGCCTTGAACAGCGCCAGGGATGGAGCATTCACCACTTCTGTGGGCAACCTATTCCAATGCCTCACCATCCTCATAGTAAAAAACTTCTTAGCCCCAACTTTCTCATCCTGTCCTCATATGGGAGGTGCTCAAGACCCCTTATCATCCTCGTGGCCCTCCTCTGGAATTGTTTCAACAGTTCCATGTCCCTCTTATGTTGAGGACACCAGAACTGTACACAATACTCCTAGTGGGATCTTCCGAGAGCAGAGTAGAGAGGCAGGATCACTTCCTTCTACCTGCTGGTCACTCTTCTCCTTTTCATTTTGCATATTTTTCATGAGAATATGGTGGGTGGCCTGAATCCTACACATATGTCATCCCCAATCGTTTACTCCTTTGCACAACATGGGAAGAGATACACAATTAAGCAAAATGAGTTGTCCTCTGCAGGTCTTTAGGAGCAGTTACCACTCTCCAGTAGTTATGCAGAAATTACACATGGCTATTTCATGTACATCTCTGGGAGGCAGGTACCTGAATCTTTTCATGAGGCAATACATAGTCTGATCTTACTGAACTTTTGTCTCCATACAACCAAGTTCCCACAGGATGCTGGATCTGAACTATTGTCTCTACATAACTAAGCAGCCCTTTCTCACAACTAAGCAGCTAGATGCTGCTTATGGTGTAAATATCCCCTATACCTCACTGTGAAAAAAACAGCTTCAGGCTACTTAGAGACCTCAGCTCAAAGCAGCAGACTCTCCCAGGCCAAAGCAACAAAAGCATTTATACCTGTTAGCAATATAAAGGGCAACTAGCTAATTCAAAAGCATCAATCTACAGAATAGAATGGAAAAGACTATTCAGTCAGTGGTTTGGCCTCTGATTATTGCTCCACAGTTTTAGGTAGCTTTGCTATCTGAGCATTATTCAGGAACAAGATCCAGGAAGTAGCATAGTCAAACTAAGCTGTTCCATAAACAAGTCTTTCTTTTTAATCTGTCACTTTTGTCATTTTGGTCTACTCTTGATCACTGTGTAAGACTTCTGTTAATTTAAAGAAGAAACGAACCACCATTCAACATACATAGCTCTATCTACTGGCTGGCAAAATGCTAAGAACCTTCAGGAAATGCAAGGCACTTAAAACTCCCCATATCACTTCTCATCTGCCCTCTGTTTTGCATCCAAAAATTCCGCCAGGTTTGTCAGACATGTTTTTCTGTTCCAGAAACTCTCCCAATTCCTTTATGTCAGCTCGTATTTTTCCAGATGTTTTGTTTGTGATCTCATCCTCTACTAATGTCTCCAAGACCTTGCCTACTGTCAAAATCAAACTTTATTGCAAACCCATAACTCCCTGATTTCACCTTAGTCCTCTTCGTATGGAATAGGTTTACATTTGAATTGCTCTTGTCCCTTAGTACTCCTTTCTGCTACAATAAGCTAGTAAGTATTCTTAAGTTGACCAGTATTCTCTTCCATCATCTCTTTCATGAGATTCAGGTGTTACCAGCTGAGCCATACAGCTGTCTCCTCTTTCCAGTGACTTCTTTTTGAAGATTGATGCTCAAATTGCTTAGGCTTTTAGAATCTTTTGTTTTAATTTCTGGCACTGTATTTTGTTTCTTCCTGGAGACCTACTTATCACTGATGGCAGAGGACTAAGGGTGAAGTAATGAAGATACATTAGCTAAGACGATCCACAGACTGACCATTGTTTATAGAGCTTTTTATGTCCGGACAAGACTGGTAGTGATAAAAGATAATGAACATCAGGTGTCTCCTTACTGCTTTATATGCCAGTGAAAAACTGTTCAGTTTACTGAAATTTTTATCTGTTGTATCAGATCTGTCAAATTGTTCATAAGTTCAATGGTCAGGGTGTGATGGAGGAATGCATTCAAATGGCTGAGATGATCACAACTAAGGGGTACAGTAGCTGCAAATCAGCTTATTTATCCACCATTAATCTGGACAAGGAAACAGCATAAGAGATTTGCATTGAGACATTCCTCCTTCTCATCACAGAGATGAGAAACCTTGGGCCAGTCCTGGACTAGAAGAGTGATTTAAGTCCAGTCATCTTGCAGCCCTCTAGCATCCCCAAAAGATGCCACATACTTTGGAAATGTCATGCAGACTTTAACTAAACCCATGGGAACTACACAGTTGCTTGAAAAAACCTTAAAGTTCAACAATGTAATTCATCCTGTGGACAATTCATCCTTTGTGGACAAGATATAATTCCATTTTAACATTATGTGCAGTATTAGGAGCATTAAGATACATACTTGTAGTTTCATAAAAATTACACTTGAGGTTGTTCGGATTTTTTTTTCCACAGGGAAGAAATCTCGCTTTAAAGCCAAAGGCTGACAATTTAGCTGTTGGGTGGGCTCATAATTCCTCAAAAAACAGGCAAGGACCCTTTCCATGAAGCCAATCAGGAGTCACATGGTGAAAATGGTTCAGCTGGATGCATGGATACTTGCACAAGGAGGCACCAGCCAGGCTGAGGTCCTGCTCTTTTTTGCACTGTCCCTTTTCTTTGACTGACTGTGGAGCTTAGTTCTTCATGGTCTGAGTTTAGCACCTTTCAAGTGGTTTCAAAGAGGAGTAAGATAAATGTAGAGAGATTGCCTTAAAACAAGTGAGCATGAATGTTTCTAATATTCAGGTGCTCAATTTACTTCAAAAAGCCTGAATTCCTCCCTCAAATTCCTTTGTGACAAATGAGTGGTTATCACTGTCTGTCATTGTTTTGTTCTATCAGGAGAACAAGAGGTATCCGGGTCACATGGAGTCAACACAGATTCAAGTCTACTTGGCCAAAGACTTGAACAACTCGCACGGATTGAGATTCTGCACCAGGCGATTTAAGGATCACAGCTTCTAAAGTTGCAGGATTATGCCTGACTCATTGCTGCTCTGTTTTGCAGGAAATTTCCACAAGGACTTTCACAAGGGTATTTATTTTTTTATTGTTTGTTTGTTTATACTGCTCTTTTCTCCACCCAACCAGCATGACGTTCCTAATATAGCTTTGAGGTTCCTAATATAGCTTTGACTCTCTCAGGTTCATATTTCACAGGGAAAGTGGACATAATAGCAATGTCTATCTTTATATGTGTGATTTAAAAAAAAAACAAACAAGAACTGAGGGCTGTAAACTACCACTTAAGATAATGGGGGATGATGGCAATTTGGTACCAATAGACATAAATAACCAGCAGAGGAGACCCCACAGACTTTAAGTTTTTTGTAAATTATCTGAACAGTTTAGATTATTCTACTACTCAAACCAATGACAAAGTTTTCTTGGTTCGCAGTGGGATAAGAACTGTGTTAGAGGTTACTGTCCTTGAGTAAGAGCCCCATATATCTCCAAGCATTAGTCATTTTTAGCACATAAACTATACAGAGAGTTGAAACTAGTGATAACTTTCCTTCTTGCTGAGTTTGTGCAAACATTTCCTGAAGCTTACAATTTTACCACAATAGAAGCCTTTTAAAGCTTAAATAGGGATAACTTGAATTATTAGCATCGGTCCCCTAGCCCAACCACAAGCATGTCTGAAGCAGCTCTTGCTGATAACACGCTGCAACAACTACATTTCCCCACACATATCCACAAAATAACCTGATACTCATGATTACCACCGAGTAGGAAACCACTGGGTTGGCAGAACTATTGCCCCCAAATAACCTTTTAGTTTCTTTCCTGTATCTTTGGCTGGCCATACCAATGCACAGTTCAAACAATTTTTTAGTGAGGTCAAACACTTTGTTAGCAGATATTGATGGCACACTACTGAAGTCAGTGGCTCTCTTCAAGGACTAACAGACACAGTCAATGACAATCAATGACTATAGTTACATCAGAAAAATCTGACTAATTAATTCCTGGTGCCATGACTGGTGTCACCATTAGAATTTAAGGGTTTTGACCATGGGTCAGACTACACTCCAAAAGGCCTGCTAGCAGCAAATGGGGTATTCCTGCCTCAAAGGGGGAAAAGGATCCTAGCTCAGGAGCTAGTAGGGCTTATAGAGAGAGTTTTAAACCAGGTTTGAAGTGGGAACAGGATAACACGAGGCTTGCTAGAAACAGTTCACAGGGTAGCATGCTGCTGTTGGACTACAGATCCACAGGATAACTTAAATGCATTTATGCCAATACCCGCAACATGGGGGACAGGAGGAGCTGGAAGCCATTGCGCAGACCACCTAGCCAGGATGAAACTACAGATGTAGCTTCAAACAACTGGGAGAAGTTTCGCAATTGCTTGCCCTTGTTCTCATAGAGGACTTCAACCTACCTGATGTCTGGAAGTAAAACACAACAGAGAAGAAATACAGGGGCTTCTTTGAGGGTGTGTATCCTGGGTTCAGCAGTAGGAGTCATTTTTCTCCTTAGTAGCTGGTGCAGTGCTGTGTTTTTGACTTTCAGTCTGGGAACAGCGCTATTAACAACCCAACTCTGGATTGCCAGCTGGGTTTAAACAATGGCAGTGTGGAAGATAACTTCCTAACCCAGCTGGTTAGTGAGCCAGCTAGAGGAGATTCCTGGCTAGATTTGCTGATTGCAAACAGAGAAGGACTGGTGGGCAATGTGATGGTTGGAGGATGTCTCAGGCAAAGCAATCATGGAATGATTGAATTTTCAATCCCTTCGGAAGTCAGGTAGAAGGTCAGTAAAACCTCCATATAAAGGAAAGAGAAAGAAAAGAACATACTATTTTAGGTTAAATATGAAACATTGATATAGCAGGTCAAGAAATAATTTGAGGAACCCCATGCCAAAACCATTAAAAAGCACCTTAATGAAAATATTTCAAGCACTGTTCTTTGAAAACCAGCCTATCAGAGAATCCAAAGAAGTAGCAGTTGATTCAAAGAAAGGCCAGTTCTTGGGAAAGATAAGACTTTAGCAGAAAAGCTAAACACTTTTTTTACTTTTTTGTGAGAAAAAGTGAGAGGTTCTTGCAACAAAACTGTCCTCTGTTGTGGATTAAGCTCCAGAATCGTGTCAAGATGAAGTGTTAAGAGCAGAAATTTTAGAACAAACCAATAAAATTTAGCGTTAAGAAACGTCCAAGATCAGATATCACTCACTCATGAGTTCTGAAAAAATTCGCTCACAAAGGAGCAAAACTACAAACTGTGGTATGAGACCTATCACTTACATAGAACCGTGTAGTAGGTGAGAAGACAGAAACTATAAAGTCATCTTTTCCTTTAAAGATCTAAATGTCATTTTGGGAATGCCAGATAATATTCTAACTTGTCTTTAATGAACATTGGTAGACATATGCATTATATTAAATAGCAGAATTAGAAGACAAAGATAGATCTGATCTAAGAAAGACAGCATCGTATTTGTTTAAAATCAAGAGTCATCAATTTATTAGAAACCTATGAAGGAGCAAAAGGGGTGTAGAACATGGGAATTCAGTTGGAATGCTTGGACTTTTCAAAGGCTGTTAATAAAATTCCATAGCAAAGTATTTTGAGGGAATTAACCTTTCAAGGTGTAAGAGGAAATATCTTGTCATGGATTAGTGGTTGAGAGGTTGGAAATAAGGTAAGGACTGAAATAAAGGGTTGGCTTTAATAAAGATACAAAGAGATGTGTTAAGACTTGTACTCTTGAACTTACTTGCAGATGATCTGGGAAAGGATTGAGGTGACCAAGTAATGGTTTATCCAAAGTCATAAGCCCTGAAGTGTACTCATGAAAGAGAATAACAAGATAATAAAAAGACAAATGAAATAAAATGTCTATAAAAAAAAAGATTGGGTGCTTATGGAAAAATGTTATCTGATTTATATCAAATAATGGAGTATAAACTGACTTTTACCGCCTAGGAATGATATCTAAGTCATCATGGTTAGTTCACTGTAAGTCATGTCTATGCTGCATCATATCAGATAAAAAGCATATTAAGAATTCTTAGGAAAAGACAAGAAAAGCAGGATTGTGAAATTGTATATATCTAAGTTTGGTAACATCTTGAATGAACTGATAGATTATAAATTTTGTTACTTCATTAGCATTTTCTATTTGAGGAAGATGAATGGTGGTGAATTTTGCTACATTTGAGGCACAGGAGACTGCTGTCTGACAGGCACAAAATGACAATGCTGACTTTTTCTCTCTGTACCCCTCTTTCTTTGGAAAACCAGGAAACACCAGGGGCTGTACCAGCCTGGAGGTGTTCCATTCCATCCAGCCTGGACTCCTAGGTGTGAAGGCAGTTATTATTTTATGGAGAAAGAATTCAGTCATGCAGTTAAAGCAAGAAGTCATCTGAATCTCATTCCTTGTTTTGCCACTCCCTTAACATCAGATTTTGCTTAAATTTCTCAGTGCTTTAGTTTCAGGGTACAAAATGGAAAGTTTCCCTTTTCCATGAGGCTCATGAGATGCTTATCCAATTGCTCTTTGGAAAGCTGTTGGAAGCGTGAATATTAAAAGTGAAAAAATTACAGGTCATTAATATTAGCTAATGCTGCCCTTGACCCACATAACAATTTAACTTTGGAAACTCAAGTCTCTATAAAAGAGAAACCCTTCTTTGTACTTAGTGGGAATGGATTATGATCATTCTAGGACTCTAGCTATGTTTGTTGGCATAAACTTAGAGGAGTTTCAAACAGCCAAAGTAAAAATAAATCTTATTATTGTACATTTATACTAAGCAGGGTTCACAGTTTCCTCTTTATTTTTTTTAGATTGTTATTTTGATTTTTTCCCCTGAAAAACAAATACAGGAATATAATGTTATTTTAACTTAGAAATTTATGGTCTTCCTGACAACAGGTAGTCACAGTTGCATTCTTCCAAAAGAAAACAAAATTAAAAATATAGACACAGGAAATAAAATTAATTTTAAAATATATGAAAACATTTATTCTGTGCATCAACCCAAGTGAACAGACAAGTCTCTGACTGATACCCACCACAGACTGCAGTTTCTTGAATTGATTGATTAATAGGACAGAAATGAGGAGGTGTGAATTTATTTTGGACTTCAACGAGGTTGAAAAAGGTTTGGCACAGTTCAGCTGGGCTTAATCTGCATTTTAAAGCCTATGAACAGTGACCACCTACTGGCGCCCTTCAATGTGTTAGGTCCCATAGAAAGGAAACATTTTGCACTAGACTTCATTTCAGCTAATGTTCCTGGATTTATAAAGGTACTAAAAAGGCAACAGCAATCTGATTTCAAACTAACAAAATACCCCTTTTCCCCTAGCAGCCTCGAAACTTAACAGAAGAGTCAAAGAAGGAGGAGGAGAAGGGTGAGTGGGATCGGAGAAACAATTTCTCATTGTTTAGAGGTAGATTGTTCATGAGGGCGACCTTACCCTGGAAATAAAATTAAATTCCTTTGGGGTGTTTCCCCATTAAGTGTCGAGATTTTCATATAACTGTGTGAAAGGTAGTAAAGAAGTAATAAATAACAGTACAAATAGGAAAAAGCTGCAGAGGAGGAAAAAAAATGCTGAAATGCTGAGAATTTTATCTACACTAACAAAAATGGAAGCAGAATGATCCCACTGTATTCTGCAGCACGGATAATTAAAAACAAAGACATCTTTTAACACAGAGCAAAATTCCCCACCATCTCCTTTTACTGGCAAAGCCAGGAAACACCCTCTGAAGTAAAGTAACCATAACAAGAAAAGGCATCTTCTTGAAGAAATTTTGACTCATAGTTTACTCTTTTATAAGCAGTTCAATAGAAAGATGTTCCAAGCCAAGGCAACAAGTCAAGAATCCACATTTTTAATGCTAGTTTAGTCTCCTGTGTGATTATTTTTACAATATCTGCAATTAAAGACAGATTTTTCAGTTCCTTGATTGTGACCGGATAGAAAAAGGGTTTGATGTGCATCACACACAAGCAGAGGGAAGGAAAACATCACCTCTCCCTGTCATGGTCTACATTAAAAACAGCTTTGCCCAGCTTCTGTTTAATTTCATTCTGGTGATTGAAATCTTCTGTGTCTAGTAGTAGGTGGCTTATTTTCCTCTGTACACTTCACTGGTCCAAATTTAAAATCTGATAGTCCAGACTCCAGTGTTTTCAGTCATTTGGTCAGAAAGGGGTTGTCATATTTGAGAGGAAGGATGGGGCTGGAATGAAAAGGGAAAACTCAAAAACCTCAGAAATCATTGTTCAAGTCCAGGTCATTTTCACTCACACAGGTTTTGGGGGAATTGAATGCAGCTCCCAGTAGCACCACAGACGTGTAGTAATAAAACTGGTTACCCCTTTGCAGCCTATTACACCTGCTAGGCAGTAAATGCCTCAAGGCACAAGTTCTCTTTTCAGGCTTGCTTAGCTGCCTACAAGCTTTTATTTTTACACTGATCTGCAAACTTTGTCCATGTATTTTTCTTATCTCTCCAGCATGATATTAAAATAAAAGTATGTCACTGACCATGAAACTGCCTCCTGTGCCATTCATGACTTTTGCGCTTACATTACTAGGAGTTGCATCTGCCTTTGCAAACAAAAATTGCCCTTGTACAAGAAAAACAGCATAAAAAAAAACAAACCAGGAATTATTTTCTCAATTCATTATAGCGTTTTTATAGGCAATGACTTGGTTCCAGGTAAAATATGACCTTACAAGAAATTATCATTACTATTAAACAACACTCCAGGTAGAACTTTCTGTGAATCTGTCTCTTTCAAGGGAGACTCTGGAGATAAATTTGGTTCCTTATGATCTAAAAGAGAGGGACCCATAAAAATCATATAGCATTGAAGGTAAATATTCCTTCTTTCATTTCCTGTTCTGGATAAATCTGACTCTATACAAGCGATGTGTTTATCCCAGTGCTTAACCGGTGTGGATGCGAATCTGGCTCTGATCCTGTTGGAAACATCCATGGCTTTTCAAGGTAATTCAAGGTAGGCAAATACATGAGAGGCATTTGGGGGTGCTATCCTGTCTTCTTGCTAGGATGGGAATAGCCCAGAATTTTGGCAGAATATCGGGTGGGAATGAAGATTTTTGGGCTGTGCAGGGTTAGGTGAGGTGTGCACAAGCACAAATCCTCCAGTTTCAGGCCCCAGCATCCCCTGATGCCACCAAAGAGGAGCTTAGCATGGCATTACATTTTTATCAGCTGGCTCAGGATCCCCCAGTGCCTTTAACTTGCTAGGGTGACCCAAACTTCAGTGTTCAAGTTTAGGCTTGTTTTTTTTTCTCAAATAAACCCAAAATACCAGTTTCCCCGTTCTTCTTCTTTTGATGCCAAAGCCTCAGAGCCATCAGCAGCATGAGGAAAGAATGCCACGCTGCCCAGACCTTCTTCTTTGGGATGGGTTTGGTTTTACAACTTGCTAAACCATGTCCCGGCAGGGATGTGGGAGGCTCTGTGCCGAAGCAGTCCGTGTTTGTGTGTGTGTGTGCATACACGTATGCGGGAAGCACTGGAGCTCGTAGAGATCTCCAGGAGTGTTCAGAGGGAAATACAGACCTGGAGACAAAAAAGAAAGTAGCATTCATGCCCAAGCACATACTGGGGTAAACATATTTTGTAAATGGAAGTTTGTTATTCACATTGTACGATGGGAGCTGCTGTTTAACCCCCACCAGTCGGATGTTGATGTTGTCAGAGGCTGAATGATTCAGTGGCAATTGCTTATAAATAGTGCTGACCAGAAATGGGAGCAGTAAAGAGTTTTCATTAAGAAAAAAAGGGGGGGCAAAAAAAACATGCATATTTTTTCTTTATATTTTAAGGGAAGAGTTAAAGCTGTACATGCTTTTAAAGATATTTCCTTTTTTTACCCTCTCTCTTCTCTACATTCTTGTACCCTTCTTCTTAATTTGTTGGTTTGTGGTTAAATTATTTTATTTTATTTTATGCTATTTTATTTTATTTTATTTTATTTATTTTAATTTTGTTTCATTTTATTATATTTTACTATTTTCATTTGTGGTTTATTTTACTTGGTTTCCTCACTGTAAAACAGAAGAGAAAAAAAAATACAGGACAATCCTAGCAGTTGGGTATATGTTGAAACCCCATACTCCCATTTTTTAATTAATGCAGGTTTTAAATTAAAACTTTAATTTTTTTCAGAGACAAATTTTTGTTATTAAAAATTATGCTTTGGGAATCCCTGATAATAATAATTTAGTGGTGTTTAGGGCCCACTGGTACATACAAAATCTAATGCCTCTTTGCCCTGGGGGAATGGAGGAGAGCAGAAAAGCTAAAACTTACCAGAAAAAGGGATAACCCTTCCATGCCATGAACCTTTTCTGAGCGCCTCCCTCAAATTCCCCACTCTTCAGGTTAGCCCTGGAATATTCCTAAGAGAAAGAAAGCGGGCAAATGTGCCAGGAGTCTGGATTTTGCCCTTCGCCAAGTGAGAGCGTGCATAATACAACAGCCGTGCCTGGTGACACCGGTTTGCATCCTTCTGCTAAACACAGTCAAACCTCTCCGTCACATAGTTCCAAGCTGAAATTAAATACTGCAAATTCCAGGTCAGGCACTCACTCTTTTTTGAAAGCTAAAGTGATCATTTCCCTGTGCCCAGCTTTGATTTCCTGAGCATAAAAGTTGTATGTGTTCTCCAAAACATTGGCCCACACAAGCTGGGTAGGTACCCCCAGGTTTTGAAGGTTCCTTTTATGAACCTCACAGAGAAGTGTGTCTTCAGAAACCAGACAGGAGTCTCCCCTCAGTCAGCGCTAGCTTTGCTTGTGCAGGGACTGCAGAACCAGAGTGCATAAAAGCTAGGTGATGTTTCTTTTCACTTTTTACAGGATGATAATCCATACCCTTTTATGAAAATGAAGGGGTTTACTTGCAAGATAATGACCAGTCCCTGAGAAAGAAAGGAAAAAAAACACGGTGTGCAGGTGATGGGAAATACAAAGAAGGAAATCAAAGACTACGTATGCTTAATTTTGAGAATAAACAGTGGAGGAATACACAGTCTGATAGGGCTTCTTCCACGCGTGTCCTCAGCCCATCAGCAAAAGGGCACCCTCCCTCCCAATGCACTGAACTTTTCTTTCTAGTTTGACCCAACGAACAAGGAGTGAGAGGTAGCAATGTTGGGGTCTTTTTTTTTTAACTAAATGAACAGAGTGTTCCACAAGGTGGCAACATCGCTTCAGAGCTCGCAGCATCCTGCAAGGCGCATAGACAGAAACTTCGTATCTTTAAGCTATTTCACACACGCTTTTTTGGGTGATTTAAAATTAAGGTGGAAAAAAGCCATTGTTCTCATTTTCACCGTTTCTATGTTTTAGAAACATGTGATTTAAAATTATATCTACCATCTTGTGTACCTTTTACTGTGCAACCTTTCTTTGTGATCCCATTTGCTGCAGGTCTTTCCATGCAGTTTAGCACAGGAGAAGGTTGGTTTAACAGCCAACAGTTTTTCTCTGAGTGGATGCGCCCATCTAAAATCAGAGTGGCCAAAATAAGAAATGGCACCAAAGCAGAACCTTGATCTTCATGGTTGATCAGAAGCCAAACTTTGATTTGACATTTTTACCCAGAGCTTTAAGTAATGTATTAGAAGCCAGACTCTCTGCCCTATCGACTGTCTTTTCATATCTCTCTTCTCTAAGTTCCTAGCTCCTGTATCTTTCCCTAAACAACTATGCAGTTGTTCTGCATTCTTAAACAACACCTCTGCTTTACATTAATGGCTGTAAGGCTGTTTCTACTGTGGAAGTTGAAAGGAAATGAAAGAACCCCACCTTCCTAAAAACCTTCACTCAGCCACTCTGCTTAGCCTGTATAGTAATAAGAGCATAAAATTATGACAGATATTAAAAATAAACCACTTCAGAAAAGAATATGGATGTTGTGAAGTTAATGGTAAGTGCAAGGCCTTTCATTTCCCACTCCAGATCATGCAGGCTCAGATATTTTAAGGGATGGGAGTAATTTGGCATCTGTACCTAACATCCTGTTAGTCCTTCTAGATCAGAATGAAAATGCTTCATGGCCATGCTGAGCAATATGAGTGGGCAATAAAGAGGAGAATCAGCCCAAGGATCCTACCAGCATTTAAATCTCACCAGGTTGTATTTACTTGAGCTGTGAATCGAAACAATGCTCCTATAACATTACAGCAATACCACCTACTTCATCCCAAGCCTTATTGTCTAGGAGCTCTTTGATCTTATCAGGTATATCTGCATTAGAGCAGCTCAAGGGATGTCCCAAGGCCATGCTACCCTGCTGCAGATGCTTCATTCCTGCAGGGCATCTTCATGGTCAGCACTGGCTTTTAGAGACAAATATATTTCACAGTCTTTGTGCAAGCTCCATTTTTCCCAGCTGCCTTTACAATGATGGTAACAGGCAGACCTGTGAACAGTTCTTTCCCCAAATGGCACAATGTCCTCTGCTACAAAGACAAGTGGGATCAATGTACAAGCAAAACTCAAGCTGCCTTCAGGCTGCCTGTGAGGGCAATATGGTTCATGATACTGGCTTTCCAGAGCAATGTGACAAATGTACGCACAATGAATTCAGAGAGGAAGTTTGTTATGGATACAGGCACCATGTCTGGGAACAACCTTTCCAAAGTACACAGCCAAGCATGTTTCAAAGGTCTTTTGGCAATATCGAGCCTGGTGTGGGTGAAATGTTTCTATCCCTATGTAGTTCAGTGCTGGCTGGAGCAGACTCACTGCCGATACACTCCGAAGATAAGAGCTGAGTGCAGACAGTGTCTTTCATTAAGCCCTCTGCAATCACCAAATCTCCTGCTGCTCAGAAATGAACCGGGAGTGGGGGCTTTCCTTTGGCTTTGTCTAACTTTGCCCAAGCCAAGTTTCTTCACTGCTCCTTGAGTAACATCCATATGTTTTTAAACGGGCTGCAGGGCCCAGAGATGCCTTGATAATGGACACTCAATTGATTTGTGTATAAATGAATAACTAGAGGGGGGCGACTTGACTCTTCTTTCCTACAGCACTGAGTTCTCCAAGGAAACCTTGGGCATTGCTCTTGGTTAACAGCAGATATCTGAGCTAGGACAGGCAGATACAAAGCTGCTCCCATGTTAGCAGCTGAGCAAGCTTCAACTTTTCGTTTCTCTCCCCCTCCTCCTTTCCCCTATTTTTTTTCCATTGTAACTCAGAGTGCATTTTTGCAAGATATCCCTGAAATTACTATTACTACATCACAATATTAGATCAATGCAGTGGTAACACACTCCAGATTGTTATGGCATTCTCATCTTGATGCCTTCCATACTGTCTTGTGGAATCTAACCTAATACTATGATTAAAATGCCTTTTCCATTTCTCTAAAGCACACTGCCTGCTGCCATTACATAAACGTCTGCCTATCTTGGGTTTTATACTGGCACCCATCACTGGGGTATTTGAGAGTCTAATGAAAAGGACCTCTGCTCATTAAAGGGAGATGAAGGTTCCTGCCAAAGCCTGGGATTAAGTTAGAGTCCGTTAGGTTTCTCTTCTCACTGACATCATTATGAAATAGGAAAAACACTCCATTCAAGTGAATGGCGTTACAGCAGTGTAAAGCCAGTGTGAGTTCAGAATCAAGCCCTTTCATTTTAACACCATTCTACCTCCATTTTCTCTGGCAGCCTTTTTCCCACTGCAACTCAAACCGCTGAAAATAGCAGCCCTGAGTGTAATATATATTCTTCTCACGGGCAAGCATTAAGCTTCAGAGGGAAGAACCTTTCAGAAGCCACCCTCAGGTAGAATAAGAGAGAGAAAAAAACGTTACCAGGAGGATGAAAAAAAAGAAAATGAGATGGCTGAGCTCTCACAGACTCTGTGTCATTGTCTTTGAAAGTGGCAGAAAGTACCTTGGTTGTTGCCAAAAAGAGGAGTGGGGCTTCAGGTTTGTGTGACCTTGGGATGACTGCAGAGAGAAAAGCAGCGATCCATCTCCTGTTGAGGGGTTTAGCCTGAGTCCTGTCCTCCTTCACACCCCTCCGAGTACTCCAAAAAGCAAGACAGATGTACAGGGAGAAGCTGCATCCACACCATGGGATCTTCTAAGTCTCCTCTCCAAAGGGCTGTACTCACAGTCAGCTGGGAGTTGTCATGCTTGCCCCATCATAAAGGCAGTGACCAGCTATCAGAAGATCCTTGATTTCCCAGTGTGCCAAGGGCTGAGAATAATATTCCTATGAGATTAAATGTCCAGTGGGAGCTGTGCCTCAGTAGTCCAGTCATGCCATGGAAAGACTTGAAAGAGCAGTTTGACACTGCTTGTTTAAGAAGCGGCATGGCTGCCACCACACTGAGAAGCCAGGATGGGAGAAGAAGCCCTTGCTGACAGCCCAACAGGTCTTAAATCCATTTCCCACAAATGTAAAGCTACTGGCTTCAGTGGGATCCCACAACACAGCATTTAACTGTGATGTCTATGTTGGAGGCATAATCCCAAGGTTTCCTGCACCATCAGTGAAGAAAAATAAATACTTTCAAGGGGCAATTTTGGTCTTAGGTGGGAAAACCAGGCTGTTCTAGAGGGATAGGATGAATCTGGGCCAAGGAGAGCAAGCCACTTGGGAAACCAAACTGAATTTAAAAGAGCTATCCATTAAAATACATCTGTGTTATTCCACAGATGTTGAAAAAGCCTTTTTGAAGGTTCGCACTATCATGCCACATACAGCATGACAACAACCCTACACAATTTTCACTTTAAAGATGAAAAAGCCCACCTGATTTTCAGCATTCTCTCTAGGATGTCTCCTGTCCTGACATGCTCTTCTGACATTATTAACCCTGGTCAGATCTTTCCTTGACAAAGGGTAAATTTCTGGGAGAATTTTCAGATTGAGGCATGTCTGTACATCTACTACTTATGGCAGCAGTGCCAGCTAGTGAAACCGTGAATTGCTGCAGAGTGGTTTTCCAAATGGTGGTTTGTGCTAGGGTATTCAGTAGTATTCTCCAAGTGTAACAAAAAGGAGTAGGATACTCCCCTGCTTTATATGTGTATATATAACTATTGATGTTGCTCTCAGGCTGGGCACTGACAATAAGCTCTGTTATGTGTGTTAGCATTCCTGTAATATGGGTGTTAGTACCAATTGCTGTTGTAGAGCCACATGAAAAGCCATAAGATCCTGTGTGAAAAACAGAGAATGCTAAAAAACCCATTGCAATGATTATAGCTGTTTATTACTCTTAGCTATACAGGGAAATTAATACAACTGCATAAAATGAATTGATTTCATGAAATCTGTAAGGTCCACATGCAAGTGCTGCAATATCTCTCTCTTTTGTAATAAATGAAATGGTATTGTTAGTTAGAAGACATAACAAAGTGCTCTCATAAACACAGTAATATTAATGTAAATGTTAGCAATAACAATATTGATGATAATAATTCATTTACACCTAAAATTAAGAAAAAAAAATAAAAAAAAATAATCAGGCAAATTATTAGCACATTCTTCTCAGTGACGACCTGTGAGGAAAGCTGCTGGCTAAAGTCCTTGTGGAATTAAACCCTGGTGCTGCCTTGAGTCACCATGGTATGTCAACATCTTGTCCTTAGTAATTAAGCATGTTCAAGAGGGAAACTATTCTTGGCATCACCCACAAGCTGCATGGAAGCACTTGGACATACTAGAAAGTCAAGGGCAGTGCAAGCTGTTGTAAATTCATTAGGCAGAGGAGGAAACTGAGGCAGAGGTGAGTTATGCATTGTAATCACATTGCAAATCCACAACACTCAGATCTGCACATTCTCCAATACCAGCCCTAACAACACAAACATCACTCCTCATGCACAGCAGTATTTCCAAGTAAAGGCAAGAGATCAAAAGCAAAAGACAGCCTTTCAGATATTCCATTTCATCTGTAAAGACAAGCATAGGAAGATTGAAATGATTACTTTCTTTTTCTTCTTGCCCATTTGATTAACACATGTCTGTCTGTTTCAGTATTTTACCACATATTTATATGAAATCCCTCTGCCTGATTTTTTCTTGGCCTCTCACAGGCTTTCACTCATGCTAGACAACTCCAAGAAACTTGCCTGCTGTACACCATCCTCATACACACAACCCTGAACCAGTTCCTGCACCTCAGGTGAATAGCATCTGAGTGCATCTTGGTTGTCTCCTAAAGGAGCAGATGCTTCTACTTTAAACAACTCCCATACAATCCCCAATCTAGTCAATGAGTTCAGGAGTGTTAGAAATCATGTACCACTCAGATCAAAAGTGAACCCAACTACAGCCATGCCACTGCCTTTTTCCCCTTTGGGAAGGTGGAGTAAAGTCACAGCAGACGACACTTGGTTCTTCTGGCTAGATAGCAGGATTGTGGTTTCCAGTGATAAATTCAGCCCATGGGCAGCTTACTGACGAATTACATAGTGTGGTGTAGTCCTTCCACCAGTATTCAAGCCCTGGGATCTGATGAGGTTCAGTGCAGAGCATTTAGATTTGGTTTCTTTTTAATAATATTTACTGAATATGAACACCTTTAATAATCCCCAGCAGTCATTAGAAGCTTTTCATCTTCAAAGTGCTCTACAAATGCTAATTAATGCTCACAACCATCCTGTGATGGTGTTATTATCCCCATGTGGCAGCAAGGGAAATGGAAGCAATGAGGTTAAGCAATTTGCCTGAGGTCAGAGGGAGCTGATGACGAAGCCACAAGCAGAATGACTCATCCTCTGCTCCACCACGCATCTTCCTCCTGCAGCAGTGTCATCTGGTGCCCAAAGCCCTAACTCTGTTTGTCTGATGTGAGTATGGGTCAAGTACCAAGAAAGGGATGAAAAATGACATTTTGCCTAGCATCCCCACAGGCTCTTGGCTATACCAAGACTACACATGTGCCAGCCTACATGCTGTGTCACCGATGCAGAAAACAGAGGCAAATTTTCAGGATAAAGCTCCTGCTGTGGCTCCCTGTGTGAGCACAGCCCCAAGCCCTCCCTTCATGTCCTCCAGACCTAAGAACCATAACCTCAGGCATCCAGCAGCTCAAAAGAACCCAGCAAAAAGAACCAGCAAAGAACCCAAGGCTTCCTCTTTCTAACCACTCTACGGGCATTTTGGCTAGATCAGTTCTAATAACTGAACAGTGGCAGGGCCCGTTCCCCACCCTTGAGACCAACTGGGACAGACTGGCTGTACCTTTGCTGCAAATCTCAATTCCCTGAGTGTCCCAAACACTGTGACCATACCCACAGTGCTTATGTGGAGCAGTCCCTGACCTGGGCTAACTCGCTGACCATGGCTGTAAGTTGCTGACAGCATTTTTGGTCTGGGCCAAAAGTTTGATGAAGACAATACCAACAATTTCATAGCACAAACAATCAAGTTGCAGTGCTCAGCCCAAGGCTTGATACCATTTGATTTTCTAGTCCAGATTTAGCCCTTGTATCCAAACTACAGCTAGAAGCAGCAATGTGGATACCATGTCCTCAAGAATTCTCAAAGACAAGCATCACTGCCTCTACACTGCCACCATGTAGAAGAAAACAAGGTTGAGGGTCATGTTTTACTCAGGATTGTGTAGTATGTCAGTCTCGCAAACATGAGCATCATTTTGGTCCTCTGACTCAAAAGTCAATACCTTATTATTTGATCAGCTTTGCCTTTCCAAACCATAGATACCTGACCATCAAGCTAAGCACACTAGCTTGTTTCGTAGCCAGGCCCTTTAGGGTGGCTTCAGCTGCCAAGGATTCACTTTTAGCCTGCATAATTAGGAGCTGATGAACTTCTCCTTCTATTCTCTACCCATTCAAATAAACATTGAGCTGTGTTTTATTTTTAAAATAAACAAAGGCAGGCTGGACTGAAATGGTAGAAATGTCCCTAATTCTGTTCTTGGCTGATCTGCCACTCATAGAAGATTGTACTACACTTATAGGGAGAAATGACTTATTACTATCAGAATAATAAACTCCTTCCTTTCATGCTTCAAATCAAACTGAAATCTGGTCTGTGAAGAACACATTTCCCACTCCTCCTCCTCATTCACTTCTTCCTCTACCATGGGCTTCAAACACAGAATCCAGATGCAAGCTATTTTTCCCCCAGCCGAAGGATCTGACTTTTTTGGCAAGCTGTGCAAGCTGTTGTGTGGGTGGTTTAAAACTTCCCTCTGGGCCTGTCATGTGGTTAGGTCTGTCTGGGTTGCTCTGAACTTCTGGACACCATTTTTCTTTGACTCACCTTTTATTCCAGCGGAAGCTTGGACAGAGTGTGCCTAACAAAAGGGACTGAACAAAATCACACTTTGGAGCCAGGACTTCGATGCTTTTTTTCACTCATATTAAGTCCTTTGGCTGGATTCACTAGACAATGCTGTCAAAAGGCAATCCCTGCAAATAGCTGTCTCCCTGACTTTGCTTTGAGCCACTTCCTACTCATTTTCTGCACAGCTATCCCATGAAAATTCATGCTCTGTCATGTGTTACTAGTTAAGTCAGCAGCAAAGCCTATTCTGAGTCTATCAGGAAGCCCTAATCCCCACCGTCAGGGTTGCAGTGCTTTCCTCTGCTGCCAGGCTGCCTTTCTTTAGATGATGTGCAAGCAGTGTTTTGCTTCTGCATCTTGAAACATATGGAGATATGTCCCCAGTGTCTCCAAAGCACTACAAATCAGATAACTGTGCCAGAATTATTTTCCCCTTTTCTGTTTTTTTTTTTTTTTTTTTTTTTTTTTAGTTTACATGAGAACAGTGTTTTGCATCTTCCTAGTTAAGGAAAGATACAACTGTGGTAAAGCATTCACATCTGCCTGGGTCTGCAGGCAGTGTGCTGCAAGTTGAGTAAACCACCCCACTCACCTCATCCGGACTCCATTTAATGTTGGCAAGCCAGAACACTGTGTAGGTCCCCATCAATATCATTGCATCAAAGACCTCTGGGTGTATATTGTGCATATGGGTTCCTTAGCTGCTCTCTTCCCTATCACAGCTTTCCAAAGACAGGCTCTAAAACACAGTCTCTCTACAGTCAGGGTCATCTCCTTTTTAAGCCTAACTGCTTCTAAAAGTGGAAAAGATTATTTCTGTGTGAGTAATCTCTGCTATTTCCCAAACAAAAGCATCTGCATAACCCAGGAGTGCAATAAGATGAATGGCACTGCAACAGGTATGGGAATTGTGATCCAGCACAGGGTCCAAGTGTTGATACGCGTATATAATGGATCACTGGCTCAGCAGTGAGAGTGTTATGGGCAGATGGACACAAGCATAGGCTGTATTTCATGAAATACCTCTTCCCTACAATGTCCTGCTTCTAGACCGTTGCAATCCTCTTTAGAAATAAGCATAGGCTTTTTTGAGGGCACTTCAATCCCTCAATTGTTTTCAGTCCAAAATGATCAGAGCTTGTCCTTGTAGTGCTTCCTATGGGGAACAGACTTGGTTTAAAACTTTGAAAAAACAAAACCACAAGTGTAATATACCATCGAGGGAGCAACGTCTACCTGAGCCTGGAAGCAGCATGTTTGGATAGGGTGTCCAATCCACACATTTAAAATTCATTAAGTACAGTCTTGCCTGGCAGCTTCACAAAAGAGCTAAGAGAGTCACCATAAATACAACAATAGAGAAATGTTTAATTCCTTGAAATGGATTAGTCCTTTCATATGGAGACAGCTCATTTTCTGAGAGAGGCTGACATGTACTACAGAAATGAAAGAATTAAATTTACCAGATCACACAATCATTATAACATAAAGACACATTGTAAATACTGGCAAACAGGCCATGACAAGTTATTTCTGAAACATGCAAGGGCATGAAAAGTTGTTATGCTTTGGAGTATCTCAGAAATTGTGGAGGTCAACTCAGGACATGTAATACAGAAGTGAGGAGCTTCGACTCAAGTCATGTTCAAGTGAAGTAGATAACTAACCTCAAATCTTTGCCAAGGGCTACTTGAGCAGTGCCAAATCCATTTTTTAGAGCTCAGAGAATGTTTTGATTAACTTCCCCTGGTCTTCAGAAAATACACTGGTGTCTACTCTGCCTATCCATGATCTTTGGGCTTCCAGGAAGATAGTTCTTCTCAGGGTATTTTATGCAGTTTAGAAGGAAGGTGGGATTCCAAGGGGATTTTTATTTCACTAAAGAGTCTTACATGGTTTGGAGAACATTCAAATGCACATTTACATACTAGCATACAAGTGCTTGGTGTCCAGTTCTTGTCTCCACTGATTGCATGGCTCTGGAGTAAAAGTCCAGGCCAAAGATTTCATAAACAGGTTGCTCAGCAGGGACCCTGGGTTTGGCTAAACACACAACCATTCCCTTCATATCAGGATGACTTGATAGATTGTGAACTCTTATTTCAGTGCCTTGGTTAGGATTTAGAAGCTTAACTGGAGTCATTCAGGTTTGAAACCTGGCCTCAGCTCCCTCAGTACTTCTATTTCATCGCCTATAAAATGGAGGATACCATTTCCTTACAGGTGGTTTATAAGGCTTAACTCATTCATGCGTGCAAAGTGTTGAGATACTTGAATGAGCAGCACCCCACCAGAACAATGTCTTGTTTTGTGAACGTAACCTCCAAAACTTTTCACACCCTCTTAGGCCTTCCAATACTTCCTGCTTCCCGCCAGGCTGGGACAACTCCTTTCAGGACACTTTTTGTGCCTTATCCTGGCTGTAGAAATAGCAGGTGGTGAAAGGAATAAAAATGAATAGAGGTGGGAGGAAAAGTTATGCAAATATAGTCGAACCTCAGAAAAAGTTTCAGCCAAGGGTGGAGCAAGATTGCAGGGGATTCTTTTTCCCCCTTAAAGCCATTTACCAGTTCCCATCGACAGCAGTGACACCTCATTCCCCCTTGATCATGCTGCTTTACAGAGTGCTTTGGTGTGAGGTGTGCTGCAGGGAGAGTCATCAGGGACTGTCACCACAACTGAGAGCATGAAGGGAAAGGGGCTACAGAGCTGCTGAGATGATTTTGTGCGTCTGCTCCCTCCCTAGAGGCACTCGGGGGGGAGATGGAGGTAGCAGCCGAGGGCCTCCTGCCACAAGTCTCTCTGGCTGTTTTAAAGCTATGTTAGCTAGTGGAGGGCTAAACAGCCGAAGGACAGATGGGGAATTTGAAATGCACAAATGTGGTTTCAATCTGGTACATCCTTCCTGATTGTCTTGCACCAAATGCTTCTGGGGCACAACAGAAGCATCCCTCTATTGCCTTCCCTCACCCAGATAACTTCTGCTCCTTCCCACTCGAACAATGTATGAGCAAGCCCAGAGCAGGAGACAGTGAATGAGTATAAGTACTTTCCCTCACCCCCCTTCCCAGCCGCGACATAATAACAAACAGCTCTCCAAAAAGCACTTAAATTTACGAACAGTTTATAAATTCACAGACGTTGATTTATAGATGTTGGCTTGATGCAATATTAGACACTTTGGTTTCTTTTCTGTTTTCAAAGTGCTGCCGTTATGGCTTAGGTTCTGAGTGCTGTCACACACCAAAACCAGCCTCCAGGTCCTCCCTGTGGGCTTCACTTCACCCACAAGGATGGGCTGGAGCTGGGGCTGGGCTCCCACTCTTTGAGGGGTGGCTCTTCCCCTTACTTGGCAGGATGGCTTCCAGCTGGTTAGTGAGCCGTGATGACAGGCTTTCTAGGCAGCTTCATTTCAGCTTCCTTGTCTGCAGGAATGGTGGCTGCAACATGGGGCGTTAGGAGGAGCTTGTGCCTGTGTGTGTGGTATTCTCTGCCTACAAGTCCCCAGCAGGAGCACTAAATTAACCAGGAAAAAGAACCCAAACAAAAAAAAAGAAAAAGAAAAAAAAAAGAACTAAAAAAGAAAACTAAACCCAACCCTGTCTGGAGCCAGTGTTAATTGGCTAAAAGAAATATAAATGAGCAAATCTGAACTGCAGGAATGTCAAAATTCCACCCTGAAAAGTCACTGCACTGATGTGTCCAGATTTGTCATCCTATGGCCACCCAGTGTGAACAGAAAACTCGACATACAGACCATGCCACCAGGTGAGATTAGGGTTAGGGATAACTGTTTTCTACCCCATGGAATTTCACGGTCACATCTGGTTTGGAAACCCAAAATCTGTGGTAACATACGGAGCTGTGGTCTTTGATGGGAGCCATGAGGGCCTGGCTAGCAGATCATAACATTTGAAAGGCAACTGCAACCAATTCCTTCCCACACGCTCTACATACACACGCATACACAAATAAAAGGTTATCTGCCAATCAATCTCATTTGCTCTTTTTCTGCTTCTGGGCAAGTCACCCAGGTTTCTCTAGCTGTGAAAAAAAGAAGTGATGATTTAGCTTACATCCTGATCTCAGAGCTACTGAAGTAGTAGAGAGAACAGTCCTCTTTGAAGAGAAAGCACTGGGCTTGAAAGATATCCTAATGCTGGATAAAGTCTGCTAGACTCAGGAAAAGCAATAGTGGTCCCCTGGTATAAATAGATATTTGCTAAGACAATGTCCCAGTGATGACTGGGTATATGAGACATCAGCCCTTCACGCCTCACACCGCTGGTGAATCTCTTTTCTAGAGCTGCAGCAGCAGCCAGCAGAAGATGATCAGGATAAGGGCACTAATATTTTTGTGGCCAGGCTTTGTAGGCTCTTGTTTGGTATCTGCCATTTCACCTTGCTCCTTACAGTACCTCAGGCTGCTCACCCTGCTAAGCATCCCCTCATTCACCCACCAGCTTACACTTTCCCACTGAGAGGAAGATATGGTGGGATCACTTTGAAGGGTAGTGCTGTGCAATTTCATACCTTTATCTTTGAGTATAGGGTACATATTATTTTATTTTGATTTTTTTCATACAGATCTTCTACAAAATTCTTTCATTAATAATAATTATTATAAAGGTATGAAATACTGGGGTTCATTATCAAATAAAATTTTACCATCAAAATAATACCAAAATTAAGAAACCAGTCTAAGTTCTTCCTTGAGAAATGCACACCACTTCTAGAACTGGAAAGAGAGAACTCTTTTTTGTTTTTCTTTCAATGAAACAAAAAAACAGGTCTTCTATGTCTTAGGGACTTCTTTTTCTTGAAAATAAAACCACTGGGGAAACCAAATATTTAACACTTCATAAGTTGGTCCTGCACAGGCATGAGCTGTTTGCAGACAATTCTGCTTCTGTATAGCCCTTCTTCATTGCTAAACCAGCCTTTGATGTGTTGTAAAGACAGTCTGCCATGCTGTGGTTTTGTAACTGTTCACAAGCTAAGGAATAGGCACTGGCCACCCAGTGCATTTTGACTTGTACAGGAGCTGAACTCCAGACCACAATTTTCTCAAGAGTCAACAGGCTTAAAACTCTCATGTTCATGGGCTCTGCCAACCAGAATTTAAACGAAATGTCATCCAGCCCACCTCAGGAGGAAGATGATGGATCTGTGGCCAAGACAATGGACTGGGATCCCAGAGATCTGAAGGTTAAATCCAAATGTGCCAGCTCCTTCAGACTAAGCTATAGACCTGCTTGAGCCCTGAGGAAACCAGCCATTGGGAAGCTCAGTCCTACCTTAACTTTTATTCAGTGTGGGGAAGCTGGTGGATTCACTAATGGAGCAGAATCTAGTTCGACACTCCCTGGAGATACAGCAGACCCACAGCAAAGAGCTGCAGACACCAGCAGGAAGGGGCAGAGGGGCTCACCCCAACGCTTATTCAGGTGGTGTGCACCCCTGTGCCTCCCAGAAGGTGAAAAAAAAAATCCTTGTGAAAAAGTGCACGTAAAATAAATTACAGCAGCCCCCGTTCCTAATTGAAATAACTCAACTCTTCTTTTCGTGTGTGTCTGTGTTTAAAGAGAAACCTGAAAGGCACAAGTTCACATTATAGACTAATAGCCTGGAAAATTTCAGTTTAAAAAACAAAGCTGGCTTTGAGTTACACAGGAGAGGTCTGAAAAAAGCATCTGAAACCACTAACTTCTATTTTTTCCTGCACTTTTTACAACATAATATGGCTGAACAGATTTTATTTTATTTTATTTTATTTTAAAAACTTGCTTTAAAAAAATAATCAACACAAAAATCCTCTCTCTGGCCTTCATGTGCCAAGTTTCAGCCCAGGGCAAATTTTTTACAGCTGAATTATACACCCTGAAAAATAAGGGACTTATAATGACAACATTGAGAGTCCCCTAACTATAGTGGTATGAATGGGGAGGGAGGTATAATAAGAATGGTCCATAGTGTGTAGCAGAAGCAATAAGTGAAGGAGCCCTTACTCAGCATGAGGAATTCTATATATCTTGGAAGGCTTTCATGAACCTAAACATTATTGCTAAGAAAGGAATAAACAGTTTGAACTGCTGTTGCCATTCATGCAGCGCTCACACACTGAGGAATACATAGAGTTGTTCTCTCAAAGCCGGAGTGAAATATTCCAGACATAACTCTTTCTTACTTTGGGGCTGGAGAAGATTTTGGCTGGAGAAACACACTTGCTCTGGGAGAATTATTTTTATTATAGCAACGATGATAATTGACCGAGTGCCTACAGCTTTTGGAGCTGTTCTTGAGCATGCCAACGTGAGCAGCATCGGCACAGGACACAATGGTGATTCAGTCTTGACCCAATTTGGACCCAATATGATGGTCCAGACAAGGCACAGAAAACAGTGCCATTTTTGGAACCATTGTTTCTAAAATCACATCAGCCAGCAAGTTGGAGGCAGAAGTGGCATTTAGGCAGACACAGGAACCAGGGTGATTATGCCATCAAGAGGCTGGGCATATCTACTGAGATCAAATGTCAAAATTCCCATAGGGACCAAATCCTTTCTCTGCACTGCCATTTTCTCT
The DNA here is from genome assembly GCF_034315485.1 of Pezoporus occidentalis. Lineage (NCBI taxonomy): Eukaryota > Metazoa > Chordata > Aves > Psittaciformes > Psittacidae > Pezoporus > Pezoporus occidentalis. The sequence continues at coordinate 3,719,010 of NW_026915910.1, read as the reverse complement.
TCTCCCTCTAAATACATCAGGTCAATCAAAGCATTTGGCTTCTGTCGTTCCATACATCTTTCTTTTTAATTTCAGCACATCTGTGTATGAACAGGCACACATAATTACACATACAAAGAGCTGTACCCAGATATATCCATATATTTCGCATCTCCCCTTTGTCCTCTTGTTTTCTATTACTTCACACTTGCTAGACGAAGAATCATGTTAATATAAACAACAAAAATTTGCCATTTTTGTGAAAGGAAAATTCAGCTGAAAAATTTTCAATCATCTCAGCGACCCTAGTCCTCCTTGACCAAATTACATGACTTTAGCACGTGATTCTCATCTAAAACTGGGCATCTAAAACAGTCTGGAGGAATGATGTCTTAAAAATGCACTTCCATCGGTACTGATTTTCCCCATGCATTGTTAGCTCAGCTCTACATGTCTGCTTTGTAGCCACCTATCATAAGAAAATTACCTCTCCAAAATGCCTTAGTATGATTCTTATACCCCAACACTGCTGCTAACTTTCCCTTCTCCCTGATTACAGATCACAATTATCAGTAATTTCTGGATCAAAGGACTGATCTGGATTTCACAGTATTTTCATACCCGTACATTAAAATTTCAGAGTTGTCAAGACTGTAATGTAGTTTAAACTTATGTCTGTTAGCATAGAAATAAAAATTACATAAATTTTCAACCTCTCTACCACACTTCTTTTTATATTGGTTAATGAACAATTTCTTTTTTTTTTTTTTAATTACTTCTGTAAATCAAGCCCATAAGCATAAACTGAACTTGCAAATAAGGATTTTAACTGAGAAAGTAGTTCATAGTCTTAAAATCACTCCACTCAAGCAAACTCAGTTTTTAATCTCTGAAACCCATCTTAGACAAATGTTTCTAGAGTAAGTGTCAAGTTTCTGGCAGTAAATTTGGAATAACAAACAAAAACCTCAGGTGAAGAAACTTTCTAGTCCCAAAACTGCATGAGTTACAAAGTTAATGTTATTAAGAAGAATTCCTGAGCATGATATTTTTTCCATACCTGTGGAAGGACTGAAGTTTAATGAGTTTGCAAAAAAAAATTTGGACATGGAAATTAGTAAAAATTACACATGTGAATAATCCTAAAAGTAATTTCCTTGAAAGAGCAGTGAAAGAGTAGCCGAACATTTCATTCTTAATTTTGAGACTTAACAAGACACTGGAAACCTAAAAGACAACACATCTCTCTAGAAAGTTTTGGGGTTTACTTGGTATATTGTACCCCACCCTTCCTGCCCCCAGACTGTTAAACAAAACCAAGACTGGAAGGAGGAAAGATGACTTCTTGTGCATTGTCAAAGTCTTTTCCTTTTATTTCATATAAGCAAGAACCTTCTTTTTTCATACAGCAACATGGAGATGTATGTATCTGATGTTATAGTCCACTGTAAAGCTATTTTGATGTAAACTCTTTTGTGTTTATATCTGTACACTAACCAGAAGATATGTGGCTTTGAAATTATTCTATAACCCCAAAAGCATGATCTTGTAAAATTATGCTGTATCGCTGATCCCTAAAACACTGGAAACATTTAATAGTACAAGGTTTGGGATGAAATTTATATTTTTATTCAGAAATATGGGGATTCCCCTTCTAAATACCTACTTTGACAAGATGTTCCAGGTTATACATAAACCAAAAACATTTTCAAAGCTTTTCATTGGGACCAAAATATTTTGCCTGAATATCTGAAAAATCTGAGGAAGATATTTTGGAGTGGAAGGAAACACTAGGAATGGAATCCTGAAACATGCTTGGAAAGATACGATGAACAGTACCCTGTCTATGTAAAATAGACTATCTTCATGGAAGCTCAAGTGGAGCTCTCCACCAGCCACAGGAACAGTTGGGATGCAAAGAGACTCCATGTTTGCAGGGCAAGAGATGAACAAAACCTCCCACAGCTTTCTCTATATTACTTTCTGCTGCAGACTATCAAGTCCCTGCTGCAATAATTTCTTAAAGCTGGTGCCCAGGTCAAACTGTCCATCTTTCCCAGGTCTTCCTAAGTGACAGGTACCTTTTAAACAGATTTCAGAGAGCACCAGAAGATCGAAGTCAGCTTTAATTCATCCACAGCAGTAGGATGGAAAATGGATGTTAAATGTATGTGTCAACTATGAAAAGTCATTTTGCTATAAGTCATCTATCAGGCCTTTGTGTCACAAGCACCTATCATTTTGGTTGTCCGCCTTGTCCTGCTTTTCACATGGCACTGAATATCTGATCCCTAAAAATCAGGTCTTCTCCAAGCTGCTGTAAACCAAACATCCAAAAGCACTGATCCTTTTTCACAGTCTTGGCCTCATTTTGTAGCAGTGTCTGTGCACAGTAGCTCACAGGAGCTACTCAGTTCTTTTCAGCTCCTTTTCTTTACATAGGGACTTTGACTAGTCTCCTTCCTCTCCCACAAGAAAAGTGATTTTCCTAACAACACAGGCTAGACAGATGACAGATTGTCAGGACACACAGCACATGCTTTCTTTAAGTGAGCCTTTTATTTGTTATTTTAAGGTTATTTTCAGATCCCTTATACTTATTCAAAAAAACTCAGGTAACTAAGACAGAGCTCAGATGCTGAAGTTATTCTTAGACTAATCAGCCAGTGATCTAAATCCACAAAACTAATCTCATAATTTGGCATTGCAAAGTTTAGCCAGTCACATCTGGATAAGGTACTCCACGCTAACAGCAGTGTTTAGCCCCACTGTTTTCAACCTGTTTATTCTGGGAAGTGAAACACTCAGACTGTTTTATTTTGAGCTCACAGTAGTGAGATTTTCTTGGGTAGAGGGAAGGAGAATACTGACACACAACAAGATAGGGCTGAAGTCATAGGTGTCCTAACAGCACACAGCTCCATATTATTTTGCAGGATTTTGTAGACTATACTGGTCTCTTAAAACCTCTTACACCCTGCAACGAGGTGTTAAAAGACATCACTAATAGCCAGCAGCCTCTGTTTGGTTATCAGGTAGAGCAAAGCTGTGTATGACATTGCCACCAAAAGGCTCCTTCTTTTTGGTTGCACCCACCAAAGACGGTAAAATAAACCCCTTTATATGACCTGCTCTGTTCTTTCAACACATAATATTGAGTAAAAACATTATTACTATTATTGTTACCATTATAGTAAAGCAAGAAGGCTGTGTAGAGACCAGGTCCCAGTTGTGCTAAGTACTGTGCAAACAAGCACAAGGTGCGTTCATGCTCTAGGTAGCACGAAAGACAAAGGCAATATTATTAGTATGCCCATGAACTGAGGCACACTGAGATTATCCACCTTGCCCAAGGTCACACAGGAAGTAAATGGCAAAGCTGGAAATTGAACCCAGATTTCGTGAATTGCAGGCCAGGATTTTAACCGCAAGGCCATCTTTCGTCTCTCTTTTTCTTTTTTTCCTCTAATCTTTCTATTTTAGCACACTTCTAAAAAAAAAATTACTCTTAAAAATCCATTCGGCAATACTTTAGGTATGCTGTGGCCTCCACAACTGTATTTAGCACAATTATAGGCTAAAAGGAACTCTTGCAAATTATGTGCAAATAGATAGGTCTTTATGTAAATCCAAGTTTTTGGAACATAAATCTACAGCCAAAAACATACAAAAGTTGAAGCCAGGGAGGAATTAAGCTCCAAATTTTTTCCTTTTTGAAGGCTGGTAACTGAGGTACAACAGCCCCAGCTAAAGAAAGGCGAATACAGACTGGATGCCTGGGGAGTAGTTATGCCAGCTCTAATAAACCTATTTTTTCACCTATAGAAATGTGAAGGCAACAGACTCTTGGTTATTACTATGGAGGATTCTGTGACACATATGACAGTTTTTATATACATATGTATTTTCTGAAACAGTTACTGTACCATAAGTTCAAGAATACTGAAAGACAGGCAACATTTTAATTTTGCAGAACCACGCAGCAGATACAGGAGCCTGAGCAGAGGAGTGTTTTTTGGTGTTTGTCTAGTGATGTCGTACAGGATTAACCATCTGGGAGATTGTCTGTCTACTGAAATGAATGTGCAGGCATAGCAAGGATCCTCTCTCCCAGGTGCGCCAAATGCCTTGTCATTCCCAGACCAAAATATGCCAGCTTCTCAGGTGCAGACCAGGAGACAAACTGCCATGTTGTTCTGCAGAAATGCAAGAAGCAGAGCCAGATTATTCACCAGGATACACAAACATGATCCCTGATTCCCATGACAAGGGTAGGATAAACCATGTGAAACAGAAGAGTGCTTACTCTGAGTAATACTCTCAATATGCAATTGTGCCTTGGCTGCAGTCCTGCCTTGGGTCTGCAGCTCTGGGTAATCCACTAGTTTTGTGGAGGCAGGTGTTGACGAAGTTCAATTTAGGCACAGCAGCCTAATAGTTCTCAAGGAAAGTCTTACATATTTTTTCACTTGACAAATATATTTGGTTAAAATCATGCAACGCTTCTCTTTTCCTACACCAGAATCAAAAGGGAATAAACCTCTTTATGTGGACACATTGTGCTATTCTAAGTAACATGGTGAGAGGAATATGAAGGCATAGAATTTTTTAGATAAACTGTTCTGGGGTGTATACTCTTCCATTTACTGTTTAGCTAGAGACCCAACCACTAAATGTATCTGTTTGTAGTGTGAAGTCTAAAGGGCACTGTGTAGGCACAACCATACTATTCAGCTTTTTTATTCTTCTAAACAGGACAGCCACATCCAAACTGTGCATCAGGAACAGTCTCTGGCTCGTGCAAACTTCAGGAGGTGTTAGGTATTGCCTACAAATGGAAGGGACTGTACCTCATTCCTTGTGCTAGAACCTCTGTCTCAGCAGTGTTAGATTTACTACCTAGAAAGGAATTTTATCCAAGATTATTTAAGCTCAATATCTTCTACTCAGAATGTTCAAGCTTTGAGTGCAAAGGCCCTCAGCCCAAATGCTGGTCACCCACCGCCTCAGAATTCTTTCATTCATTTTGAGAGAGCTGGGTATGGTTAGGGTAGCACCAAGGGCAATGGGGAAAGAGGGAAAGTATGTGGTTAATTGGGACATCTAGTAGGTAGAAGCAAAGATGTAGGGGACAATAACTCATTCCTTGGCAAGAATACTTCTAATGATAGATCTATACTTGAATATACATATGATTTTCTGGAGCATGTTGGAAACCAAATGAACAGAGGGTCAGTCTGGTAGGTAGATGGGGTGAAATTTTATCTCAGAACCACTTGTTGGGGCCAGCATCAGTGGGAGTACAGGATCAACATCCACATATACTGTGGATATACGTGAATACACACAGAATACACAATTACCAGCTTTCCCAGTTACATAGACAGTTCGATTGATAATCATGAACCAAGTTTCTGAAGGGAGAAGCACATGATATTGTGTACACACTGCACGTGGCCCCTGCAAAAAGGACCAAGTAAGCAATATGTAGTTGTCTTCATAATGGGAATCCGTCAGTAATATCACCGGTGGCTTTAGTAGAGCAATCCAGCCCTATAATATAGCAATCATTGGCAGTTCTTGGCCTCTGTGTGAGCACAGGCAAAGGCTGTGGAGTTTAATTTAGACTAATCCAGCAGCAGGCAGGAGAACCAGCAGTGCTGGATCAGCACTTCCACCAGAATTGGCGCAACTCACTATAACTCATTCCTTCTGGGCTCTTTTTTAAAGTGCCATCTGGGACTGTGCTGCTAAGCTGTCCTACTAACAACAACACTGTTAATAATAATAACAATATTCAGGTCTTACATAGCATTTTGCACCTTTAGATCTCAAAGTGATTTACTATGGAAGGCTTTGGAGGGCTTTAAGAATAGATTATATAGACATCTGTCAGGAATAAACCAGATTTCCTGGCCCTGCCACAAACCAGGGGAATAGTTTGATGCTCTTTCTATCCCAGAATTTCTGTGATTACTCCCATTTTGTACAAAGAGGACTTTGGCTCATGCAGTAGCAAGAGGACCTCAGTGAATCACACAATTATTGCTTTGAACCCTCCATGTCAGCCCAAGACCTTGTGAATTGTAAAAGAAAAGAATTGAAGCTCTCCCCAGCCTAACACTGTAAAAAACAGTTGTGGGTGGTCACTGTGGAAGTGCACCAGTATAACTCAGACAGGCTAGTAATTAAAAGTGTTACATAGATAACATTTCCAATGGTAGAAAACTATATGCTGTGTTGAAGCCTTGAAGAAAGCCATAAATCTAAGGCAAAGGTAGGATTAATTCTTCAAGATGGGAATGAGTAGCCCTCCACCCTCCTCCACTGAAAAACAGGAGCTGGAGCAAGCAACTAGACTAAGCACTTGATTTTTTGGTTGCTGCTGATGTTAGGTGAGAGATGTTGCAGCCAGCCTGGAAGAGGGAGTGGGATATTCTCATGGTTTCTTTGCAGAAAGAGATCCCATGAGCACCCACAGGTCTTTCAGATAAGGGACAGCTGGGCTGACTTTTAGGTGATAAGAAAGGACCCAGAGATTCCCTAAATGCATATCAGTGAAGAAGCCAGTGTCAGATTTTAAAGCTTATAATACTCTGTCGCAACTTTGCTTTCTTTTTTGTAGCTAAGAACTTAAATCTTTTGCTTAACTACACAAAACCTGACTCTGATTTAAGTTTCTTTGGTGTGTAAAGTGGTCTCAAATACATGGTAGAGTTACTGGTCCACCTTAGGAGCAGGAGATCCAAGCATATTGGAGGTGCAAACCTGTCTATGGAGACTCTGCAATGCAGTACATATTTAGTGGCCCTAGGGGACTGGAATTTTTTTGCAAACATAAGTCTAAGAAGCAAAATCAGCAAGTGCCAAGAAAAAGAGGACTCATCCTCAAGCCAGGCACTACCTCATGTTATTTTGCAAGGGGCACAGAAAAATGAAGAAAATTAGAACATTTGGAACCACAGGAATAAACTCCTTATTGTTAGAGTTCACAGTTGGAGTTTAGTCATCATAAACGCACTTTCATACCTGCGTTCATAGAGCAGCACCTAAAAGGCCTCTAGAACAGGCAAACAGCAACACAGACCTTATCTGAACAGAAATCCATGCAGATCCTACAATTTTAAGAAAAATGTTATAAATAGGAAATATTCTAAATTACTTCTTCCTTAAGAGCATTTTTACCAAGTCCTTAAGTTTCATTCACATTTTCTATGCTTTTTATTTCCTTGTTTTCTCATTAAAGGAAATATAAAACCAAGAAACATCAACCTATTCCATTTTGACCACCTGTGGAAACGAAATCTGTGAAAAGCGTGTAATTCAGGAGTCAGATAAGATAAATTCAGTGCACTAATTTTTAGTTTCTCATGTTTCACAGTGAGGCAGAAGTCCAGGTACCACCACATCAGCACGCCCAGAGGGTTGGACACTTATCAAAGCGGTTGCCTTCAGGGGTCTCCTGAGATCAGGCTTTTCCTCAGGAAGAGCTCCACATCTTCACAGGAAGCAGCAAGGCCAGGGGAAAAACCTCATTTCAGCATCGACCCCAAGGAAAACCAGGAATATGGAGGGACTTAAGAATTTTAAGGAAAAGCAAACGTAAAACTAGTCCCAGTTTTCCTCACAGATACAAACAAACAAAAAAAAAGACATTCAGGAATAGTTTAAAGTTTTATACCAATTAAAAAAAAATCCACACGAACTTGTTCACTCATCACCCTGAATAAAAAAGGGCAAACTTTCCCTATTCCGTGAAGCTATCCTTGGCCACTGTGAGCTAAAAGCAGGGAGGGCAGTTTAAAGGGGGCAAATACAATTAATGTTCCCGCTTTTGCCATATTTCTGGGCCCAGGGGACAAATCAGGAAACTTTATGTCAGCAGGAATGTGAACAATAAAGGCAAAGTGGGTTGCATGTTAAAAAACCGTTTCACTCCCTTTTTATTTTTTCTTTATTTTATTTTTTTGCCCAGCAGTATGATGTGTTAACAATTTTGTTGGTTTAACAGTTCACACTTCCAGCACATTTATCCATTGGCACATGGGGGTTTTATGCATTTAACAGTTTTCTTCATTAAAGTGGGTTCCACTGTGTCTTAAAAATTGTTTTCCTTAGACTGTGTGTTTGTTATTTTATATGGTGTGACTGAGAAGCAGGCCAAAATTTGGCCTTGGAAAATGCACACAGCAGAGAGGAACCCAGTGCAAGCAGCAGGATTAGCCTCCCTCAAAGCCCAAGCACATATTCTTCTAAGGTCTGCTGATTGCACTTTGAAGCTTTCTCCCCTAATTGCTGGAAGATTCTTAATTTGTCCTGAGCTTGGGGGAATCAGTCACAGATGTGAGTGCTGCTATCAAAATCCTTTCTGTGCAGCTCTTTTGCACACTGTCGTTGGGACGGACTTCATCCCCTTCCGCAGTGCCCTCGAACCACCTGTTTTTCACTAAAACAGTGCCAGCATTTTAATGTTTTTTAATTATTTATTTTGAAGTGAGAGCAGGGGTTGGGGGAAGGGAGAGGGCGGCTGTTATTTCTACAGAAGCAGGACTGGTTCTTACAGGCACAGGAGACATCCAGGTGTTTTCATAGCAAGCCCTGTGCAGGGCCCTTTTGGAGTCGAACTAGATTCCTGTTTGCCAAACTACACTTTCAAGAGGTGTCAGATATCGAGAACCTGTTTCAAACGCCAAGCCAAGCAACGGAGGGGAAAAACAAAACACCGAGAGGGAGGAAGGGAAGAAGGGGGACGTGGGGAAAAAAGGAAAAGGGGAAAATGTTCCTCCTTGAAGAAAAAGGCAGTTGTTCCAACTTGGCCGTTTCTTTTTAAAATGATTAGTTAAGCAGTGCATAAAAGCAGTTAAGTCTGCTCTGCATTGCTCATAGCCTTGGCAGGCCCTGTCCTTCCCCACGTTAGAGGAATTTCTGTGAACCACCGCTGCACAGGAGAAGGGAGGGGAATTGTATCACTGTGACCTAAGGCAACCCAGCTTGTAAGGTTAACCATAATTTTTTAAACTAACATGACCTCTGTTAACCCCTCCACTCCAATCTTAAAAAAAAAGAAGGAGAGAAACATGTTTACAAAGCCACTAGAAGGAGAAAGGGGGTCGGCAAGAGGCTGTGAGTCTTGCTCCTCTCTCCCTTCCATCCCCACATCTATCCCCCACCGGCTCCATTTTTCCCGTATATCCCCATCAGTAGCTGGTGTTTACTGAGTCTCAATGCAGCATGTCTAGGGACTTTGCTTTTTCTAATGAGTCACGGAATCATAAAATTAAGCCATTCTGGGAAGCCAAAAAAAAATTTGGTTCCATGTGTGCAATTGGGGCTTTGCAGGAATGTTCATGTCTGGATGTCTGAGTCACATGCTCTCATGGTAAACGTGATACATCCTCTTTTTAATGACACCATTGGTTTCCTTTGTTTATTTTGTTTCCCTCTACTCATCCCTCTCTGCTTATTCTGCAGAAGAATGCAGGCCATTTCCTCCAGCTGGAATACCAGGTAAGCCCACCTCAGGCACCCTTTGCCCTTCCCTCTTCTATAATTGTCTTAAATCAAGTAACCAAAGCCAGTGCCAGCACGGCCATGGGCCAGCTGGAGGTGGCATGAGGCCATGGTATATGGTGTAGTCAGCTTTTGTGTCAACATTTGGATGCTGGGCTCATCTTAACCAGAATGTGCCAAGCTCAGAGGAATGTGAGTCTGCCTCAGAAAATATATGTGCAAAAAACAGTCCCCACAAAGACACTGGTTCAGGGAGGGCTGTTACTTATTTCTGGGTCTCAAATTTTTCCTTATGGCTTGCTCCTACCTACGTTCATTTCTGATCACTCAGAAACAGATGTGACATGGGGAAAAAGGGTGTAGGTACAATATGTAGATATGTGACTTCTTCTCCCACTGATGGACAAGCTGCAAATACTGCCTAGCTGCTCTTAAATACCCCCCTCCTCCATGCTCCACCAATTTGTGTGGTAAGCACAAGCCCCTGATTTTATGTGGGACTGCAATTAAGCCATTCTTAAAACATCTTTTCTTTGAAACAGTTCCTTCCCTGCTCAAACAAGCATAAACAAAGATGTCTGGTTATATATTTGTAATTAGTAAGCATGGAAAATCTACCAATTAAGTAAAGTTAACGTACAATATAAGAAGCAAGAGGCCAGATTCTCAACTGGTATGTGCTGGCAGAGGTGCAAGTCTTCATAGAAAAATGGCCTGAACTACCATTCATCTAATATGTAGTACAGTCTTCCATCCTAAAATGAGCTCATGTACAATTAATTGTTTATATACATATATATTTGCAGTCCTGTTTGGGTTCAGTGAGCATGGGAAACACCAGATTTACCACAGACTGCTCACCAGCAAATGTGCTGAGCTCAGCTTTCTGCATACCCATTTTTGGGGCAGTATAAATACAGCAGAGGGTGAAATGGCTACTGTAGCTGTCTATTCTGGTGGCCCCTAAATGGCCCCTATAGTCCACGTGAAGACAGACACCTATTTCCAACTGAGCATCCAGTTCCAGCACCTGTCCCAGATGGCGCTTTCTGCAATTAACTCCATCTACACTAAGTAGAGAGACCTGCATCCTTAATGAAGGCACTCAAACAATTTATACTCTCCTCACCTAGTAATTACAGTCAGTGATATGAGAGGGAAGTGCAGTCTGAGAGCCTGCTTTTTAGCCAGGTGGAAATAGTCTGTAAATCACGCTAGTGGTAGCAAACATCTCAGAGAAAGGACTGGGTTTTAGGTGTGATCACAGTATCTTGAACTATGAGGACCCATGGGCTTCAAGGAAGGAAGGTGGATTGCAAAGGTCCTGGAAATACCATCATTATGCTTCTTCTATGTCTGCCCAGATGGTCCCATACTGGATGGATGAACAACCTGAAAGCAGCTGTGGCTAGATATAGAGCAACCAGCTGGGAGAGCATTTTCACCTTTGCCAAGTCCTGAGCTGTATCTTGGAAATTGTTTGGGTGAATAATAGTTGGCCTAAACCCTGCTGGGACTCTTCTAATAGTTTAGCAGTACAACCAGTCAAGCTTTAGTGAAAAGAGACAGGCCTTAATACAGAAGTAGCATATCAGGCCACGGGCAAAATTTCTCAGTAGGTCCCACTGGACCACCTTGTAAGACAGTTCCAAGGATGGAGGTCCACACTGCTCATCTGTACTTGCATGTCAACAACTCTTTTCATTTACCATGTGCTTATGATTTAACTGTCTGATTTATGGAAGAAAAGAAAATAAAACATTAGAGACATATTTCTAACATTTCCTAAAGGAAGAAGGGAAACTGCTGATGGAGAAGAGCAAACTCATCTTACGCTGAGGTGTCGTGGTTTAAACCCAGTCAGGTAACTCGTTCGCTCACTTCCCCCCCTTTCTTGCCCTCCCCCTGCTCCCGGAGCAGGCTCTCAGAGTTGTTCTTGTTGATCTCACAGCTTCAGAATGTTGTAACTTACGTAGAGCCGGTATTTGCTGTGTTAGTGTTTATCAAGTATGGGGCCTGGGCTAAGGTTCTTGTCTCACTGTGCTTTATGGCAATGGCTTGTAATACGGGTGGGCTCCAGCAGCAGGGCGGGACGGACGTGGCCGTGGACTTGTACCTGGCCGTCCGGCTGCTCTTCACCGTCCCGGCCCTCACCCTACTCTCCATCTTCGTGAGGCTGCGGGGAGCCGAGGGGGAGCGGCCTCGGGAGCCGGCGGCAGCCGAAGCGGCCCGGGAGAGCGGCCCCGGGGACCAAGGGGCGGCAGGAGCGGGGCCGGAGGCCGCGAGGGGACGGCTGCCGGTGGAGGAGGTCGGGGCGGTCGAGGAGCAGAAAGAAGGGGCTGCCGAGCAGCGGGAGAAGGCGGCGGAGGAGCCGAGCCCCGCGGCCGAGCCGAGCCCCGCGGCCGAACCGAGCCCCGCGGCCGAACCGAGCCCCGCGACGGCCGAGAGCGTTTCCCGGAAGCCGCCTGCCGAGCCCCAGGAGGATGCAGGAGACCACGCAGCATTTCCCAGCAAGGCAGAGGGGGAAGAGCTGGACTCAGGAAAAGAGAAGCTGGCGGTGGGAGAGCCGGCAAGCACAGCGGCTACACCAGCCCCAGTGACAAGTACAGCAGCATCGTTTGAGAGTTCTGAAGGTTTTGAATGGCCTTTGGGTGTCCTTGGGACCTGCCTGCTGATTGTGATGGGGATCAGCATGTTGGCACACACACAGGCTGTGTTCTACCCACGACCATTTTGTCTGATCTCAAAAGTTAAGCAGAGTCAGGTTTGGGTCTTGTCTGGGGTTAGACGAGGATATGGGGGGACCAAGAGGTTTTCCCCAAGGCTGGACAGTCATGAGTGGCAGGGTGTGTGGGACAGTATGGGCAAGTATCTAGTCCACTGGGCCCCTCCAGTGCTTTGGAAGCATCGGAGATGGAAGGCAGCTGTATGGAGTCCCCAGCAACAAGCTGCAGAAACTGCTGAAGGGGACAGTGAATTATTTTAAGCCTGGTGGGCCCATGGCACTTCAGGCCATCAGAGCAGAGATGCAACACAGAGATGGACTCATGATCGAGGGGTGGACTTAGCAATGGACACTATTGCCCAGGTTATTTACGAGTGTGAACACTGCACACAGTCTCTCCTGCTCTGGAAGACTGTTACAAGAGATGGAGCCTGACATCATGGACCAGATGGACTCAGCAGCTTTATAGGGACTGGTCCATGCACTAAGATAAGAGTGATGGTATATTGAAAATGTGGGATCTGAGCATGACGTGAATGGTATGGAATAAGGGGTGGATAATGTCCTGGGTTCAGCAGTAGCAGTCATTTTTCCCCTTCTTGGTAGCTGGTGCAGTGCAATGTTTTGACTTTCAGCTCGGGAACAGAGCTGATAACAAGCGACGTTTTGGTTTGGCCAAGGACTTTGTGAGCCTCATGCTCTGCCAGGGAGGAGGGGAAGCCGGGAGGAAGCAGAGACAGGACACCTGACCCAAACTGACCAAAGAGGTATTCCATACCACAGCACATCATGCCCAGGATGTAACTGGGAGTGAGCCGGAAGGGCTGGGAGACTGCAGGGTTGGAGGAGGTATCGGTCGGTGCTTGGTCGGGCTGAGGGGGGGCGAGTTATCGGTCAGCTGGTGGTGAGATGATGTATTCTCTTCCCTTGTTATTTCCTTTATCATTATTATCATTGGTGGTAGCAGTAGTGATTTGTGTTATACCTTAGTTACTAAACTGTTCTCATCTCAACCCGTGGGAGTTGCATTCTTTCCGATTCTCCTCTCCGTCCCTCCGAGAGCAGGGGGAGGGCAAGAAAGGGGGGGAAGTGAGCGAACGAGTTACCTGACTGGGTTTAAACCACGACATGAGGATACCAGCTCCTCTAAAAAGGCATCACTGGCACATGTATTTGTGCAAGTCTTTCTATTCCCGCCCTTCCTCCAAACTGCCTTTTTCTATGCTAAAGCTGTTTGGAAAATACTGTAATTCTGATAGCTCAAAAATGGTGTCTCAAAGTTTGAATCTTTATTCCTTTTACAAATAACCAAATTAGTAACTTTTCTAATCATTCGACTAGGTGACATCTAAGATCTACTAACAATATTGATTTAAAGTGGTCTTCTGCAGGGGGGAGTTGACTTCAGCATTTTGATGATGAGCCACAAGGTATTTTCTGAGGCATCTATGTTAACAGACAAAAGAGTACTTGAGACTATCTGATGCAGTTAATGAAATGAATACATCAGCATCTATCTGAATACGGCTCCCCAGTCTCCTTTAAGGAGTTCTGGTAATGACGTTTCATCCAGGTCTACCCATATTTGAACAGGTTTTCAAACTGTTTCATTTTTAGCTATTCCAAAACACTGTTCACATTCTTGTCCTATAGTTTGTAGGCTTTGTGAAAACTGGCAACTGAATGAAGGGAAGTGATGTGCACCAAGCAAGGGGCCGGAAGAGCTGAGAACAGAACTTGGTGTCAGATTTCCATTCCTAGGCCACATCCTGCCTTCCGCCTTCTAATTTTCTTCTAAAATTTCTACTTAATTGAGTCTTGCTTCTTGACATCATCTCTTGAGAAGGTTTTCTCAGCCAGAACTGAGAGCAGCTCATGTAAGATTAATTTGGTCTTAAAACTATTGCTGTAATGAAAAATGTCTTCTTTTCCTCCCTGGACTGGAACACCTTGAGGTTACATCAGAGTCATAAGGGAAATAAGGAAGAACCTGAGTCATCTTTCCTCATCCTCTCATTTTCTGTTTTTCTGGATAATGAGTTGCAGGCCTGATGATTTAGGTGAAACATTCAATACGATCAAGAATATGTTGGTATTCTCCTGCTTACTCCCCAGGCTTCAAATTGGTGAGCAAAGAGCACTAATCACTTATTCTAGGTGTTGAATTGGATTGGTACTGCATGTGCACATTTTGTAATTTCTTGTATTCACTAAAATGACATAAAACAAGATTTAGGTAACTTTAAAAGTACCCAAAACATTGTCTATTCGAAAATTTAAGGGATTTTCTAAAGTTGCTGAAATAATTTTAAATTCCTAATACAATTTTAAATGGCCTCCTGTAATCCCTGCAAAACCAGACCACAGATACCAGTAACTGGGCATCTGAAATTATGGCCTGCATTGAGGCAGATTTTAATTTTCCCCAGTGTCTTCCCTCTCTTCACAGGAATGTTGAACCGACCTTAAAGAACTTTAATGAAATATTTGGATACCAGTGTGATGGATGTCACAGAAGGGACTACAAGAGTGTGAAGTATTCACTATCTGGCCTAGAAATAAATAGAACCTGATGTTATATATAGAATCATAGAATAGTTAAGGTTGGAAAGGACCTTAAGATCATCTAGTTCCAACTCCCCTGCCATGGGCAGGGACACCTTATGCTAAATCATATCACCCAAGGCCTCGTCCAACCTGGTCTTGAACACCACCGGGGATGGAGCATTCACAACTTCCCTGGGCAGCCCATTCCAGTGCCTCACCACCCTCACAGGAAAGAATTTCCTTCTTATATCCAATCTAAACTTCCACTGTTTAAGCTTTAACCCGTTACCCCTTGTCCTATCGCTACAGTCCCTAATGAAGAGTCCCTCTCCAGCATCCCTATAGGCCTGCTTCAGATACTGGAAGGCTGCTATGAGGTCTCCATGCAGCCTTCTCTTCTCCAGGCTGAACAGCCCCAACTTCCTCAGCCTGTCTTCATACGGGAGGTGCTCCAGTCCCCTGATCATCTTCGTGGCCCTTCTCTGGACTTGTTCCAACAGTTCCACGTCCTTTTTATGTTGAGGACACCAGAACTGCACACAATACTCCAGGTGAGGTCTCAGAAGAGCAGAGTAGAGGGGCAGGATCACCTCCTTTGACCTGCTGGTCACACTCCTTTTGATGCAGCCCAGGATACGGTTGGCTTTCTGGGCTGCAAGCACACACTGCAGCCGGCTCACGTTCATTTTCTCATCAACCAACACCCCCAAGTCATTCTCCACAGGGCTGCTCTGAATCTTTTCTCTGCCCAACCTGTAGCTGTGCCTGGGATTGCTCCGACCCAGGTGTAGGACACTTGTCATGGTTAAACTTCATGAGGTTGGCATCAGCCCACCTCACAAGTGTGTCCAGGTCCCTCTGGATGGCATTCCTTCCCTCCAGGATATCAACCAAACCACACAGCTTGGTGTCATCGGCAAACTTGCTGAGAGTGCACTCAATCCCACTGTCCATGTCAGCGACGAAGATGTTAAACAAGACCGGTCCCAACACTGATCCCTGAGGGACACCACTCATTACTGGTCTCCAGCCGGACATTGAGCCATTGACCACAACTCTTTGTGTGCGGCCATCCAGCCAGTTCTTTATCCACCGAGCGGTCCATCCATCAAATTGATGTCTCTCCAATTTAGAGACAAGGATGTCGTGTGGGACGGTGTTGAACGCTTTACACAAGTCCAGGTAGATGACATGAACTGCTCTACCCCTGTCCATCAGTTCTGTAGCCCCATCATAGAAGGCCACCAAATTGGTCAGGCAGGATTTCCCCTTAGTGAAGCCATGCTGGCTATCACCAAGCACCTTGTTGATTTTCATTGCCTTAGCATGCCACCCAGGAGAATCTGCTCCAAGATTTTGCCAGGCACAGAGGTGAGACTGACTGGTCTGTAATTCCCCGGGTCATCCATTTTCCCCTTCTTGAAAATGGGGGTTATATTTCCCTTTTTCCAGTCATCAGGAACTTCCCCTTGACTTCCAGGATTTCTCAAATATGATGGCCAGCGGCTTCGCAACTTCATTTGCCAGCTCCTTCAGGACCCGCAGATGGATCTCATCAGGACCCATGGACTTGTGTACATTCAGATTTTTAAGATGATCTCAAACCAGTTCCTCTCCTACAGTGGGTGCAACGTCTTCATTCTCACAGTCCCTGCATCTGCCTTCCAAGACTTGGGTGGTGTGGTCAGAGCCTTTGCCAGTGAAGACCGAGGCAAAGAAGTCATTCAGAACCTCAGCCTTCTCCAAATCCTGTGTAGCCAGCTCTCCGGAGAGCTTCCTGAGGGGGCCTACATTCTCCCTAGTCTGTTTTTTATTTGCTATGTACCTGTAGAATCCCTTCCTGTTATCTTTACTACCTCTAGCTAAGTTTAATTCTAAGTGGGCCTTAGCTTTCCTAACCTGGTCCCTAGCTTCCTGGACAACATCCCTGTACTCTTCCCATGCCACCTGTCCTTGCTTCCACTTATTATAAGCCTCTTTTTTTCATTTGAATTTTCCTCAGGAGCTCCTTATCCATCCAAGGAGGTCTCCTGGCCCTCCTGCTGCACTTCCTTCTGCTTGGGATGCAACACTCCTGAGCTTGCAGCAAGTGATCCTTGAATATCAACCAAGAGTCTTGGGCCCCTCTGCCCTCTAGGGCTGTCTCCCACGGAACCTTATTAAGCAGGTTCCTGAAGCGGCCAAAGTCTGCTCTTTCGAAGTCCAGGGCAGGGAGCTTGCTGCACGCTCTTCTCACTGTCCTGAGGATCTCAAATTCAACCATCCCATGATCGCTGCATCCAAGGCTGCCCTGGAGCGTCACATTTCCAACGAGCCCTTCCCTGTTGATGAGCATGAGGTCAAGCATGGCACCTCTCCTTGTCGGCTCCTCTATTACTTGCAGAAGGAAGTTGTCTTCTACACAATCGAGGAACCTCCTGCATTGCTTGTGCTGGGCTGTACCGTCCTTCCAACAGATGTCAGGGTGGTTGAAGTCACCCATGAGAACAAGGGCCTGCTAGCATGAGGCTTTTCCTATCTGTCTATGGAGTGCTTCATCCACAGGTTCTCCTTGATCGGGCGGTCTGTAACAGATCCCCACAGTAATGTCTCCCATAGCTGTTTTCCCTTTAACCCTGACCCACAAACTCTCTGTTAACTGTTCACCTGTCCCCAGACAGAGTTCCATACTCTCCAGCCTACCCCTAACATAAAGGGCAGCTCTCCCTCCCCGCCTGCCAGGCCTGTCTTTTCTGAAGAGCCTGTAACCTTCCATTCCAACACTCCAGTCATAGGAGCCATCCCACCATGTTTCTGTGATGCCTATTATATCATATCCCCGTAGACGTGCACACATCTCTAATTCCTCTTGTTTGTTCCCCATGCTACGGGCATTTGTATAGAGGCATCTGAGCCGAGCTCCAAATGAAGCTGGCTCATTGGCTGGAGCGGCTGGAATATCTCTACATTGCTCCGAACTTTTATTATAGGTGCTGGCAACTGTCTGGGTGTGTTGGGATGGAATGATGTCCCCCTCCCCCAACACATCTAGTTTAAAGCCTCCTTGACCAGTTTGGCAAGCCTCCTACCAAAACTGCTCTTTCCCTTCTTTATCAGACCAGCTCCACCAGCCCCCACTAGACCTGGCCTACAAACTTGGGTCCCGTGCTCAAGACACCCAAACCCCTCACTATGACACCACCCTTTTAACCATTTATTAACCTGGCCAATTCTCCCAGCTTTTTTTAGATCCTCCCCTGTATCCTGGAGAATTGACGAAAAGACATTCTGAGCTCCAGAGCCCCTAACCACCTCCCCCAGGGCTCTGTAGTCCTTCTTTATGTTCCCCAGGCTACTACTATCTATATCCCTAGCACCCACATGTATCACCAGGAGTGGGTTATAGTCCATGGGACTTACTAGAGCAGGCAGCCTCTGTGCCACATCCCTGATCCATGCCCCCGGTAGGCAACACACCTCCCCTGAGATGGGTTCAGGCCGACAGACGAGTGCTTCTGTCCCTTTCAGTGTAGAGTCCCCTACTACTACGACCCGCCGCTTTTTCCTGGCAGCACCAGTAGAGATCTTCTTTACCAGTGCATCAGCCGGCTGTTTCTGGCTCGAGTGCGTTTCCTCTTTAGCCCCCTGCAGGACAGCAAAGTGGTTCTGCGTGGGGACAGGGGATTTAGGGAGAAGCCCCTTGCTTTTGGTTGTCCTTTTCCTTCTTTTTTTTTCCTTTTTTCAAAGGAAACCAATCAGTAGTCACATCCAAAGCACACTGAATAATTCAGCGACAATTATACCCATTATAGAACTTCGTTTTCCATAGAGGAAAACTACTACACATAGAGCCTTCTATGTGTAGTAGAGGAAAACTACTACACATAGAGCCTTCTATAGACACCATCAGCCTTCTTCACCCCAGTCACCCCCACCTTTTCAGGTTGCCACTCTTATCTCAAAGCCTGCAGCTCCATCCCACTGTACTCCACACAGCTTTTCTCCAAGTCTTGCAAGCCCTCCTTCCAGTCTCTTCCTTCATTATCCTTGGCAGGATCCTCACCATCAAATTAAGGTGAATTACTGTGAGGCTGCTTCTTTCACCTGTATTCTGTATGGTACTAGGATGGTGAGTATTTAAAGCATAACAATTACAACTTTTCAGCTCTTCCACAAGTCACTGAAATGGACTCCAAGTGGGAGGTGCAACTGGTGAGAAATTTGTGGTCTTCCATAGTAGCTCTGGGCTGCATTATGGTCAGTGTATAGGCACTGGAAAAAACAAGTGCGTCAATCCCAATAAACTTCTACTGAACAGCTGTGCAGCCCCCAGATGAGATTTTCAGTGACATTTACTAAACCATTTATTTTCACCAGAACTACCAAAGCCAAACTGACTTCAGGCCATCCAAGTCCTCCCAACCCAAATCTTTGCTGCTTAGACCAAGTCTAATAGAGGTTAGACAAATATATGAGTCGTTTTCCAAGACAGTATAACCAGAGATGTTATGCATACAACTGAGGGCAGCCTATTGTGTTAGAGCATTTCAATCAAAATAAACTTAATTGGCTGATATTTCTATTTGAGTTTGGTTCGAATCATACTTCATACTGCTGGAACATGATTCTTAATTTTAAATCTGAAATTTATCCACAGACATAAGAAAAGTTGAGGTCAGGTGTCATGCTGAGACTGGAAAGATGTCCAGTGGGAAGCTGTCCAGCAGACGTGCTGGATGACACTGGGTATAAGAGGCAATCCAGATCTCTGTGTCTACCTGTATTACGGAGAACATTATTATTTTTCTCATATTTCTTATATGTCTTTTCTTTCAAAATTCTGATTTCTGAAGCAGAAATTGTCTCTTTCAGTGTGTCACCCTGCGAACACAGAGAGTTTCCAATCCTGTTTGCGGTCCCAATAAGCTGCTGTTAAAGAACTGGGAATAATAAAAATTCCCACTAAATTAAGTGGTAGCAGGAGGAAGCAACCCCTATGGAAAACTAATAAAAATCAGGCTCTGATTCATCGGAAAAGAACTCCAATTTATGAAAAATGCAAAGGAAGGACATTGAGCTACCCCCTGCCCCAGAAAGACAAGTGGCAAAACTAAACAATTTCAGTTCACATTCAACAGAAGCAAAGAAATAAATCTGCATACCAGCTAATGTGATTCCTCTGAATGAATCTGAGCCCAACAGTAGCATATAGGCAGAAGCCTACATCCAAAAATAGAAACCTCTTGGAATGCACAGCTCATCTGGACAGGATTAGAGACGCTCCCTGAACATTTAGTGACTGACATGTCAGAAAAGAATTGAACCAATTTAAAGCAGTCCTGGAACGTCCCAAACACAGTAGCTCTGAAAACAATGGGATAAGAAGGAATTCACTGTCCACTGTAACATAAAGCAACTGTTTTGGGCAACAATATCTGTGACATTAATGACTGCAACACTATCTTTGGGTAACTCTGAAGACATTTTTAGAAACTGTGGCTAGCCCATGGTACAATAATAAAATTGTACCCAACTGAGGCTTTTTTTCACTGGTTTCAGTTTCAAGGTTGATTAGCCAGATTTGCTTCAGACTTGTTTTTTGGTCACCCTGAAGCAGACCAATGCATAGCATGTTGACTGTTAGTGAGATTTGCTGTAGCGAAATTAGAGTTTTCTTTCAGTGGGGTAGCTGGAGGGGAAAGGAGAGAGAATTGTCAAGAGTTGAGTAGTTTAAGTAAAAAAGCTCCTGAAATAGTCACTCAAAAATGTTGGTATCAAGATTTAAATACTGGGGTAGACCAAAGTAGCCAGTTCCTGTAAAGCATCATAGAATTTGCCTTCTTTCCAAGGCATAATGCAAGCTCACCACCCAGATCCTAGATGACATGTACCAGGGAAAGTGCTTGAAGGACCAGGACTGCACAACCTGGTAGAGAAATGTTGTTCTATCAGTGTTATCTTTCAGAAATTATCTTCTGTTTAAGTAGAGTCACAGAATCATTTAGTGGTTTAGGTTGTAAGGGACCTTAAAGAACATCTAGTTCCATCTAGGGACTTTTCTTATGATATAAGTATTATTTCAACAAGGTGTTATTTGGCAGCTGTGTATCAACATGAAATAATGAATTTCAAGACCTCTGTCCTCCAGCCTGTGCCTCCAGGTGAAAGGCAAGCGTCATCAACTTACTTTTGAAAGGAACAACGCGCACAGAAACCACATCAGTACTTAGGTCACGTGGAAATGAATGCAGAATAAATACTTAGAAAGAACAGATTAAAAAACCTGGGATGTATTTGATCCTAAGAGGTAAAATGTTTCAGATCATATCAAGTGGCCAAGCTGAGGTTTTAAGCCTCCACCTCCACACTACTGGAGAGTTTACAACCACTCTACCCCAACCCCAATTAAAATCTGTCTAGATTTATCTTGGTCCCTGGTATTTTTAGATTATATGCTCTTACTAACATGTCTTTGAAATGAATGTTGAGCAGAGTTACTCCTGCCTCATGTCAAAGCAACAAAGATGCATCCCCTTGCTCTTTTAAGCTTGTTTTGCTTAGGCTGTGGACAAGGAACGAAAGGCAGTGGGACCAAGAGTGTAGCATGATAAAAAGAATATCCAGAGTTTTCATAATGGGGATTAAGGACAACCATAGACTTTTTAAAGGGATAAAATTAATTTCATTAGTAAAAGGGGTGAGAGCTGCCACATTTCAGACACCAAAAAGAAAACTGAAATGCAAGGCAGCACTCTGTGTGAGCCTTCATCTCAAAAATGGGGCTTGGATCTAGGTACCTGCAGTGGTAGTAACAATCTTCCAGCCTTGGAGCTACTAGGCTACAAAATGTCATAAATAATGCCATGAGAGTTTTCCTCAGACAAAAACAATCCTTTCTTAGAAGAAAGGGTTCACTCAGACATAGTGAGTCACTGTCTGTGTGACAATCTGCACATTGAGGGTTTTTTTTAACTATTTCAACCAAAATTTACAGCAAATTAGAGGGTTTAGATGCATTACATCCTTGTAATTTTTGAAAATAAAAATAGGTGGCTAAGTGAAGAAGGAAAGGTCCCTTCATTCTCCCAAAGAAGAAAAGACTGCATTGAGAGCCCAGCTTTTATTAGATACCTGAGACTCCATGTAAAGGACGGTAGACATGGAAGTGCCAACTGTGCAAAGGCTTCTGCCAGCACTACTGGCTTTGAAGACATTGAAAAACCTGCATCCCACATCGCTGTTTTGTTGTAGTATGGATTCTCTGATGCCTATTGCAGGATTAGTTCACCTGCATCCTCAGTGTAATTGAGTTTAAAAGTCAGCTGACATGAAATACAAATCCTTTGGAAACCAGGCTTAACGGTTACAGGTGCTTTTAGAGTGACTAGTCTTGATGCAAATAATCGGGCAAATGAATGATAGTTATTCTTCCTAAAATGTTTTCAGAAATTCCAAAAAAGATCATCAAATATGCAGCAGATAGGAATAATATCTTCAAAACGAGCAAGATGTTTTTCAAAGCATGTATTTCAACTACTGAACTCAATTACGGGGGTAAATGCCACAGCTGGTCTTACACTATTGACCCAAATACCCTCAAAGTATACAAATGTCAACAGAGCTCCACTGAATCACTGTGAGACTTTTAAGATACATATAAGTCTCTGATAAAGCAGATAAAGCAGCCACAGTAAACACAAGAGATTATTACAAAGACATTCCAGCTTTGAGTAATCTCTTCCTCCCTACCATGAACAAGAGGTCACTAGACATCTGTACAAAAGTTTTAATGCATCATTTCTCTCATAGAAGAAAGTCAGCCACCTCAGGCTTTAATTATTTAATTATACATAACATTATTTGACAAACAGTTGGGATATTTTAAATGCAAAAATTTCAGAAGAGATGTTTTTATCTTCATATTCTTTATAGTCAGCTTAGAACTCAGAGTGGGAAAAATATAACCTTCATCAGAGACTGCAGGTTTGATGTAAATGACTAGTGCAATGGATTATTTGTTACAGTTTTGGTCAATGCTCAAAGATCTTCCATCATTAGTGGATAATCTCTCAGACATACACTCTACAGGGAACATATTCATCTTGTCAAAAAACTGTGTTCTGGTATTGGCTTTGAGAAGGAGATTAAGTTTCCCAATTGCTAGTACATCCTCTAGTATCCCAGTCCCAATATGTCTTCAGATGACCAGGCCCTACACTGCTTAGCTCGCAATATATGCTTTTTTGTCTCATCTTGGGACTTTCCATGTAACCTCTGCTCTAAGATTCACATGAGGAACTGTTTGTTTTAAGATGAATCATGCCATGTTTTTACGGTTTCTGACACTTAAAAATATT
Organism: Pezoporus occidentalis; assembly: GCF_034315485.1. NCBI lineage: Eukaryota > Metazoa > Chordata > Aves > Psittaciformes > Psittacidae > Pezoporus > Pezoporus occidentalis. Next base: position 3,695,913 of record NW_026915910.1, on the reverse strand, counting down.
TTGTTTCCTCCTGGTGGTGAAGTCAGCCACTTACTATTATTAAACATCATGTTGGATTATTCCCCCTCTTGGGTGATGATCTCAGTGAAGCCCTTCATGAATCCAACTTTACACTTTCAGATCTTACATAGATGCTACTGGTATGTCTCCTGTTTGTAATATCCCTGGTTACCAGCTACAGTTGAAAGTCTATGCTAATATATTGGATTTGCTTGTCCTCTCTCGCTGATTCCAGCCTTGTGGTTTATGGGTTGCCTTTGTGGTTTGCTAAAGGTCAGGCCCTGGATGGCTCTAAATTTTCTTAAGTGGAATTCAAACACCACAGATGAGTATCTGTTCAAACTAGTTGTCTTGAATGGTATGGATTCACATTTGGTTACTTGTGCTTAGGATTGGTGCCTCTCAAATTCTTTGAGGTGATGATCAGATATAGGTGCCCCTACCTCCTGGTGCACTGTCCATCTACCATCTTTTGTGCAGATCTCAAGTGTCTCTCAAATTTCAGGCTCATGGTAGACCCCAAGTTGCATTTCGAATTGTGCAGCCCCCATCCCCACTGCTTCCCCAAGCTGATGCCAAGTTGCTGATCCCTGCCTTTGGCTTGACTCAATAGCTGTAATTCTCACTCTTTTTCTCTGGCTTGCAGGCAGAGACTGCATCAGCCATAATTCAAAATTGCGAACAGATGACTAGATTACTTACTTGAACTGTACTCAATCATTACATCACCCTTGTAGTGAAAATCACAGCACTGGCTCCCCATATGATTTTGCATCCACTTTAGGGTTTGGCTCCAGAGCTACTGGACTTACTCACTTGCTCAGGCTTACCTAAAAGAGCTGCTTGTGCCTTGTAGACATCCTCAGACTCTGAGATCAGTTGCTGCCGATTTATTGATCATTCCAACAGTCTGAGTAAAAACTGCTGGTGTTGAAGGCTTGGCTCCTCCAAAAGTATTTTGTGGAAAACCCTACAACCTTCATCCAAGGAGGAGGAGGGAAAAGAGGGGGAAATAAATCTGTTAAACTGTCCAAATACAAAGAGAAAACATTTTCTTTAAGCTGACAACAGCTTGGCGTCAGCAAAGGGAGAGCTCAGATTTTGTTATTTTTTTTCTTTCATGAAACCCTGTAGGTGTAATCTTTGCATTCAGAAATTTTCCTGACTCAGGAATAGCTCTGGTTGCTAGACAGGGTGCAGATAAGAGCAGTGAGGAGCTGCAAGACCATGGCATGCCTGGCATGGCTTCTGCCTCCCCATGGCAGCCAGCCCTGGCTGGAATGCTCAGGTCTTCTAAGTATCCCCAACACAGTCAATGCTTAGTGCTGGGCAGTTTTTACAGTGATCAAAACACTGTTGGAGGTGCTGATCTTTCCCACCACAGAGCCAGCACTGGCTGATTTACTTAATTCGTCCCCCTGTCCATCAGCAGCTCCTTCACTGCTATTCACCCTGTGGTTTTCAGTGCTGGCCATGAATCCTGTCTACCCTTCTCACCCTCATGACGATGTTTGGAAGTGAAGTCTGAGCTGTGTTGAGCAACATGTTTCCTCTCCCTCTGCAAAAAAAACACATTAGGACAAGCTCAATGTCATGCAAACCATGAGTCAGGGTGCCAGTGAGGGCTTTCCAGCACCGTCATCGATGCACAACCATCCCTGATGCAACAAGGGAGCATTACTGCCCACTCTATACCGAGTGAAAATACCCCATGAAATGTTGCAAGTAGGCAGGCTGAGCCTCATTTCAAAAGAAGAAACATCTACATAATGAAAGCCAGCATTTATGATTAATTGGCCCCTTGCTAAGAGGGCTCACTAGCTGTGTCAAAGTCTGTGTTTGCAGGCACAGAGAAAGAGACAATTTCTCTATCCACGAGTCAGGTCAGTTCAGGCCAACTGGTCAGTGTCTTATATGGTCATCTCTTACTGTCAGAGTCACATGCCATAAATCCTACAACTTAAGGGCCACTAAATTCCATAAAATAAAATGAAATAAAATAGACTATAATGAACTAAAATAGAATAAAATTAACTAAACTAAACTAATAAAAAAAATAAACCCAAACAAATAAACAGAAAATCAAAAAACAACCAACCTACAAAATAACAAATGTGGAACAGATTATTTTGATGGTCAGATCCAAAAACATGCCCTAACCTTTTCTTTCCATCTTCTCAGCCCAAAAGAGGTGTCTGTCAGTTTTGCAGTTGCAGTCAAGATCTTCTCTTTAGAAAAGATTACAAACAGTATTTCTGTACACCATCAAATTCAGGAAGGGACACTGACATCCTGAAGAAGGACTTCACTGACTGTGTGTAGCAACTCAGGCCAAACCCAGACATTTCCTCTTGAAGCTGGACAATGTTATACTTTTCTCTAGTATTTAGATGTAAAAGGAGGAACCAAGCATACCTCCTGAGATGGAAACAGCTTCAAAGGGAGAAACAGCACACAAATGGGAGAAGTGGCCACCTACCATCTTTCCTGATCCTTGTGAGCAGCATACAGCTGACAGCCATGGGACATGTACCCATACATCAGAGAGCCAAGGGAGACCTTTGGCACTAGTTCACAGGCAGGGGATAGTGGTGGCTTCTTAGCTATCATGTCACCACCTCCTGGGGACAGCTTGGCTTGGTCCTTGATTAAGTCAGTGGCAGCTACTTCATCAGCTCACCCTTTGCTTCTTCTCAGGTAGGGTTTTGGGTCTTACCAGCACCCTAAGGCAGCACATTGCAGCTTTGGCACAAGCCAGGTGAGTCTCTGAGCCTCTAGGTTGACCACACTGTTATTAGCTCTTCCCTCTCCTAAACGCTGCCACATTCATTCCTGTATTGTCCCTTGAAGCTTTTGTAATCACTGTAGGGCTACAGGGAAGCTTCAGGAATAGCTTCATATGCTCAAGATGTCACACAATAAATGCCAGATGTTATTATCAAACACAACTCATAGACACATGCAGGATTGGCAGAGGTGCCTAGCTTTAGGGAGGGCCCCCAGACATGTGCTAGAAGTGTTTGGCTACAAGGCCCCAACTCTACTTAACAAACCCTGGCAAACACTGTGATAGTATCTCAGCTCATCCAGGGAAAGGCAGGTTTCAAGTGAACTGCTTGTGGCTTGCTGTGAGCGTTCATGCGATCCCCAGCCCATCCAGATGTAGCTCTGTTCATTCCTACTCTACAGATGGCCAAAGCAATCCGCTCCTTGTCATGTGTAATGAAAGGCAGGAAAGACAGAGGATTTTTGACATGTTTAAATATTATCCAAAACAAAGAAACAGCTCAAAAGCCAGGGATATATTTAAATAAATTAAAGCTGCCAGCAAAATCCTGTATTTGTTACAGTTCACTCCATTTCATCCTCAGAGCCATCCCTCTGCAAAACATGGCAGCTCCAGTAGTTTGGTGTCCAGATGTTCCCCATCATATGCTGTGTACTGCATCATGCTTTTTTTTCCTGATGTGACTCCTTAAAAACAGTGAACTGGTATTCCAGGACAACCTGAGTACACTTTTCCATAATGAGGGGTGACTGAAAAAACACGGTTGTTGACTTGGCCAGTGAAACACGGGCGTTTTTGTTCTTCTCTTCATCACTCTCTCTCCCTCTCTTTTTTAATTCTCCAGCTGGCTGGCAATCCAGCATCATCGACATCTTTTTGCATTTTATTCCTTAAGCCATTCATATTATACACATTCCTGTTTTTAAAATACAGATTTTAGGAGTGATTTGATGTGGCTTGGAATGGTGACATGCTTACACATTTATAAAAAAATTCATTAACTTAGGAGGAGGAAAAGAAAAGATTTCATCTCCCCCCCCCTTCCTTTCCCTTGTCTTCATTTCCAGCATATGAAATTATTTTCTGGTCATGTAGGAACCACAATGTCAAAATGTGGTTGCCCCATAGGGAGGAAAAAAGACAGTTCATCCTCGCAGTTTTCAAGTCAGTTGTTAAGAAGTAGCTTTGGCAAATGCCTAAACCAAACTGATCTTGAGCTGCAATGTTTAAAGGCTATGTTAGCAGTTCTGCTTACTGTTATTGAGAACACCTCTTCTCACAGTCCCTAAATCTGCCAAATCATAAACAAAAGATGATGCTGTACAGTGCCTTTGTTCCAACCCTGTGAAATCCCAGTTCCAAGTTCTAGCTGCCAATGAGTCTTGTCTCTAGGCTCAGTCATTCTTGGACCTCTGGTCAGATCAGCAAAAAAAAAAGTGCCAATTTGGAGACTGTCTTAGAAACACTGAAATACATAATTTATCTAAGCTTTAAGGTGATAACTTGGTGCCCAGTCCACAGAGTTACTGGCTAAATGGCTAAACTCTCACTGAACTCAGCTGGAGTTTAGGCAGCAGAGAGGGAAATCTGTAAATAGAAGAGAGTTGCAACCTCCTGCGCTCTTACATAAAACTTTTGCACGACTTTCTTGCAAAATGTCATACTACATCCCTCTACCATCTCTCTCCATGTGCTAAATTGTGCCTTATATGCAAACATGACAAAGGAGCATTTATGGGGGTTTTGGTTCTTTTTCTTTTTTTTTTTTTTTCTTTTTATGCAGGGACACTTTGCAAATTGGCCACTATTTAACTTGAGGGAAGAAAAGCCAAAAATAGAAGCCAAAAATATTAGGTCTGTTCAAATCATAATGTATGCAGACCTGTAGGAAAGATACCCCTCAAATATGGGCCCATTTTCAGTAGCAGTGGTGAAAAAAACATTCCAAGTTGCTGGTTTCTATGTAAATGCTTTTAGCAGCTCGTCTTATTACCACTATATTAAGCTCTATTCTCTCACCACTACATACAAAGTAAGTATAAATTACTCCTCTTCCATAAGAGAGGAAATTGTTCTGATCTTGGAAGCAATGAGTGATAGAATCTTCTGCCGGTTCCTTGATATGAAAATAATTCTTTATTTCCAAGATAGTTCCATCTTCAGATAAAAAAAGCCCTGAGTTACAGATTTTTCCTTATAGAAATATTTGAATCTGACCAATATTTTTAATTAAGAGTATTTTATTCATTATGACGTAATTGTAAATCCCACAAGAGATTAATATTTCTATCCAGAGTTATACCAACAATCCATAGGACAAAAAAGAAATGCCATCTGACTTTTTGTGTTATTTAGTATCATTTATTGGATTCCCTCTGTTTTTAACTTGTCATTACACTGGATTTAAAGAACAGTGAGGTAGAAAGTCAAAGTCACCACATTTCAATACCATGCTGCCTACAAGTTGTGTGCAAGCTTATGAGGAAGGGAATTAAATCTGACTGCTCTGTCTCTCTGACATGAATTTCACACCAACATCAACTCAGAAGCCCAGGCAGATCATAACATTAATGAAACACTTGAGCAAATATTTCAGTTGAGATCTCAGGGTCTCTAGATCATCCTGGTTTTCCACGGACCTTATCACATGCTTCAATTCCTTAGCAAATAATACAGTATTGGTAAAATGTTCCTTTCCTCATGCATAGCTATCAAAATCAAAGGGTGAAATATTAGTCTATACTGCAAGAGCTGGAAATTTTCAGATCCAGGCCTGAACAAATGTTTTACGGAAAGATCTGGTCTGCAACAGGCTAATTTGTTTTTAAAATGACAGGGATATTGCATGAAATACAACTTGCATTCAAACAATATTAATGCTAAAAAGAACACAAAACAGTCTTAAAGTTTTAATTTTCATTCACTCACAAGACAGGATTTTCAGCAACCACTTAACAATAAAATATATAATTTAATATTCAGTATGTGTAATGATTTGAAGGTAACCTGAAGTAGCAGAATCTGTCATTCAGTAGCTTTGAGCCCCTCAAGCTAGTGGGGAGAATACACTGATTTACTCCCAACCAGGATCTGTGGCTGTCTCATGCTTGTCTTAGACTGTTCACAAGGTGACAGTCTAGCCCTGTCAGATTTTAGTATTTTGAACATATCAAAAATATAGAGTTGTTGGGTTTTGTTTTAGCCTAAAATTGCCTTTGAGATTTCTGTTTTTCAGTCCATCCAAAGATGACTTTGAAGATCACATGATGGGGAAAAATAAAGGACCAACTTTGATGAGGATAATACAGTCAAGCTATTAAGGACCACAGACGGGTTGAATGATTCACATGCCCTGTAGTAGCTGTAACTAATAAAAACAATTAATAATACTAAAATCAACGAGTCAGAGATCCGGTCAATGGCTTGGTGACCTCACATATGAGCAGTCATTTACTGGGTTGATATTTTGGACTGACTGGAGAGGCTGAAAGAAGATTATTACTAGATTCTTGTAATTGTTTTATGAACCCCCTGGTGAATGCAAACAGGGACTAAATGAGAGCCTTTCTTACATCAGTTGACAATTAAAGCCTTGGCAAGCCAAACAGTAGTTTCTAATTTTTCAGCAATGAAGTTTAATGCTCAAGGCAGATCTCTTTCTTTTCACTATTTTGTCATGTTTTCTCCAGCTGGTAAACATGAGTCAGGAAACAAAGTCTTGGGGAGGCGAAAACTGGCTGCTAAGAAACCAGTTCACTCTAAAACAGGACTTCTCCATGCACATAAATGTTAAGGAAAAATCAGTTCATGTTATTTGATGCTACCTCTGACTCTGCAGTGCAGCTGCTCCTGTAATGCAGTCACCATCAGAACGGCAGTCAAGTAACACCCCCAGCAGTGACTTTTTCCACCTGATTATCTCAGGTGTTTGCAGCTGCTGGAGCCTGGACTCCATTGTGGACCACACACCTAAAGGAAGAACTTCCTCATCCCACCTCACTTCTTTATTTCCAACAAATAGGAGCCCAGAATTGCTGTGGGAACTGCATATGCTTCATTCTTCTTCACCTTCCTCCAACTAATCAACTAAACCACTTAGCTTTTCTGATACGAAATGCTGAGTAACCTGGTCTTACCTCATCACTTACCCTTCTTTGAGGAGATCTCTTGAGGCGCCTTCCAGCTGGAATGATTCTATGCTCCTATGACATTAAGCTAATTTGGCTTGGATAGCCCTTTTGATGTCTTAGACTAGAGAATACAAAACCCATCATGAACTCCCAAATTGCTCTCTTTTTCTTCCTTTAACTGTTATACACCTTTCTGACATCATAATAGGAGAAATGAGCACTTACGCAGCACCTGAAATAGGACAAGGTGGTGTCTTTGTGATATAGCCATAGCACTTCAAGGGGCATCTGTTTGCCAGAGAACTTAACAAACCTTCCTAGGTTCCCAAGGAACAGAGTCAGGTGCTTCTGAAAGGTTTCAGGGAAGGCGTTTGGCTTAAGAATGGCTCCTCAGCTGTTGGAGGAGTTTTCTCTCTTCGTTAATCGTAGAAGCAGTATGGAAAGAGCTGTTGGCTGACTTGGGAGACTGAAGTTGGAGAGGGTCAATCCCCTACTTGATTAAGTATGCTGAGGTCCCTTCCCAAACATCATCTGCAGGAAGGAAGAAGCATTCAGAGTCAGGAGTGGGAGAACAAAATGAAAAAATGTCTGAAAATGATGGAGAGACAGTGACAAGAAAAGATATGGGAGTATATAGATGAGAACCAGAGAGCAAGTGGTGAGGTTGCTTATCTTCTTGAATCAAGGGGAAAGTTTAGGAAGATTTCAGACTTTTTTTTTTTTTATTAGCTGCTCCAGACTCTTGAATGGTAGATGACATATTCTGAAGGAAATTTCAAAGAAGAGCAGAAACATTGAGACAGCTTGCACTTGCTAAGGTCTCCCAGATGAAGACAGATGTGGGGCTCTGCATCTTCTCCTGATCTGGTAAAGCTCATGTTTGTACCACTGTGTTGAACACCAACACAGAAAATGGTCAAGAGTGTCTCAAGATAAAGTTCACACATGGGCAGGAAGCATGAGAGGGACTGGGAACAAGAGAGGGAGCAAAAACCAGACACAATGGGAGAAGAAGGCTGTAACAGGGCAGGTTTGACCTTCCACAAAAGAGGGAGGACCATCTAGGAGAGGATCAACTCCAGCTTCTCGTGTAGGTGCCAGATTTATAAAAACATCCTATTAAGGAAGAATGAAGTTTTAACTTCTTGTCACTCAGACAGCTCTGCCTCCAAAGGGAGAGGTAGGGTTTGTGTCTGTTAATTGTGTGGAGTTGCTCTGCTCTTTTATGGGGTTGAAAATGAGACGGATTAAGACGCTTTTACCCCAGCATGCCTGTGGCACTCTTTGTCCTCCTCAGCAGGAATGCAAACTGGCTTGCAGGGAATTGGCAGGGAATGAGCATCTTTCTTGTCATTATTTTTGTAAGCAGAACTGCAACTGATACAAACTCCCCAAGGGTAAGGCAACCTGGGGCAGAGCTACAGGAGAAAAATGAAAGCAGAGACCTGTGAGGGAACTTTCCTGTTGCTTGTTAATTACAGGAGTTGAAGATAGTTTTTCTCTTTCACTGAATGCTGAGCTACCAAAGCAGACTGAAAAACCATTGCAAGGACTTCACCTGAAGCAAGTGTTGGGGCAGGACTAAGGGAAAGAAGCCCACTACAGTACTAACAAAGAGTTTATGCACCCACCATTTCATCGTCTAATGTTCAAGTATTAACAAGTATCAAAACCACTGGTCACTTACAGCCTTTCCTCAGCTATGATCACTCCAAGAAGCATTCAGTTAGGCTGAGCCGAACAAAAGCCTTCATTCATTACAGCCCGGTAGGATGCAAGCAACTTCACAACTTGATAATCCCTTTCAGCCCTTATTAAATCAGCAACGCACTGCAGGTGGGAAGTCAGCCTGGAAAGGCGAGACAGTCCTTTATGCACTTTGCAATAAAGTATGGTTTTAGTCACCAAAAGAAATTTCCAGGGCTTTCCCCGCCTGCCTTTTCTCCTGGGAGGTAGATTCCCAGTGTCCCACAGCAGGTTACAAGAGCATCGTGTTTGCATTATGCGGTGGTGATGATGTGTTTGTTCTTGGCACTGAGGGGCTCTGACTCCACAGAGCTCTAGCAATGACAGTGGAAATCTTTCAAGCCTTGAACTGGATTTGCTGCTTCCCCCTCCCCGTTGCAAATCAGACTCACAGTGCAGAATACAAGACTCTTTTGTGGAAAAAAAAAAAAAAGGAAAAATGAAGAAAGAAACCCGCTGAGATTTGTTTTCCATCAAAAAGAATGGATTTACAGCCCTCAGGACATGGCCCTGCTTTTCAAACACAGGCCCCAAGCAGTGGTTGGATGCTCATATCAGAAGCTGGACATGTATAGGCTGACTTTATGTCCACATTTGTAGATTTGATGTTCCATTAATGAGCCCAACATATGGCAAAGGAGGAAGTGAACAGCCCGTGGTTGGTTTTTATTGACAGTGCAACTTTTCCCCAGTGTTGTGCAGCCCCTGGAGCCACCTACACAGTATTGCCAGCCCTGTCAGATGTGGCCAGATGTTCTACTGTTTGATCAAAATAAGGGAATTATTTTTAATGTAAGATATCATAATTTTAACTTAATTTTCCCCACAAAGATTTTCTAAGTTGATTCTACTTATCACCTTTTAGTCTTCTCTTCCTTAAAAACCCTAAGAAAAATGAGCAGATTCTTTTAAAAACTAAAGTTTTAAAGGGAAATATTTCATTTGAAAAAAATCTTGAAAGGGTTTTTGACCTAAAGCCAGCATTTTTAGTGAGAAGGTTTCCATGGCTGGCTTTTACTTTTTTTTTTTTTCCCTTAAAATAAAAGAAAATTCAGATTGAATTAAAAATTTCCATTCTGCTTCAAAAGCCAGTTCTTTTCTGTTGGGAAAATACTTTGATGCATTAAAATAAAAAGCCTTTTGAAAAACACCTGACTTCCATTTAGATGAAAACTACCCAGCTGAAAATCTTAGCCCCAAAAAGCATAAGATACTAAACCTGTATGCAGTTTGCATTCACACTGGCAGGCAGCAATACCTTTTTCTTCCAAAATGCCTTCAGCTTTCTCCCTGTTTGCAGACTTTCCCACACATGGATTTAAGTTTCAGGGTTCCTAATTTATATATATACATACACACATACATGTGTCTATGTATAAATAAAAGTGACTGTGGCTTCATATCCTCAGACTGTACGTAACTGTCTCCTCTCTTGTTTCTGGCCTTGATATTTAGGCCTTATTTGTATGGGGACATTGAGAAAAGTAGCTGGAACGAATTTGCCATAAAGTATCTTGGGGCCTACGAGCAACTACATATGTTTAAACTTGAATTATTTGTCATCTTAGATCCAAAGAGGTAGCTCTGTCTGGAACAGAAGCAACCCTGTTTCTAAGTTGAAAAGGCACATTTGCACACCTTGTCAATGTACCGTGCTTAGTAAAGTTTATGTTTCATGAGGTAAATCAGGAAACAATGACATTTCAAAGTCTACAGAGATTTGAAGAAGTGCTCATGTACCCCAAAGCTCTTTTTCTCTGTCCTCACAACTTTATCAGCTGAAATCAGCTCATAGAGGATATTACCCTTTCCTGCAAACTTTGTAGTCACTGACATTTTAAGGGAATTTTGAAAGGATTCGGCTATAAAGCAATTGCTTTAGCTTTCTATTACAGTTGTATCCTGTTTTTTTCCCAACCTTCAGATGTCATAAAAGAGAAGATAAAGCAAAACCATTACTTTCTTTTTAACAGTGACAAGCCAAGGTGAAACAACTCTTATGAGACTCGCACACCAGGGACCTTTTCTTTCGTTTTTCACACCAACACAGGAAGGACACATGTGTCTGTATTCCCACTTTTGCCTTCAGCCTTTTAAAACAGAGCAATTTTGAAATCATCCTTTGCTTTTTGACCATGACTCAGATGTAGACAAGGTCAGTGAGGCAGAGGGAGAAGGAATCAAGTTGGAGGCCTATGTGGCTGTTGTCAAGAGTAGCTTGACTTACATCTGATGAGAGAAAAGTAATATTGAAAATACCAAGAATACTAAATAGGAAATGGAAATTGTGTGAGAATAACTAAAAGTCTACCAGCAAGTAAATTAATTGTGGGCAACTGTAGTTGCAAGACTGAGTGTCCTTCTCCAGTCTGAAATCCTCTCAGATGGTTTCTGCCTCTAAGAACTAGAGGGCAACGTTCTTATAGCTACCACCATGGCCCTGCTGTGTAACAGCTCCAACACAAACTGCAATGAGGTACAGCTTCACTGCAGCTCCAGTACCTGCTGGGAGGTTCTTACTTTTCTGGATCAGACCTCGCACATTTGTTGTTCATCTTAGAGGAAATAACTGTGTGAGGCTGTTGTGACATTTACTTCTAGTTTCATTTCCTCCATCTCTGATACTCGTGATAAGCAGAAGGGAACAAACTTTCCACTACTGCAATACTGCTGACTGTTGGTGCTGCTGAGCTTTGGAGAAATTCTGGTCAGAGTTTTTCAGGAGGAGCCTTTACATGTGATTTGCTCTCACATGTGCATAAATGAAGACATTGTCCCCAGCTGGTCTGAGCTGTAATGGTCAAACTGCTCCTCAAGCCCCACGTACAGCTCTCAAGTTGACATGGGAGCTGCTGCATAGTCCAGGTCAGTGGCTGGGGAGAAAGCAAACAGCACATGTTCTCCTACAGCATACAATAGTGGGATCAAACCTGTCAGTGAGCCCCTTCTCAAGCTACATGTTACTCTCAGATGTCCAAAGTCATTGAATCACAGAATATTTTGAGTTGTAAGGGACCTTTAAGGGTCATCTAGTCCAACCATTCCTGCAATGAGCAGGGCCATCTAGTCCAGCTATTCCTTCAATGAGCAGGGTCATCTTCAACTAGGTCGGGTTGCTCAAAGCGTCACCCAGCCTGGCCTTAAATGTTTCCAGATACTATGGTTGTGGTTCTCCTCTGTGTCATTTTGGCATCTGGACCAGTTGGGATGCCACAGTGTGAGATAGTCCCCCACCAACAAGTGTTAGTCTTACTCCAGCCAGTGCAGGGGAAGACTCCATGAGTAGTTCAGACCTGATGCCCAGATTTTACTTGCTTACAACAGGGTGAGGTAAAAGTCATTTACAGATATGGTAGCGATTCGCCTAGCACAGAAACAGAGTAGTGCTGACTTCTTACAGATGCTGCTCATGTGATTTTAGGCTGCTTAGCAGATGATCATAAAATTAATTAATTAATTTTGGTTATCAGTTTGTTTGTTTTTTTTTTAATTGTATCTTGGAAATTGCACCTCTCCTGTTCTCAGCCAGCACCAGGTTTGTGCATCTGTTGCCTCAGAAAGGTGAGAGCTATTTCAATAGATGCTGAAAGGAAGCTTTAGACCTTTCTGTTTGTCCTCAGAAGAGAAGCTACATTAATATTGACGAGGTCTTGTAAAAACCACAATGTATAGGGATTTGAGGTAGGGATTTTCTCAGTGTTTTGTTGCCTCAACTGTCATTCTGAGGCTTTCCTCAGGGAGCTTCGGACATTTTGCCCAGTAAGGTTTAAAATTCTTTTGCTGCTGTTGGGAGTCTCTCGTATGCCATTGCCCTAAGCTCTTTGCTTAGAGCACTGAGCCAGCTTGCTAGGAAAATGAAAGGCAGGTCCGGCACTTTTACTGTATTTCAAATGAAGAGGGACTGATTTTGTATCTATAAAATTTATCTCTGTTCCTCAGAAATAAATATTTCATTTTGTGTCAGATTTCATTTTTGTGTGAGATTGAAGGGGTACACATATAAGTACATTCTGCAAAAAAAGAAAAAATGATATTCAGCCATTCCTTGGCTGAATAGTTGGGGGATAACTTCTCCCATGCATAACTGGCTTAGCAAATCTGTCTACAAAAAGTATGGTAGAATTACATTCAGTGTTCACAGCACTGCTGCACAGATCCTGAACTGGGCAAAGCAGCAAAGAGCCTTCTTGAAATGGGTTGAGCAAGCAGATACATACCAGAGGAGGACATGCCCTGCCTTATTCTCTTTCCCCATACAGATTTCACTGATATGAGCTAAAAAACAGTAATTGGAAAAGGCATTTACAGTGGGAAGCAGAATGGAAAAAAATCAAACTGGGCCCAACCAAAGGAAGAAAAATTCACCTGCCAATAAAATTGGCACACAATGGGAATACTTGCAAGTTTGGGGAGAAAAATACATTCTTACTCCGTTCTCCACAGCGTGGTATCTTCTCTCAGAGCAAAATGAGTGAATTTATTGAGGTCATTCATCCCCTGGTAATTTGGCTACTGTAATATATTTCACAAGTGAGAGTGAAAAAGCCTGAGGAGACAGCATGCAAGAATCCAGAGCACTGGGGGAGGAGGTTTATCCAAATTTATGGCCGCCAGTAAGGATGTGGCCTTATAATTCACAGTCACTCTCTCTCCCTTTAGCATCAAGAAATCTGTTTGGATGACTTTCCTCATGTAGAGAAGCAGGTATGGTAGCAATTTGGATGATTTGTTCTGTTTCTGACTCCCCTCAGGCCTGCCCCACACTGCACTGCCTACACCGAGATCTGTCTCTTTTGGCTGTCTTTGCCTTCTGCTTCTCTGGGGCTCCTGAGATGGGATTTCTGTTCTACGCTTAAAACCTGGTATAGATGAGTCATTTTCTTCCTATTTCTATCTCTTGATGTAAGCTGGCCTACCATTCAACTTCCCTGTGTGAGAGACAGCCTTCTGCTAAAGCTGTTTTCTCTCAGTTCCTGGGAGGAGAATCTGTTTTACTGCCACACCAGACATCAAGATGCCAAGATATTTTTGAAATTAAGAGGTGCCACCACTCCTAAGACCCAAGCTAGGGATAAAATGAACAAAATTAGCTGGGAAATCTATAAAAATGCCAAAGAAAATAACAAAGCTGACGGCAGAGATATTAATTTGTGCAGTACTTAATGTAGGTTGCAAGAATTTCACAGTGTCAAAATGCAACATTTTCTTTTCCCCAAGTTGTGAATATTCTTAAAAGTTGGAGTAAGTAACAGAAGGAAAAAAGTGAAGAAAGTTGAAGTCTAAGTCCTACAGAGCATGCAGTCTTTGGAACTTACAAGGCACTTAGAGCAGGAAATGAAAATGGAGGCCAATCAAGTGCAGATAAGTTGAATTTTCCAAAAAAAAACAGTCCGGTTTTCTAGTTAAAATTATTACAAAAATATAATAATTTGAGCTTTCTTTTAAATTCACCTTCTTTTTCTTCAGTTGAAAAATTCTACCTTTGGTATCAATTATACAGGAAGTCAGACAGGATTACGTGGTAGTGTTTTTTGGTCTTAAAATGTCTCTTATAGCTTTGATTTCCAGCCTGAACATCCCTCCTGCATGGCAATCACTATTTGATAAGATTATAACTATTAATTAAGTCATGCTAATGAGGACAGCAAGAAAGGGTTCCCCTATCTCTCCCACCATATTTCAAGTCTGCCAATGTCAGCTCTCTCTTGTATCTGCCTCCAGCTTTGCTATCTGGTGTATTTCTTCAGTAGGGGGAGGAGGGTTTAAAGCAGCAAGTCATAAATCGCCAGACATCCTCATTTTAACAAGATGATCTCCTGTTAGAAGAGGATTTCCCCTCGTCCTGTGAGTGGGAGTAATTGTTCTGCAACTCCTGGTTTCTCTTTGAAGCATGTGGGAGAGAATCATTGTCTTTTGAAGCCCAGCTGTGCTACAAGACCAGCGGCAGAAGAGGGAGGTGCTCAGTGGTGATGCTGGTCTGTGCTGGTGAAGCTGCGTGGGAGAGCGCTTGGCTGCCTGGTCTGCTGCTCCTTTCCATGGAAACCACGTCAGGAAAAATAGGCAAAAAGATGGCCTGCAGTCCTCCTGGAAAGGAGATTTAATGGGACAAAGGAAATGGGAATGCAAAGTAAACAAGTGGTCATAAAACACATGCCTCAGTTTCCCCAAAATGTCTAGGGAAACAGCATGGTCTAATGAGCTACTCATTGAACCAAAAAACTGCAAGGTCTGGCTTAAACCTATTATTTTCTCCTATCCCCATACTCTATCCCTGTGGTAGCTGCATAACTATTATATTTTTGTATTGCTACCCCAAACCTGTCTGTCCAGTTTGCATTTAAGGCTCCTCAACCAGCTCTCATCTCTCCTCAGAAATGTGTGATTTAACTGCCAGCTCCATCTCCATCAGGGCCTCTAGGTGCTGTCACACTACCAATACACATTCACAAATTCCCCTTTCTTTTTACAGTTATTCTGGTGGTCTGAGGTTTAATTCATTAATAAAAGAAAGTTGGATCACAGAAATGGCAGGGCAGCAAGCCCCGTCCCTGCAGCAGGAAGCAACACACACTTTTCCTTTCAAAAACAAGCAAAACTGCAGAGAAAGTTCTCCTTGGGGGCGTCCCTGGGCAGCACTGGAACATCTGAGCAAGGTCTGCAGGGATTGCTGTCTCCAGACCCTAGGGATAGAAATGCTCTGAGGGCTTTCTGCTCTATTTTGCCCTGCTCTTGCCAACTTCCTATGTATAGGATAAAAATAAGCCCTGAGTCCTCCTTCTGTCCACTTCACTGGAGACATCCCTCTGCAATAACAAAACAGGCCCAGAGGAAGCGACACAGACCAAAATACAGGAACAATAATTTTCCTAACACAAATAAGCAGGCAGAGGAACTCATCTAAGGAAAGTGAGTGAAGGCAAAGCCACAGATGAGCAAACGATGTAGCCAAGAGCTATGCTTAGCATGTTTCCAGCACGTCTCCTGAGCCATCTCCACCTGGGAAAGGCTGAACAGTCAGCTTGCAAGCACCTCCTTGTAAGGGGTTGACTCCTCTGAGTCTCCACCCCATGAGCACCCAGACCAAGATCAATCCTCGCCCCACTTCTGGGTAATGGGAGAGTCTCCTTTTTCTCCATGGGGACCTGGACTGATTCTTAACCAGCCCTAACAATTGACTTGTTTTAGTGTTGGAATTGGCAGTCCTGGGATAAAAGTTGGACTTAAGGGTCTTAAAGGTCTTTTCCAACCTAGTAGATTCTATGGTTCTAAATGTGTCTTTCACAGTGCTTCAGAAACAGAGAGCACAGCAACAAAACAGGGAAGCACAGGTTAACAGGACGGATAGAAGAGTCCTCCAACTCCAGAAAAAAAAAATAAAAATGGCTGGGCTCAGTTCACTCTATTATTTGCCATCTGGGGGCACTGAGACTGCCATTCTTCCAAAATAACCTCAGCCCAAGTGTTTATTTATCTAGAAATTCATCGTGGATATTTGCCGCGTGTTGTAGTTCTGTTTGAAAAGCTTCAATCATCAAATCAAGGAAAGGGAAAACAAAAGCAGATCTCTCAGCTGGCTGGTCCCCCACTGCATAAGGGAAGCAAAGAAAACAAACCGGAGGCTGAATGTTTCTTGCTGTAAATGATCAGTGAATGTCTCTGAACACTAACCCAATCCAAGGAAGCCAAATCAGTTTGTGAACGACTTGCTAAGTTAAAAAGAACCATATTCATAATAAATAGTCTTTGAAACCATTCTTTCATGCACACTCCATTTTCACAAAGTCGTTTTTATAGGTAAACAGCCAAGCCCTCACTACCCAGGAAGTCAACGGCAGAGATAAGGAGACCCAAGGCTATGTCTTAGAAAATTAAACTCTGCCAGGACCATTCTCTATCCTGAAGGCCAACTGGCACAGAAATACCTGCATCCATTCATTAAACTCTCACGCTTTCCAAAACAGAGGAGCTATATCTAAGCTGCCAACTGGGAATGGTCCCTTGGCCACGCAGGTTGCCGAAATGCGCCTGGAAACTGTTTGGAGAGAGACACTAGTGAGCCAAGGCCAAAAGTATGCAAGGGACCAGTCTGAGGATCAAAAGCAAGTTAAAGCACCTGGGATTGCTCCTTTGTAATGTGCAGTTCTGTGGTGTAGACATTGCCTAAGAGTTTGATGTCATGACTTGAAGCAGTGTCACTGGACCCATAGCATTTAGCCAGAAAGTTTTGCTTCTTCATTCATAACTTGATTCCATATATCCGCTTTGGGGAGGTGTGGAGAAACTAATTAGAATTCAACATACCTGAAGACTTCAGGGCCTCTTTCACAACTGTATTTCATTTTACCAGTGTTCCTACTACCAAAAAGGGACATGTGGGACATGGGGTTTGCAGATAGGGGTTCAAACCTCACCTGTGCTAGACAGCAATATTTATAATAGTTGAAAACCACAAAAATTGAGGCACCCCTTATGGGAACCTAAGTCTGACTTCTCGTCCTTGTTAGCCAGCATGTCAACAGCAACAAAGTTCATACTTCACATTAACAATCCTCTTAAGGAACGTCTCAGTGACACAACCACCTATTAACAGGGGAAGAAATGGGAAGGGAATCAAAATGCCTAACATCTACACAAGCATTTCCCACAATGAACATTAAATTAAACCATTTAAAAGCCCCTCTGGGCCTGCTGGGGCCTCAGCACTCTTTGTGAGGTTCCTCTTTTCCTCTGGCTTAATGAATTATGCAAGTCAAGAGGGGCTGGACAGAAAGGTGTGAATAAGAAGCCTACTAATTCCCCACAGTAATCACCTGCAAAAGTGGTTAGGGACAACATCTATCAGGCGCTAAGAAGTAAGAAAAAGGAGCCTGCAAAAGCAAAATGTCTACAGTTCTTCAGTAGGAAACAGGGGAATAGCTGAGCCAGGGAAGTGTCACCTTGACATGAATCTACTCTGGGCACTGAGCACACAGCAGTCATCAAATTGCTTGCTCGTGGTCCCAAGGTTTCCTCTGCTCATATGGCATGCACCTGCTCTTTGCTGGAAACTCATTTCAATGCATGTGAGAGAGTCCCAGCTTCAAAGCTAGCCTTGTGATTTTTGGTTCCTGTGTGTGAGAAGGGTATTAATACATGTTGTATTAATAGATCATCTCCTTATATGCTTCCTGTCTTAAATAAAGAAGATACTGGATCAACTCCTTTTTCCCAGTACCTTCAGTCTCGGATGTTTGAAGCATGAGGCAAAGGCAAAACAGCAATAGCAGAAATGGACTTTGTAATCCAAATAGAAATTCAGACGTTAATGCTAGCAGAGTTCAGAGAACAGTTTGTAACTGAATTATAGAAAGAACATGGATGGATAGTTGCTCTCTAAACTTATAGAAAGAATATGGATGGATAGTTCCTCTCTAAACTGGCTGAATGAAAGCTCAAAATCAAGCATTCATCCTTGCAGTTTATGTAAGTTAGGAACCAGATGCAAGATTAGTTACTCTTCCGGCTTGTGTTAGCGTGCCGACTAAGCCATTTCAGAAGGGTGGGAAACCTTCCTCCCTTCCTATTTAGATAAACAGGCCTTTCTCCTCATCACTCTCCTCTCGAAGAGAGGAGACAAATAGTGTCTTCAAAACTGGGTCTGGTGATGTCTCTGCGGATGATGTTCTCCTCTTTCTGCCATCTTCTGAAAAGTTGGTAATTATATTTTCCAGTATCCTCCTTTTTACAAAGCTTTGTATGAATAATTGAATGAGGGTGCCACTGGACATTTCATTTCAACATCCAGCCCTTATCTGCAGTGATGAACTCCCCTTGATGCTGCCTTTGCTCTGTCTGACTCCACAGGATATTACTGTGAATCATTTTAGCATAAATACTAGAGTCAGTTGAAAATTTTTAAACAATTTTTCACAGGAAAAACACAATTCCTAGTAACCAAAACACTACGGAAAAACATTGGGTTTAGTTCATCTCCTGACTCAATGTATGTTGAAAAAAACAAAGTACTGAAACACCACATTGTGACATTAAAGAAAAATCATGATTATTATTTTAAGAATATTAGGCTAAAGTTAAAAAAATTTGAAAATTGCCAAAAGTTTCATAATTAGTGATATCAAATACTTAATATGGTGCAAATCAAACTTTAAAATATGAGGTTTAGTTTCTCAGTGTTTAGCTTTTGTAAAAAATGTTGGGTGTTTTTATTTGAGTGCTAGGGGCCTGTAGTGCATTATGTGAAATATTGTAACAGAACAGCAAAATTATGTTGTGCCCAGGTGTAATATGGACCTACTCTAAGGCAATGCTACCAATTCTGCTTATAACTACACCTCATGGGAAAGTACAGAGAAGTCTTCAATGACAAGAAAAAAAATGGTCTCAGAGAAAATAAATCTGTTTAGCTGGCATTTGGCAGAGCAATCAGTAGTGTCTCACATTGAGGGAAACTGCAGTCGTCATAACATGCTGACTTTGGGGGCTTATTTCTGTGCCTTGCCAGGAGGTCTAGCATCTTTTGAAGTCATCCAGCTTTCTCTAATGTAGTAAAATTCATCACTAATCACAGATATGCATGTCCTGCTGGCATCTTTGATCTTTAATTTTTCTGTCCGTTTTGCTTCCACTGTTTATTGGTCATAATGAGTTATGGCAGCTGTATGCTACATATTGTCCAAAACTCTTTAGCCATCCAGCACATTATGGAAAGTTCCCAGGAAAGCTCCCTAGCTGAAAAGTAACAACTCTGCAACATAACTCTCAGCGCCATGTGCAGTAATTCATCAATAACACTTCTTCTGTAGAAACCAATGGAGAGATCAGTTACAAGAGCAGAGCTGTAATGTGACCTGCTAGATAGATGGAGATCCCCACAGAGAATTCACTGACTACACAAAAGAGAATAGAAACTCCTCTAGTGTTTCTGCAAAGAGGAAGAGCGCAGTGCTTGGATTAATCTGAGCTGAGTATAAGAGGGTCCCTCTCCACTCCACACCAGTCTGTTGCACAACCAGAGTTCCTAGAAATAAATGAGAAACAAAATGAAATAAAATTCTTAAAAAAAAAAAAAATCAGCTTTCCTCTAGGAATTCCAGTGACATATTAAAAGAAATAATTTATGCACGGCTGCTCCGTGCCTTAGGTTTCTCTGTGCAATTACTCTTAGTGCTGTGCTAACAAGAGGCTACTTTATAACAAGGGAGTCTAGCTAGGAGACAGCCTGACATCTGCTTAAGGATCTCTCTGAAATAACACCCAAGACCTACCTTTTGTTTTATTTGGGCATTCTCTGCCAATAGATTATTTTGATGAAAAATTGCCTATTTTCATTACAAGTCTTCATTTTAGAGGACTTTTCTACTTTCTTTTTTTTTTCTTTACTTTTTAACTACTTCACACTATCCCATCTTGAATTTTAACTGGTTCAGGCTGTGGCGTGGCTCTGATGCCCAAGCCTACGTGGTAAGGAGATGCTTGCACCGATCCTGAAGTCATGAATAAGAGTGGATGGAAATGTAGGATTTCTTTCTAGTACTTCTGTTCTTCTCATAATTTTCCAGTCATGAGGCTGAATTCAGATATGCAGAATGAAGTCATAGCTCACGTATCTTGATACAGCATCTTGAAGAAAATAACATGATGTTAATGTTTGTTAATACAATGTACTTAGGTTACAAAAAGCTTAAAAAGAAACGGACATCTCATCTCTCTTACTTAATAACAGGCTGAAAAGATAGGTGCAGAATTAAGAGTCAATTGGCATAATGCAGAGAAGCCACATGAAGTTCCACACAGATAAGTGTTGTTCAATGTATTCATGAAATTTGGGAAACAGTGACTCATGAAGGGACGAAGTTTACAGGCGATAGGATCTTATTAGGATCTCATGATATGGACTGATACTCGTTGATGAGATCTCATGGCACTGAAAGACATCCAGTGTTGATGGATGTAAAGTAATGAATATAGGATAAAAAAATCCTAATTATGCATATGTCACAAGGCTTAATTAGCTATGACTGTGCATACTGGGTTTTGTGGGTAGTTCTCTGAAAACATTAATGCAGTGCTTAGCAGTCATCAAAGTGACCGATAAAACACAAGGGATTACTAGGAAAAGAACAGAGAACAAAACAGAAAACCTAATTATTTCACATAGTATAAATCTGTGCTTATTTCTATTTGTCTTGACTAAGACATGCCTTCTAGACAGTCTTCCTTGGAAGAGTATAGAACTGGAAATTGTGCATAAAAAAAAATGAAGTGAATGCAGTTTCTCACTGGCCATTTCTGCCTCTCTTCCACTCTGGGTGAACAGAACAAGGGCTCCATGGACACAGTTCTGGACAGAAATTGGGTAGAGATACAAGGAACAAACAGGAAGTCTTAGGATGTTAACTCTGATGCTCTCCTTCCCCAACACCTCTTGTTACCAATATCCTTTGCAGGACACATTCCCATACCATGCAATGAAGCCAGGTCCGCTGTAAGTGTATTCCTCCACACTCAGTCACTGGGTTTCACAAGGTTTAGGATTCCCGCTGATAACTTACATGACTTCTTTACTTATTTCATGTGAGTATTTCTCCTGCACTGGGACTACAACATGCACCAGTCACTGCACAGGACACAGCAGAAAAAATGACAAATTCCTGTCTACTAGATGTTATTTAGCACGCAGCCTGACTGGTGTAAGACAGCTAAGGAGCCTTCTCTCTCTTCCCCAAAGTGGAATAATTTCTTGAGAAACCAGAATAATTTATAGAATAGTTAGGATTGGAAAGGACTTTAAGATCATCTAGTTCCAAACCTCTTGCCATGGGCAGGGACACTTCACACTAAACCATATCACCCAAGGCCTCATCCAACCTGGTCTTGAACACTGCCAGGGATGGAGCATTCACAACCTCCCTGGGCAACCCATTCAACTGCCTCACCACCTTAACAGGAAAGAATTTCCTCCTTATATCCAATTTAAGCTTCCCCTGTTTGACTTTGAAACCACTACCCCTTGTCCTACCACTACAATCCCTAATGAAGAGTCCACCCCCAGCATCCCTATAGGCCCCCTTCAGATACTGGAAGGCTGCTATGAGGTCTCCATGCAGCCTTTCTTCTCCAGGCTGAACAGCCCCAACATTCTCAGCCTGTCTTCATAGAGGAGGTGCTCCAGTCCCCTGATCATCCTCGTGGCCCTCCTCTGGACTTGTTCCAACAGTTCCATGTCCTTTTTATGTTGAGGACACCAGAACTGTACTCAATACTCCAGGTGAGGTCTCACAAGAGCAGAGTAGAGGGGCAGGATCACCTCCTTCGACCTGCTGGTCACACTCCTTTTGATGCAGCCCAGGATACGGTTGGCTTTCTGGGCTGTGAGCGCACACTGAAGCCAGCTCATGTTCATTTTCTCATCGACCAACACCCCCAAGTCCTTCTCCGCAGGGCTGCTCTGAATCTCTTCTCTGCCCAACCTGTAGCTGTGCCTGGGATTGCTCTGACTCAGGTGTAGGACCTTGCACTTGGCATGGTTAAACTTCATGAGGTTGGCATCAGCCCACCTCACAAATATAGAATGAAGAGCAGAATACGATTTCAGAGCCAGAGGGTAAAGCTATGTAAAGGGGAAATGTGAGATTTAAAAAGAAAACTGAATGGAGAAAGTTGATGGAAAATATTTGCCAGATGATGGAACTAGTGGAAAGCAGATAAAGACTTCCGTATAAACAAAAATGTTCACAAAACTGTTCACTGTTTTTCCAATAGCCTTCACAGAAATCTTTTTTCCCCACAGATGAAAATCTCCAGATTTTTCAAATTAGCACATTTCTTCCATTCTGTGCCTTGCCACGATTCTCCTTTATGTTGAATATGGTAGACACTAAGGCCTTGTTAGTGTAAAAATATCTTCAATCAAAAATTTTGCTGACTTTGGGTATAGAGAAGTTTTCTTTTCATCCAGCTAATCATGTAGCTCCTGCGCCCAGACAAGGAAGACTGTACTCATATGTAAAACTTGCTTCCAATGAGTTCTTGCTTCCAATAAGTTTTGTGCTGGATTTGCCATATTTCCAGGGATTTATGGTAAATGCATCAGGACTGCATTAAAATCTAGAAACAAAAGATGCTGCAGAAAATGTACATTCCTAAAAATCTTTAACATATGGTGTGAGAGCGTAAGAGAGGGAAAATATATCAGAACACTCTATGCAATAAGGAATGAGAGAACAATGAAAGGGATGTTCTCTCAGGGGTGTTTTAAACCCTTCAGGGATGAATGCCAAGACCAGAACTGACACTTGTGAGATCGTCTTTGGCACACCACACTTGAAGAAGAAATCTGCAAGTGGATCTGGCATGAGTCTGGTAATGAGAAAGCTCTTCAGGCCACAACACGCACAACATCAATGAGAGCTCCCAAAGTTCACAACTAGGCTGTTAGCTCTGCGGTCACATCCCACCAGTGAAATTGGTGCTAGTGCAGGGTCCCAATAAGTGTGACCTCACTGGCAGTGCCAGACTGACAATGTGACCTTGGGGACCATTTTTCGCTCTCTGGTGCAACCTCTCTTACCAGTGCAATCCTACAGATGTAAGGGCAGTGGGCTAGGCCATCCATCATCTCCAGCAGAGTCAGGCTTTCAGCTTGCACAGATCACTCCAGAACAGATGGGACAGGTTTTTGCCTGCATCCCGCAGCTCAGAGCAAGACAGGAATACTCAAATTAACAGAAAAATTTGCAGTCAACATATTTCAACAATATGATTTTCCTCCAGGGAACCATGTGGTCCAGTTCAGGGAAATGAGAAAGAGAGCAATCTTTTTTCTTTAATTTTGCATTTCAAGCAATAACAGCTTTCTGGCTTCTTGTGCAGGTCACTACCAATGCTCCCCAGTGAATACAGTTAGCAGTTCCCACATCTATGACTCACTTGACTGTAATAAAACCTGAGGCAAAAAAGCTTTAATACCTGATCTGCATTTACACTACAGCCTCTTTTGCTTTTCCAGTAGTATGAACTACCCTTACTGCAGGCATCAGTGTCAAAGCTTGCATATTATAAAGGGGTGTAAGTGTAAATAAGATCCAGCTCCATCAATGTGTATGTCATCACTGCAGGAAAAGATAGGAGAATATTGACTTTGGGTAAAAACAGCAAGACCTTTAAGACAATAGATGCAGAAAGGAGAATTGGGAGTAGGCAGATATAAATCAATGCCAAAGCAGAGCTAGAACGTGTGTGTTCCTGAGGGCAGAGGACTGAAATTCTGATTTAAGATTAGCACAATGCAATATCAGTAGAGCATAAAGAGTGCGACTTAGGGACTGGTTAACTGACAGCGTCAGAAAGGGGTCATTAACGGAGAGTCCTCACTCTATGGGGGAACCCACTGAGGCTCTGTAGGGAGGCCTCCAAGGTATGATACATTTCAGCATTTCTGTCAGTAAGCTCTGGAAATAAATTTTGCATCACTACTAAGAAAATGTGTTTAAGGATCAGTGGAGGGCTAAGAGGAGAACAGGAGTGTGATCAATAACTCACTTAGTAAATCAGGAAAAATGTTCAAAAATGAACTTAATGTGAAAGATAGGTTCAGAAACTAAGCATACAGACCATATTTGAAAATGGGGATTGTCTCCAGCCCCAGGTAAAGGCTTAATTAAGATACAGGAATTTCAGGTGTTTTCACATTATCACACAGTATCACAGTATGCTAGAGATTGGAAGGGACCTCGAAAGATCATCTAGTCCAATCCCCCTGCCGGAGCAGGAACACCTAGATAATGTTACACAGGAATATGTCCAGGCGGGTTTTGAATGTCTCCAGGGAAGGAGGCTCCACAACCTCCCTGGGCAGCCTGTTCCAGTGTTCCATCACCCTCACTGAGAAGAAGTTTCTTCTCAAGTTTAAGTGGAACCTCTTGTGTTCCAGTTTGTACCCATTACCCCTTGTCCTATCATTGTTTGCCACTGAGTAGAGCCCGGCTCCATCCTCGTGACACTCCCCCTTTATATATTTATAGACACTTATAAGGTCACCCCTCAGTCTCCTCTTCTCCAAACCGTAGAGACCCAGCTCCCTCAGTCTTTCCTCATAAGGGAGATGCTCCTCTCCCTTAATCATCTTCGTTGCCCTGCGCTGGACTCTCTCCAGCAGCTCCCTGTCCTTCTTGAACTGAGGGGCCCAGAACTGGACACAATACTCCAGATGCGGTCTCACCAGGGCAGAGTAGAGGGGAAGGAGGACCTCTCTCGACCTACTAACCACCCTCCTTCTAATACACCCCAGCATGCCATTGGCCTTCTTGGCCACAAGGGCACAGTGTTGGCTCATGGTCATCCTGTCGTCCACTAGGACCCCCAGGTCCCTCTCCCCTACACTGCTCTCTAACAGGTCGTTTCCCAACCTATACTGGAACCTGGTGTTGTTCCTGCCCAGATGCAGGACTCTACACTTTCCCTTGTTATATTTCATCCAGTTATTCCCTGCCCAACTCTCCAGCCTGTCCAGGTCTCGCTGGATGGCAGCACAGCCTTCTGGTGTGTCAGCCACTCCTCCCAGCTTAGTGTCATCAGCAAACTTGCTGATAGTACACTCAATTCCCTCATCTAAATCATTGATGAATATATTAAATAATACTGGTCCCAGTACTGACCCTTGAGGCACTCCACTAGTTACAGGCCTCCAACTAGACTCAGCCCCATAGACTACAACTCTCTGTCTTCTCTCCTTCAGCCAGTTCACAGTCCACCTCACTACCTGATCATCCAGTCCACACTTTCTCAATTTAGCCGTGAGGATGCTGTGGGAGACTGTGTCAAATGCTTTGCTGAAGTCAAGGTAGACCACATCCACCACTCTGCCATCATCCATCCACCGTGTTATTTCCTCATAAAAGGCTAAGAGATTGGTCAAACATGATTTCCCCTTGGTGAAGCCATGTTGACTGCCCCTCATAACCCTCATATCCTTGATATGCCTTAAGATGGCACCAAGGATAAGGTGTTCCATCACTTTCCCAGGGATGGAGGTGAGGCTGACCGGTCTATAGTTACCCGGGTCCTCCTTCTTGCCCTTTTTGAAGACTGGAGTGACATTTGCCTTCCTCCAGTCCTCAGGCACCTCTCCCGTTTCCCAAGACTTGGTAAAGATGATGGAGAGTGGTCTAGCAATGACTTCCTCCAGTTCCCTCAGCACCCGCGGGTGCACCCCATCTGGACCCATGGATTTATGGATGTCCAGATTGCTCAACCGCTCCGACGACCTGACTTCATCTAAGGTCTCAGGGGTACAGGGCTCTTCAGGACTGCCTGCAGCAGAGTAGACAGAGACAAAGAAGGCATTCAGTAACTCTGCCATCTCTGTATCTTCTGTCACCAGGGCACCCATCCCGTTCATCAGTGGGCCTACATTGCCTCTGGTGTTAGTTTTATCTGCCATGTATTTGAAAAAGCTCTTGTTGCTGTCCTTGACCCTTCTCGCCAGGTTTAATTCTAAGGAGGCCTTAGTCATCCTAGCTGCCTTCCTATATCCTCTAGCAGCAGCCTTATATTCCTCCCAAGTGGCCAGCCCCTCCTTCCATGACCTGTAAACTCCCCTCTTCCACTTGAGCATACCCAGCAATTCCCTATTTAGCCACGCAGGTCTCCTGGCCCTCTTCCTTGACTTCCTACGTGTCGGGATGCTCCGATCTTGAGCACGGAAAAAGCAATCCTTGAATGTCAACCAACTATCTTGGGCCCCTTTACCTTCAAGCAGCCTTGCCCATGGGATTTCCCCTAGCAATTGCTTGAAAAGGCCAAAGTTTGCCCTGCTAAAGTCCAGGGTTGCAATTCTACTTGGTATTCTACTAGTCCTACCACACAAGATCCTGAACTCCACCATCTCGTGGTCGCTGCAACCGTTTTGCTCCTGGGCAGGGGGTGATGGTGGATGTCCTCATTTCCTTGATTTCAAATGTGGTTGGGATGGAAAGAGCTACATGCCACTGAGCACCTGTGAGGAGTTACCCAGTGTGATTGCCTTTTATGCTTTGGTTTACCAGTGACATCAGGAACTTAAGCACCTTGTTCTGCTTAAACTAAGTGCCAAGCTTTTCCACTTTCAGCATAGACACCTAGGACAAAGTGTAAGGCACAACTGTTCAATTCTGTTCTGGACAAGCAATAGCAGAGGATGAAAATCTCTCGGAGATAACCGGAGACCCTTTTCAGCCAAAGGCCTTTAGGAAAAAGATCAGTTGAAGATCCTTGTATGGATAATGGTAGGAAGAATGGATAATGCCTATAAGGATATGGTAGGAATTTTCACTGGGAAGGAGGATAACCGGTGAGTGCCAGGTTGCCATGTGATGGCAACAGATTCATAAATGACCTTGAAAAGGAAATTAACAGTGAGCTGGTCATTTTCACTGATGACACAGTATTCCAGAACAGCCAAGCTAGTCTGTGAAGAACTGTGGAAGGAGTTTATTATACTGAAAGACTTGTGTTAAACTAGCAGATGAAACTGAACACAAATAAAGTCAGTGATATGCAATGGGGAAAACCCACTCTAACTTCACATACAAAATGATGGGCTTGGAGCTGGCCATTACCATTCAGAAATTAGATCAGAATTTAACCCCATTAGACAGCTCATATGGCTGCTGAATTCTTAGTAACATAGGAAAAAGTAAATTGAATGTTAGGAATTATTAGGAGTAGAGAAACATTATTACCTGACTTTGTTATAACAGTATTACAAATCGGTGATACACATGCATCTTGAATAGTGTGTGCAGTTCTCAGGCAGATTATAATGGACTAGAGTATGCTGGCAAGAAGGATAAGAGAACATGAAGAATCTTCAAACCAGCAATTGAGGGGAGATTTATACAGATTTAAAAACTGAGTTATATGGAGAAAGTGAGTGGGCTTAATTGTCCCCTGTCTATTCCAATACAAAAATGATGGAATACCAAGGTTAGCAGCTGGCAAACCCAACAGAAAGGAGGTGGGTTTTTTCCTTCAGAAGACACAAAGCTAAGCTGTAGGATGTGCCAAAAGGGTTCTGTGGATGCTAAAAGTTCACATCAAGGAGAGATTGGACAGTTTCATGGAAAAGAAATTGCATCTGCATTACTAAAAAAAAAAAAAAAAAAGAAAAAGAAGCAAAAGAACCCCAGCAACTTCTTGAGCCATGAATTATTTGATTTTGGAAGAGTAACTTGGAAAAGTGTCAATATGTGCTTAGCACAGTCTGCTCTCTGCTTGCTCTCTGCCAGACCATGCTCCCCTAGTTACTTATTTAAGACAGATACATTTAAACTTGAGCTCCTCCACACCTGATGCTTAGAGATATTCTCAGGACATGGTGGTTGAGGTTTTAGCCCCCTCAAGCTGAGCATTCAGATTTTCCATTTTCAAGGTATGCACCTTGCTCCTTAATCTACTGTGCCAAAAGTGGGCACCAATCTCAATTTTAACAGTTTTGGACTTCTCTAGCAGAGTACAGAAATCCTACTGCTTAAACCTGACATGGTGCCACATGCCAGAACTGACACTTCTGAGTAAATGTGTGACTGAAGCCTTGAAGAAACTCCAAGACAAATGCAGAGATGCCTTCAACATTAGCCACCAAAGAACCAATACACTTAGAGTGAATTCCACACCAAGAGCCGAAGCTGTTGAGCTCAGTGACAAGGAGACTGTAAGAGATATGACTGTAGCACAGTAGGATCTCTGAGTGAAGAAACACCAGGCTTTTTAACTGAAAATGGAAAAGCACAGCAAGACCTGAAACCAGGGAAATTCCAATTAGAAATAAGGTACAAATTTCTACCAGTTTGTGGTTAACCACTGGAACAAAGTACCAAAGGGCAGTTGTGGATTCTCCATCTATTAATGTCTTCAAATCAAAGGAGGATGTCATCCTGAAAGACAAGATTTAGTGAAATAATATATTGGGATCAATGCAGGAGATCTGGATGCAATTCAAGAGCTTAGATATTCCAAAATTGGGTTAAATGATCTTATTGTCCTTTCAGGCTTTTGCCTTCACCAGCTTTAACTCCTGCAGGAGTCTTTTGTATGCAGAAGGACTACAGAGTGAAGCTGAAGGGGCTAAGGTCTGAACAGGGCTAGGTTTAGTAGCCCTTCTCTAGGAAACAACCCATAAAAATAGCTCAGTGAAAGTTAAGCTTTCAAAGACTAACCTATCAAAAAGTAATCATATAACATTTTAGAACATTACACTGGCAAATAATTTTATAGACATAGAAAGAGAGTTAATACTCCTCTGATGTCCACAGATCTAGAGCCATTTGTCCCCAACACTTTTACAGTGAAACAGAGAACCGCAGTTTCACGTGCGGTATTAATTTCCACAGCATATGGGAAAAATACAGATGTCTTATACATGGCTAGGAAACCAATTCCCAGCTCTTGATTTCAGCCCATTAACCAACACAAGTACCCTCCCTCAGGGAGTGGTGCCACAACTTGCTACGTCTCTGTCTCCTTATATATTTTACAGCAATGCTCTGTTGGGGTTTTCCATTGCAGATGTCATTACAAAACATGTAGCTACCACCTTTCAAACCACACCAGAGCAACACCACCTACAAGAACTTCTTGTGCTCATCTTAAAGAAGGCTTCATGCTATTCAGGCTAAAGGATTTACTGTAATTATATCTGTGGTAAAGATCTGGGATGAATTATTCACTTCTTGTATCTACAGATGGATCACACCAATGGAACAGAAGGATATGGGGTCAGAGACAAGCTTGGAAGTGAAAAATGCATACTCCACTGTTTTAAAACATTAAGGCTTATGCAGCCAAGGTTTCAGAATTTCAAATTTAAATTTGTTTTAATCTTCTTTTAAGCCTGGATTTGGGCTGGGGACTGGTTTTGGTATTTAGATTATTATTTTGCTGTAATAGTATTATTCTTTTCAGTAACTGTTAAATCACCTCAAGCTTGTTGCCTTTTCTGTATAGGAATCAGTTAAGCATCACAGATAAGGAAATATTATAACCAATTTGCAATCCATTTTGGCCAAGAATGGGACCAGGAGTGCTGACTTCCAGTCACCTTCTTTCACAACTAAGCTAATAAATGAGGTAGAAAGCTTAACACAGGAAGGTACTGTGTATACTAACCCTCATATAATAGTACTTATCCCATGCTTGTGTTATATGCAGGAGGTCAGAGGAGATGATCAGAGCAGTCCCTTCTGGCCACAAAGGCAATGAACCTATAATTAAACATGAGGCAACATTCAATAACCTGCATCAGCTTTGATTAACTGTTCTGCAAGATTGAAAGCAACACAAGCAGAACTAACGTGCACTGTGGGCAGAAAAGACATCAAAGCACAGCTCATGATGGCAAGGCTTTTAGTGCATAAATACTGGATGGGAATCTTGGCTGTATGGTTCATGCTGACCCTGCTGGAACAGTTCATCTTGTCCCCAGACCATTTTGGTTAGGGCTCTTACAGAAAGGCAGTGACAGCTAGGCACTGTAGCTTCCTTCAAGTCTCTAGCTAACCCCAGTCTCTACCTCTTAAATATATAAATACACACATATATATAAGCAGATACTATATATGAGCTGCTATTAAGCAACCAACTTTTTTAAACATGCAAACAAACTTAGTACAAGCTCCATAAAACAGCTCTGCTTTTTCTGGTATTGATTTTGCTTATTTTGAAGTTAAGCGTATCCATAAATATGCTCTATGGTCCCTTGAGGTAAGTCTCATAAGGTATATTTAAAAAAATAAAAGAGGAGGAGGAATTTTTTGGCAGCAATTACCATCTCAGATAACCTGCCTGGGGTTGGGAAAGTGTGCCAGCAATCTGCTCAGAAATAGCTTTCATTTGGGCTGTTTATTTTCATATGCTTTGTCTGACACTTTACTGCTGTGGCTGGGTACTTAACTGTCAGCTTCCATTAAACGCTTTGTCAGTTGTTCCCATTCCAGGCAGAAACCAAAATTATCATTCATCTCCCATTATTCATTAAAGTCAACCCACTGGCAGGACGCAAGCAGGATGACAAAGGAAATCATCCTTGTGCCAAATGGTGAGGTTTCTTCAGGCTCCTTTGCTCCAGCACTCCCCCAGTTCCTTGTCTCTTCCTTCTCTTGACCGCCCCAGGTATCTGCCTTGCTTGTGTCAAATATGTGGGGAATTGAGGACAGTTGTTCCCTTTTAAAGCAAAGTTGGGGGGGGTGAGCTCCTCTGCATTAGCTCCAAAAATGTGACTATTTGGATATTCTGAAAGAGAACACTGTGCTTGCTTCACATTAATTTGCACTATCACATCATAATTGTATGGGCGTGTCCCCCTTCCTATAACAAGATACAGTATGAAATATACATGGGATGCTGTTAAAATAGCTTAGGGAGTATCTATTGCTCTCAAATGAGTATTTGATTAAATGATTATTTGTAAAAGATTTATTGTTTTGCTACTTTAGGGTGTGTGGATGGGTTAACTTTTAAAATTATTCAAACCAAGTTTTCCAAGTTTTGATATATAAAGAGAAAAAAAAAAAGAGAAAGGGGTGTTAGAAAGTTCTAGAAAAGGCAAAACATCTTATTTTGGGTCAAGCAAAGCATTTTAAGATGATCTAGACTGATCCTCGCTCTTCCAAATTTGGTCCTACCCAAAAATGCCCCTGTACCCACCACACTTTAGTTCACCCTTTGAACCAGAGAATCCATTACATGTGTTTCTCTAATTATGGTATGGTTTCTTTTAATAAGCAGATGTGGAACAGTATAATCATAGCCATAGGCTATTGAAATGGTGGACTCCAGTCTGGATCTGGACCTCACATAAATTTGCCCCAAGCCTTGCCAAGGTCCCAGACATATGACCTCTTGCACATTCCTGAAGGAGATCCATGGGTTTTACCACTTTTTGGTTTCACAGAAAGCAGCTGCAGGGCTCTTCCAGGACTTCCACCCACAGAGGTGGTGTGCACCACCAAGCTGGCCCAGCACAGGTAAAGCTAGTGTACAGCTCCCTGCTGACTTTCCCCCTGGTAAGAATTAGCAGACCTCAATGAAATTACCCAGTGAGCCTTTATTAAAAATGGAGAACCTATTGCTCAAGACTGCAGCGTGCTTCACTCCAGTGCAAAAAAAGTACCCCTCCCCCAAACAAAAATAATGTTCCTCAACAAAGGATCTCTATTACTGCTCTTCTTCCCTAAGAAAAACATTCCGTCTTAACATATTTGTTCCCACTCATGCTCCTGGGGTTTCCAATGAAAGTCTTGAAGCTGTCCAAGAAGCTCATTAACCGGAGCCCCTTTCTGATTCAAGTGTGCCCTCCTGTTCAGATTTTGGGAAATGGGATGATTAATTGATTTCCATCATCAGTCTCCCCATAAGTCAGAAGCCAAGCTGCTATTTCAAGTTTCCATTGACAAAGATTTCATTATAAGAAGCCATAATTTTTAACCAGCGCTGTGCAAACTTTTTAGTCTTCAACCTGAATTAGGCCCATATGTTTCAGAAAAATGCGGTGAGAGCAAGTTTTGGGGGGAGTGAAGTGGTGAGGGGAGGGGAAGGGAGCAACTGGTCTATCTCAGTGGCTGAACAAACTTCCACCCACATCACAGCATAAAGGGGCTATGAATTGGTCGTCTTAACCCTTATCTAAACAAAATAAATCAAAAATACAATTTTCCGATTGACGCTGAAGGATTTACTTTCTTAGCCAAAAAGCAATTTTAAACTCCCTTGCTGAGTAAGCTCTGCCCAGATACTGAACTCCACTGAGAGCTCCTGGAGTCCAAGGTGGTATCACTTAGTTCACCTTCTCATGTTCTGCTGCTGGGATAGAAATGCCCTCAAACAGCACCTGCCACAGGATGCAGTTGAAACCACAGCTAAGTGGTGTATATTTCCCTTATGACTAGGAGACCTTTCCTCCGGAGGGCTTGACAAATCAGCTGAAAAGAGAGGAAAAGTGGGAGGAAGGCAGTTTTGCATCTTTATTTCACAGAGTCAAACCTGCAAGGTGTATTCCAGTAAATAAAGCAGTGCCAAGGTATGACCTCAAGAACCTGCCAAGATTATCTATATTGTTTAAAATGACTGCACAGTCCATGGTCATGAGCAAGGAACTATTAGGACTGTTGAACTATCTCTAGCAAGGAGCAGAATGGACATGAAACAGGAAAGCATGTTGACCTCACCTGTTTTATTTCACCTCATAGACAGAGTCTTGAGCAGAGCAGAGGCCTCATTTGTGTGGTAGCTCCAAATAAAAGATCTGGAACAGGGAGGTCTGGAGACTGAGCAGTACCCCAGCAATGACACAGAAGGTCCACTTGCACAACACTGTTTCTGCATCCCCAAATTACCTCTTCCTAACCATCACTTATGCTTGAGTTCTTTGGCAGTGTCAGATCTGTTTCTTAATGGGATAGAAATCCACTAGGTGTCAGGACCAGGTAACAGCAGGATCACTGTGAGGATGAACCAGAAATACCAAGGTGGTAGTTTAAGAAGTTAGCACTAAGCTGTGTGACTGTGATATGGCTGAGCGAAAAACACAAAGGTAGGAACTGCTATGTCTGTTTGAGTCTCTCGCTCTCTTTGATTTACAATATGGCCTTAGACAAATCATTTCAACTTAGTTTTGCTGCCAACAAAACGTGGATAAATAGCATCAACCTACCTAAAATGTTCTTTGAGACGTGTAAACAGAACCCGATGTGCTAGTTAGTAATGCTCTTGCAGCTTGTCATCTAGAATGCTAAGGCAGGACCTCGGCATAGTGATGTCACATAGGAGGGCTACAACACTCAACAGCTTGGGGAATCCAAATATTACACTGATATGACGGCTGTTTCCATCATGACTGAACTATGGCTACAGCACAAGTCATGTTAGGACCTGGAGTGGCCAAAGGTTCATTTGAAATTTCTCCAGGCAAAGAAAATAGTTAGAAATTATTGAATAATTTAATTGTCTTCTCTGCCTATTGAATGACAAACTTAATCGGAGCTCCAGGTTTTCCCTTCTTTTATTTTCTTTCTTTCCTTTCAGCTGATCCCAGCCTGTCTGGAAACCCTGATTCTAGCACAGATTCCTGTGCTGTGAAGAATCTGTCTCAATTAAGGTTGAATTTGTCAAACAGATGATGGTGCAGTAAGGTAGTGGTAGGTGAAGAGTAATATTCTCTGACTTGTTTCCTCTCTTGCAGATATTTTGCAGCCTGCACATCCAGTTCTTGTCCTAGTAGCCTATCGTTCATTGCCGGGTCTCTAGCTATTCTCATTTCAGTCCTATCAGGGTAGAGATATATTTGATGATGTCACAAAAGTGTCATCAGCTTCAGTGACCTCAGAGTCTCTTGCATAAAGTCAGGCAAGCTGGACACAGAAGAACAGAAAGTTTTGGGTATCCTCAGTATTTTAGAGAAAGCAAAAGGTGGAGAAATTAAATCCTTCACGCACAGGTTTTGATAAGAAATGTCTGGTTTATGTCTTTCGGGCTTCAGAAAGAGCAGCAAATCCATACAGTCTAAGCCCAGAAAAACTATTTATTTAACCCAAACCTTGAAAGATGAGCCTCTGTTCATCTTCCTATGACTTCAATGCACTGTGCTAAAGTAGACCAAATTTTTCAGAATGACGTAAAGTGCTGATTAAAGGGACCAAAGGATGAAAATCCCCCACTTGCACTGATAGTTGTTCTTTATGATTAATTGTCCCAACAGTTAAAAATGTTGGTTTTGTTTCTCTTCAGGATATGAGTTCAGGTGCAGCTTTTGTTACCAGTTTTTGTTATATCTCTCTGTACTTGACTAGCTGACCTGCAGCGCTGCTGTTTCATCTCCATGAATACAATTCCACTGGCATAAGCGAAACACCTCATAACCTTGTTTTTCACAAACTTAACAGAGCAATATCTTCCACTGCAATACATTTTCTCTGGCCTTGTAATTATTTTTGTGTCACTTTTTTCATGTCTATGCATCTTAAGATCAAAGTTGTGCCTCAAATGGAATCTCCTGTCTCATAGGCACAAGCTGCTGTGAAGATTCATGATCATGGGGACATTCAGCTGAAGGTGGAAATTTACATCTCATGGTTCAGAACATGCTGACATATGAATGGTGCTTAGAGCAGCTTCTCCAAACTGAGCTTTTCTCCAAATTTCCTTCAGGATCCTCTTGAGTTTTATTTAATGGATAGTTTCATCTAAAGGCACATGTGAGCTCAGGGTTCAGCAGCCCGACCTCAGCAGACTGCAGGGCTAAGTTTTGGGAATTGCAGTCAGTCAGTAGCAAAAGGTGAATTCAGCCAACCCTTTCAATTCTGGAGGCTGGCCTTACAGGACAAATCTCCATGGAGCTGTTTTTGCATCTCCGGTGCTGGCACACAGACATGTAATGTAGTATATGCCCTTCCCTATGGGACATTTCTCTATGAGTTCATTCCTGGCTTAGTCGGAGGAGCTGGATTTTACATTATTAGGTATTGAGTTGCAACATGAAATTACCAAAATGTAAAACATGGGAAAACATACTGTAAATCACTTATTGGCAGGTCTCTCACCTCTTTACAAGTGCACAACTGGATATATTGAGTCTTTTGGAATTTCCAAATTAGAGCCCAGAAGACCTTCCCGAAGAAAGGTATTTTCTACTGGCACCAAAACAATTTTATTTGAGCTAAACAACAGAGTTAATGTTTCAGCATTCGCACAGCCATTTGTAGGCTACAAATCCAAACTTAATGTCACCTCCTTGTTCTACTGCAGCTCTATTATTACTACTTTTTTAATGAATTTTGTTTTTCTTGTAACTCTCCTGCTTTGGTTTTTCAAAAGAAATATACAGAGGCACAAGGGACTGACAGGGAGAATACAGAACCTTTCACCTTCAGGTGAAAACACTGGTATCTTTAATGGACTTATCAGGATGTGAATGTACCTAAACAGAGTAAACTGTTCTCACATAAAATATGTTCTCATAAAATATGTTCTCGCTACTGTGATCTCCAGCTCTTCTGTCCCCACTCCTTGCTACCATTAGCTTGTGGTGACAAAGGATGCTGTGATGTGAGGAAGGGGTGATTTTGTGGTTAAGGCACTAAACTGATAATCACACTGCTGGGATTTATTCCTGGGCTTGCCATAGTCTGCCTGTCACTTAATCCTTGTGTGCCTCAGTTTCTTACCTGGTGTTTTTTTGGTTGGGTTTTTTTTTCAGTCCCTTGTCATTCTTGTCTCCAGGGAAAGAAAGATCTATTATCCTAGCCACAGAACTGTTGAGTGTGGACTGTATTACATGGTTGCACTTGAGCGTCCAAGGGATTGAGTCATGCATTTACCTATCTCAAGCTTTCAAATGGGCAGGGAAAAGGCATTCTTGTTTCAGAATTTCTCCTATATATGTTATTATGCTTTGCTTGTGAAGACTGAGGGACAAACTGAAGGGTAGCTCCTAAGAAAAAGGAAGGTTTAGATTTAGGATCAGAAAACCCAGGTGGAGGATTCAGAAAGCAGAAGTAAATATATAACTTGCACACATAATATCCTTCAGATGACTGATCCCAAAATGCATCTGACTTGGGGTCCAACCCTGACACCTGCTGCATGGAATGAGCTCAGGGAGATTCCACCAAGAGCCAGCAGTTCACATGCACAAAATGAGCAGTCTTAGACCCTGCCACATTTTCATTCATCTGGACACCAATTTTATTATTCCCTACTTCTTTTACTCTTAGAATGTGTGGAGTTGGTGGCACACAACCTGGGTGAGAGTTTTTCTTACAGTCCTGTTTTTTATTCTCCGTGTGCCAAAGATCCTTCATGAGCACACTTTTCCTGTTGTGAGGAATAGGTTTACACTGCTTCTAGAGAGAGGCTGCAAAATAACAATGAATGTAGCCTGCTGGAAAGCAGTGGCAAATATCCATTTTCACAAACCTCACCTTTCAATTGTGATCATCCCCAATAGCTACTAATTTTAAATTATTATGGTTTTTAAATAAAGAAGGTTATTTAAAATAAAAAGTCACAGTTATCTGTGTAGATCTGGTTGCTTTCTTGCTGTTGCTATGACCAGCTATTTTCTCCTTAAGTGAGAGAGACATACCTGCTGGCCTTGCACAGAGCACATTGGATCCTCTGGATTAGCAGGTCTTTCCATGGATAACTTGACGTGAGACTGGTGTCCCACAGGAGCGTCCAGATCACACTACTCGTTATGGAGAACACTGCACTTTAGTGCTCAACTTGGATGATGCTCAGGGAGATAAAATACAAAGTTGTCCATTAACCATTAAAAGTTTCAGACCTTTCATAATGCTATTCACTGATTCGGTCAGAAATTTATTAGCTCTACCAATATTTTCTTTCTTAGTTTTGTAAAGCCAGGCCCAAGTCAGCTCATACTGACTATGCAGAGCCCTGAAACCACATGTTTATTTTCCTAAGTTATAAAAAGTTTATAAGGGTAGCTGGTATCCTTATGGGCCACTGTACAGTGATTTGCTACTGCATTCCATACTGATACAGAAGAGCTCTGTGTTTTATACCAGAGGGAAATCCTTGTGATACAGCTGTCCAGCAGCCAACAAGAGTACAGACACCTTCAAAAATATAACCCTGATAAAAAATGAATAGCTGAAAAGGCAGAAAACATCCCTTCTGAGAAAAATCACTTTGAACAGTATGATGACCTTGGACATCACAAGATCTGTACTGCAAAACCACAGTGAACATTACCAACAAAGTCCTTTCATAGAATCACAGAATCATAGAATCATAGAATCGTTAGGATTGGAAAGGACCTTAAGATCATCTAGTTCCAAGCCCTCTGCCGTGGGCAGGGACACCTTATGCTAAATCATATCACCCAAGGACTTGTCCAACCTGGCCTTGAACACTGCCAGGGATGGAGCATTCACAACCTCCCTGGGCAACCCATTCCAGTGCCTCACCAGCCTAACAGGAAAGAATTTCCTTCTTATATCCAACCTAAACTTAGTTCTTTTTTTTAAAATTAGATCACCACTTTTACCTGAAAATGCTGTATGATCACAATAAATTTTAGAAGTACTATGCAATATCTGCCTTTTTGCAGTTAACATTTAGCCTCAGGCTTTCAGTTTTCATAACTTCATGTGTTGCTTTGACATGAAGAGGCTTTGGTCAATTTACACCAGAGAATGAAGAGACTGCTAGTCATTTATCTCTTAAAATAGTGAGTACACAGCTGCACAACCTGAAGAATTAAGTCAGTATGTTGCTATGACTGTCCTGGAAGGAGAAATTCAGAGCAAACAAGGTAGATTTCAGAAGAGAGCCTAAATGCGTGAAAGAGTTAGCAAAATTGACATAGATACAATAGCAAGAATAAGTAATTTTGCAAATCCCTAAACCACAATGGTTGGATTAGGGCCCTTGTCATACATTTCTTGAGATGTGAACAATCCCTTTTTCACTTCAGTTCATTTCATTAGCTTCTCTCAGCTACATAAATACTCATACTCTCAATGGGACTACTCACATCAATAAAGTTCCTCAAGTGAGCAGGGACTGCAACCCAATTTTAGTGGAACAAACCCAACCCCTGACTTTGATTGCATCCCTCACTTTAAATAAAACAGCCTTTCTTTTCAGCTAGAATGAGCCCACATTCCCTGCAAAGCTTGCTTTCGCCACTTACAAGCACAATCCCAGTTATTTGTCTTGTCAACCACAAAGGCAAACAGGACTCTTCTAATCACCCCAACTTCACCTCTCTTCATAAAAACAGTGGTGGGCCTCAAGCAGGCCAACTTGGATGTCTTTTAGAACTCCTGGGCATTGTTCTGCTCTGATTGATAGATCCCCAATGGGGTTATCATGCTCACATCAAATCCTGAAGTGCCTCAGCCAGACAGCAACCCTCTGAAGAAGTCAACGTACTGCCCAGTGTAATATCATGAGTAATGACAGTAATATCAAAGCAATAATTACCCTGTTTTATTGCTCAGCTGCAAATTATTTTCTGATTAGGCTTTTAGCCAATGGTCTTTGACACTGCTGCACAGTGTTGACTGTGATTAATTCAATTATAGTTAATACCAATGTCATGGAAAATTGTCCCTTTACCAATCAGTTCCTATCATAATTCTCATAAAGTTCTTATTTCAAGGTCTGCTGCAAAGGGAGACAGGATGGGCAGTGGTAGAGTGAGAAGTGATTGCACTGGTAGCAGAAGATCACTGATAGTAGAAAAACAGACAGTTTTTCTGGCAGCAACCACCACTGGGATCCCTAAGTACAAAGGACAGATATTGAGTTAGATGTTTCCTGAATACTTTGCAAGCAGGTATTTATTTAGTTCTATTCTGCAGAATGCATGGGAGGAATTTCTCTTTTGCCTCCAACTCTCCCTGTTCATCAAGAATACACATAACAACTGAACACAGCAACAGGCAGAATTCAAACCAATAAATCTAGCTAAGAAGAAAATAGCATTGAGGATCAAATTGGATTTCTCCAGCAACACCTTTCTTACAGTTTGATGC
This sequence comes from Pezoporus occidentalis, assembly GCF_034315485.1. Lineage (NCBI taxonomy): Eukaryota > Metazoa > Chordata > Aves > Psittaciformes > Psittacidae > Pezoporus > Pezoporus occidentalis. Next base: position 3,656,713 of record NW_026915910.1, on the reverse strand, counting down.
TGCTTTGAAATAGATAAGACCATATAGGCTGTGGGTAAGACAGAGGACTGTAACCTGAGAGCAAACTGAGCAACCTTTTGAGACTTACAAACATTTTTACTAAAGGTACGCAACAATTGTTTTTAAGTTATGTTTAAATGCATCAATTTTTCATTGTAAATTCAGTCTTTTTTGTCCTGAGATACAGAAAGACATGGATTTTAGAGTTCTTTCTCTTTTTTCTTTCATTTTTTTTTTCATAATTTACAGAAATGTACACATATAGAATCAAATATAAACCCTCTTTAAGAGCTGAAACTGTTTAGCCAGATTTTTATTACACGGGCACTGCAAATATGCTCACATCTCATGTGGTTCACCTCCTCCCAGCCCATATCCTACTACGGGGACAAGTGTGACATACACTTCTTGAGGAGAGGACCCTAAAAGTTGAATTCAACACAAACCAGCCCTGGTTTAGACAAACTTTATTATTTGTACTAACTGCCATCTGCATTTCTACTATGTACCTTAAAACTTTCCTTAATCTGAAAAGTGGATGACAGTTTGATTTGTAAAATTTCATCTGAAAGTTTTACATAGAAAAGTTGTGGAGAGAAGGGTTAAGGTAAATTGGCCTAGGGAGGATTAGATCAGAGGACACAATTATTTTAGCCCAATGCTTCAATTACTGGCTTCTCATGTCAGCATTTATTATCTTATCTAAGAATACACTATAAAATCACAACATCTAAACTCAGCCTTTTCCTTTTAGGACTCTGGTCCTGAAAACTCTGCTGACTGTGCATCACTTCCACAAATACCCACCATATATGGCATGTAAAGGCTTCCTAGTGGGAGGCACGAAGTCTCCTGTCTTCTCCTCAAGGTGGAAAAAAAAGAAGTGGAAAGACAATGAGGACAAGGAAGAAGTTGAAGCACGATCAACTCTTTACCCTCCCTGGCATTACGTTCAAGGACTATAAAATATCTCCGAAGAACTCTACAAAGACTGTTGAAGAGAATAAACGCACAAAGCTATTTATGTTCCAGTGCTATTGGTACAAACCAGTAAATAAATTCTTAATCCTACAGATGGAAAGACCTAGTCTCCAACTTCAGTTGCATTGCAGCAAGTGCGGGTTGCTGCAAGTAATGTCAGGGTTTGCAAAGTGCAGGAAAATAAGACTTGGAAAAGTATAATAGACAATGGATTTTTTTTTTCCCTGTTTTATTTAAGTACAGGGACAGAAAAATATAAAAATATTTTTATGGAAGAAAAGGACAAGGACACCTGAAGTAGTAAGAACCCTGGTTTGGTGACTCCCTCAACAGGACTTGAGTTCAGCATTAAAGCGTTCATTTCAATGAAAAGGACATATTTTACCCAGAGCAAGGAGCCACAGAAACCATCTGCAGGGTAAGAAAACTCAATATCCAAATCGACTCGCTCTCCAAGATCCTGTGTATGTACAGGTTTCTTGTACATGAGTACATGAATGTTAAGATTGTGTTTTCTGGGGAAAGGGAGAAACCTTTTACATTGTAATATAAATGTAATGAAATGTAATATAATATATATCAATGTGAAACCAGTCTCTGCTGCAGCTTTCTTACACAGAACAGCATCTTACAGCTCAGACATTCAGATACATATGCAGTACATATATTTACTGACATTCATAAGCATGCTGTACTATTTAACTTAAAGCATAAACATGTGCTTAAGAGAGACAAGTCTGACAGCCCAGACCTAATCTTTCCATTAGCAGCCTTCCATCTCTATTACCTTGTCTCACTGGATTTCCTTCTGTGTCCCAGTGAGAATGGCTTTTGCAGCAGAACAAGCAGAAGAACACTGAGATTTACATAAAGACTGTGCTTGATGTTTCAAGATGCAGCCGTGCCATCAGCCAAGGGACGGTTTTCTCATACAGAAGGAATCCCAGCTATAATCATCAGCCTTTTCATAACAGATTGCTAAGAGTCTTTTACTTCCTTCACTTACAATTTGTCCAGCTCCAAGATTTACATGAAAGGACTGAATTAAATACTGAACTTCATGTGTGTTGCATGATCTGGAAAATCCAAGGGGTATCTCTGGAGTGCAACAATTTTGCACATGGCAAAACAATGATATCCTTTTCCCCAGCCAACCTACCACCTATGAGAAGGCTGCATAAGTGGTTTTCCACTACTATGTGTTGTTCTTCATCTCATATTTACTTCATAGAATCATGGAAGAGTTAGGGTTGAAAATGACCTTAAGATCATCTAGTTCCCCAGCCTTCTCTTCTCCAGGCTGAACAGTGCCAATTTTCTCAGACTGTTTCTTTATGTGAGGTGCTTTAGCCCCCCTTACCATCAAATGCCTTCAAATGCCTTCAGGACAATTAATGGGACTTTAAGCATTTTAGGAAGTGTTATGCTAACTAACACAGTTGTCCCATTAATGGATTCTGCTCCTATGAGTTTCATTGTCAGGACTGAAAACTGAGCTGCATTGTCAGAACTGAAATTAGATCATCAGCCTTGACTATTAGGAGTTACTAGCCTGCTTACAAGGAACAGAATGGAGTGCTGGTAGCTGTAGATTAGTAATCAAGTAACGCAGGAATGAAGTGAGAAATGGAAGTGAGACACAGGTCATCTCCAATGATTCATAGTGCAAATGATAAAAATTTCTCTCTTTAGCCCCATGGATGAGAAGAGCAGTGATGTATGAAGTACAACCAATATGAGGTACATATAGGCTTGAGAATGACTGAAGAATTTAGGATTTTTTGTTTGCTTGTTTTCAATGGTGATGATGAAGAACATTCTTAGACCCTGTGACAGCAGCATCAGCTCAGGCAAAACCACATCCATTGTGCATGAAATCAGTCTCACCTGAACCACGCACCTTGCAGCTTGGCAAAAGGTTGGAAACTTTGGCAAGTTTGGGATTCTATGAATTTTCATACAGGCTTTCAATGCATTTTCAGCTTTGACACAAAGGTCAGTCTGTTTGCCAGATGTCAAGCCCTTCCTGCAAAGTACAGGGGGCAAGAGAGCAGTTCATATAAAGGTTGTCAGAATTTTTATGCATTTTTTTGATTTTGGCTGACATTTTCTAAAATTAATTCAGCCTGAGGCAGACACTCAGCATGAAGAATGTAAATCCAAATGGTTAAAGCTTGGCAAAGCTTAGAACAGCTGAAAACAGAGTCTTGTAATGGGAAGTGTCAGACAACCTCAATAATAGGCAACCAGCCCCGTCTGTAGTGTGCATTGTAATAAACTGATGATTGATGATATCAGACTTGAAATTTCACAGTTAAGTAGCTTCAGTACTGTTAATCCTCCCTTGCAAAGAAGAATGGTATTATAGACCATCTGGTATGTATGTACAATGTAAGATTATGCTCCACAAGAAACGTTAAGATTACGCCCATCACAACAAAATGAGCTAAGAGTGGACATCACCTTACTTTTTGAAGTAAGGAGCAAAATATATATATTAGTGATTGAGCTGACAATGCATACTTTGGTTCAATGACAAGTACGGTGTATGGCAGCTTCCACATGTACGTAAGTTACAGAGGTTTGATTTTTTTTTACATTAAATGAATATTAGTTATAATTTACTTCTTAATTAATTGGGTTCAGCTTCTATCTTGACATTCCTATGGCTGAACTTCACAGGCCTAAATAAGCCAGGACAGAACATTTCCGGATTGAATGGAAGAGCATCAAGAGGAACAGAACCTTAAATGTGTTAACCTGGATATTTGTACTGCAAGTGGTTGCAGCAATATCTCAATAAAGCGAGCAGGAACAGCAACATGTGACTGGCTTGACCAACACGTCTCAAGTTTTGTTATTCATGAATAAGCCAGGGGCAAAAAAGTTCAAAATTATATTTGTCCAAGCAAGTACTGTGTAGAAAACTACACTTAGCTCGGAGCTATTCCCTCAGCAGGAAAAAAAATTCCATTTGAATAAATTATTTGTGGTGAATTATTCCATTAGCTGTAGTCACCATAATTCTGTCCTTACTTTTATATAGAATATATAAGAAGTTTCTCCTTCCCATATTGTATCTTCACTTAATTTGTTGCAGTTGGAAAGAGCAATTAAACATTGCTTGTAATGAATCTGACTATCTGACGAACACATATCTCATGTTTGCTACAGAGATGCTGCAAACAAAAGCAAAGCCATGGTGAACTTCAATAATGAAAAAGATTTTCAAATTATGCCTGAATAGATCTGTGGACAAAACCAGAAATACTAGGAGTAGCACTACACTGAGTGATGCTTATCATTGCTAAAAGAGTTTTGATTTGTTATTTTGTGCAATATAAGGACATCTTAAATTAGCATTAGTCTGCAGCAGTTTTACGTGGGTTCTCTACAGAAGGCTTGTGTGAATGTTTAGACACAAATGCCTTTGTCTTGTGCTGGCAGCAGCAGGGTTGCAAGAATGTTTCTGCAGCTTATGGCTACATGACTGTGTGAGACCAGAATTGAGCTCTCAAGTACTACAAAGATCAGAGCAGCAACGTGAGGAGAAACAGAGACATGGATAGAGAAAAACAAAACTTAGAAAGCTCCTTAATTTATGGAGAAGACAGGTGTATTCTTTTATTCTAGTCAATGAAACAGTGAAGTGGGAAAAACTCCCAGGCACAATCAGGAGAAGAGCTGAGTGCTTCTGCAGCACCACCAGCCACCAAAGGACCCTGAACACCCAAGCCGCCAGGAGGTGAGGCATGGAGTAACACACCCAACTGTGCAGGTTCAGTCTGTGGGCACTCATGCAAATCATTCCTTTTACTTTGGTTTGTGTGGGCTTATCCCCTTCTGAGTTTTGATTTCCTACAGACTCCATAATTCAAAGCAAAGCCAGCCAAAGCCAATGTGTTTTGCCTGGTTTCGGGTTGAAATCACTCCGTTTCACAGTGTTCATCTGTAACCATAAACTGGCCCAGGTGCACTCAAATCTTGGCCTACGTTTGTATGAAAAAAATTACAGCTTTTTTCATCACAGCAGACCTGAATGTCTGGGATTGCTACAGCTACCCCCCCAGCCGGATCATAATGAATTAATTACAAGGGGAATAATTGGAAACAGCATGTCCATTACCTTGGCACTAAAAATGGTTGGCATAGTCTACTAGGAGAGAAAGGTATAACAGCTTTGCCCTATACACATAGCTGGATGCAGTTGCAATTTGTATACACAACCCCATGTTACAGAGTAGAATTACCCCCAGTTTCTTTTGCAGAAACATGGATTTCCAGAAAGGGAGGAATCAATCTGGCAACAAGAATTTACTCTTCCTCCCACCCTTCATTTTCCCCATTCTTTATTTTCTTTATGACTCTGATGATAATGCCCCTAGATGAAAAATGCTGTAAACTACAGTTTGCAGATGTAATATACTTCTATTTGGCTTCACAACCTCCTTCATGAGCATTGGCTCTGTGAAAAAAGGCTTATGGGATTTTTCCTTTTTCCCTTTATTTTTTTAATTTTGGCATTAATGGTAAAAGCATATTAGGCAAGGAAATAATCAAAAATATGATTGAAAGCCCAGATTTTCTAGTGTGGTTGCCCAGGAAGATTCATCAATTAATCATGCAAATGAGCAACAGGGTTATCCAACACGCTGAGTGCTCACTGGCCTCACAAGGAGTTGCAGGATGTTCTGCACTATAAAAGAGTCAGGTGTCTTTCTTTGGGATGGATTTAGTCTCATGTGACTTTACAGGTGTATATCTCAACAGTGGAATAAAATTCTAGTCCTTCTGGGTCCCTCCTGCAGTCAACAGCTTAGTTCAACTACGCTATTTCAGGTATTTGACATTATGTGGGATGGATTTCACCATGAGAAAAGTCTATTTATTTGCTCTGACAATGAATAGATTCTAGACATCCAGGTTACACATAGACATTCATCATCTGTCAGATGGATCCTATCATAAATAAATTTAAATATGGCTTGAAGGGCAGCATTCATCTGATCAAGTGCAGACAGTGTCAATGTTGACAACTATATTTACTCTCCTTCTGTACTCAGTTCAAAGAAACAGGTGTCTTTAGGGTGCAATTCATGTAATATTAAAGCAGACAAAACAGGTCAGACTAATCACTCCCAAAATGCGTCTATTTCTCTCTCCTGGCTGGAAGAGACAAGAAGTTGAGGTATGAATGCTAGGTGTCATGAACTCCACACAAAAAGTTCACCTGTAGCCTCATTTTGGCTGGAGTAAGAAACCACGATTAGCCAAAAAAATTAGAAAGATCATGATGGGACCAAACCAGAGCAATGTGGGACAACCAAACTTTCCAAGACTTCTTGGGAAAACACAGATGCATGTGAACATGCTCCTCGCAAAACCCTCTACTTTTGCAATAATATCAGCTTACTTGGGGATCAGTATACAACCATTTGCTAAAGATAAGAAAATAAACTCCTCTATTTTCTTAGGTAGGTAAGAATGTGTAGCTGTCATAGATGTAATGAGGAATAAACTGGTAATAGCTGATTCTGTATGATATAAAGCTGAGGAAATTAATCCAGCTAAAAGTGATTAAAACCATTAAAGCTCCAAACCCCCATGGGATTATGGTATTAAGCAAATCCTTAGAAGAGTGCACATTACCCAAAGCTTATGAAAATATTTACAGAAACAGCCACAGGAAATATTTTGTCATTGAAGACACAATAGCGCAGAATGCAACAAGTCAGGCTTCATGCCCATCTCAACCTGATACTCATGTCCTCCCTACCTGAAACCAGTCAATTTATCTCCTGTTCCTCTTCCACTCTTCACTTGACTTGTGTTGGACGCGAGTTCCCTCATGTTTACCTAAAGCTGTGCCCCGTGACAGTACCTCTCATAAAAAAGGTGGGACTGCAAATTACACAGATTCACTGGCTGTCCCCCTCCAACAGAACAATCTCAGCATGTTATAATTATCTTAGTTCATCAAAAGATATACTGCGGACACACTGAAGGTATTTAATTCTTGTACCTAAGAGATGAAGATTATGGCAGGCAAATTTTTAAGGAAGTATAAATAACCATACTGTAGCTGCCAAGCCCTTGCTGATTTCTGAAAACAGACATTCCCTGCAATGCATTGCTAATTATTTTGCCAAATTCTTTTTTTTACTTATTTTTTCTGAACTGAAATTTTCTCCTGTGTTGTGTCTGAATATAAGGATTGTTGTGAGAAAGGCAGTAGCGTCTCCGTGTTGCAGCTTCATAGTCTGCTGCAGGGAGGAGGAAGCCAAATTTCCAGTATTTCTGAGTATCACCTCCAGTGAAGACCCCTAACAAGCTTGAATTTACCTCTCTCAGTGGTATAAACACAACCTTATAATCACAGGCTCAGTTTCTAAGTCAGCCAACATCTATTATAGTCAGTGCTTCACCTTCACAGTGCAGTTGTTTTCTGTCTCATCCACAGTTTAGACTGGAAAGGAGCTTCTATGAGGTTTAAAAAACCAAGAAACAAAAATCTACAATGACTGAAGAGGGAAGTCATGTGTCAGAAAAACCGTGATCTCCCATCTCCTTTTCCAAATTTCCCTATTATTTCCAATTACATCTCTGTAAGTATTCAATCTTCCTGAGCCCTTATGTCTCCAGAAGGACTGCAGATTTTGCCATGACAAAGATGTCAGACAAACTCATGACTCAGACTCCTGATTCAGACAAGTGTGATTACACTGAAAATGTGGGTCCAACGTTTGTCATGAAAGAAAACCATAAAAATTAACCCAGATTTCAATACTAGGCCTTAACATGTCAGAGTCTTATGACTATGGGCTCTGTTTAATCACAAAGTAAGTACATTGCAATACACCAGTGAGAAGGTTTTTTTCTATGTTTTCATCAAGGAAAATATGTAGGTCTAAAAAAAGAAAAGTCAGTCATGTTTAAGTACTACTTTTTTTCTGCTCCAGCACAGGATGAGCAAAGGACAAAGGCTTGAGTCAAGGCAGGGATTGTCTTGCCAGTGAGGAATATTCTCAATTGTCACTGTTTAAAAAGCATCTAGGAAGGCGCAGATGTGCCTCAGTGGCTTGTCCACAAACAAGGGAAGAGCTAGCATCAAAACTACTCTTAGTTTAAATAGTAGTAATGATTCCTTTTAATACTGAGGATTGCAAGTTCAAACCCTACAAGCAGTGTGAGTGGAATAGATTAAGTACAAATTTGCACTCATTAGGTCACTTGCTCTCCCTAGATTTATAGCCGCAGCACAAGCATTTTATATCCCCCAATGTACATTTATAGTCTGCTACCAATACCAAACCATTATACATCATTATTTTTAACTTCAATTTTGACTTTTCCAAGAAGTTTCAGTATTTTAAATTGATTTATTTTTAATAAGCATCACTGGATAAGCCTATGTATGCCATGCCTTCATGTGTGGACTTGGCAGAGGAATAAAAAGCCCCTTTGCAATTGTAGCTATAGAGCTCCTGGAGCTTATTCCAGGCAAGCAGATGTTCTGATAAATTTGTCACTGGCATTGTGAAAGGTGCATATGAATGCATATATGAATGAAAATTTAAAGGAAAGACAGAGGCTTTCAATTTAACATTGGAAATTAAACAAAAGAGTCAATATGTAAGATTAAATTCTAACCTTCTGGTTTTGCTCTTTCTGATTGTAGGTAGTGCCTTGACAGCTTGGTACCAATGGCTATTTCAAGGGATACAATGTGCTTCAGCCTCAGACTGTGTTATAAAGAGAAAACGTTCTTTCAGATGCACATTCATGGTACCCAACTAAAGAAATGAAAAAGGCTTGAAAACAAAGCACTTATTTTTTTTTCTTCTATGGTGTGAAGGATCTCATGACCATCAGACTCAATCTTTAAGGAATTTTAAACAACTTGTGCTTTTAGTCTGGAGCCTTTATAAAGTTTCTTACAACTTAAAAATGAGAGACTAAATGCTGCACAAATAATATCTTTCTTTAGACCTCTATGAATGCATTGCTATTCCTCACAGCAATACAAACACACTGATCTGTAATCAGTAAAAGGGTTTCATTGCAGGGTCTTCCAAGAAATACACTGGGTACCAAAATCCACCTATTTTTCCTTAGTTGGGGGAAAGAAAGAAGTGAAGCAGGATGTTGCCTTTCTTTGGTTCAGAATCTTCACATCTTTCTCACTGCCAATCCATTTCAGAGCAAAATAATTGCTCTTAGTGTCCAGATACATCAGAAGGGAGGGGAATAAATTATCTGAAGGCATCTCTCTTCCAGATATTATCCAGTCCTTTGGAAAACTCATACTACTCCAGATTTCAGCTCTATTGTTAAGCAAAGGTTAAGAGAAAACTCATCTTCTGCAGAGCACTAGTTCTGGATTTCAGCACTGTCTACATCTGAGCTGAAGAAGACAAGCTGACATATTCTGCATAGTCTCTTTGCTGGCCTTCTGCACCAAAATAGTTTCAGTCAGTGAAGCATCTATGAGCAAGTAATCACATGAAGCCTCAGTTTAGCAATATTTTCGTTTAAGGCTGGTTTTATTAGTTTTTTTTTAAGAGGGAGCAATCAGGACATCATAGGAAGGGACTTAAATGCTTGGTATACTAGATTTGCTCCTAGTCAACCCAGCTAGGACTTAAATCTGCTGGTTTTTTTTTTATAAGATACAGTTAGTCTAACTTGCCATTAAAAAAGAGCATGCTGGTGAGTGCATGTGTTGCACATATATATTCATACCTGTGTGCATGTACATATGTGCATACTTACATTTTCATCTTGTACCTGTGCATGTAGCATACACCTAGTGATGAAGTACATACATAGAAACATATGTGTGGTGTACATTGCAAATAACAGTGCGGGAACTGGTCTGGTCTGGAGCCCTTTTCTAACAGGCAAGTATGTCCATACTGTTTGGTAGACTAAGTTAAGGGCATTCATGCGGCTTTACTGCACCTGGTGGCCTCCAGAGATGACTCCCACCATTGCTTAACACTATCCACAAAGCCAACGAGACTCCCAAGGCCAAGTGACGACCAAGGTGTATGCAAACCCACTCATAACTATACAAACAGCAGGTACCACTAAGGGGTTTTACCATTGTTCATGGTACAAGTGAGAGTGCTTTTCAAAAGCTGGTGAAATTAGAACAGTTCAAAGATTTCTGACAATTAAGTCTGGAAAATCAGCCTTGGCCAAGAGAAATCTTGTCTTTTAGTTATTTAAGAAATGGTTAAAAAGGAACTTAATTACAGGTTATATGTGTAGAATATTTATGATACTGAGGTGGGGGAGATAACTCATCACTCAAGTTTGATATAAGTCAATGGTGAAGAATTGAGGATAAAACACAGTCAACTAAAATAAGGTGTAAATTTTGTTTTTTTGCTTAGCACTAAAATGATTTATCCAGGGCTGAAGTAGGACTCTTTGAACACCTTATGCCAAGATTAAGGTCTGTATAATACCATGAGAAGTCATGGACAGAGGAAGAATTATAGGCTTAGATTCAACATAAAAATTAAACAGAGTTATATGTTTGATCAGAGGAAATTCCCATAATGGTGTCCACCAATCTGAAACCCAACCCACAATAAAATTCTTATCCACAGGTATGTCATCTTTTTATTCATCTTCCTCACATTATTCCTTATCTTTTAACTGAAAAAGAACAGCATTCTCTTGCTCTCCTTCCTCTTATTTAGAATATTTCCTTTTCATCATTTTTCATTTCATTTCAAACCAAGTTTGACACTTACTGCTCTAATGTTAATGTTGCTTTTGGCCTGCTCTCCTTCTCCAGTGTCTAGCCCTGTTATAAGAAGGGCTGAAGCCCTTTTTACTGGATGCAGGCAATAACTCTGCCGAAAAGATCTTGTTTTCCTCTTTCCTGCAGAGCTTACAGCCAAAAGTTGGTGATAAAAATTATGCTTCCAGGCCTTGAGTCTGCTACAACCCATGAAGAAGCAGTATCAAGGACTCAGTTCTACAAAGCATTAGACCACATGCTGTTTGCATACACTATTAGTTGGCAGTTTGTCTAGTAAAGAACAAGGATGGAATAAATTCTTGAGAGGTTACAGCTCTGCAGAAAACACATGTAAAACCTGCACACTGCTGACATGCACCAGCACCCCTCTGAAATGATTTTGTTATTTCCATACACTGACCATTCAGCCACTTCCAAAGGAAAAATTTAACCCCGTACATCACTTGCTCCTATTTCTTATTTATCACACAATTCCTACTGCAAGACTCTGGTGTCTCCTCTCTTTCAAATAGCACCAGCATCATTATGAACCTCAGACAACACTAACCATATTTAAAGAATCACTGGTCTTTAGAATCCTATAGGACTTTGTTTTCCACAACTACAGCCTCTCCGTAGCCATGTTAAAAATAGGGTTGGTAATACTTTTCACATTTGTACGCTGTCACAAATGGTTAGCAGAGAAGAAGTCATTCAAATGCACATGACTTTATAATTAAGGCACCTAACTCGTATAAGACCCATTTTTTACAGAAGCAGTGACTTTTAATAAAGTGCAGTGGAGCTGTGGGGGATTCTGTGGTTTCTGTGTGCAGGTCTTGTGCGAACATTTCGACCCTCAGCCCTGACCACAGAGACCACAGTCATCGGGAGGAATATTTATTTCCCCTCCAGCACTTGTCTAGTCGGGTGGACAAGCCCCTGAGCACAGAGATGCGAGGCCAAGGGCATGGTGCCTTGTGGGAAGCTGATGGTAGTCTTATCCCTTTGCTGAGCCTCAGTTTCTCCATCTATAAAACTGGTATGATGATTTCCTTCTTCTTTTGAAAGCTGCCTTGAGAGCTAGGGATGAACTGAGCAAGATGTTTTTACTTTTTCAGATAGGGTCACTGAGGCATGTGGAAGTGATGATAACACTGATCAAGCTGGAAATGAAGTCCAGGAGTCACAAGTCCCAGTCCCATGCACCCTTGAAGGGATGCAGGAAATGAAAACCTGAAAATTTAACTTTTCTCCAGATCAGGATTAGTAAGAATACACTCAAACCTGGAAAACCCAGATAAAATTAAAAGAGCTGTTAGGTAATTACTAGAAATGAACTCCACTGTGAAGAATATTCATGTCAGTTCACCTGCCGAGCAAAGTCAGGGGAAATACCTGACTATCAGTGCGATGACACCAGTTTATAGTTCATTCGCACTGTACATTAGAAGAGTAGACACTGCAACTGCTGTCAGCATTCACTGACATCTCACAGGGCCACTGGAATCGGTTTGATGACCCTACACCACAAGGGCACAGCACTTTGGAGACACAATCCACCTCTCACTTGTAATGCCTGTCTGGCTGCAGGTCAGGGTTCCCCTCACTGGAACCTCAGTTCTTCTGTCAAACCATTCACAAACGGGTCAAACAATCTCTGCTTTTAACTAATCCTTTGTCTGCTCTTGAGCATGCAAAGTGTGACTTTTGGTGGCCATTTGAACTCTTGTTGTGGGATCTCTGTGACAGGTAACAAGCCTTAAGGCAAAGGAAAAAGCAATAGATTCATCACTAGCGCTTGCAGGCTTCTGACACTGTCTCATATACACTTTCCTAATCAGGTGTGGGAAACATGGGTCTAGATAAAACTGCTACAGAGTGAGGACAAGGCTGTAGATATATGCACCAAGAGAACAGTTATCAATGGCTCATTGTCAAAACAGAAAGCAGTGCTGGAAATCCAGAAAACACTACCCGGGAGGACAGATTGATCAAGTTACGTTTATTAGCCAAAAGAGAGAGCCTTGGAGGGATATAACTACCTTTAAGTACAGAAAAGACTGTTAAAAAGTGCACTGGTACAATCTATCCTTACTGGTGGGATAAGAAATGCCTTTACATTGCTGCAAAGAAAAATTCAAACCAGATAAAAAAAAAATTTATGAGGATCAAGAACATCAGTAGATTCAAGACTGTGAAATCTCCATCCTTGGGGGTCTTTAAACACAGGGTGGATAAAACTTTGCCAGGAAAAACAGGTATAAGGAACCCTGCTTAAGATAGGCTTTCTGTGTGCATTTGAATGATGTCCTGAAGCTTGATGTGCTTCTAGCCAGGCTTTGTGCACTGGCCCCTCTCAGGTATGGGCTGCTGGTAGCTTAGTGCAGCATAAAGAGTTAATCCACTCTCAAGATGCCTAAAAAATATGAGCTGACTCTACATCAGGCAAGACTGGGGATTTTCTAGGAGATATGATGTTTGTGCAATGCTACTGAAAGGGCAGATGGAAAAAAAAAGCAGTTAAGCCAAGTGCACAAGGCTGGGACATATGCAGACCTTTTGACACTGTCCCACATGGCATCTTTGTCTCTAAACTGGAGAGACATAAATCTGATGGATGGAACACTCGGTGGATAAAGAACTGGCTGGCTGGATGCACGCAGAGTTGTGGTCAATGGCTCAATGTCCAGCTGGAGACCAGTAACGAGTGGTGTCCCTCAGGGATCGGTGTTGGGACCAGGCTTGATCAACATCTTTGTTGGTGACATGGACAGTGGGATTGAGTGCGCCCTCAGCAAGTTTGCCGATGACACCAAGCTGTGTGGTTCGGTTGATATCCTGGAGGGAAGGAATGCCATCCAGAGGGACCTTGACACGCTTGTGAGGTGGCTGATGCCAACCTCATGAAGTTTAACCATGCCAAGTGCAAGGTCCTACACCTGGGTTGGAGCAATCCCAGGCACAGCAACAGGTTGGGCAGAGAAGAGATTCCGAGCAGCCCTGCGGAGAAGGACTTGGGGTGTTGGTCGATGAGAAACTGAACATGAGCTGGCAGTGTGCGCTTGCAGCCCAGAAAGCCAACCGTATCCTGGGCCTTGAGCAACCTGGTCTAGTGGAAGGCGTTCCTGCCCATGACAGGGGGTTGGAACTAGATGATCTTAAGGTCCCTTCCAACCCAAAACTTTCTATGACTCTATGACCAGTCTTTTCTCTGTGCTTACCCCGGGGTCATCTCAAATCAGCTCTGGATCAAGGACTCCTATCTAAACTGTGTGGATACAAGGCATGAAGAACTGGACAATCAAGTGTATAGCCCAGCAACATGAACAGTATCTGAGAGTGGGAAAGTAAAATGATAAAGTCCCCCAAAGAAACATGTGGAGGGGAGGCAGCACAAAGATGGATTGGTGCTTCTCAGGAAGGGCATTACATGGGTGATCCTGAAGCCATAGGAGTCATCTGAGAGACACTGAAGTCCCTCCACTGCCTTCACACACACATAGAACTGATCAAGACACAGAAACTGACTCTCCAGCTGCTCCGTTTAATGTGTGACAAGGACTTGATTCTTGCACTGGCAGAGGGAAGCCCAATTAGGGGGTATATGATGCCATGCCTGCTCATCCCAGTGGTACTCAGGGTTGGTGCTTGCAAGAATATGTGCTGCTTTGGGGTAAGTCCAGGGGAACATAAGGAAACGTGGGGTTTTATATAACTCTAAAGAGTTGTGTGGTCCACTAAGTAGTGAATTCACTATAAATACAGCCCTATCAGTTACTGGGTTCATACATCACATAACAGGTACAATTCACTTTAAACTAAAAATGCAGTGCAAAATAGAGTTAAATGTAAAATACACACAAAAATGTAATTTCTTTGGTCTCTGCTTCAGTCACTATATGGCAGTAGCAGACATCTTTGGGAAAAGGTTCTTTGCGGGGATTAATGGCCAGGTGGGGGTTAATAGGCCACAGCAGTACTATGATCCCGAACTCCACCCCAAATTAATGATCTTCTGAGGACATATCCTTAAATTAGAGGAAATGACAGGTTTAAATTGGCATGTGCCACACACAGCGCAGTGGCAAGACCAACAGTTAGTATAATTTTTAATATGGCCATAGAAAACACCTTTTTATGCTAATAGAATAAATCATGTTCTCAACACCTGGAGTTTACACTAGCCAATCTGTAATAACATATTAATGCATAGCAGTTGCACATCCTGTTGCAGAGCAGCAATAAAATGGTGAGACCCAAGGGTAAGAGTATTAGCTCTAGCTAGCAAGACTCACTGGTGGTTGTAGATCACTATGATTACCTTCAGTATAACACAACAGATCATGAACTTACTTTCCTTACTAGATGTCCCCAGGCTTTTCTTCTTTTCCTCTTTCCTGATCACATAGAGTTCAGTTCAGGAAAACATTCCTATTTACAGTCTTCCTTTAACAGTGTGCTCTAATTACACCAACTATTGAGCCAGCTTCATGTCAGGTGTGTGACAGATGCTGCCCCTGGTCCTTGCAAATGCAGTGATGGCGACGAGACAACATATACTTAGCAATGTGAGGGTACTTCTGAGAAGAGTTCAATGAGATGTAGGAGTTTGCTAATACCTTGCTGAGAAAGATGGATTACTTTATTCCTCTCAGAGGTGTTATTCTAAGCTGCCAATGACGTCAGGCAGTAAACTGGCTATGCACAGGCCCAAGCACTGCTCTGAAAGCAGCAGCTTCCTTTCTTAAATGAAAACCTGAAATTCTGATTTCAGCCATGAGGCTGGTGCTTTCATGAGGAGGTTGTTGTGTATCTACAAATATCACCAGTTGAGAAACCTCATGTACTACCTTACATGTAAAGGTACATGGGGTACCTTTACTGTTCAGCAACAAATCACAGATTTTGAGAGATTAAATCAGAGTCTGTTTTGATAACTGTGAAGGGTTTACATGAGATCACATCTGATTTTTTTTGCTTCAAGTTGTGTAGAATGTAAGAATTGTGTCCAAACCACAGAGGGAACTCTGAGCCAGTAACTGCCTTTATCGGGACTAAGTGTCTTCTTGAGGCACTAAAATATTTAGGGCTTCCAAATCAGAAGAAACAAACAGAGCACTTGATGATGCAGCTGCTTTGCTGCATTTACCTCTGTCTGTGCAAGAAGAAAACAGGTTTTGCAAAGCTGTGGTGATCAGTTTTTCAGTCACAGGTATTGTAGCTTCCATACCATCATCTTTTCATTTGAATTTTGGAGCCTACAGGCTTCTCATTATCATCATTGGTATTTTAAAAAGACTGGGTCCACAAATTGATCCCCATGATACAGATATAATTGAGACACTGAGAGGTTTGGATGGGAGCTCAGGTCTCCATAAAACCATTTCAGGGCTTTCACCTTCAGCATGTCTTGGTAAAGGAGTGGGGGGGGAAGCATCTGCTTAAAAAAAATAAATAAACGATCAGTAGATATGCCAAGTCTGCTGTGATGCAAAACCAATATAACACCAAATGGAGCAGCAGAAAGCTAGGAAAAGCAGCAAACCCCTTATTTCTAGACTTGGAGTGATATCACCAATGATGTCTTTGACAGGGAAGTAAACAGGAAAACCTGAGTTGGCTGAAAGTCTGTAAGAAACAGGGAGGGAAAAGCACATGTTTACCTCATGGAAAAGGACAGACAAAGGCAGCTGTTGTGGTTTAAACCCAGTCAGGTAACTTGTTCACTCACTCCCAGTGAGTGGTGCTGAGCTGACAACAATCGAGGTCCGTGTCCCCCCCCCCCACTGGGGCTCTCCCCTTCCCCGCTCCCGGAGGAACAGGGAGGAGGATCGAAAGAGTGCAACTCCTACGGGTTGAGACAAGAACAGTCCAGCAACCAATGTACAACACAAACCACCACCGCTACTATCAACTACAACAATGATAAGGGAAAATAACAAGGGAAGAGAACACGATACCACCAGCCAAGAAACAAGTCAGACCCAGAAGACCCTGTGTCCTTCTGGGTAACTCCCAGTTACCCTCCCCAGGCATGACGTGCTGTGGTATGGAATACCTCCCCAGCTAGCCCGGGTCAGGAGCCCCATCTCTGCTTCCTCACAGCTTCCCCTCCTCCCTGGCAGAGCATGAGCCTCACAAAGTCCTTGGTCAGGGTAAACATCACTTAGCAACAACTGAAAACATCGGCTTCACCAACACTGTTCTCAGGCTGGAAGTCAAAACACAGCACTGCACCAGCTACCACGAAGGAGAAACATGACTGCTACTGCTGAACCCAGGACAGCAGCACAGAACTGAATGTTATTTTCAATATTCCCAAAAGAAGATGAGACAGGAGAGAGGGTAAAGACACAAAAGACTTAAAAAAGGCTTTAAACAAAGTACTTACTAGTGTTTCTTTTTGAATGGATTTAGACTCTGGTTCCTTTAGTCTGCACAAGGCAAGCAGAGAAAGAACAACCAGCTCACAGGCGTTGATGAGGTTGAAAACTTCAACAAGTTTTGTTGTTTTTCTCATCCCCATACCAAACCTTTATCCAGCCTGAGAGTGGCCTGATGATAAACTTCCAAAGACCTATATTTTTTTTTATTGCCTCCACAACTTGACAGCTTGCCTCCTCTTGAAACACATTAGGATTACTCTTTTTATAGTTATGCAGACAGTTACTGAAATTTGCATGAAACATTCAATCAGGAACTGACAGAAAGAGGGAGATGTATTGGTTATCCTGGATCCAGTTTTGCAATCAGGATCTATCATCAATCTGAAGTCACTGACAACATGATGGTTGACGGATCAGAAGCAGCAGGTTCTGCATAGTATCCATGAAAAACTGTCAACATGAAAAAATTAGACGATCTAGTGCTTCTGAGCAGAACCTGTGTTTCTTATATTCTTATGAACTTAGCTACTTGACCAGAGATTTCCCACATTGCTTTATTGGCTGGTTGTGAAATCAGACCTGGGTCTGTAAGGTAAGACTTTGTAACCAGAGCTCGTACTGCAGAACTGGTGCTCCATATATACAGCAAGTAGCCAGCTGCCTTCTCCCAAACAGAAGGCGTTTAAAAGCGCAGCCTCAATTTTTATTTTACAGTTCCCACTTGACCAGGAATCATTTCTACTATGAGAGCAACAAAATACTGACCTGGGTGAGCAGAAAACGTATGCTTTTGAGTTACGGAAAGGTATAACCCATCCCACCAACTTCAAGTAAACTCCTAAGGCTACCAGTTGCTGATCTGGGGAGCATTTAGTAGGGGTTCACTGCTCTTCCCACCTAAGCCTCAATTCAGTGGAAAGAAGGCTTGAGCTACAATACGAGCCTTTTTTTGAAAGGAAAAATGTAAATTTGTATCCCTGCAGGATTCAAAACATAGGAGATTAGTCAAACTTTTTTTTTTCCCTACATGTTGCATGCAAATTGAGGGACTCTCTGACCTCCTCAGCAAAGTTGAACAGTAATGGTTTGACTACCCATAAATTTTTGGGTGTCACTTGCTAGTAAAATGCTGGATAGAAAAAACAGGGAGAAATAGCTATCCATATGAAAACAATAATCATGTAATATTTATTGTCTGGGATTGAAATGTTTCAAATATTCAAAGCAATAAAACGTCAGGAAAAGCTAGACTTCCTGATGTAAAAGGCACATAAATTTCTTCCTACATAAGACACAAGGAGGGTGGAAATCAATGCGACATTTTACACGAAAGAAAGACAGAAAGAAAGAGATAAAAAGAGAAAGAGAGAGAAAAGAAAGAGAAAAGACAGACAGAAAGAAAGGAGAATAAAAAAGGAAA
The DNA here is from genome assembly GCF_034315485.1 of Pezoporus occidentalis. NCBI lineage: Eukaryota > Metazoa > Chordata > Aves > Psittaciformes > Psittacidae > Pezoporus > Pezoporus occidentalis. The sequence goes on along the minus strand of NW_026915910.1, from coordinate 3,638,169 downwards.
GGAAAGGGAAAGAAAAGGAAAGGAAAGGAAAGGAAAGGAAAGGAAAGGAAAGGAAAGGAAAGGAAAGGAAAGGAAAGGAAAGGAAAGGAAAGGAAAGGAAAGGAAAGGAAATTTAAGTTAAAAGAAAAAAAGAAAAAAGAAAAAAGAAAGAAAAAAGAAAGAAAAAAAAAAAACCACCACCCTTAAATTTAAGTTAAAGCAGTAAAGAGCCCCCAGAGGGCACAATCCACTCACCTTTGGGAATCTGAACGAAGGAAATAGTTGCCAAGAGCACGACTCATGTATTATAGAATTTAAGTATTTTTCAGACACAGTTTAATGGAGCAATGAAGTAACTCTGCAGTGTCCAACTCCCTTCAACATTCAAGTGCTACAAAAATACCTGCTGTGTGCCCAGTGCATAAACTGGGGTACTCCCAGACCTTGGAGATCTCTTTCCCTCTCAAACAATACTCTATTGGACTTAAAAAAACCTCAGCAACAACAAATGAACAACAACCCCCCAACAGTTACAGATTTGAAAATGCCTTTTTCATACAAGAGGTCAGAGATGATTTTTATAACACTTCATGAGGCTTTAAAACCTCTTAAAGTTTAAACTTTGTGCAATTGAAAAATGAGTAATACAAGAGCAACGAAACGAATGGTACAAATTACTTCAACAAAGTAAGAATCTTTACCAGGTAAAACTATTTTCATTGCAGAGAGGGAGGTACCAAAACAGGGTCAAGCTTGCTTTTGGATTTGTAAAAGCAGAGCTGTTGTTTGGAATTCAATCTTTCTGAAAAAATATGAATATGTATATTCATATTTATTGAATATATATGCATATACGTAAATTTTCTATGCTTTGCTGGCTCACCTATGAATAAAGTTTTAATAACAGGATCCTTAAGTGCTGCATTAATTTTGCATTGCTTTTAGGACCACCAAAGAAACCAACTATAATGCAAAATCCCTTCAGACTGTGCACCACAAATACATACCAAAGCGCAAATAAAACAAGCCTCAACAAACTAAAAATGAATCCAGCATCATCTACAAGCCCGACTTCAACACACTTATGAAAACTAACCATGGCAAACACTGAGAAGGTTTGGACTTTGGCCAAAATTTCAAAAATTTGGATGCTTATATCAAATTTTATTTTTACTACCATAAAATTAGTAAGATTTTAACCTGCAAGCATACCCATACCTCCCCTCACAGTCCATAGCAAAGCCTTTGCTTTTTCTCATTTAGCTTGACAGTAGCATGCATTTTTTCCCAAGGCAACATTAATTTCCTACCTAAACCACATTAACAGACATGGGAACATAGTACTCTGCTTCACAGACACCTGTATAAAGGGGTTTAACAGAGTTTTAAGCATAGGGACTAACAGATACTTAAACTCCAGAGTCCTGGTGGAATAATCTTCACGCTGCTCCTATTAATCCATGTGTGGATGGAGCTTTGGTCATTTCTCGGATGATTTCGTTGCAGGGACAATATTAATACACTCTCTCTGTTCTGGACACACCAACAGAGCAATGTGGACTAGGTTTGATGGCTACACCTACTTGGGTACCATGAATAAAAGCAACTGACTCAGACTCTGCTCCAAAATACATTTGCCCTTAAAATGGGACAGGTTCTTAACCCACTGTTTAAACACAACAGCTGTAGAAAAAGAGACACATTTACCACTGTATTGACTGAGAAACTTGATCACATATGAGAAATAACTATTCTTAACCATTTCATGGCCAAACATATGAACACAAAGTTCTGATCACCAAAGTGTGGAAAAAATCATGAAGTAACTGTCAAATAGGAAAAAAGAAACACCTTTTTTTTCTTTTTTCCCCAAGTGATATGTAGCTGAATTCGGTCAGACTAAGGTTATCTTACCTTGGAATATTCAGTGGTTCTTGATCTTCCAGTGGAAGAATGTGTCATGTTTTATCTCTTGAGCTCATACCTGATTTGCACACTGAGGAAAAAAATGGGCTGCATATGAGTTTGAGAGAGACCTCAAGGTTTATCTCAACTGTTGTACAAATTCAAGCCCTACAGAAGATATATATCAATTTTGCCACCATCCCAGAGAAGATGAATCAGAGCAGCACCTTCCATAGAGAAACTGACTTTCAAAGACACCCTTTCCCAGGTGCTAAAAGCACCCCTTAATAATTGCTTCGATATATTTGTGTTCTGCCTACACCAAAATCTGCTGAATAGGGAAAATTTAGGACTAGCAAAATGTTGATAATATTCCAAAACAGAGGAATATAAATTATTTAAATACTAAAGTAAGGGTGGAGTGACATGGAGAAAGATAGACACATCACATCTAATTTACTGAAATTATTTACTTAAAGCTACAACAAAATTTGTGCACGTGCAGCAGATTTCAGCACTGATCTTCTGAGCAAGGGAGCTCAGAGAGAGGAGCTCAGCGGGGCCTTGCTCTTACAAAAACCTTCATTCTCCTTCTTTAAGAGATTTGTTTTCACCTAGGCTTGACACACAGTTGCTGCCATTTCATTTCCAGATCTGAAGAAGTCATGTCAGTACAAGAAATGCAATAGTTTCTTTGTTGTTTTTTTTTATTTTGCAGATTAATTAAATACTTATGGAAATGAGAGCTAAACAGAACTGGTTTGAGCCAACTTGCTTTATTGACTTTTGACTTTCTGAATCCTGCTATGGCTTCTGATATTTACACCACCTCTTCTTCCCGGACTCGTAGAGGAGATCAGCCACCACAATTCAGCTGCACCTTATTAGAATCAGATTCAGTTCATTTATTAAAAGTTAACAGTTTACCTTTGTGAACACCCATCACAGCTGCTGCCCCATTTAAAAGAGGGCATCTACATTTCTTAATTGTATGTCTCCTATTGCTTCTAGCAGCTCTGATGCACTGTGCAAAGGAAGGTTGGGAGATGAAGGTAAGAACACTCTGGCACTGCCAGGATACATCCCTCGTGGTGATTTCTGATGCAGAAATTCGGCAGGGTGTGGAGAGGAAGAAAAGTATCCCACAGTCCATGTTTTGGTGGAAATGTAGCATTTATGTTTCTGCACCAGGTCATTAAGTGGCTGTGGCATATTTCAGCCTGAAGGTTTTAAAGCACTGAGTCCTGGATTAGGTCCAAATCGAGTGACTGCATTCTTCCTCCCCAAATTCCTCTTGCAGATCCAGTTGGATACTGCTTTTGCCGCTTTCCTAACCTGTGGGGCTGGGTTATGTGCTTTCTGATACATCTATCATTTTCACTGCAGAGGGCAGATGACTTAGAGCTGAGAGCATCAGTATGGATTTGGGAAATCCAGGTTTTCTGAACCGTCCCAAGTTTCCCAACATGGGGCCAGTCATTTATCCTTTCTGTGCCTCAGAAGAAATGGAGATAACAACACATTATTATTTCAAAGCAGTGCCGCAGGCATAAATATATGGAAGACTGTGAGGCACTAAGATATTACAGTAATCAAAGTCATACAAGTACTAAAGATTGACAGATCACAAAATCAGTAAGAAAATCTGCGAAGCATCTGGATGAAGGCTAGTCCAGAAATGCACAGATATTGGTACAAGACTCTTGTGCCAATATTTCTGTGTGATAGGAATTAAGATAAATGATCAATCACAAATAAAGAAGAGAGCTATAAAATGTAAAATGAAACTGTATTATTATAATTTTAGTTCTTGATTTTCTTTATTTATCTTTCCAGCTCTCTTACACTACTAATCTATCTTGTTTAGGAAAAATAGTATATAAGTATAGTGGAGCTTGATTACTGAGAATGGCTATTAATGTAGTGTTTTAGAGTGCTCTCTAGCCAGTTAAAAAGCTCTTAACAGTAAAATATGGAGGTTTCCTTCAAATTTTCAGGCATCTGCCTTCTAAAAGTTTGTTTCAGTTGCCAACATTTTAGTGATTTATAGAAGTCAAAGGATCTGATTTTTGTCTCCCCACAATAGATGAGAGCTATTTTTTCTTATTACTTTGTAAAAGGCAGCATCATTATCTGAAGCAGAAAAAAACAAGTTAAGAGCTACATTAAAGATACAGCTTTCAAAATAATTTTTTAAGGCATCTGGCCTTATTTAAACCGTCAAATTTACATTCAATTCCTTCGGGGATGGCTCTGTTGCTTTGCACTGGCTCTCTGCCCTCCGAATAAAGCCCTGGATTTAATGCATGCCACCACTGTGTTTCCCTAGCTGCACCACCACTCAGTGTAGATATATAGTAGAGGTATAAAAAGTCTAACCTTGGACAAGATGATTCATTTAGGCAAGGAAAAAAGCACACCCTGTAACTGTGTAAGTTTCAGCTAGAGGTTAGACTTGTGACTAATGTCACTATCTATTTATTCTTGAATTATTAGTAGAAGTGTTTATGTACTATGAAACATTCTGTATGAGCTAGACGGGAAGCTATAAAACATTTTATGAGATCTAGGCACGGCTGATGGCAGAATGTTAATACAACACTAAGGTTCATCTGAATTCAAGAAGTGCCTGAAAACACCTCCCCCCTGCCAGTGATATCTTCACTTGACAAAGAGAAGTGTACTGTGGAAACCCAGGGGAGCAAATTCTGCAAGGTCCTCAGTGTCTCTGGAGAAATATGGAGCACTGTCAGCTTCTCCTGATTTCCAGATGAAGGCAGGAGTGTTTTAAAGGGCTTTATTTTCTCAGAAGAAACCCTGAGGAAGGACAGGCCAGGAAATGAGACAAAGCCCCATTAGAAATCTGTGCTGTGGCTCTGTCACCTCTGACAATTTTCAAGCTGAATTTTCATCCCTCTTTTGTGGATGGCTGGATTAGGAAACTGAAAAGCTAGGTAGTATAACCATACAGCAAGGACATGGAGCAGAACCCCCACACCTTTAACTGTTACACAGTCTTACTCCTACTGAAATTGGTTCCGTTTCTCTTCTTCAGGTAACTGATGTTAAACAATCAGCATAAACTGACTCAGTTACTACAAATCCTTGCTAAGGTTCTTCAAGTTGAAATCACACAAGCACAAAGTTATTTGTACACAGTCATTAACTGAATCTCAAACTGTTTTTTATACTTGCAGTACAGAAAAAAAGTTTAAGATAAAATGCGTAGTACCAGCTTAAACATACACTTCTGTTTCTGCAGCACCTGAAGTGGTGGTAGGACACACTCTGTATGCAGCCCAAGTCCTAGTGGTCACTTTTGTGTTTTAAATTGAACAACCCTGAAGATGAATGAAAAAAGTGATTACTTTCCAAAAGAAGAATAAACTCGGTTAGTTCAAGATAGGGACACATAACCCACCTTGTTCTACTCTAAATTCAGCTCTCTGACTTGTGTAGAGAAGTGTAAGGTTATTATATGGGTTTACTGGGCAAACCCAGATTTTATAAATAATTGCCTGTCAGACTGTTCAAGATAGACAAACACACAGCAGACCAACAAAAACATGATCTGTCATATTTCTGAGAGAAATGTATGTCGAGTCTTCATTCTCTGGGACTTTAAGTAGAGCAGTAAAAAGTAAGTGCCAGTATTTTTTCTGCTTATGCATATTTTAAAATGTAAAATCTGGGAGAGATACAGCTACAGAAACTATTTTGATTCCAGTACCCAGTGCCTGAAACGGTTTCTTCTGTCTCTATCCCTGCACATCGAAACCAAATACAATAAATGCTGGTGTCCTTTTAAAAAGTCTGGATGTTTGCAGCAAGCATATAATTTTCTATGATTAAGGACGCCAAAAAAAATAAGAGTGATGATAAAAAGAAAAGTTTAATCATACATTTCAAGAAGTACAGATGAAACATCAGAAAACTTCCCTCCCTCATTTAATACACTGCATTGTACACATTACTTTTAGTCCTTTACACACAAATTGATTCCAGAAAATAGAAGCGTAAGCAGGTAAAACAAAAAAGCAATTTATGAATGGCAGTAATATTTGATGTGTAAAGCTCACTTTCACAATATTTTGGTTGTAAAGAGAAGAGGCATTTTTCTGTTTATTTAAAATACATACGTATTTTTAAAGTTTTTGTAAGCAGGTCCAGAAAAGCAGAGAAACAAAATCACTTAAAAGGACAACAAGAGCATACAGTGCGAGTAAAAATTAAGACCTCACATACTAAGCATAAAAGAGGAGGATGGCTGAACTATATGCAAGTGATATTTTGCTATCATCTCCTCATGATATCTTGAGCACTCTGTATTAATTTGGGGTTTAAGTTAGATTTCAAGGCTGGCTTAGAGTGGCTGGAGCAGACCCCTGGGCCCAAGGGGTACCACAGGGATACAAGCAGTCCATGCTTGTATATCTTGATGATGGGCTGAAGCCCTTTTCTCTGGTCAAGCATCATTGTGGTTAGCTCTATATTTGTACAGTTTTTATGGGAAGAAATGAATGTGCTTTTGAGGCCAGCAAAGGCTGGAGGAGCAGCGGATGGGGAAGAAACATAGAAGGAGGGACTGAGATTTAAAAAATAAATCTGAAAACAAACAACGTGAACGAAAATATAAAAAAGGCAAAAGGCCCATTTCTTCTTTAACCAAACCCAACAGTAATGCTGTCTTTGTCAATAACAGAGACAACATCTGCTTCCTGCAGCAAATGCTGAGCAAGTACATAGCGTTAAGCCTTTGCCTACAACCACTGAGACAGACACAGCTATTCAAGTACTTTAGGATGCATTTTTATGAATAGGGGTCCAATCCAGTGCCAAATCACTGCAAAGGCTCTCCTTGATTTCAGACACTGATGGCTCGAGCCTTAGGAGACTTAAATACCTAGAATTTGGGGCTGATTTAGACTATCCTTGGATCTGAAAAAAAGTCTCTAACTGGTAAAGTACAGTTAATCTGAACTTTTTCTCTGAGTATCTTTGGATCTGAACTAGCTATTACTCTCATAAAAAAAGCTCCTCATTGGATTAAACTGGATTACCCTATCTGAACAGTTAAAAATTAGTTGGGAGGAATAGTGAAAATAGTGGAAAATTGTGGAAAACAGTTTTGCTTTCAGTAAAGATCATCAGGAAAACACACATGACCTTTTAATAACCTTGAAAAACTCATATAACCCAGTCTATCTCTGGCCTCTTTCTGCCTCATCCTGCTTTTAAAAAAAAATATATATCTCTAGGAGAACATACAGACTTCCAAAGACTTAAATAAAAATGACATTGCATTTCAGAAAGAGGCTGACAGCAGTTAGTCCCCTGCAAACTTCAGCATTGTCTGATCTGCATTCTTGTCCACCTACACCCTATCCCAAACATCCTGCCATTAATTAGCTAAATGTTCCAGCTAGTAAACAAGAATAACGATTGAGGGGGCTGGAAAAAGAGACAGTCAGCCAGCAGATAGTCACAACAAACCAGCCCACTCACTGGTGCACGGAGACATCGGAGCTTGTATTTTTTCTCCTTCCATGGACGGGAAAAGAAAATCACCTTAATATAACACTGTCTTTCCTGTTGCTGCAGCCACATTCATATTAGCAGGCGAGAAAAGTCATCCCATTTCTGCGGTAGGCACTCTGTCAAAGAAAGAGAAAATCTGTAATGAATTATCACATCAACTTAAATGAGGGAAGAAGGCAGAGAGAAAGGCAAGGCTTTCTTCCTGTTTTGTAGACTATTCTGGCTGCAATCTAATAGTGTGCTTAATCCGAACATTTCTGGTGGGGAAGCTATGAGCAACCACTTTGTCTATAAAAAAAATCAGTGTGGTTAACAAGTGGTTAGCGACTATTTCAGGAGAGCAAGAGATATGCAAAAATGCAACATCCTATTTTGTTAATTGCCTGCAAAATAGATGATGCCAAAAATACATTATTATGCTGAATCTGTTTGTCCCTTCTAAGCATGTGTTCTCTATTCACTATGTTTGATAATCATTTCTAACCTATTTTAATAGTCTATAAATTACTGAATAATTACAGTTTTCCAATCTTAATTTACAGTCTGAGTCTAAAGTTATATGAACAGACACTGGTATAATCCCCACCCCGCAAAACCAAATTAAAGACCCTCTGGTCAGCACAAAATAATTTGATATCCCACATACTGTAACCTGGCATCAACTGTTTCCAATGCTAAAGAAACACAGGAGTTAAACAGCATTTGAGAAAATAATTTTAAAAGATCCTGTGAAAATGTCTCACTAAAATACCTTTCATACATTTTTAACATCTCTTTCTGAATCAGTACAGGAAAGTATCCCTTTTTACACCAGGCATGCTGGAAACCCTGTATTTTAAGGGGATATTCTCAGTTTAAAAATGTGTTGGATTTTTTTTTTTGTGATATTAATGATAGCTTCAAAAAGGGAAGGAGTGCAAATACTTTTGCTCTATTTGGTTCACCTTCAGCAGTCACTCAGTTTCAAAAATAAAAATACAGCCATCTATTTTATTACATTTAGTGTTTCGTCAGATTATTTTTTACCTCTTAAGTTCAAGCACTTAGGAAGTGCCATATATAACTACCATTTTTAGTGGCTCTACCAATTTCCTAATTAATTTCAGAAAGATCAATTCTTTCCTCTCTTAAAACAAAATTAGAAAAGTTTCATTAACAGCAAAGGATAACCTCAAACAACTTTGTATATAAATAGTATTTATATCAAACTGTAGGGAAATAATTTCAAAACCAGCAAGCATGTATTCCGAGAGACATTTACAGACACTAAATATGCAAAAGGAAATATGTGCAAGATGTTTATTACAGCATCCTTGACACTAACATCATACTTCAATGTAGTGACCTAGTAGTATATTGCATTAAAGCCAAAGAGCAGAGTATGAGCTCTGGGATATACAGCCAGCCATCAGACATGACAGTATCACCACAAACAAAACAAAAAAGAAATCCAAAGACTCTACATCCAAACACAAAATGCACAAAACAGACTAGTCAATAATTTTGAAAGGATCCAACATATTCCCACAACCACAAGCAGCAAGTCCAAGGGAGTTTGGATCTGCAGCTTGCCCAAACCATTATGGTTGGCATTTTGAAGTCGATGCAAAAGTAATGTTTTTAGCAAATTGACCCCGATATTTATACAGAGCTTTATAACCAAAGTGACAACCTTTAACACATAAACAAAATATTCAGGGCTATTGTGCAATTTGCTTGAAGATAAATGAACCCAAGTATAAAGTTGGATCCACATGAAAGATAAAAGGTTGAATTTTTCAACAGGAATTTTGGTTGTAAAGCAAAGTTGGGCTTGGCTGGGCTCACCTGGGAAATAAGTTTAATATTTTCCAACATGGGCAATATTATACAGTTAGTTATACCCCTGAAAAGGTCATTTTGGAAGCAAGTTTCAGAGGAGAGAGGATAACACCTTCAGAAAGTTAGACACACCCATGAGTCTATATTTAGCCATATATTATAACTAGTGTGGCTATAGTTAGGATTGAAAACTATTTCCTACTTAACTCACTGTTTCACATACTTTAAACTTTCTGAAACATTTGCCCTTGGGCTGAAATTTCCTCTGCTTTAATCTCTGCCTGAAGTTCAGTTTCTTTGGAAAGGACCAACAAAATTCTTTAAGCCATTTTGAAGTTCAGCAATAATGAAAACAACACTTTTTTCCTTCCCAAGCAAGAGAAAGTGATTCTGATATATGCATATTTTACTATGGAATATAGCCATAAATTGAAGCATTATACGCAGAAACAACCTTTACCTTCAAACTCAGCTTAAAGGTAACTGTTTTGAAAATCGGTATTTCAGAGGAGTTGAGTTTGATTCATCCCATTCCATAACAAGATAACACTTAATTCTTATTTCGATACATTACTAGATAATAAAGGTTAACCTCCAAAATGCTTTTATGCATAGCAAAACTATTTTACAGTCATCCCATAATTCTGAGTTATACATCTTTCAGATCTATACAGCTGAATTTGTGATACTAAAAGACATATCTTTAAAAGTCAAGAACTGCGAAGAGGAAGAGCAAGATGTTTTTAATGAAACTTACATGTGTATGTGCCCTTGCAAGAGTTTCTAAGTATGTGCAGTCATTTAACACGGTTTGATATAACATAAAGGTTTTAGATGATGCTTCTTGGTGCTTTATGCCACTTCGGCAGTATCCAATGTTTTAAAAAAATACAATTACTTGGCTCAGAATTACAGCTAGAGGATGATGCAGAATCTTGATGTGGGATTAAAATGGTAAGCCATTCCTGTATGTATTTTGCTGGATATATCTTGCTATAAAGCCCAAAATCAGGAGATAACAAAAGCGCATAGTCAACTCTGAAGCTCGTTTTGGGCATCTACTGCATTTATGTGTGCTCCTTCTCAAAATGTACTGTCTACCAGACTGTGCTTTGTTTTTTTTTTCTTCTGTAGTCTATTTGCTGTGGTTGAAGGTCTGTCGGCCTGTTACTTGTACCCACTGTGTGCGCAGGTGGCCAAAGGACCACCTTTTAGACATGGGAAATCACCCAGCTTGGCAGAAGTTACATAGTTCATTTTCCCAGAACAGATTCCATGATCTGAAAAGTTGGTATAACCTTATTTGGCCAATTTAGCTTTCACAGAAACATTTCTTGCCCCTTGCTATCATATGACAAGATTTTGCATCCCCCTTCTCTGACCTTGATGAAGGTGAAAGGACAACCAATTTAGGCACCCTGTGAAGCAGCTTGTCATGGCTTCTCAGGCATCCTCTATTTACCTATAATATAGGAACCCTGCCTTGAAAATATTGTTCCTTCAAGTTATTAAAGCACATTGGATTTTGATATAAAGATGTTGGGAATGCTATCACTATTTAGCAAATGAAGGTAGGTTTTTTTTTCCAACAGTCTGAAAGGAGGTACAATGAAGCAGAAAAGATGAGCAGTGTTCACTGCTGTGAGTCACCTGACATGAAATATCATGTTTTGCCCTTAGTTTGCTGAAAGGAAAATTAACATTTTAAAAAAGCAACCTGGAACAATAGGCCTTAGTCAAGCAGCAACTCAAATTTCATGAAAAATCATCCATTTTCCACTCTCAATGTTTGGTCCCATGTCTCATCCGTAGCGGTAGCCTGAGGTAGCATATTATGAACGACCACAAAAAAACACTATATGAAGAGGGCAGCAGAAGTCCCATCCCCACAGAAGGTCACACAAAACAAAACAATCTACTGAAGAGTTCTTAGGACCAATTTAGGGTCAGATAATTCTGTATAATAATATAGAATAATAATATATCTTGTGTTTGTTAACACAAGGTATACTGAAGCTGTGATCTACAAAAACAAGTCCCAGCGAAATATGAAGATGTGAGTACTCCTCAATTAGGTAACACATAAGGTTAGAAAACTAAGACTTCTGAAGAGGCACCCTGGCTAGAAATGGTTTCCAGTTAACAGTTCGCACTAGTGCATAATTCCACAGCTGTAGCGTGATGAGAAAGATTAATTTTGACAGGAGAAAGACAGCTGTGATTTCTGCGTGGGCTGATGTTTAATTCTTATTCAGAATACAATTTGGAAAGTCTAGGATAAAACATCTCCAGTGGGCATTCTAGACACTAATGTTTACTGGGCCAAATCCTCCATTGGTTTAAGCCAGGAGTTCTGCTTACATTAAAACTAAGGCACAATGTCATACCACAGGTCTGCTGTATCACTTAAAATCTGCAAAGCCTGAACTATAGGTCCTGTATAAGCAAGTCACAGTATAGCATTTTTAAAACCTGAAGTCGCCATTTCTTGGTGTCCTCTTGTATGTGTGTGGGCAAGTGGTTTAATTACAATGCATAAAGTGGAATGGCAGACAGAGACATCAGAATCAAAGAGCAAGTCCTGGCTGAACTTCATTAGCAAACATAAACACAAATAGGCACATCTTGTTTGTGACATGCCACGGTCCTTTCCTCCTTTGGTAATTTTACTCTATTCTCTCACATTTGCATAAATGTAAATCGAACCATATGACTTGAACAGACTTATGATAGGGGAATCATATGCAAAACTTCTTTTCATTAAATAATTATCTTCATGCATTCTTTCAATGTTACTGTGAATATCAGGGAGGACTGGATCTCAGACAGTGAAAGCCTTTATTTAAGAACAGTGGAGGGAGCCCTGCCCTTTAAATAAGAGACATTCTTGGATCAGACACTGGCTGGCAGGATGGAAAAAAGGATGTAGCATTAACTTTCATTCCATTCCAAATAACCTGGAACCCATAAACCACAAAGATTCTCTAATTTTAAATCTGCTCCTTTCTCCTTGTGTCTTCTTCCCATTTTATTTGGGGAATGTTAACTTTGAAATTTCATTAGCCCACCGTAATATCAAACAAGTCATCCTGGACAGATTCATAGCTCTTTGTACATCTACAAACACCTACATTAAACCCCCTGTGATTAAAAGATTACTGCTCTAATTTTTCCTAGCCTTCATAGACAAACCATACACAAAGAAGTGTCAGCTTATTTAGAGATTAAAATAACAATTAGTTTAGGAGGCAAAGTATAAGCAGCATTGTTATAAGAAGAAAATCCATATGTTGCTTAGAATTAGTTGTTTCTGTTTAATTTTATATAAATTTGTGTGGATATAAACTCTCCTTATTAAAAGTGTGTACATGTTACAAAAGAAATATAATGGATAATTCTCTCTCCAATTATTAATAGCACTGAAGGCTCTAATTCTATAAAACCATCTTTAATCAGTAGCCAAAGCACAGATGCCTGATGTTACTCAGAGGGCGAGGGAACATTTTATGTATATAATGTCAAGTACATGGTCAATAATGAATAGCAAAGCCCAAATATATATCTGTGAACACCCAGGTTTACTAGTTTATGATGCTTTGGATGATCTGCCCTGCTGTATTCATGAAATCTCACAGATTTCATTACGATGAGGCCAGACTGGTGTGCTGAAATCTATAGCATCCATCTACCCATACAGTGGTGGTCCCACCGGAAGCGCAGCCACATTTGTATTTAAGCTAGTCCCAGAGACACTACAGTTAGGTGTGAGAAACACCAACAAACCACTCCGCTGCTCAAGTCTGTTTCCTGAGCCTTCAGCCACCCAGTGAGACAATGGCAACAGCAGCGGCTTCCACATCATAAGCTGCTGTCCAGGAAGGTGACCAAGATCATCAGCACACTTTACGTAGGTAGTCGCAGACATCGCACACTGATAAAAGCACTGCTTCAGTAAACAAGCCTTCAATAGCTTGTAGCAAAATGCTTTCCAACAAAGTCAGTTCTGGGCTTTGATTTACCTTTTATATGCCAATGGTGTAAACTTTTTCAATAATCACATAAAACCATGCTGCTGTGCCCTGGAACAGGATATATCCAGGATATATCATCCAGGTCTATTAAAGAACATAGTCTAGATCTCAGCTACCCAACTTTTTTATACAGTTGCTCTCTGCCGCTGGCAGTAACGACATTCCCAAGGCCAATGGAGACATCTCTGAAAAACAAGGACCAAATGTATTTCTCAGATACCTCATGCATTATTAGCAGTGGAAGGAGAACAAAATGTAGGGTTTGTACTGCTGTCCTTCAGCTCATTTGGCCAAATTTGAGATACAGCAGTTAACTAGCAAACACTGTTCTCAGGGCTGGGCTGGTATTATAAAAAAGAAATACAAGGCAAAAGGATCATGGCTTCTGTTGCAGCAAGAACCCGGGTGTGGGAGTGGGGTGCCAATGTCTGCCAAAAGAAAAAAGAACAAAATTGGTAGGGAGAGAGAGATCATTTTAAGTTTCTCAGCGGGTACTGTAAACAGTGGAGAAAGAAGGAAAAAATTGAACTATAAAACAATACTTGGCAGCCAGCTTTGCAAAACAAACATATTTTCATAAAGTTCTTCCCATCACTGCCACCAGCTTTAATAGGCTTTATTTGTCTGAGAGCAAGAAACCATTTTAATTGTTTGAGAAAAGGCGACACTGCTTAGCACACCGATATAAATTCCTCTTCTGAGCCCTCTCAACCTCATGCTGCTCTCTGTTCACAGTCAGAGACAGGAATTCCTTCCCCCAGGCTGCAAAACCTGTGGATGAGTTCCATTACCTGCCTTCCCTGGTCCAAAGGAGCAGGCTGCTTCTCATGCACAGCAAGACAAAACCCAGCAAGTTATTGCTGTGGGTCAAATGCCCCATAACTGTCTGTCTATGAAATGCCCTGGAGACAGCAGGTCTCCATGAGGCACCAAACCTTGATGGGTACAACCTGTTGGACCCCAGTGTAATTGGGAAAGGTCAATCCCTCTGTCGCAATGGAAATGTGGTGGTTCCCGAGTATCCCCAATCTCCTCATGAGCATCACAATTAGTTCGCTAATACTTTTAATGCCTTATGTCATAAAACTGGTCAAAATACTTTGAGTTGCTTGGAGGCCAATGTCTTCTCTTATGATGTGTCTCAACTTGCTGCTTTAGTAATAATGTATGCAGGCAACTTTATTATGTCTGAGAACGATGTTAAAGCTAAAAGCTTTGAGACATACAAAGAAAAGACTTCAGGGATGGTTAGATACTAAAACCTCTGGTTTATGACTCAAGGGCAGTGAACGGTCAAAGCGCTCCCATGTGAAAATATACCACTAATAATAAAAACTCCTTCAACCTGAGACTAATTCAGCATGAAATAACTTGGATGGCTCCCTCTTGCCAAGGAAGGCTTTTCTTGGCTTTTTAAGGTTTCTCTCTACTACTGTAGAGGCTCAGGTTCTTCTTCTGTAGGAAGTGACAGAAGGGGTTAAATTCCTCCTCCATGGCACTACTCCTCATGAGCTCAGCATACGATTTTTAGCAAACTTATTTGGAAACAATATGGTGTGGTACAGTCGTCTGAGTACAAGGGCAGGAGCCAGGGCTGGGCTTTGCTCCCAGCTCTGACACTTACTTGCTGTGTGGCCTCAGACAAACCACTTAATGTCTCTGTGTTTCAATTTCCCCTGCCTTTGAAACAGAAATACTATCAATTGTTGAAAACCTTTTTTGAGGATTGCTTGATTACAGAGCTAATACAAGGCATTTTGAAAACACTGTATGCTAATCCATAATTATTATTTTCATTACAACTTCCATTGTAACAGCTGAAATACCAGATGTATAGAAATGGATGCTGAAATTGGATAGAAGGAGCGGGTATTACTTTGAAATAAATCCAATTATCTGAGCAAAACAAGGCAGTTCACCTACATTCTTTTCTTAAACTGTTGAAATTCTAATGAGAAGGACATTTTGCAACATACTTCTCTTCCTCCACCCCCTGAAAAACATCCTGTGAGTGCTCTCTGCAGAGACCATAGCATCGCTGTTCTCCCTTTGATTCAAGGAAGCATTTCACGGGGGAAATGAGAACCCAACCAACAGCACAGGGCAGAGAGTCAGTCTGTAAACAGAGGAGTTTTCTCAGGCTCCAAGGCCCTTTGCTGGTGGCGGCATTCGGGTGTGGCCACTTCTAGCTGGGCTCCTTACTGACTGACGTGCTCTGTCTGCAGTGGGGCGCCTGCTCACCGGAGCGGTGGGAGGTAAGAGGAACTAAGGTAATGCATCAGTGGTTGCCAGTGGAGGATATGGGAAGGAAAAATAAAAAGGAAAACGGGGGAAAAAAAAGGGGAAGGGGGGGCAAAAGAAATATACTATTTCAATCAAAGTCT
Organism: Pezoporus occidentalis; assembly: GCF_034315485.1. Classification (NCBI taxonomy): domain Eukaryota; kingdom Metazoa; phylum Chordata; class Aves; order Psittaciformes; family Psittacidae; genus Pezoporus; species Pezoporus occidentalis. The sequence goes on along the minus strand of NW_026915910.1, from coordinate 3,622,511 downwards.
GAAATTTGTAGAAGTGGTTTTGGTCTCAATATAGAAAAAATATTTATCCAAGAAACTCCTACTCGGGTGCGAACATCCTACATCTAGTGGGATTTTGTTTGGCAAAGTGCTGTGAAAGAGTGGAAGCTAATACAGAGCATGTCTATAAACAAATATATTTATTTAGTACAGATTGACACATTCACTAGAGTATTTCAGTGATTACACGTGTAAAACTATTTCCTATAGTGGTTTCCTTTTGTGATTCTGCTAATTTATTCAATCCACCCCATTTTCATGCATTGAGTGTTACGAGCCATTTCAGCCACCCAGACTGAAATGCGCGTTTGGAGACTACATGCCTGTTTTTTCATTTCATCATCTACACATAATTATTTGGTGATATTAGGAATCTGAGCTCAAATGGAGGCCAACCAACATTTTAATAGCTTAAAAGTCATACAAAATGAAGTCTGCCCTGAGGTTAATGAATAAGAGCCAAATCTTGAGGCTCTCGTTCAGTTTTTACTCACTCCTTGTTCAGGCAAAAGTTGAGTCAATTGTAGTTGGACTGATTAAAACCAGAAGACCATACATTTGGACCTTTCTCTCAGGTAAAACTGAATAAATTATGTAGGATTAGGCTGCAGAATGGCATCCAATCAATCTTTCACACGTATTTCTGCAACACGCTGGAGAAAAAATCCAAGTGCTGAGGCAGTTTAACCAGTTAAAACAATACTTTACCAGAAGAATGAATTATTACACACCATGAGGTTTTATGACATTTATATTAGAAATAGCCCTGAATCAAAATACATTTTCTGGTCCCTCCTGAAACTCTGAAGACCAGGATCGAATCCAAACAAAAAAATGGTCCATTAAGTATGAAAGCCAAATGTCCTTATACTTCAAAACAAAGCTCCATCCCTAATTTGAACTTTAATCCCGGCATATATTGGTACAGTTGTTTGATGACAGGAAGCATATATAATTAAGACAATTAAAGGTTATTCTTTAATTATATGTAGGATGTCCTACTCCTTATTCAAAGAATGCAATATGCCTGTAAAATACATAAAGCAGAGAAGTTAATTCCTTTGAATAGTCAACACTTTACTTCTAATTGGTGATAATCACAGTAAGATGCTCCTCCCTTAAGTAACAACCCATTTTAGTACTGGCCAGCCCCAACAGAGTAATGGCTCATTTGTCCCGTTCAAGCCAGATCCAAGAGGATGTGGAAAAGAAAGCAGTGTGAAGAACAGATTTTTTCAGTATATGCAAAGCAAATAAGAGAAGTTGAAAAAATTGATAACAGGAATGATCTGTTCATCTGTGAACAATACCAGATCCCCTGACTTGGTCTAGTGTGGTAGTGTCCCTGCTCACTATCTCCTGACAGCCTGCAGTAAGGATCTCAATGTCGAAACATGTCGAGCATATGAAGAGCTCAGCTGTAGGTGGCTTCATTTGTAAATGAGCAAGTGGGGACATGTAGAAAGCACAGCCTCCTCCTAATCACCACGCACGCTGCAGGGACTGGTTCTGCTGCCCCAGGACTTGGGTCTCTTCCCAGTGGCCACCTGCAGGACAGAAAGACTCCTTCAGGTATTTGGACCTTCAAATTGCTTCTGGCAAGTTATGAGCTGCAAGGATGTACCAAGAAACTTGGGATCCCAAGGAAACCCAGACTTTATTTTACATTATACTTTTAAAATAACATTATACCCACATTCATATGTTGGAAAAGCTGGTTCACAAGTTAAGGTAGACTTCTAGTCTCTCCAAAGTGCAGCTTAGGTTATCTATAATCTTTCCAAATGTTTTTCTGTCTGTCTATTCCTTGTCTGCCTATCATCTTGGCAAAATGCGCCATCCTACAGACATCAGATGGTCACTGAGAATAGCAGAAATCAAAAATGTCTTTCTAGATTTGACTAAGTATTCCTTTTGGTTGCTTCTCATTGATTAGTGGTAATAATATTTACTATGTGAAGAAAATGAAATAACTAGGTGGACTCTGAACTTTCATACTACACTCCCTTCTCCATAGGCTCACTTACACGCAATACTTGCTATGGCACACTTAAATGAAACTTACTTTGCAATGCTAATACAGACCAATGCCACTAACATTGGTAGGTCCGTGGTCTGACCTATCACATCAAGCTCTCTCTTCTTCAGTACCACATCTCATATGTTTTCTTTTGTATCCAATTTTACAGAAGACATACATTTATATGCACATTTATAAAACTGATACTTGTCTGAAAACAAACCGGCCAGGCCATGAGATTCTTCTGGCTGATTGCCATTGTTCAGTCATTAAATAGAGGCCTACGAATAGGGAGATGGATTACCCGCTTGTAACTCCACCAAGGGCTTTTCATAATATTGCAGCCCATATTTTTTTAATAACATTGAGGAATATTTAAATCCTGTATGAATTTTTTTCATGAGTACTTCTTTGATGTTAGAACATTTTGATTTGTGTGCATGCTGACACCAGAACATCTCGATTACTGCATGTTCATTTATCAAAGAGTGCGGGGTAGATCCCGTTTGGATGTGCAATTATTGCACTAAATACATAACATGTGCTAGTCATGCTGATAGCAACACCCCCACTTCCGATGGGTGGAAATACAAGAACAGCAAATAATTACTGTAAATTAGGTTTCATACCTAACTCTTCATTTACAGTAATTAAAAAGGTTATTGTTACTAAAGCAATGAAAGATTTTATGTTAAAAAAGAGCAGAAAAGTGGTAGAGGAGTTACTGAGCTCCAAACCTAGAACACACTGGAGTTCCTTGTCTTAAAGCTAATGGGACCCAGTGGGTCTGGACCTCAGCAAAAAGAAAGCGTGCTGTCTCAGTCACATTATTTATTGTAATGGTGTAATTCCCTTTTTCTTTGTTTCTCCTTTTCCCCCCAGCAGAATGGCTGTTGGTAAAATGGGAATGTCAAATCCAGGCTTTCGGCTGTCCAGTAGCTCTGAATTTCCTGGCTTTTTTGGCCTGAAATCAGACCCTTAACGTCGCTTTTGTGCATTTCATTTTGGGTAATTGACATTAATTTTTAGGTTGCATCACTGACATCAATCAGCACTGTTCTCAGAGGACTAGAGTTAAGGGGCCACAATAAAAGGGCATGATATTGTTTCTTTTGTTTTATTTTTGGAGCACTTTGACTACTCTGTACTTTTCCAGTTGATGTTACATTCTTTTTGTGTGAGACAGTGAAAAACATTACTGCCTGTCTTGTGTAAAAGAATACTTTGGTATTACGGTAAATGGGTCTAGAGCCTGGGACAGTCAGCCCTGGTTAAAATTCAAGTTGATACCTTTTGTCTATGTAACACTTTGAAGAAACAGCAACACATTTCTTTAGAGAGCTATGTTGCCCGTTACAGATGTTTTCCATATGGCAAATGGAAGGTCGGCCCCTTCCCCCTCCATTCATCAGTGTTCTTACATTGTGGAAGGCATCTACAAAGACAACACGGCTGTAAATGATACTGCAACAGAAGCCTCCATCAGCACGTACTGTAAATGAACAAGATGATTTTCATTGTACAGGGCAGGAATATGCACCATTGTAGCCCATTTATGGTGAGGATTTTGACTCTTCAGCTTCCAGTTTTACTAGTGTACTGTGCAATACTCTGGACTATGCAGTCAAAAGAAGCCATACTAGGCTTCAGATGCTAACATGGTGAAAAGGAAAAAAATAGCTTAAATCAGTAGAAATTACAGCAGATTTTCATGCTGCATCAGATGGTGAGTTCAACACCTTCTCCCATTAATCCTTAAGGGTAGGAAGGAAAACCTTCTCTCAGACAAAATCATAATTTAAGAGCAGAAGTATCTGAAGCAGCTCTGTGGGGCTCAGACCTATTTTTTTAGACACAGGTACATAGCCATATACACAGCACCACAGGTACACCTTTATAACAGATAGCCTTTGGGTGAATAATTGATCTGTTGCCCCATATTTTGTATTGCTCTTATCAACAGGTAATAACAGCTACAACTAAAATGGACTTAGAAACACAGCTAGAATTTTAAAAGGGCAGAGTTGCATTTCCAGATGTTTAGCACCTGTAATGGTAATCGTATCTTCAAAAGATCATACAGCTCCAAAGCACCATTTTGTCATGCTTACAGTCTGGTTCAAATGAGTCCATCACCCTAGGTGTTCTCAGGATGCTTTGTCCTTTCATAAATCCTGCTAATTCCTTTGGATGCTGGTGCTATTTGGATGTCAGCATGAATGCAGGTGTGACTTTCTAAGAGTTCAATATGTAGTTGAGGCATTTCCTCTCATCAACCACTCCTTTCTCAAAACACATAACTGTCCTATCTCAAAAGCAGTAAACTTCAAAATAAAAAAGAACCCAAACAAACATCAAATTTGTGTAAAAAAACCCAACATTTTGCCTATTTCCCTACACTTTTGGTTTTAGACAAGGTATAGAACCCTCTGTGTTACTCTATACTTAGTTTATAACTGGACCATTATGCTTCTTCATGCTAGTCGATATTTGTAACATATATAGATACTAGCTTATGTATTTTGCATTTAGTTGTTATATATTATTACATAGTAGTAATATAATCTCTAACATTTCTATAGTATAAACTCCACTGCTGAGATTTTGAAAGCCAATAAGTGATCTTAGGTATTTCACTCCTGGTCATTTTATCAGGAGCTATGTGGCTAAAAGTTTAAGTAGACCTTAAATAATATTTACTTAAACTTTTCTTCTTTCTTCTTTGTTGCTTCATTATAATTTCTCTCTCAGTTTTCTAAAATGTACACTTAGTACTTAGAACCTACAAGATAATCTCCAATAACCTAAAAACTTCTGTTTCAACATATTTTCTTGTTCACCTTTTCCTGTTCCTCACAACAACATTTTTTACCTACTTTATTACCTATTCTATTCTTTTTAACCTTAATCAAATCTCTCCTTCTAGTTATCTTTTTGCCCTCAGTTCAGTTTACCCACCCCAGCTTCCCAGCCCACTCTCCCTTCTTATGTAAGCCACTTCTCTCTCTGCTTTTCTTTCCAACCTTATTCTTCAGGTCTTTTTCTTTTGCTGAATTTATCTCCTCTGTAAAGAAGTGAAGGTCTTCTCTGTCTTGATATAATTCCATCCAAAACCTACTTCATTGTCTCTCAGCTTTTAGCTCTACAGCTGTATTAGCAGTCAATGTAGAAACTAGAGAAAACTGGATCTACTGCTTACGAGAGTTGTAGGACAGAGAGTTTTGGCAATACCAAAAGGGGCACTGGGCATGCAAGAGAAATTCAGTGTTTGTGTGTAGGAGTAGTGGGATCATAAACACCAATTTGGAGCAGCCAGCAATTGGCATTCAAGGCACAGAGCCCTCAAAAGCTTGAGGGAGTTTTCATATTTCCCACAAGCTTAAGTTCAGTCTTGGTATTAAATATAAATGTAAGTGAAGCATGCAATTTTCTTTTTTCTTTTGGCTGTAATTACTTAGTTTGCTTAAGGAAAAGAAAGCAGAAGGAAGAGGGAAAAAAAAGGCACATGCCACCTTCATGTCAAAGAGAAGAAAATGTATGCCTAGCCCATTGAAGAAATTGCTCAATTCACCTTTGTGGAAATGTTCCCATTGTGAAAGGTTGAGGTGCTGCCCCAGAAATGGTGGCCCATAGGTTTGCCCCTGCTCTGAGACTCATGAGCCATTCTAGCAAGCTTCTAATTTTTCTGGATAATGTGGTGCCACTTAATTGCTGTAATATCTCCTTCCTTTGTCTGTAGCTGGGCATGAATCAACATGATTAAGTCTCACGTATCTCTTAGCAAATGCAGAAATAGTGTGGAGTGTGTTTTGGGATGATACTTATCATAGTATCACAGTATGCTAGAGATTGGAAAGGACCTCGAAAGATCATCAAGTCCAATCCCCCTGCCGGAGCAGGAACACCTAGATAATGTTAGACAGGAATGTGTCCAGGCAGGTTTTGAATGTCTCCAGGGAAGGAGGCTCCACAACCTCCCTGGGCAGCCTGTTCCAGTGTTCTGTCACCCTCACTGAGAAGAAGATTCTTCTCAAGTTTAAGTGGAACCTCTTGTGTTCCAGTTTGTACCCATTACCCCTTGTCCTATCATTGTTTGCCACTGAGTAGAGCCTGGCTCCATCCTTGTGACACTCCCCCTTTATATATTTATATACACTAATAAGGTCACCCCTCAGTCTCCTCTTCTCCAAACTACAGAGACCCAGCTCCCTCAGTCTTTCCTCATAAGGGAGACGCTCCACTCCCTTAATCATCTTCGTTGCCCTGCTCTGGACTCTCTCCAGCAGGTCCCTGTCCTTCTTGAACTGAGGGGCCCAGAACTGGACACAATACTCCAGATGCGGTCTCACCAGGGCAGAGTAGAGGGGAAGGAGGACCTCTCTCAACCTACTAACCACCCCCCTTCTAATACACCCCAGGATGCCATTGGCCTTCTTGGCCACAAGGGCACAGTGTTGGCTCATGGTCATCCTGTCGTCCACTAGGACCCCCAGGTCCCTCTCCCCTACACTGCTCTCTAACAGGTCGTTCCCCAACCTGTACTGGAACCTGGGGTTGTTCCTGCCCAGATGCAGGACTCTACACTTTCCCTTGTTATATTTCATCAAGTTATTCCCTGCCCAACTCTCCAGCCTGTCCAGGTCTTGCTGGATGGCAGCACAGCCTTCTGGCGTGTCAGCCACTCCTCCCAGCTTAGTGTCATCAGCAAACTTGCTGATAGTACACTCAATTCCCACATCTAAATTGTTGATGAATATATTAAATAATACTGGTCCCACTACTGACCCTTGAGGCACTCCACTAGTTACAGGCCTCCAACTAGACTCAGCCCCATAGACTACAACTCTCTGGCTTCAATCCTTCAGCCAGTGTGCAGTCCACCTCACTACCTGATCATCCAGTCCACACTTCCTCAATTTAGCTGTGAGGATGCTGTGGGAGACTGTGTCAAATGCTTTGCTGAAGTCAAGGTAGACCACATCCACCACTCTGCCATCATCCATCCACTGTGTTATTTCCTCATAAAAGGCTAAGAGATTGGTCAAGCATGATTTCCCCTTGGTGAAGCCATGTTGACTGCCCCTCATAACCCTCTTATCCTTGATATGCCTTAAGATGGCACCAAGGATAAGGTGTTCCATCACTTTCCCAGGGATGGAGGTGAGGCTGACCGGTCTATAGTTACCCGGGTCCTCCTTCTTGCCCTTTTTGAAGACTGGAGTGACATTTGCTTTCCTCCAGTCCTCAGGCACCTCTCCCGTTTCCCAAGACTTGGTAAAGATGATGGAGAGTGGTCTAGCAATGACTTCCTCCAGTTCCCTCAGCACCCGCGGGTGCACCCCATCTGGACCCATGGATTTATGGATGTCCAGATTGCTCAACTGGTCTCTAACCCATTCTTCATCGACTAAGGCAAACCGCTCCGTCGACCTGACTTCATCTAAGGTCTCAGGGGTACAGGGCTCTTCAGGACTGCCTGCAGCAGAGTAGACAGAGACAAAGAAGGCATTCAGTAACTCTGCCATCTCTGTATGTTCTGTCACCAGGGCACCCATCCCGTTCATCAGTGGGCCTACATTGCCTCTGGGGTTAGTTTTATCTGCCATGTATTTGAAAAAGCTCTTGTTGCTGTCCTTGACCCTTCTCGCCAGGTTTAATTCTAAGGAGGCCTTAGTCATCCTAGCTGCCTTCCTACATCCTCTAGCAGCAGCCTTATATTCCTCCCAAGCGGCCAGCCCCTCCTTCCATGACCTGTAAACTCTCCTCTTCCACTTGAGCATACCCAGCAATTCCCTATTTAGCCACGCAGGTCTCTTGGCCCTCTTCCTTGACTTCCTACGTGTCGGGATGCTCCGATCTTGAGCTCGGAAAAAGCAATCCTTGAATGCCAACCAACTATCTTGGGCCCCTTTTCCTTCAAGCAGCCTTGCCCATGGGATTTCCCCTAGCAATTGCTTGAAAAGGCCAAAGTTTGCCCTGCTAAAGTCCAGGGTTGCAATTCTACTTGGTATTCTACTAGTCCTACCACACAAGATACTGAACTCCACCATCTCGTGGTCGCTGCAACCAAGGCAGCCCTCAACCCTTACTGCTTCGACCAGATCCTCCTTGTTAGTGAGGATGAGATCCAGCAGTGCCCCTCTCCTGGTCGGCTCATCCACCATTTGCAGGAGGAAGTTATCATCCATACACTGGAGGAACCTCCTGGACTGTGGCTGGGTTGCTGAGTGGTCCTTCCAGCAAACATCAGGGAAGTTAAAATCCCCCATGATGACCACGGCCAGTGACTGTGAGGCTGCTCTCAGCTGCCTGTAGGAGGCCTCATCAACTTCCTCACCCTGATCTGGAGGTCTGTAAGAGACACCCACAGCAGTATCGCCCCTGCCAGCCTGCCCCTTAATTCTCACCCACAGACTCTCAACTCGCTCGTCATCTGTCCCTGGACAGAACTCGGTGCATTGTAGCTGCTCCCACACATAAAGAGCAACCCCACCACCCCTCCTGGCTGGCCTGTCTTTCCTGAAAAGGACATAGCCCTCCATGACTATATTCCAGTCATGTGAGCTGTCCCACCACGTCTCTGTAATTGCCACCAGATCATAGTCTCCTGACTTAACACAGGTTTCCAACTCCTCCTGTTTATTTCCCATGCTGCGCGCATTGGTGTACAGACATTCCAGGGAGCGAGCTGAGCACACCGATGTCACCCTAGGATTATAGGAGGCCTCCCAGTCTTCATCAGTTCTGGAGTGCTGCCCCACTGGGGCAAGCCCAGCTACACCCCCATCCCCCTTCGAATCTAGTTTAAAGCTCTCCAAATGAGCCCTGATAATTCGTGCCCCAGCATCCTTTTGCCTCTGTGAGACAAACCTTTCCCACATGCCATTGTCCAGACTGGTGCACTATAAAATCAGCCGTTATCAAAGAATCCAAAGCCCTGCCTGTAGCACCAGTCTCGAAGCCAATTGTTCATGAACTGAATCTTCCCATTCCTTCCCACATCATCAGTGGAAGATGGAAGGAGTGAGGAGAAGATCACTTGAGCCCCAGACTCTTTCACCATCCACCCCAAGGCCCTGTAGTCTTTCTTCATCCCCCTCAGACTGCGGGAAGCAGCTTCCCCCCCACCTGTCTGGAAGACCAGCAGCGGGTAGTAGTCTGTCGGGTGCACCAGGTTATTCCTTGAGGAGAGCTGTTGATGGAGTAAACCACTGATCCTGGCACTGTGTAGGGGGATTAAATTCATCCATCCCCAGGAAACAACCCATTTTTGCTATGTAAAATGTAGCACTTATGACAGGCATTACAGAGCACAAAACTAGGGACAACAAAACGTAAGCATTTCCACACTGCACAATAAAACATCAGTCCTGGTCAGGAAAAGAATATAGCAAAGACAGTTGCTGATTTAGTTTTGGCTTTTGAAGCAACCAGACAAGGTGCCAAATGGGGTGGCGTTTCTGTCTTGTGGGCAAATTTTAATCAGGCACCAGGCAGAGTCAACCAACTAATTACTCACAGGCCACTTGCGCAATATGAAAAGGGAACAATTTTCAATCTTTGACAGACTGGATTTGAACAGGCAACAGAAGTGAAAGCATGTATTGTCCATTATCCGGTCCAGCCTCAAGACTTCCAATTTCTCAGTTACCACGTAGCCTGTTCAGAAAAGATTTGTCAGGAAACAGTCTCTCTAAACAAATTACATCAAAATTCCTTACCCTATGCCACATATTCAACTTGCCATTCCAAAAAGAGTCACATAATAAGTTTCTAATAAGGACAATGGTTATTAAGGCACTCTAGATTTTCTAGGCCAAAGAGGTGAAAGGCAAAGTAAAAAAAATGGAATAAAATATTCTATAAATCATGTGTGTTTGCTTACAAATACCAGAAAGTGAGATATGAAGAGACCTGCTGTGATACTACCCAAAATTCAGCTATTTTGAATTGCCATCTTCTTGATGAAAGCAAGATTTAAGGTGCCACAGTTGGTTTTTCGAAATACCCAAACAGAGCTTAGAAGAAGCTGGATCCTTCTTTCTTTTCCCACTCCTATCTACCAAATGTATAAGACAGAGCAAAGAAATACACTGGTAATGCATGTTGTTCCTTTTTCTACAATCAAAATCCAAAAGCGGATACTTTTTATTCTTTCACATATACGCTTTCTAGGTAACCGAGGGATCTAAACTAAGGAGTGTAAAATTTCTTAATGCATCTACTAGGAATTTTTTTTAAATTGCCATCTGAATTTCATTCTTCCTAGAAACACTAAGATCTGAGATTTCTGAAAAGAACATTATACCATTTCAGTATATTTGGAGACATGTTTCTTCACAGCGCTGCATCTTTACATTAGCAGATAGGAAGAGAAAAACATATTTTTCTTCTGCAGATTTCTTCTGTAGGAGACACCCTTTATTTTTCTACTTCTCAAATGTATTCAAACCCATTCTTATGGTGAAGACTAAAGCACTTTATTGATTTATCAAGGAATACACTTTTTCAAGAATACAATTAAAAATATCTCCCATTTCCTAATTGTCCAAGTGTTTATCTGAAATGATGATTTTGCAGTGGTTGAGTGGAACTCATTGAAAATTGATGTGTACTCAGTTAATAAAATGTTGATTTAAAGGAAAAAAAAAACAAACAAAAAACCCCCCAAAACACAGAGTCAGATTGAGGGTCTAAAATGGCTGCAAAGGAGCTGCAACCTGCTTTCTAATAAGGGGCATGGAACAGCCTGGTACAAGGAAGGAAGCAGCTAAGAACAGCAGCGGATATACTTGCTCACTAACAACTCAGAGCAGTCTCTGTTGGTGGGCTTCATGGACCCCCAGATGTAATCCTGTCCCCACCCCATACTTCCTGGCAAAAAAAACCAAACCAGTTGGGGTGGGCTGTGGTACCACTTGCTTTCCTTCTGGGTGAATCCAGAGGAGGAAGGGAGCAGGATAAATTATAGGTCCCTGCAAAAGCTCTGTGTGTTCATGATCACACCATCTGGAAACAGTGATAACTGCACTATTAATGGAGGCGTCACTACAGAAGATCTGCTGTGTCTATTAAAACCAGCCATGCTGTGTGCAGGCTCATGATGCATGTTTGCTCTTATTTCCTCCCTGACATTTCATTCCTAAAGCTGTCAATAACCGTTAACCTTCCTGACATTGAAACTCTAAATCAAAGTCCTATTCTAGCTCTGATTTTGAGTCTGAACTGTGATAAGCAATACCAAAGGCTAAGTTTACAACACAGAGTTGCCCTAATCTAAATTATAGTCTAGGTGGTGGGGCTTTATTTCCTTGCTCACACAAAGCTCTTTGCATCATAAACAAGGATACAATGTGATATCCTAAAATTAAATTCTTAATTTGATGGCAGAATAGCAAATGTTCTCTATTGGTAAGTGACAGCTTGATCTTGCAGTTTTCAATGGACAGAAGTGTCCTGTGACCAGGGGAATTGCTCACACTCATACAGTTTAAGGCCAGAAGGGAAATTAGATCATCTAGTCTGACCTACTGAGTACCACAGACCACAGAATTTCAGCCAGTCGCCCCTATTTTGGGCCAGTAACAAGTTTAACAAAAGCATGTTTTCCAGAAATTCATCTGACCTCCATCTGGAAACATCAAGAATTAGACAATACAAAATTTCACTTGATAGATTGTTCCACTGTTGATCTCCTTGTGCTTTACTTCTAACTTGAATTTCTCTGGTATTACTTTTCTACATAAATACAAGTTAAAAGAACAGCAATTATGACTGTCTCCACAACAATGGTAACATTAATGTGAAAATAACGTCCAATTGGGATGTTAAGAAGCCTTTTGGCCACATGCACAGAAATATTTAAGCACCAGCTGATACAGATAAGCCTTTTATTGGATTTACTGAGATGTCTGAGTCAGGTACAAAAGGATACATCTATGGAAGCATTTTAGTTTGGATCAGGGGTGTGGTTTTGAAACAAATCTCCTATTCATCCCCACTTACTGCACATCAGTTTGCACCGTAGCATGATTTCAGAGCACACAAGTGGGCTCTTTTTGTATAAAACCAAATCAAAAGATGCACTCCAACCACTAACAGGCATTCAGTCAAAGGGGCCAGATTAGACCTAGTGCTAGAGTGAAAGTAAACCCCACTGAAATGCTCATCACGTGCATGTTGGGTTGGCACCAACCATTTGTCTTGTACACGTCTGCTCCTATCTGCACTACTTGCAAAGCAGTCACAGCCTAATTTCCCCTGACTTTAAGGAAGCTTGTGCCAGCATCAGCAGAGAACAGAAAATCAGGATCAAATCGCTTCAGGAGAACAGTAATTCAGGAATTAATTTAGTTGAACAATAGCTGGGTATTAATCCATAATCTAAAGAATAATGACAGTGATCAGAAGGCAATACAGAAAACAGAGTTCCTTTTTTCAGTGGTATCCTTATGTTTAGGAAATAAATATTGTTATTCTGGCTCATCCTGAAAAGACCCAAGTCAGAGACAAAGGGCTTCAAGAACTGCCAGGAAAAGATAAAGAGAGACACTAACATGGAAAAAGGACACCAAAGTATAAGTGTCAGAATTCAAAATGCAGAAACAGCTCTTCCACAAAACTTTAGAGACAATCAGGATAGTTGATTTAATTCCTTGTTTCCAGTCAATGACCTTCAATATAGTGTCCAAAGTAAGAAGAATGGGAATACATCTTCAGAACTCACATCCATTTATCCAATCTAGAGGTATGGGTCAATTAAGCATTTTATACTAAAGGAGACTTAAAATGAGACATGCAGGTCCACATGAGACCACTTAAGAAAGTTGAGGGGTTTTGTGCCTGCCAGACCAGCAGCACCATTATCAGAAATAAATGTTTCTGCATGGACAAAAACTACCAAGAAATAAGCAAAGAGCAGCAAGAAGATGGCTAGGTCGGTAACTTCAAAATATCTTTGTTTTTATTGAGGAAACTTCCTGGAGAATATAAAGGTCAATGCATGAATGATCATGGCAAACCAAGATTTATTACAGAGATCTTTAGGGAAGTGACAAAGCAGAAGAGCTATTTCAGTCTTAGTTCAACAGTTTCCTCTATCTTTCAAATCATATTTCCTGTAAGTATTCATTTCCAGGAGTCAAAGGCAGAAGACTGGCCAGTATGACCTCTTCTATATCACAGTTGCTATTTATCCCATCTTTTCAGACCACAATAGTAGCACATGACTTTTATAAAGAGCAAAACAATCAGTAGAAATTTCAGCATTCACTTTCAGAAGAGCACAAACCTCTCTTTAAAATTTTAATAAAAAAACCCCACAACACTGCCCTCCTCTTTCTAATATTTTCACCTTTCCAAAGAATTGATTTATTTTTTATTCATTTTTTTGCGATTTCTGCCTTCTGGGATGAATAACTAAAGCACTGAAATTTTACAAAAACAATGAAAACATTTGTTCCAACCAGGGCCAATTACCAACACAAAACACACAAAAGCCTTGCTCTTAGCCTCCCAGCAAAGTTCTGTCAATCCAGAAGTCTGAAATATACTGCAAAACAGAGGAGACAGGGCTCATGCTGATCTAATCAATGACTTCCTGGGATGTCCAAGACTGGAAACAGGTGCTGATTTAAAATTAGATTTTAGGTGTTGGACTGTTTGAGAAGGTAACCAATATCTACAAGAATTTTCCAAACGGTAAACTTGGTCTCTGAATCCCAGATACACAAAAAGAGAAAAGAAATTCCCAACAAAAGGGGGAATCTGAGAAGAATAACAAGGTGATTTTGAAAACCTTGTAAGGTTCCGAGAAGTCTCTTTGGTGTTTGACTCTTTGGCTAGTGATGCTAGATATATGCAAACAGTAATCAGTTCCAGGCCTGCAGAAGCAGTGCTCACTCATAATAGATTAAATTATAGCTTACATAGGAACTGAGAAGAATCTTGACTATTTGAGAAAATCTTTGACTATTTGGCAAAGGAAAGTACCAGGAAAGTAGAGGGGTGGAAATGGAAAGGTTGCATGGAATAAGAAAAGAAAATTATACTGTTTAGACAAATTACACAACATAAGGAGAGAAGAGGGGTAGGAGGACAGCAACAGCAAAACGATCTCAAAGCAAGCTCCAGAATAAACAGACATGGCAAAAATAAAAAGAATTTACAATGGGTACATTCAAGGAACCTGGTACACATATCATTATCTGTGGAGAAATGTCCTTGTCACTGCAGTTTTCTCCAGCATATCGATACATTCTCTGATGGAGTGGCACGTGTACATGACAGTCTTCAAAATGAAATACATTATTCTCCTGTTTCCACTGGAAACCTCACCTTCTTACCCATTCCCTGCTACTGTAACCAGTTGGGCCTGGAAAGATGCCATATGTGATCATCTCCTGTATTACAGCGTTCATTGTTGATACTGGAAATGAAACCTCAGGCATGATAATACTAAGAGTTAACACACACCAACATTGCTATGCCAGCTCAAACCAGTTACACTGTTTTGACTCTGTGGTGGTTGTGAGTTTTCCTTCTCTCCTTCCCCCTCCTCTGATCAAGGACACACATGGCTACCCAAAAGCAGCAAAGCCTTTCTACCAAAATTACTTTCCTTTAGCAACAAGACCGCAAAAGACTGAAACACACAACACTGTCTGCCATTGCCCTATTCTGTTGATTGTCTTTTAATAGCTAAAGTAAAGCTGTGCAAAGGAATAATATTCCACATCCTTGACTTGCTGGTGAAGGGTCCAGAGCACAAGTCTTATGAAGAACAGCTGAGGGAACTGGGGTTGTTTAACCTGGCGACAAAAAGGCTCAGGGTGGACCTTATCACTCTTTACATTGCCTGAAAAGAGGTTGTAGTGAGGTAGGGGTCAGTCTCTCCTCCCAAGTAATGACTGACAGGACAAGAGGTTTAGACTGGATATTAGGCAAAATTTCTTAACTGAAAGGGACGTCAAGCATTGGAAGAGGCTGCCCAGGCAAGTAAGTGGCAGAGTCACTATCCCTGGAAGTATTTAACAGAAGTGAAGATGTGATGCTTAGGGACACAGTTCAGTGGTGGACTTGGCAGTGCTGGGTTAAAAGTTGGATTTGATGACCTTACAGATCTTTTCAATTCTATGATTCTGTGACTCTACCATACTGTATATGGACGATCCCAAAGGAAAGTGTGCCTTAGATGAATCTGCTACTTTGTGAGTAAACCAGGAAGTTTAGTCCCCTTTTATAGTACTTTTTTTATTTTTGAAAGACTGCCCAAACAGTTTGAAGTTGAGCTGAAGCGAAGTTATTGATGTCAAGAAGCCAAGATCTTTTGCCATGGCTTGCTGAAGGAGGATGGAAGAAAACTGTTTGCACTCAGCTGTCCTTTGCTTCTCCAGGCTAGCTTTGAGCCAGAGAAGCAGGAAGAGAAGAAAGATGAATAAGTGAAAAGGGATAATGTTTATCTTTTGACAAAATCACAATGTCCTGCTCCTAGCTGTAGCAGCCAAGACTCACTGTTGCATCTTTAAGACAGATAGTCTCTTCTCTCAGAGATTACAGGCTAATTATAGTGCTCTTGCCAGAGGGAACTCACACATGCAAACCATTATGTAAAATATAATTTTTTTCTTTAAGAATGCTCAAGACCATTAGGCATGGTTTTTTCAATGCTAGAAAATCAAGCCAAAAATGAAAATAAACAGTTTCAAGTATTTGCAACATAATTCCCTCATGCATTTATGGAAATATAGTAAAAAGTGCCTTAAAAATGTGGTTTGACATTTCATGCTGCTCTGTTTTTCTATTTTTCCAGTTCTCAACATTTGCCCTGTTGTCCTGTATCATTTCAGTTCCACTGCAGTTTGGAAGAGATGATGGTGGTAGCCTTTGTCATTTCTACAGGGCTTTTCAGCCTTGTTTTAACTGATGGGTGACAGCATCCCAAGGACTTGGCGTAAATTATAGAACTGCTTTATAAGTTCTGTCCTGCATAAACCAAATGTAAACTCATTGTATGCAAACTCTATAGAACCATTCACCAAGATAATTACACATACAGCATTGCTTCCCTAGTGATGTGCTTTGGTAAATTAAGGCTAAAGTGATGATCTACTTCATTTAACATGGAAATACCATCCCTTTTTCCAAACTTCCCTTCCTCCAGAAGGAGTGATTTGCTTGATACACTACTACTTTCAAGATCAATTCTCATTTTAAGACAAATACGGAACAAATTCACCAAGTTTGGCTATGATGATATGAAATGGCTTCATCTCTGTTTTGTGCAAACAGAACTGAACTACTGCCCATCTAAACTAGTTGGTATTTTAAAGGTTTTGTCTACTCTATAAAGCACAGGACTACTGGCAAATCAAACCATGTTTTAATGGACTAAGCAAGCAACTGCATGCCACAAATTCCTGAGTTTTAATCCAGATTTTCTTGGTGCTCACCTTGTTCCATAAAACTGAGATAATATTTATCCTCTACTTCATGAGGGTGTTGTGAGAGTGAGTAAATGTTTAGACAGCTCTTCAAAAGGTCAGATCCTAACCAGGCACCGGTATTTTACTGAAGTAAACCGTTTCCTCAGATTCCCATGGCTCCCTTCCTCAGATCATGGCTTCCTTTTCCACCATCTCTCAGATTGGTTCATAATAATCATCCACATGCATAAAGTTACACTGATTTGGGGCTTCAGAGAGATTTCACCTGTAAATATATTACGTATATATATTATCCCTCTACCACAGGAATAATTCAGGAAAAATAAATGCCAAGAAACTTTTATTACTGATCTTAATCCATAAGCATGACACCACAAAATGCATTGGTAATGCCAGTCAGTTTTAAAATTGTCAATTAATGTATGACTTGCATAAAAATATAAGTGGAAAAATAACTTATTTTACAGAAAATGTTTTAAGAACCACTTTCTTCTAGATACTTCAGCAATTGATGCTTTATAAAGGTTTAAAAGAAAATCTTTAAAATCCATGCTTTATTAGATGGGCAATTCCAGAGAGTTGACACACTATATAATCCCATCAGTGGTAAGTTCTCAACAAACAAGTCACACATGCGGAAAAAAGATTCTAGACCAGGGCAGGAGGCAAAGAGAGCTTAAATCGGTTACAACCAGGTTTTTCCTCAGTTTTAACTCATAAGTGATGACATAAAACCCAGAGAAAAACAGCTCCAACTTGAAAATGATTTAAATTTGCCAGCTCCAGCCATTTCTGGAAGTGAGCCAACCTTAATTTGGATTTAGGCTTCTCAAAGTTTGCAAAGCTATAACTTTAACCTGCTGCAGCCTAAAAAGTGGACCTAGCTAAGAGACACAAAAAATATTCCATGTAATTTAACACAAGTGACAGTCTGTTCTCACCAGGTACCCGAGCGCAGGATCAAAATGTTTAAATTGCTTCGTTCCAGGAGAGGGTGGTGCTGTGTCTTTATGAGCAAAGCTGCCCATCTTGGACATACCTTCTGTACAGATCTAATGCTGCATAAGGATAATGCTCGCAAGGGGGAATATGACTTGTTTTCCAAAAGGGAACATTTTCAGAGTCGAGCTTGTAATTTATATTTGCAAATCTCCAAATTCAACAATTTCTCAGCCTCTATAAACTTGCAGATGGAAAGATCATGTATTTGGAATAAATAATGTCTAAGCTTCACCTTCATTACAGGGCATTTTCTGTCAGAAAAGTGCTATATCCTTACTCCTGAAATACACAGAAGCCCTTTGTAGTAAAGCTATCGCACTGGGCTGTTCCAAGTGTGCAGCTAAGGAGGTTACCATTAATAGTACCATAGAAGGATTGGTGGGGGGTGGGTGTTAAAAAATCAAAAGAAAATATCTCAACAAGCATTGATTGGGAATGCCAATAGCTCTCTCAGGATCCTGCCTGAAATTCAAGAGTATTTTTTATTTTAATAGGTAGAAATGAACTTTCTTACTTATTGAAAAAAATCACATCGAAACATTTATCCTTTTACTATGTTTCCAGCCCTTTCCTCAAAATCTGCTGGTTATTAAAACATTGCTGTGTAAATAAAAAAGGCCCCGCTTTTCCACTTTCCTTCTCTTTTCCCTGCTTATACAGACAATGTGATCACTGTTTGCTAGATTACACTTATAGCAACAGGCTTTGATGTCACACAGCAAGTGCTATGACTTCATTATACGTATACAGAACACAGAAGGATTGTGTAAAAACATTACCAGTCTATACAACAGATATCCAGTGCCTGAATCAAAAAACAACAGAAGCTTTGGAGCAGGTCTTTGACCATGAGGAACATACAGGAAATATACAGACCACATCAGGGTACACAATACCAGTTGCAGCTACACAGTGTTTGATCAGAGGATCTCAAAGCATGATTTGGCATTAATCATCTCAATGGTATTAGAGAAGATAAAATACATTCTTACAGGAAAGCAAAATGGGAGAGAAAAAATAATATTTGTTTGTATTTGTCAACAGCAAGTTGACAGCATCATCATCGATATCTATAGTTCACACAATCCTCAGCTGAGCAGTAAGTAGTGTTACCTGCACAATGCAGTAAAACAGGGCAACCTCATTATATTGCTGAAGCCTACGAAATGAGAGGCTATGACATTCTTCTTATTACTATTATTAATAAGCATCATATCAAAGATGCATGAGGTACTGAATGCTGTTGAAGGGGATCTAACATGAGAGTTGTGCAGTTCTTAAAAATGACTGCATTTGCTATACTTTAAGTGAAGAATGACTTATTTCTAAAACACAATTGACTACATAAAGTTACTGAGGGGAAGGCACCTTTTCCATAGATCAGACAGCATGCAGTAACACCATGAAGACTTCGCATATGGCTGCTCTGAGGGCCAGGGTTTAAGACTTCAGCTTTAGAGCGGTCAACAGCGCTAGGACTTGACCTCAAGATGGAACAGTCTCAGGGAATATTCCCAGACTCTCTAAAAACCCCTTTACACTTAAATTGTTCAACTAACCCCAGGAATGCTTTTGGCACAGGGCAACTACCATTCCCCAGTGCTGGGACACAGCTCAGAGGTATGCAGGGACCAGAAACCATTCTCAGGAGGCAGTTTGGAGACGACCACTCTATTTTAGAGGATAAGAAAATTGAATAATATAGATGTGGGTCATTCGATGCTTGTTAGACTCAGTGTCAGAGAGCACAGACACAGTTAATCTCCTAGTACAGACATAGCTTTATGCAGTCAACTCCCTAGGCTCCTCTGAAAACCTCAGCCCAGATAGCTGGAAAAGTGTCCTAATTGAGTAGCTAATAATTGCAGTGCAAGCAAGCACACTTTCTAACTTAAAAGCTATTATTTTAATATCCACATGAGAAATATGCTTTGTTGAGGAAGCCTAATGTGAGGCAAAACAGGTATCTTTGTGTTGCCATTCAGGCTGTGTTTATATGCTGATAAGGTCTTGTTCCACTAACGAGAGTAAAAAACTATAGCCTTCACTTTCAGAAAAGCTAACTGCTTTATCTGACATAGCTTCCCAGAAAAGCAGTGTCCTTGCACATTGGAATGGGCAGCCTGCCAGCTTGAGCTAAATTGCCTACAAGGAAGAAGACATACTATTACAGCTAATATTAGACAACATTGCAATTTGCTTTTTGCTTGCAATTTTATCTGACAAAAACACGACAGTTGGGAAAAAAGAAACAACATAAGGTGTGCCTGGCTGCTGGCAACTCCTTAACCCTATCTAGTGGGGAATGCTTTGCTTTATTCAAAACCAGCTATCATAAGGCCAATAAAGACAGGGTCAATAAAACATTAGGCTGACAAATCTGTTCAACAGGATGAAAGAGAACTGCCCAGGATGCCAGAGTTTAGACTGGATAAATAGCAACAAAAGGCAGAAAGAAGGTAAATAGGGATCTCCTATTTCATCTGTCATGTAAGAGAAGACAGGAAAATAAACAAATAATGACATTTAGTCCTATCACCAAGTTTAATGCAGGTATTTATACTAACACTTAGGTCAGATATAGTCCTCTTATAGGAAAACCTCTTCTGGCTCTTAAGTGTAACTTAAGAGAAACATCATAGTGACTGTGCTAGAATTTTCGTCATGATTCTTCCTTCCATTTTCTGTTTGGTCTTGAATGCTATTTGTGATACTCTTTACATTTTATTGCTATAATTACATCCCATATTTGAGTGTCTCAGAACACTGCAAGGATCAAATGAAAAGCACAAATAACCAAAGCCAAAAAGAAGGGGAAAGAGAGAAAGGTCAAAGATGATGATAATGACATAATTAAATGCAGAAACAAATGACATTGAAAACTAGCAAGGACTTTCTGGAACTGCTCTGGATGGGTAAGTAAAATCTGTCTTCTTGAGGGAAGAGCATATTGAGATTATTATTTAGATTATTAAATTTTTTTAAACACACACATCACATTACCTGGTTAAAATGTATATTTTTGCAACAGGCAGTGCATTTCTGGACAATTATGACATGTCTCTGGTAGCATTTTAAGGCACCCAAAAGACTGGGTGACTACCTGAGATGTGCAATAATCCCCAGAAACGCTCTGGATTATTTTACAGCTATTATACAATGTGATATTTATATGATGCATATAAATAAGAACAGTTATGGCTGTGTACTTAGTAAGCCTTATTCACATCAGTACAGCCCATTAGCAACAAAACTAAATGTGTCAGAAATTTCTTTCAGTTTAACAGCTGCCACCTCTACAATTCTCAGTCAAGTTCACCAAGATGCATAAAGGCAGCTTCATGATTAAAACTAATGGGTACACTTGTAGCCTACTTGTCCTGGCTTATTTAGCTGTTTTGGATAAGGTCAGTTGTGTATCTTCAAAACCACAGCTTCCTTTAGCAGTAATGACTTTATCCTTTCCCCAGTCACCTTCTACTTCTCATCATCCTTTTATGATCCCACTTTAAGAGATGTATTTCTTCAGTCCTATTCTCTGGGGCCTACAGTAATTTAGCCTTCTTCTATTTATCATCTTTTATGTTATTTTTAGGTAATCTCTGTGGCAGTTTGAGCTCATGACATGCGCAGCAGTAGTGCTTATATCTGCCCTGCTGTAAGAAGCAAAGAGGGAAGATTTAGATCTGATATTAGGAAGGAGTTCTTTCCTGTTAGAGATACAAGATGCCCAGAGAAGCTGTGACTGTCCCAGCCCTGGCAGTGTTCAAAGCTAGGCTGGACCGGGCTTTGAGCAACCTGGTCTAGTGGAAGGTGTCCCTGCCCATGGCAGGGGGTTGGAACTGAATGATGTTTAAGGTCCCTTCCAGTCCAAACCATTCTATGATTCTGTGATTAATCCTCTTTGCATGTCTAAAATGAGAGTTGCATTCATACACTGCTTAGCTCAATGAGTTTTCAAGTTCCAGTTAAGAGTCTTGGGGTGTGATCTTAAGAAATATGACAAAAAAATGACAGAAATACTGAACAAGATCCTGATTTTTTAAATCCAACAATTACTTTAAACTGCTGGGTGTCACGTTTTTCTATAATTGGGTATTTGACTTGCAAGTAAATATCTGTCTATTCATAATGCTGAATCTAATTCCTATTAAGCATGCATGTTAAATACAGTTCTTTTCTTTTTCTAACTCTTGACACATAACTTGTTTAAAGGAATAGGATATTATAACATTGCACAGAATTTCTGCTACTGTTAAATAACACTTCTAAAAAACTTTCAATATCCATAAAATTTACTTAGAAACATAAAATATTCTGTCTATATAGAGTTTTCAAATACTATTAATATGAGATGGAAGAATCCAACAACAAAATAAACTATCTTAAATATTTTTACTAATCACTGTTATGAGAGCTCTTAGCTGCAAATGATAGAGAAAAATATCTTAATATTTTACTTTCTTAATAAATCTGAGATTTTTTTTTTGATAGTAAGTTCCAGCTCTTCTGTTACCCTGTTTTTTAAACTGTATTTGTGCTTTTTATTCACTGAGAACAGAAAGAAAATGTATTTACATAATTAATAAAATGTGATTATAAAACTGGTAAAGAAATTCAGAGGGAAATGGATATGAAACCCACATTTCATATGACTAACAAGTACCAAGATGTGCAAAAACCTTTGAAAACAGTATTCTGAATATAAAATAGCATAATTTATGAATGTTTTAGGCTTAATAAAACAAAAAAATTATACTGTATCTAACAATCCTATAATTAAGCCCTTACAATGCTAACACCACCTTCTATATGAATTAAAAGAAAGATACCCCAAAATCTTTTGTGCATTCATCTCAACTTACTTTTTTCATGTCAGACCATAGAAATCTCTCAGTCTGTGCTAGTCACCCCCATCTCCAGTTACAGTCTGTGCTGAGAAAAACACTGGTTAGAAGGATGCACATCTCTCAAAGTGCTTTCTCCTGTATGCCTGCATTTGGCAAGATAAATTCCTACCTCATTGT